>NW_026526765.1:33160307-34360307 GCF_024362965.1 Panthera pardus | reverse complement strand
CCCTACACACACACACACACACATACACACACATACACTCACCCTTATCGACACTTTCACATACTATCTCACATATGTTTACACATTCACACATTTTGCACATCCACATACCCACTTTCACACATTCTCACATGCACATACTATTCACCCTCTTGCACACACACTTGTACACACTCCACACACACTCATGCATATTTGCTCTTGCACCTACACTTTCACGCACTCACACATATGCTCACTCACTTTCACACACTCACCCTCAGACACTCTCATGCACATGCATGTACTCATATACAGCGTGGACACTTTTTATCCTCTTTCTGGCTTTTACTTTTCTTAATAACCCGTATTACCAGCTGACATTTATTTTTAAATTTTTTATTGTCTGTCTTCCCCAATTGGAAATGAAGCCCATGAGTCTAGGGCCTTTACCTTTTTTTTGTAATCAATGCCATATCTCCAGTGCCTAAATAGTACTAAACACGTAGAAAGGGCTTAATTAATAATTTTTGACTAAATGAATACATTTAAGTCATCAAAATAAATTATTTCCATCTCCACCACTGCATGCAGTTCAGTATACTTTCATCAGAAAATCCATGGAGGAAAAAGTCAGAAAGGCATGAAGGCTGCACCTTCTAATATAGAACAGCTGTGTGGATCCTGGGCTCTTGAAGCCACGACGAACCCCATCTGTCCAGTGGCATGAAAAAGTCTCTAGTTCAGGTGAACGGCACTTGGTGAACTTAGGCTTCCCAGAAGAATCTGCAGAGTAAACAGAAAAGGCAAAGCATGAAATCAGGAGGGTAATGTATGGTCCTAATAAAACACCTATTTAAAGTGGTAAAGAAGAACCACTTTTTCTAGACACAGTCTTTTCCTGGGTCACAGTTTCAGAGCTTGTTGCCTGCCAGTTATTTCTCTGTCAGCTCTTGATTCCAGGAGCAAACTGTTTTGTCTTCATTGCAAACATTATTTTTTAGGGCCTATTTAAGAAGCCAGAGCTAGAGAGAAGGTTTATTTGGAAGGTGACCCTAGGGACAGGAAGTAAGGGCAAGGAGGAGTGGGAAGGGGAGAGTTACCATAGTGGCCAGCTAGGGCCCAACTCCACAGTGGACCCTCTGAAAAGCTGTAGAGTGTGTCCTAGAGAAGGATGGGAGGCTGGGCTGTTTATCCACCAACTCCCACCACCCATTGCTTGAAGGCTACCCTGGGGGTGTTCATGCACCTGCACATGGGCTGAAGGTCCTGCCTGACTTGGGAGAGGCCTGGGCAGGCACCTGAAATGTCCCGGCAATGTTCATGATGGCGACTGTCCACCACAGATGCATGCACTGACATCAGGTGGGACAAAGGATGTGGCGTGGGATCACAGCTTCCACTGTAGGGTCCTTCCTCCCTTTATGGATTGTTTGATAAAAAGCCACTTAGGTTTGCATTCTTTTAAAAGATTCAGCCATTACATGCATTAAATAGATGATGACTAAAAAATTCATGCATACATATGTGTCAACTCTAGTTTGGGAAGTGATGACTGCCCCTAAGTGTTAGGATATTAGCCCAAACTCCTCTGCATCTACGAAATCTGCAGCAGACAAGTCTGAGGCAAAACCGACTTTTGTATATCAATTCTCATTGTTCTCTGACTTCCATGGCCTTTTTTGGAGACAGCCAAGTTTCTTTTTTCTTTTTTTCCTCTCCTTATCTGATTCTACTTCAATTATACTGTAAACTTAATACATTTGTTCTCTGATCTAAAGCTCTCATCCCTGAGCAACAGGGAGGCTCTTAATTTTAAAGTATCTTTATAAATACTTTAAAATATACTTTAAAAATAAACAGCATGCAACCAAACACATAAAAATTCCTGATTCCAAGTTCCAGGTTCACATCTGGTGTTCTGAACCAAAACATGCCTCCTTTTTTTCCTTTGTCAACCTCGTAATGAATGGGATGTTATAAACCTTCTAAATAAATCCATCATTCAACCATCCACTCGACAAACACTTACTAAACATCTACTTAGTGCCAGGTTCTCTTCCAAGAGTAGAGCAGGAAACAAAACTGCTAGCATTCTGGTCCTTATGGAATTTCCCTTCTGGTGGGGGCTGGGGGGAGGGGGAGTCCCATGTAGAAAAATGAGCAGGGTAAGGACATAATGGGCTGGGAAATAGAGGCCCCATCCTCCTTCCACTAACACCCATATTAATGCAGCAAAGAAGCTCAGGCTGGGGAAATGTGTCCTTGTTTCTGAACACCTGCTGCCCCAAATAGTCTGGCCACAAGAAAATGAATCTTCAGGAAATCCTGAGTTGCAGATAGGTCCTGCGACCTATCTGCAGATAGGGGTGGCAGAATGTCTTTATTAATAAAATTCCATGGTCATATTGTTGTAAGAAATATTCCTTTTCCTGTATTAGCTAAGGGATTCACAGAGTTTTGGGGAATGGATAGGATCTGCTTGGTACCAAGGGCAGATGGTCAGCCCTCTCTAGGTGGTCAGCATTTAAGAACCCCCCTGAGAGCACTGAAGTGTAGGAGCCTGTGTGAGCTGCTACAAGTGAATATAGTGAACAGGGTGTGTGTTTTGTTAGGTAAGCACCTATTATACGGTAGAGTATCTGGAAAAGTTCCTTTTTCTATTAGCTGAAGCACTGAAAAGGGTATTTTCAGATCCTTCCAGAAAATAAGTAATTCATAAAACATATTTAAGCCACCACTACTTTTAATTCCTGCAGGTGTGAGGAGAGTCTTGCATATTGTGACTACTCCTCTGCATGCAAGGCAAGAAGAGGAAATGTGCTGGGTTGCAAAGTGAGAGATCCGTGTTCTAGTCCTGGCTCTGATACTATTTAGCCCTGTTCTTCCCAAGCTGTTTGGGCCTCAGGCTCCTCAATAGAGAGGCTGGAAGAGATGAGATCCAAGGTACTTTACAACTTCATTTTTACAATGAAATGACATATACCACCACTAATAACAACGTACACAACCAAAACGTAATTTTGGCATTTGAAACAACCAGAGAGCACCAAAAGGAAACACTACTCAGTTTCTTCTATTCTCTGTGCCACAAGCCTGCCACATCATGGCAAGAATAGTAAACCCAACTCAAAAACTTGAAACAGAAAGGAAAAAGAAAAAACCAAAACTTTGTTAGCTGGGGAGAAAAAAACTTAAAAAATTTAATTTAAAACACATTTTTCTTACTTAAACATAGTACTCTTGTTTATTCTGTTTCCTTTTAACTCCAGATGTATAGAAAGCCCTGTATTATCTTCTCATTATACATAAGAAATAGGAGATTTCTGGTTGTGGTGCTAATGTGATGAAGTGTGTGTCTACAGAGGCATTCAGATACAGACCTAGTGCAGCAAAGCTATTTTTAACTTGTCTTTTTTTGGTGTGTATTTTCATGGTCCACCCTCCTTTCCCTACCTTCCTCCTTTCTTTTCCTCCTTCCTTCCTTCCTTCCTTCCTTCCTTCCTTCCTTCCTTCCTTCTTTTCTTCTTTCTTTTCTTTTCTTTTCTTTTCTTTCTTTCTTTCTTTCTTTCTTTCTTTCTTTCTTTCTTTCTTTCTTTCTTTCTTTCTTTCCCTTCCTTCCTTCCTTCCTTCCTTCCTTCCTTCCTTCCTTCCTTCCTTCCACATGGGTATGTCCTGCTAAGTGCTGTAGACAGGACTAATTCTCAATGGCCCCAATGATCCCTGCTTCCTATCATTTATAAGCTTATGTATTTCATCTCCTTGAATAACTTGCTAATCTAATCTACAGAATGTGGCAGCATCGAGGGGATGTCGTATCTGTGATTAGACTATGAAAACTGTGGCTTCCACCTCAGCAGACTTTCATTCTTCTTGGTTTTGATGAAGAAAGCTGCTGTGTTGGTGAGAACCACATGAAAAGGGACTGAGAGTGGCCTTTGGCCAATAACTAGCAAGAAAATGAGGCCCTTAGTCTAACAACCCTTGAAGAACTGAATCCTGCCAGCAACCACACAAGCAAGGATGGAAGCTGATCCTTCCCCAGTCTGGCCTCAGATGAGACCAAGCCCCAGCTGGCACTTTGCAGTCTTCTGAGAGTCTGAGTAGCAGAAGTCCCAACTGATGGGTTAATTTGGAGGAAGGGTAGGGAATAATATTAGCTGAATTCTATTTATACTGAATAAATGAATCCAATATATTAGAACTTGAAAGTGGTGTTCAACAATGGCATAAGCCACTTTTCTTAGCAAATGGAATGCCTCACGGTGCGTGTGGGGAAGTATGTAACTTCTCTGTTGGAGGCAAGAAGAACTGTAGTGTAGCTGGCTGCTTAGCTCCTTCTCTGTTGCTTCCTGCTTCAGCTGTTACTACTGTGGCTGAAGATAGCTGGCATTTCTAATGTTCAGCTCCTTAGTGTCATGCTGAGGTTTTTCCAAGTCTAAGAGGTACTGGCCTAAACTTAAAATGAGCACCTCTCTGATTATCTCTGAAAATCCTAGTAGAAGCTTGCCTTTTTTTTTAAGTTTATTTATTTATATTGAGACAGACAGAGAGCGAGAGAGAGAGCGAGAGAGAGAGAGAGAGAGAGCAAGAAAGTGCACATGCATACATGCAGGGCAGGGGCACAGAGAGAGAGAGGGAGAGAGAGAGAATCCCAAACAGGCTCTGCACTGTCAGCACGGAGCTGGAGTGAGTCTCAAACTCATGAACAGTGAGATCATGACCCGAGCGGAAATTAAGAATCGGATGCAACTGACTGAGCCACCCAGGCCCCCCAGAAGCTTGTTTTACATTTCATTATAAAGACAACAAATGGCTATTATACATTCTCAGGTCCTCTCTGATGAGCCACAAACAATAATTTTGAACCAGTATAATTCCTGCTCTTTCATGGTTTTTTTTTTAGCCTAAATCTAGAGACAATGTAGTTCAATATCCATTTATAGTATCTCTGTAAAGAATGCTGCACTTCACAAGAGAGCCTACCTTCGGCCCTTACTAGAAGAATTGAGTATTCTAACTCGAGTGGTCCCACATTTTGAAGAAATGTTAGTATCAACACTGATCAGCACTCAAAATCTTGAGAACAGATTTGGTATTTATTTTTATTTTCTCTTTGGAGCCTTTATTTTGAAAATGTGGATTTTGACTTGCAACTCCATATTTATCTTAGTTATAATTACCATGTTACATACATCACCTTCCATCTTAGATCATGTTGAATACTTTACATATATTGTCTCCTTTAATACTAACAATAATTACAGAAGGTGGGCATTATATCCACTTAGAGATGGGTGAAAAACTGGAGTTTAGAGAAGTGAGTTGCCCATGTTTATACTGCTGTAGGAAGCAGAGGTGAGACTGAAATACAGGTGGTGTGTGACTTTAGGTCTAAAGTCAGAACTAGCAAAAAAATAGTAGCTTTTTTGTTAGACAATTTTCTCTGGCTTCTCAAAAAATTCCCAGAAGGGAAAAATGACAAGCTCAGATGTGCTCTTAATTCAATTCTCAGAAATCAGTAACCTGGCAAGCCCTAAGAGCAGCATTTCCTAATTGTAATTGCACAGTGGAATCAACAGGGGAGCTTTAAAAAATACTGATGCTTGGCCTACTCCCAGAGACTTGAGTCAATTTGTCTGGGGTGCAGCCAGGTTATCACTATTTAAAAAATTTTTTTCAATGTTTATTAATTTTTGAGAGACAGACGGAGACACACAGAGAGGGAGGGAGACAGAGAATCCGAAGCAGGCTCCAGGCTCTGAGCTGTCAGCACAGAGCCCAACACAGGGCTTGAACCCACGAACACTGAGATCATGATCTGAGCCAAAGTCAGACGCTTAACTGACTGAGCTACCCAGGCGCCCCTGGTTATCACAATTTTTAAAAGGTCCCCATGTGTTTGCAACGTGTTTGCAATGGCACAGGCTGAGAGCCATGTAGAGAAATAAAGTTATAAGTAAGCACTGAAAAGTTGGCTTTATACATTATTAGGTTCTCTGATCAGTTCTAGCAGAGCTTTGTATCAAGAGTAACTCTTGGTTTGAGCACCTGGCTGGTTCAGTTGGTAGAGCATGCAGCTCTTCATCTTGGGGTCGTGAGTTCAAGCCCCACACTGGGCGCAGAGCTTAAAAATAAAAAAAGAGTGACACCTGGTGTAAACTCCCATGAGCTTCATACAGGAGGGTGTGGGAAAGATATGAATATTAACTTTCACCTCAAAAGAGTAAAATAATCCTTCATGACGAGCACTGGAGAACTAAGAGATATTTTAAACAGGTGCACAAATGGTACATGTCTCAATGCTAATCCTGCCTAAACTTCTGATAAGACTATAAAATGGTAAGGGGAATTATTAAGAAGTTAAACTGGTATTCCTACTGCAGTTATCATTTAAAAGCTTGAAGAGGGTTTGACCAAATTCACGTCTTTAAATGATGATCGAATGACAATGTGTTCAAACTGCAATGATAGAAGAACAGTGTCAGAGGGAGCTGGAGGTCCCTCTGGTTGCAACACGTCACCGTTGACAGTGACCATGGCTGATTCTGCCAGTCAGACCAGCTGGGGTGGCCAAGGTCGGCTCCCCTCTTCACTGGCCAGTGGCTCTCCCCTTGGGGGGAGATGATCTTCCTGACAGTATGCAGAGCGAGAATGTCAAGTAGCAGTTACACACTGAAGAAGTCTTGTGTTCTTACTCTCCCTCATCAGACATGCTTTTCTATCCTCTACTCATGACAAAGAAAAAACAAAAACAAAGGAAATCTCACGCCAGTTCCCAAAGTTGGCTTGGTGCTGGGTGTTAGGGGAAAGGGAAGAAGAGGAGGGGAAGGTTGGTGGGAAAGGACAACCTTCTTCAGAGAGCTCTGGGTTGTGGACTGGAAGGCACTCAGCAGTCACCTGCCCCGAAATGTGGAACATCCACTGGACCACATCATGAAAGAGGAAATATTACAATGAGAGAGAAGCATGACATACGTTGGACCAAATGCCTTTTGGGTCCTTTTTGGTAGATCTGAGCTCTGCTACGAGTAATCATCATATAAGTGTTTGCTGTGGTTATTGTTTCCATGCTCGCAGTCAGCTGGGACTGCCAATTTATGGTTTGTTAACTGTTGCTACCTATGAAGAGCAAATGCTGAGCATGCTGCTAGATCTGAAATTTATCCTGCATTTTACATGTAATCATAAGTCCACTAGTGCTAGTTAACACATATGAAGTGTATGTGGTCATATCATGACAGCTATTTCCCTCACGGTTTAGAGGTGATTTTCTGTGGTTATCTTCTAGATAGTCATAATTACTGAAGTCTGAGTTCTAGATAACTAGAAGATGTTGCTATATTATTATATATTAGTATTGAAATAAAAAAAATCCAAGCACAGCCTTTCTCTGTGTTTTCTTGAGAAGCAGTTAAAAAAGAATGCTGTAAGTCTATGAAGAAGCAGCAGGAAGGAAAATTAGGGGCACCTCAGGCAGGCACTGTGGGGCTGGCCCAAGAGGATCTCTGGAACACTGAGAATGCTACGTGATGCTTTTCTCTAGTGACCTGGGTACCCGTGGCACAAGTGTTATCAGCTTCTTGGCAATGATCTTTTCAGAAAAAGCCCATTAAAACAGAAGAGGGCTGAATTGGAATTTGGAGAGTTCTGGTTCTGTCATGAAGAGTCCCTCCAACTATTTCAACTCTCTGAGCCAAAGCCACCCTGAATGGAATGGGCTGGGTGGTTGAATCATATTTTTAAGGTTTTCCATTTCATTTATCTGTAGAGGAATCCAGCCTGGAAGTATTTGCTGGGGCTTCCTGGGGATGGGGTTCTGTACTGAGGGGTCCTGGGTTTTACACAGTACTTGTAAACAGATTCAGAGGACTAAGCCTCCCCCCCACCGCTTGTGGGGGTCCTCCCTTTTGAAGCTCTGCTTTGAGGCCACATATCTTTTTCCAAAGTACTTCTGTCATTTACAAAGTGCTCTTCTATCTGAAGAGCTTTAGGAAATCAGTGATTCCTCCTTATACACACTCCCTTTCACTGAAGGTCATGTCCTTGATGGATGCTGGTCAAAATATGGTAAAAGAAATCTGTAAACTTCCTGGTTGATCACTATTGTCAAAAGTCACTGAACTACTTTATAGATAACATAATGTTAAAGAGCACATTAAAGAAAACTGGTAGGCTTTTGTTTTTAACCTATGCCATTGCCAAGTAGTTATGAAACCACAAACACTGAGTTTGCGTAGGCTATTGGCACAAAAGGCCGTGAATTAATGGTAGAAATTGGCAAAAAAATTTAATACAGTATTTCATGTTGGACAATACTGAATGTAAGGAATTCACCTTCATAGTTGCTTTCCTTTATGGTTCTCCGAGGCACTGAGGAAAGCACAGCTGTAAAATCTTCTGCTTAGGTACTTACTGTTTCAGAGTTGAGAACAAGGGTTCCCAAGTTCTTTCCTGAAATGTTCATCTTTTTCTTTCTATTTCAAATTAAACTCTAGTACGCTTTTAAAAATGGATTCTTGGTGCATTAAAAAAATTGTAGGGCTGACTAAAATAAAAGCTTGGTGATCATGTCCAGGTACTTTAGGATGAATGTCAAGTCAACTGAACTGAATGGCAAGTCGTTAGTATCTTGGAAAAGTGTTTTTGGCACACGCCGTCTTCCAGGACATAGACCTGAACAGAGTCTACAGGCAGCTCATGTGGATGGCAATGTCAGAAAAGAGTGTCACCTACTACTACCAGCACTTAAGCATTTATCTTTTTGCCAAAACTTACTTTCTGTTGCTTTATTTGGTTTTCATGGAATACTTTATAAAATGTACTGAATTTACTTCCCTTCTTAGGTACTTAACGATTGAACATGATTAATCCTGGTTTTCAACACTCAGGGGCGTTAATCAATCATCTTTCTCCTCTTTCCTTTCTTGTCAATAGCACGTAGCTGGTGCATTTAGCTTACTTAGTGTTTTCACATTATTTCATTTAATTGTCCTGGACAGAGTGATCATATACTTCTCTAGCTAATTTAAAACTTTCTCTCTTCTCCCTAGATTTCATCAATTCTCTTAAGACTCACAGGGCTTCTTGGTGGAATGACAGGGACACTATTTTCCTTGGTGTTTTTTCCTCTGGCTAGAGAGGGAGACGTGCCAAGGCAGCTATAAGCAGCCCTAAGTTCCAACAGTGTAGCCTGCTGGAAGGTAGAAACAGGAACATCACTTCAAAGATACACATTTACTGCCCTGCAGAACTGACCTAGGACAAAGAATTGCCACGGTTTCATTATTAAAAAAAAAAAAAAAGATTCCATATAGCATGGTTTTGAGATGTCCAAGTAACAATTAGCCCTACATTCAATAAAATCTATTTTCTGTTTGGTTAAGGTAAGGGACATCCTAGATAAATATCAAATAATTATATAATCAAATATGTTGGATTATATATATTACAAATGTATTTATAATAGAAATTATACATTATATTTATAATAGAAATTACATGTTATAAACATATGACACAACAGAATCAAATATTAAAGATAATATAATCACATAATTAAAATATAAAGCAGGAGGATTAACTAACTGGAGTAGGTGGAGCTTCTGGACAGCATGTACAATAGTACGGCCACCACAGAAATACAGTTAGGAGTTCTTCAAAAAGTTAAACAGAGTTACCTTATGACCCGGCAATTCTACTTCCAGATATATGTACACCCAACAGAAATGAAAACATACGTTCACAGAAAAACTTGCACAAGTATGTTCATAGTAGCATTAGTCTTAATAATGAAAAGTAGAAGCAACCCAATGCCTGTCAGCTGATGAGCAGACAAACAAAATGTGGCATAAACATATCATAGAATATCATTTAGCCATAAAAAGGCATAAAGTACTGATAACGTGCTACGCCATGGATCAAGCTTGAAAACGTTTTGTTACACGAATGAAGCCAGACACAAAAGGGTACGTATTAATTACATTACTCCATTTATAGAAAATGTCCAGAATAGGCAAATTCATAGAGACAGAAAGCAGATTAGTAGTTGCCAGGAAATGAGGGGAAGGGAAATTGGAAGTGACTACTAATGGGTACGGGGTTTCACGCCAAAGTTGAATTGATGGTGGTGATGGCTACACAACACTGTGAATACACCAAAACCTACTTTTAAATGGCTAAAATGGCAATTTCTTAATGTGAATTTTATCTCAATAAGAAAATCTATCTAAACTTTTTAAAGCAAGAAGTTATACTTACTCTAAGATTTATTACATATAATTTAATTTTTATGTTTTCTAAGCCTTACCTTTTCAATTTGAAAATCACTTTTCATTAATTTTAATGAATTTTAACTTTAATGTTGCCATGACACAAGAGGGATCACCAACTCACTGAACAGAAGACACCACTGAATCCTTCGGTCCTATGAAAATATCCTGGATGAAATTTAAAGTAATTGCGAATGGGGCTGTCAGGTTCTTTTTTTTTTTTTTTAAGTTTATTAATTTATTTTGAGAGAGACAGGGCATATGTCATGCATGTGAGTGGGGGAGGGGTGGAGAGGGAGAGAGAGAATCCCAAGCAGGCTCCGCGCTGTCAGCGCAAAGCCCCACTCGGGCTTGATTCCGTGAACCATGAGATCATGACCTGAGCTGAAATCAAGAGTCAGAGCCTAACTGACTGAGCCACCCAGGCACCCCATCTTTTTAATGAGATTATCCCAATTCCTGAAAAACAGTAGCTGAAGAGTCTATAGGCAGAGTTAACCTGTTACATGCTGGAATCCCCTGGGGTTTAAAAAAATGCCGATGCCTGAGTTACAGGCTTCAACTGGAAGGTAATTTATAGAATTATCAATTTAATTATCTGGTCTTTGGATTTTTAAAAGCTCCCCAGTGATTTTATTATTTATTATTTATTATTATTATTTTTTAAAAATTTTATTTATTTATTTTGAGAGAGACAGAGAAAGCATGAGCAGGGGAGGAGAGAGAGAGAGAGAGAGAGACAGAGAGACAGAGAGAGAGAGACAGAGAATCCCAAGCAGGCTCTGTGCTGAGAGCACAGAGCCCGACTTGGGACTTGAACCCATGAAACTGTGAGATCATGACCGGAGCCAAAACGAAGAGTTGGATCCTTAACCAACTGAGTCACCTAGGTGTCCCAAAAGCTCCCTAGTGATTTTAAAGTGTAGCAGAATTTAAGAACTGCTGACTTACATCTTTTTCCTTCTGAGCCCAGAAGGCATTGTGCTTGTTTTTCACTGCTGGAGCCTCTTGTCTGGTTCTCATATGCAAGTTGTTGGCCAGGAACAGGAGGAAAAAGTAAGTGTGGGGACATTCTAATCCAAGCCTAAAAGTATGGCAGTGCTTTGCCAACATCAAATCTCTGTCACTGAAAAATATGAACCTCCTGAAGTTTAAGGGAAGCCTTCTACTGCCAGAAGAAACCAACTGACAAATGAGACTTTATTTTCCCCATCTTGTAATTTTGCTGAGGTCACTTCATCCTCGCTGATAATGATATATTCTATCACGTAATTTCATTTCCAAAGTTTGGAGTTTCAGATGCAATAAAACATGGTCTTTTGTAGTGAGCACACCAAAGTTTTTTGGTTGTAGGATTAACCACTACATTCACCACTCAGTTACTGATGCGTTCATTTATTCAACAAACAAATCAATGAACACCTGTTTATAAATCAGGCTTCAGATTAACACGTTCACTTGCTGGAATAGTGTATTTGGTCCAAGGATCATGGCACACAAGACAGACCATTTTATTTAAACAGGCTGGCCCCATTCCCCGAGAAAGAGAATCAGCCCAGTCATTCTTCCCTAACTTTTGCTCTGTGTATGTTTTCTGGCTTGGTGGAATTGCTATTACCACTTTTGAATTCCCAAGTCTATATTCAGATTGAAAACCTGTTCCATGTATATATTTCTATTTCCACAAAAGAATGGCCAATATGATAAATACAAGGATAAATATGGTGGATGTGGACATGGTCTCCACAATGCAGAAGCAGAGAACATTTTTTCTATAAATACTTACACAGGAACACAGCTTGTCATTCTTTTGTGCGCATGTTTTGATTTTTAAGGTATTTATTGCTACAGTAAGGCAGCTGTGTCACACTGCATTCTCCTAAACCAAGTGTCCTCAACCGGGGACGAGCTTCCTTTCCAGGAGACATTTGGCAGCGTCTGGAGACATTTTTGATGGTCACGACTGGTGGAGGGAGTGATGCGGGCATTTAGTAGGGAGAGGCCAGGGGTACCGTGAAACACTCTGTACTGCACAGGACGGTCCCTACAACAAAGAGTTATCTGGTCCAATATGTCAATAGTGCCGTGCTCCAAACAAATAAAACCACTAACTTACAAAGTAGTTCTCCAAAATTCACATATGTACTCACAGTGAAAAAAGCTAACATAAAAATCTACATCTCCAATCTCCTCTACCCCTTTACCTCTCTAAACTCTTTTTCTGCTCAACAAAGAAAAAACATCTTGCATTTTTAAGTCCTTCAGATTCTGTTTTATTTTATTTTGTTTTCTTTGGATTTTTAAAACAGACTTCCACACAGACATTCCAAATTTCAGTTATTCAAGAAGCACTTATACACCATCTATCATGTGTAAGGCACTCCCTAGGTGCAATGGGAATTTTAAAAAGAACATGACAAATGGATTCTGCCTTTGAAGAGCTGTATAAGCTAGTACAGGAAATAATACATGTACATATGAGAAGTAGCTAACAATAAAAGGCAGTTAAAGATAATAATTGCTTTAAGAAACCAGAAAAAGTAGTGAATAATAAGAGCTGAGGGTGGAGGGACAGAGGAAGGTTCCAAAGAGGACCAAGGAGAAGGTGATGAACTCATCCCAGTTTGCCAACATGGAAAAGTGCTGACAGGTGATCACCAACCAAATGCCACTGGGGACACATCTGTACACAAAGTTAGTGTTATTTACCCTCCTAAGTACTGAATCAGAATCTGCATTCTCACAAGATCCCATGTCATCTGTATGTACAATAAAGACTAAGAAACATTGACTTAAGGCAACTGACTGCCAGCCAAGGGCTCTAACTGGATTAGTGGTTCTCAACTCTGGCTGCACATTAGACTGACTTGGGGATCTCTAACAAAATACCTTCTAGAGATCTAATTTAATTAGATTGGATGATGCCTTATACAACATTATATGTCAATTTTATCTAAAAAAAATAACACTATTTCAACATATTGAGTAAAAAGATTGATGTGATGCCCGGACATTGGTATTTTTTCTAAGTGCCCCACATGACATGTGACTCTAAGGTGCAACCAAGGTTGAGGACCACTGAATTAGAACAATGAGCTTCTATGTTAGATTAAAAGGTCCCTCAAATACCAAGTCCTGTGTGGAACAAACCAAACAAGAATTAGCAAGGTGAAACAGTATGCATTGAATCTCAGGGGGAACTGGACAAGCCCCTGTATACAATAAGGATCTGATGTTGAGTGTGTCTGTGTTGGCTCAGAGGGAAAGGCAGTGTGGTAAGAGCACAAGCCTCTCTTGTGGGTGACCTTGCTGGGGTCTCCCAGTAAGGTCCAGCCTTAAATTCCACTTGTGTGGAGCAGAAACATATGCTTACAGCTGTGTTTCAAGGGTTCTAAAGTTGCAGTTTCAAGTATATATGGCAGTGAGAGTGCAGCTGCCTTAATTGTGGGAGTCATGGAAGTTAGTGTTAGATTCTTTGCCATAATCCTGGGAGCAGAGCCAACCCTAGGCTCCAAGATGGCCCCGTGTCAGTCCACACAGGAGAACAGCCATAGTCGGCTTTGTGGGAAACTTGCAACTTCTCAACAGAACACGTTATGCCAATCCCTGGCATCAATCGACTGCAACAAATTTCCTAAGCCTTCATAGTTCTTCATTCATTGGCTCTTTCTGGAGTTCTTTGTTGCAGAAATCTGTGTTTTTTAGAGAGACGCTTCTCAAACTTTAGTGTGTAAAGGCATCACCTAGGGATTTCGTTAAAATGCAGTAAGTAAAATTCAGTTAAGTGAGGACTGAGATTTTGCAACTTTTGTTAAGTTCTCATATGCTGCCGATGCTGCTTCTGGTGACCACATTCTGAGGAGCAAGAAGTTAGATCTGTGCTGTCCAATATGGTAGCTTCCAGCCACATGTGGCTATTGAGCATTTGAGATGGGGCCACTGTGACCAAGGAATTGGATTTTTAATTTTATTACATTTTAAGTAGTTTACATTCAAACTGAAAAGTGAAAATGGTACAGAATTTTTTTTATTACATATAACTTTATTGTTTCAGTAGGACTACATTTCACTTTACTGAAAATTTAGTGTCCCAATTGAGCTGTGCTGTAAAACACACTGGATTATAAAGAATTATTAGGCTAAACTAATGTAAAAATTCTTAATAATGTTTTTATCAGACTGATTACATGTTGGAATGATAATACTTTGGGTATATTGGACTAAGATATATTATCCAAATTACTTTTAGCTGTGTTTCACTTTTTTAATGTGGCTACTAGGAAATTTGAAATTGCATATGTAGCTCCCATTATATTTGGTTTAGATGTAGAACTGCTTTCAAAGGAAAACCATATTTAATTAAAAAGGAAGAATTCAGAAAATATATCGCATCGGGCTTAAACATGAAATACCTTTTAAATGTTGCTAAATTGGCAAACTGTAGATTATGGTCTAGCTCTAACCCCCACTTCAAAGCATCTATCTCCTCTGGTCCACTCTCCTGAGACAGTCAGAGTTTTCATCTAGTTCATAGATGTTCAAGGGCTCCTCAGCAGAGCCCCTAAAACTTCTTTAATTTTCTTTCCTACCTTTTTTTCTTTAAAACACACCCGCCCCCATTTCTGATCTTAGATCCTTGCTAAGTAGGGCTAATATGGAATAGTAGAAAGAGCACAGGCTTGGAGGCCAGCGGGATTTAGGTTTGAATCCCAGATGGGCGACTTACTAGAAATATTATATAAATTTTGTAAGCCCCAGCTTCCTCAGGTATAAAATGAGAGCAAAATATCTACACAGCTGATGAAAATTAAATCAGATTATTTACAAAAGTACCTGTCATATGGTTGGTTTTCAACAAAGAACCACCACCATTACTAAGAGAACAAATTCAGCGTTTCTTGTGGATCCTGACTCCGTCTATTGATATTTTTGAAATAGATCAGGTCATTATGCATTGCAAGGACTTAGCCTAGAAGTATACCTCATAATGAGAATCCAAAGCACTGGAATAGTTCACTTAGAAAGTCATTTAAGACTAGGCAAATCTCTTCATAATCCATGAAAATGGAAGCTACCTTCTTATCCGTGCACTTACTTGGTCTTAAATGTAAAACAAACTTAGCTTAGAAGTAAGGGACTCCCGAGGTTCAATGGCATGATTTCTCAAAATGACACTACTTGTATTCTGGACCAGATAATTCTTTTTTGCAGGGGGTTGTCCTGTGCACTAAATATCCTGCATAGGATATTCAGCATCATTCCTAGCCTCAACCCACTAGATGCCAGTATCACTCCCCTCTCCCCCAGTTATGACTAACAAAATGTCTAGAGAGACATTGCCAAATGTCCCCGGGGGCCAAAAATCACCTCTGGTGAGAACCACTGCTCTATGGGAATGTATCACCCACTTTATAACCCTGATTATATTAAACTCTGATTATATTAAAAAATTTTTTTTAAATCTTTTAATTGTTTTAATGTTTATTTATTTTTGAGAGAGAGAGAGAGAGAGAGAGAGAGAGAGCGTGAGTAGGGGAGCGGCAGAGAGAGAGGGAGACACAGAATTTGAAGCATGCTCCAGGCTCTGAGCTGTCAGCAGGGAGCCTGACACAGGGCTCGAACTCACGAACTGTGAGATCATGACCTGAGCTGAAGTCAGACATAACTGACTGAGCTACCCAGGTGCCCCTAAAAAAATTTTGTTTTAAGTTTATTATTTATTTTGAGAGAGAGATAGAGATAGTGAGTGGGGGACGGGCAGAGAGAGCTGGAGAGAGAGAGAGAGAGAGAGAGAGAGAGAGAGAATCCCAAGCAGATTCTGCACTGTCAGCATGAAGCCTGATGCAGGGCTTGAACTCATGAACATGAGATCATGACCTGAGCTGAAATCAAGAATCAGACGCTCAACCACCTGAGCCACTCAGTTGCCCTGAATATAATTAAATTGTAAAATTGCATTTAAATAGAATAATTTTTACTGTATAGAAGTAAAATCATTTCACTTAAATGATAGTTCTTTTTAATTTTCATTGATTGAGTTCCTACTATGTGCTAAGTTCTTGCCATTTGCTTTCTCATTTCATCCTTAAAACTCTTCTGTGAGGATGTTGTGCAAAAGGATATAATCTTCATTCTATAGGTAAAGAAGCTCAGCTTCAGAAAAGGTAAATACTCTTTAGTCAAAAACCAAACTAACAAGTAACAAAGCTGGGATCTGAATCCAGATTTTTCTCACTTCAAAGGTTTTTTTTTCCCTCATATGCTGCACTGCCTCTTTCCGTTTTAGTTGGGTTTTCTCTTCATTGCAAGGTTACTTTTTTGGCATTAGTCTCAGAGTTATTGGCTTTTATGAACTTGTAGAGACTAGAGCTTAAAGGTTAACTGTCCTATACTTGATTTGAGAAGATCTTATACTTCATCTTTTACCCTCATTCTATGAAGCACATAGGAAAAGCATCTTTATTATCAGAACCATATATATTTCCTAGAGAGCAATGCCAGATCCCCTCATGGAAATAAGAAATAGTCCTTGCATCTGTGAAGTTTTCAGTCTGGTGGGAAAATAAGATTTACAGATATGAAACAATGTGAAAATAAACGTTTTAGGATATATTGGAATAGAAAATGAACTATTTCAGGATATAGCTATATAGAACTTTATAAAGAAAGGAAAGACCAGTATGAGTTATAATAGACCTAGAACCTTTAATAGAGAAGTTCTGGTGGGAAATAGACAGAAAAATGGCGATCAAGTTTAGGAAGCAGATCACTTACAACAGGCATTATAATTCCAAATTTGCCATCGTGAATTAAGGGAAGAGGTTAGATGTATATTGCTGAGTATCTAGTTATCTGCTGGTTGGACAACTCTTAAGAATCATGGTCCACATTTGCCTCTTTCTCTTCCAAGTCAGGCTTTCTGCTAACTTCTAACCAAAAGATGGATAAACACATAGAAGAGTCAGAGAAGCAACGTTTACTTCAGACATAAAAGAGGATTCTGGGAAAATGGCTTTGACAGCTTCAAAAAGAAAACAGTTTATATGTAGTCACACACAGTCTTAGAGCTAGTCAATAAGGCCACCATTTCATTTTACAGATGAAGAAAATGATGTTCAAAAAAAGAGAAGTGAATTGGCCAAAGTGGCACAGCTGGTAAGAAGATTTTACTTCCCTCCCTGAAGAAAAATCATGGTTGCTAATTGTGGTCATTATTATTTACTTTGGATCTACCAACCTCTAAGGCCCTACCAAATTTCCAACTGTCACGTTTACAGAGAGCAAATCCTGAGCCTTACACTCCACGACAATATTTTTTTTAAACTTTATTTTTACTTATTTTGAGAGAGATAGAGAGCAGGTAGGATAGAGACAGAGAGAGAGAAGGAGACACAACCCCAAACTGCTGCTGATAGCAGCACAGAGCCTGATACGGGGCTCGAACTCATGAATCGCGAGATCATGACCTGAGCCGAAATCAAGAGTCGGACACTTAACCAACTGAGCCACCCATGTGCCCCGACTCCACAACAATATTAAGACCATGTTCAGGGTTCCAGTGATCAGAAAAATAGGTATCTGAGTAGGCATTTTGAAAGCTTGTAAGAAACTAAACTAAAGCATTATTTTAAGTACTAATGGTCAACCATGTAATGAGTTCAGAATTCCATGCATAATCAACCTATTTTGTTACACTAGATGGCAGCAAATAGGTATCTAGGTGTATAGTCAGTAAACCAGGAAATTGAAAACAAAATGAAACCACACAAAGACTGAGTCTAAATTTGCCTAAATCAAGTAAAAGTTCCCACAATTATCAAGCTCTTGCACGCTCTTGAACATTCCTAAAGAAGTTGTCGTTCTTCTTACATGTTTTTCTATGGAGGTTCCTCCTTACACATAGTAGGGTGCTAAGAATTGTGATGAACCGTTTCAACGTTGAATTGTGTAATCACTGATGCTTGAATAGGTAGGGCAGTATTTTATATATTTCCAGAATCCTTGTCCTGGCTGTCAGAGGCAGAGCAATCATCAGTGAGTGGGGGATAGGAAGTAGTGAGAAGAGGACTTGGATAAGATGTTGCAGGATAGGACATCAGGATGCATAAGACAGAAAAAGCATAAAAGAAGGCTGTGAATGCTGGCAACAGAGGTATTTAAAATTAGAAAAAGTAGGTTAGATAATCACTAGTGGGACTGAAAGATTATCTAGATTATTCTAGCTTACTGTCTTCAAAGTGGACCATGCAAGCTGATCTATTGGGGAGTGAAAACACTAAAACTTTTATTTCTAGGTTTGGTATATCTCAAGTAGGATGGAAATTAAGGTTTAATAACACTGAACATTTAGAGTCACACGGAGCCTTCACTCAGCCTGTGTGTCAGGGTCACAGTCATATTTGGTAAGAGAGAAACCCTCAGAAAGAGTGGGAGAGCCACCGGTGGTTCAGAGGATGAGTTAGCAGTTCCTTTACTTGTCTCTTCATGTTAGAGTTATTTTTCATGTGGAGTTATTCTACATGGCTGATTTAATGGATAAACACATTATACTGATATACATTCTGGTGGTTGATCATGAGGTAACAAACAAGTGGCTTGAAAGGATTCACGTAAAGAAATCTCATATAAAAAGTAATTCTAATGGTGCCGGCCCATGTCAGCAAGAAGGAAATGAGCTGACACTGTTCTTATTGTAGAACAGTCTCCAACCAAATCTGATGAGAAGTTCACTTCCCAAATGGGAAATTATCCTAAAGACCATTTGAAATACAGATTGACATCTACTACAACTAGTGTTCATTTTTTGAACCTCTAACTTGCTGTACCTTGTGCCCCTTTTCAGGTAGGAGATAGTAATGAAAAGCAAATACTGAAGTAAATGTAACCTTCAAGTTGTGTATAAACTATTAAATGAGGACTCCCCCTGCAAAAGAAGTAAACTTCAAACACTCTGATGGAAGTATTTTGTTCTATTAAAGTTAAAATGTTTTATAATATTGCTTGGTTCAACTTTATCAACACTTTAAAATTTATATGTTTATATACATCGTACAGTGAACAAAATGTATACGATTCACAAATAGGTGAGCAATGTATATTGTGAGCATGTGTTTAAAAATTGCTTTACTAATGGCATATAGAATCCAAGTTTCAGTAACCGATAACTTTTGCAGATAAATGAATAAAAAACGAGGCAAGAGGCTTAGGGACTACCAATGTCCCAACATAGCACAGATTCCCAAATTCTTAGTATTCAAACTCTTTCCATTTTATTCTACTCTGCTTTCATTCCCTCCTCAGGTTTGACTTATAGGGTACACATTTAGGTACACAGATCCAGGGCACAGACCTGGGCTCCTCCTCCTTTTACAACTCTCCACATGCCTTCATCCTTAAAGGATTGCTCTCTGGGAAGCACAAACAAAGGTAAAAGTAACATTAAAATGGAAGCATCTGCCCATCAGATAAAATGCAACTATGTGCAAAAGACAGACTCCGATATTAGAGCAGAAAGACACTGCAGTATAAGCCAAGTGCTTATTCCTATAATTAAATCTTTTCACATGAGCCCTCATAAACAAGAAAATTACTAAAAATGTATTCTCCTTTTTAAACTGTACAGGAGAATGAGGAATGGCTTAAAAATAAAAGGTTGACATGGGTTTGGAGTAAATAGTCTGATATTCTGGGGCAAACACAAGGGGAGTTTCCTTCACAGATGAGGGGTTTCCATGGCCCTGATGGGTTTTCTTCTACGTTGGCTCCCTTTTCTTTGTAGAGTTTGGCTGAGAGGCCATAATCAATGGTCTGTGTAAACTGTGCTACAGAAGGTATGAACCCTTCCTATAGGCCAGTGCTTCCATAGTGTGGACCTACGAGTCTGATCTACCTCCACCAGGACCACTTGGATAAGCATCCAGATTCCTGGGCTCCACCTGAGATCTACTGAATCAAATTCTCAAGAAGGGGCTATTTTTGATTTCCCTTGTTGATTTGTATACTTTTGACTTTCGATTCTCAGGCAAAATGTGCTGTCTGGTAACCAGAAAAGGAGAAGAGATCAGAGGTTCCCCGACTGGCCCAAGATCATTAGAGGCTCATCTTTGAAAGACTGTATATTCATGTTATGGGCTTCTGTAAGATGTAAAACTTCTGGCTCATCAAGAAAATTAAACACTAGAATTAAACACATTTAAGGAGAGATTGTAAATCTTCATTTTGAAAAGGACTTGTTTAAGCTCTTCTAAGATGTACCTTTGCCTAGGTGGTGGGTAGGGCACTGAGACAGATCCAGCTAATACTACACACAACTATGTTCCAGAAACACATACATTTAATGCTCAAGATAACCACAGATGGCAGTTTATAGATGGGAAATGTAAATGTCCTCCTAAATTCATTCAGCTGGTAAGAGGCAGAGGTGAGATTTGTACCCAATCTCTGAAACTCACAACCAGTGCATTTTCAACTGCCTTTGTGTTGCTACCTTTCTAGTTCTAAAATTCAGGGTACCACTGGCAAACAGATGAGAAAAAAGGTAAACTATAGAGGAAACAGAAAAAAAGAAGGAAAGGCTAGCATATTTGACAAAAGAAAAAAGGCAGGCATTCCTTTTGACTATTTTATAGAACTACAGTAACTTACAACAGAGGGGAGTAAAGGAATCTTTCTAGACAGATGACTTAGCACCCTTGAAGTTGTAGGTCAACAAACAGGAAATACTCACTTGGTTTGAACTAGAACACAGAGTTCCTGTCTTAGAAATTTTATAGGACTGTCAACAGTGACAAGTGGTTGGGTCAGCTGTTGAGTTTCACGTCTTCCATGGACAGAGCAGGCTTAATAACCCTGGAGCATGGTTCAGTACTGATTTAAGAAGCAATAGCTTTCAATTAGGAGCTACAGCTGCCACTTCCTACATCCACCAAGATTTCTTGGGTGGTCTTTCACCACGCTGCAATTATCAATGCAACTTTATTTATGGGCTCAGACAGGTCTTAGGACAGAGCAGGATAGTTGTTATCCACTGAGTCAATACAGCTGCTTGGTTAACTTGCCCTACGGTGCAATTTCACAAGGTTGACATTACTTTTTCTTGTGTGTTTTGTACTCGTGTTTTTTGATCAATGAATCGGAACTAGCTGAACAAACCTGAGCTTTAGAACAAGGCAAGGGTGGTAGAAGGAGCTAAGGCTTTGGGGCCAGTGTGCCCTGAGTCTGAACCCTTGCTTATTTGATTTTAGGAAAATAATATCTTTTCTTGCAGTCTGAGTTTCCTCAAATTCATTGAACTGGGAATAGTAAGAGTAATCTTACTGAATTATTATGAGATTGAACTCTAAGAAATGCCTGCTTAATAAATGTTTATCATCTTTTGCCCAGGATATTTGGGTGATTCATATTTCATATACTGAAGTTGATTTAAATATATTTGTTATAACAAGAGCTAACATTTATTTGGTATGGCCATCTGTCAGACCCTATGCTCAGAGATTTTGATGTATTATCTCATTCAATCCTTTTAACTGTGGTATGAGATGGGGACTGATGGTACCCATGGATGGGAAGCACCACGCCCAGGAGGTCTCATTTCAAATCCCATGCTCTCAACCTCTATATCACCACTTCCTATTATTCTAGAAGAAGAGTTCTACATCAAGAAGACATAAGGAAGTGGCATAGCACAATGGTAATGAGTAAGAGTGCATGAGTAGGATGTCTGGGTTTGACTCATGGTTCTGAACTTCTCAGCTATGTGGGCAAGTCACTTATTCTCCCTGTGCCTCTATCTCCTCATTTGTTAAATAAGGATAACAGTAGGATCGTTAGGATGACTCATAATGATTTAAAATATGTAAAGTGCTTAGAACAGCACGTGGTAATGTAAGCACTACTGTAGGTCTTCAACACGAACTAAAAACAACTTTTTTCTTGCTCCTTTCAATGATTACAAACCTTCCTCACAATTTTGCATCAACTAATAACTTTGCTAGTGCCTTATAAAAAATAAGATCTCAATTTCTTTTTAACACAATAATCCATTCGGGCCTCTTTGTGTTGTGAACAGTACTAAAACCCACTTAGGTCAGTGAAATCATAGGGCAAGAAAAAGAGAGAAAATAAAAGCATGGTCTTGAAAAGCAGGCACTCATCAGACCAGAGACCCATCCGACACTGTAGCCACACCCATCACATGCAATCTGTGATTTTGAAAACTCACACTTTTGGGGCGCCTGGGTGGCTCAGTCGGTTGAGCGTCCGACTTCGGCTCAGGTCACGATCTCACGGTCTGTGAGTTTGAGCCCTGCATCGGGCTCTGCGCTGACAGCTCAGAGCCTGGAGCCTGCTTTGGATTCTGTGTCTCCCTCTCTCTCTGCCCCTCCCCCACTCATGCTCTGTCTCTGTCTCAGAAATAAACATTAAAAAAAATTAAAAAAAAAAAAAAGAAAACTCACACTTCAGCACTGTCACACTTTCAAAGACATTTAATTTTTCAAGGTCAAAAACTCAAGTTTAGGATTACATTTGAAAGTTCAGAATTCCCTTTGTCACAAGTACCTGTGATACAAAATCCAGTACTTTCATTTCACTTGTTTGGTATAAGGAGTGGGAAGTGTGCAACATTTTCCTTAATTTTTGCAGCAGGGGGTTCACCACATTCTAATTCTGAATTTTCCTTTGGCCCCACAATTCTTGGTTTATGATTTGTAATTTGAAAGCTATGCATCAGCACAGCTATACAATATAGTAGCACCTGCACATTTCCCTTTTTGAATGATCCTAAATAAACACAATTCAATAATGCCCCCAATAGTTTAATATATAGCTCATTTTATAGAATTTCAAATAGTGCCCTTTTCCTTTTGTACTTTTTTGACTAATTTTTTTAGCCTGGAGTTTAATTCAAGGGTGAAGCAACTATACCATCAGGTTTAAAATCACTGTAAAAAATTTTTTTTAGGGGCACCTGGCTGGCTCAGTCTGTTGGGCATCCGACTTCAACTCAGGTCATGATCTCATGGTTTGTGAGTTCGAGCCCCACGTTGGGCTCTGTGCTGACAGCTCGGAGCCTGGAGCCTGCTTCGGATTCTGTGTCTCCCTCTCTCTCTCTGCCCCTCCCCCACTTGTGCTCTGTCTCTGTCTCTCAAAAATAAATAAATGTAAAAAAAATAAAAAAAAATTTTTACTGTTTATTTTTCAGACAGAGAGAGAGAGCACGAGTGGAGGAGGGGCGGAGACAGAGAGAGAGACACACACACACAATCTGAAACAGGCTCTAGGCTCTGAGCTGTCAGCATAGAGCCCAATGCGGGGCTCGAACTCTGAACGCCAAGATCATGACCTGAGCCTAAGTCAGACGCTTAACCGACTGAGCCACCCAGGCACTCCTAAAATCACATTTAAAAAATATTTGTACTGGGTGTTGTATGCAAGTGATGGATCACTAAATTCTACACCTGAAACTGATATTACACTGTATTTTAACTAACTGGAATTTCAATAAAAACTTGAAACTACAAAAAAAATTGTACTGGGACATAATGCTGAGGTTGAGAATACAGCAGAAGACTTACTAAATAAAATCAGTACAACTTTCCCTTTTAATAAAAAACTACCACCCATCTTTTGGATTGATAATATCAGTCTGGAAAATATTTTTGAATAAGCAAATTAACTGCACAGATATGACTGGGAGAATAGGTGGAAATGGAGGAGCAGAGAGAAATAGCTGGAAACAGTTCAGCCAGTCACTCTAAGAAGTATGTTTCCCGTTTCTCACTGCTCCAGGAGACACTATGGGCCAGCTGCAAGAGAAGCCCATCTCTTGGTCCATGTGTGTCTACTAACCTTGGGCCCCTGGCCTCTTCTTCTCAACATCTTTCTTACTGATAAATGGCTGCCACACACCAAGGTTTCTGTTTCATTCTC
The DNA here is from genome assembly GCF_024362965.1 of Panthera pardus. NCBI lineage: Eukaryota > Metazoa > Chordata > Mammalia > Carnivora > Felidae > Panthera > Panthera pardus. Next base: position 34,336,128 of record NW_026526765.1, on the reverse strand, counting down.
GACACTCAACCAGGGTATCCACTGAAAACCTGGTCCAGCCTCGAGAATCTGGAGTTTCTCTAACCCCTTTGAGATGTGCAAGATGTTGGGAAGGAGACAGAAAGATTACAGAGGTGCCTGGGGGGAGACTGAAGATTTCCTGGGAGCAAACCTCTCAGATGTGAACCAGATACACCTGAAGGGAACATGTGAGCAGTGTGGCTTCTTTGGCATCGTATCATAGGAAGCCCAAGCCTTGTCAGCATTTATGAAAGCTCTCAGATTCATTGTAGAGGTCCTTAATACCCAAGTGGGGGCCCTTTTTACCAAGGATGGAGAAACCGGGCAAACCCTATTTCCAGGATCTCTTCCCCCTACTTGACAATTCCATTTTTTCCCCAGCAAAGTCCCCAAGGAGCAGATTAGATGAAGTCCAATTTATGCTAATGAAGGCCTATAATGATATAAAATCACCTTAGAGTTTCTATGTGTAAACGGACAGTGGTTACTTGCACTCATGAATTTACGATGCTTGGAAATGTGTTCAAGATAAAGGCTATGTCACCTACTTAATTGGGGAATTTGGTTCAGAATCCCAAAAAAGACAACCACAATTCTGGTACGAAGGATTGCTTCATAAAGACTTTCACATGCTGGATATATTTTTATTGTAATCACTGCTCTCACAGATTTTATTTCAACTATTAGTACTTGATGTGATTACAAAGTGATAAAACATATCATTTTAATCATTATGCCAACACTCATATATTTAAAAACATTATCTTTAAAACTGAGTAGATTGGGAAGTTTTAAATAAATCCCAATGAGGTTGTTACCACTCAAAGGATTTTTAAAACTCTTCCTTGGGAATTATCTTTTGAGTTAAATGAATTCATGCGCCACATAAGAAAATCAGTCTTACTACTTTTTAGTCCCAACCCATCTAATTTAATAATACCGTGAAAGTGTTGGAGCAAAAAATTTCATTATGTGTAACTGGCTGGTACTGGCATTTTCCTACTTGCAATTTCCCCAGGCAACTGTGGATAACTGGGGTAGTAAACATAATGGAAGCATTTAAGTGTTACTGTTGCTCTCTATAATATTATCCCCAGTAAATTCATACCCTCGTGTATGACTTCGAATAACATCATGGTGTAAGGAAAATTGGGACAAAGAGGCTTCAATAAGTTGTAAGCACTTCAGGTGTAAGTTCTTCTTTCTTTCTAGCCCCTGGCTCCCGTCCGTCTACTTCCTGGATCCCTTAAGATAATTTTATGTTTGCAATAGTGCTCAGTAAATACTCCCAATCCACTAGTAGTGGGTTGAAGGTTGAAATCTACCTTTCTAATTTATTCTTCCAACTGAAATCTATGTTTCTTAAAAGAAAGGACTCTGGTTCTCCCCTGGATGGCTGGCTTACCACCAAAATAAACAGGATTTTCAGAACATTCTGTTTTCTCAACCTGTCACACTGCTTTATAGCAGTCAAACAAAATCCTTGTATTGGGCTACTTTATTTTCAAAAAGACTGCAGAAATTACCCTACTCCATGTCCAGGATCATGCTTTTCAGATTTAATTATTTTAACTAGTTCTGATAAATCATTTCATCTCCTTTACTTACTCTGGCTGTTCTTTTTGTGCTTCAGAAGGTTGCTTATCCAGAGTAGGAAATAAGGTCCAGGGAGTAGACCATAATTTTCCAGATGTCTGTTTTCAAGAGCTCTTCAAAAAGAACCAGACTTTTTGGCTTTGTCTCCTCTTAAATGGGGTTTTATGGCTCTGTATTACTTTGCAAATATCAAGGGCCCTGTACCTTATTAGTTTGATAATTTCCTCTTTTGCTGAATATTAATCTTCAGTTTATTTTCCCCAGGTTCACTAATTAAGGTATTTTGTTTATTTTAAATTAGTTATTATTATTTTACAAACAGTCCTTATTCCATTTATAAAATTCCAAATTCCAAATCCCTTTTAAAAAGTATCCTGCAGGACCTCAGATCTTGGGGTTGATACATTTATATGCTTTTCACTTGTGTTAATGAAATGTTAATGGCTTCCTGCACCACTGCATTTTCAGAGCTGGATAGCAAAAAGGAAGGAAACTAACATCGGCTCAGTGGAAACTTTCATGCATGCTTACGAAGTTGGTTGTATTTATCCTTGTTTACAGATCAGCAGTTTGAGGCTCAGAGGTTAAGTGACTCGTCCAAAATCCCACAGCTAAGTGACCAGCAACGTCAGGATTCAAGCCATGCCTGTCTGAGTGCTTCGGCAAGACTTCTAAGAGGGCTGTGCCTTTGAGTTTCATTTTTCAAATACTCTCATCTGAAGGAAGTTTTAGGAAAATCACTTGTGCTTTCTGAACCTCTCAGATGAGAGACATTATCATTACTGATTCCAGGAACAACAAATATTGGTCAGTTTTAAGAGGCAAGATCTCGAGAGCTACAGGTACTGCAGTTTGTCACGGTTTATTGAGGACACTACCAAGTAAGCTAAGTGCAACAACCCAAATCTGCAGGCAGCCGTGCACAGGAAATATTTCCATTTATTTTGATTTCTCTTCCTTATTGTTATTGTTATTGTTAGACATGTAGAACATTCATAGACCAAGGGAGTAGGGTAAGAGAAGGCCAAATGAAATCTCAGCTTTCTGATGTTTATGAACGAAGGAGGGTGAGGAGTCCCTGTTTCCAGGCTTGGGGCAAAGAGAGGAATAAGGCTCTAGGAAAAGCCAGGAGTAGAGATGAAGCCAGGAAGACAAATTATTTTCCCTTTCATCCTCCAGCACACACACACACACACACACACACACACACACACACACACACCTTGCAGTGCCAGCCATGTCCCCCTTCACCAGAAAAAATAACCAGACCTAGTCACATGACAGAGATTCTTTGCCACCCTGTTTCACTACCCTCTCCTTTGAGAGGAAACCTGAGAACTCCTTATGAGTTACAGAGTCCCAGAACACTTGGAAGCAATGTGCACATCATTGTCATACCTGATCCTTGTGAAGGTGAGAGTGTAAATATAAATATTTGCATTTTGGGGGTGCCTGGGTGTCCCAGTCAGTTAAGCATCTGACTCTTGGTTTTGACTCAGGTCATGATCTCAGTGTTCGTGAGTTTGACCCCGTGAGTTTGACCCCCGCATCGGGCTCTGTGCTGACAGCATGGAGACTGCTTGGGATTCTGTCTCCCTCTCTCTCTTCCCTCCCCTCCTTGCTCTTTGTATCTCTTTCAAAATAAATAAAAATAAACTTTAAAAATAAATACATATATATATTTCTATTTTTGAAAAGAAAGACATAGGCTTCAAGAGGTCCATGACTTTTATATGGTGGAGCAGGTACACCAGGCCAGGTTTTCTAACTATGCTCTTTCTACTTATTCTTGTTGCTGGAAATCTCTGGTCTTTAAAAACTTAAAGGGCGCCTGGGTGGCTCAGTCCGTTGAGCATCCGGCTTCGGCTCAGGTCATGATCTCACGGTTGGTGAGTTCGAGCCCCACGTCGAGCCCCACGTCGGGCCCTGTGCTGACAGCTCAGAGCCTGGAGCCTGCTGTGGCTTCTGTGTCTCTCTCTCTGCCCCTCCCCTGCTCATGCTCTTCCCTATCTCTTCAAAGTAAATAAACATTAAAAAAAAAATTAAAAAATAAATAAATAAATAAATAAACTTAAAAACATTTTTTAAACCAAGGTACTTTACACATAGTGCAAAGCATAAATTTAAGTTTACATTTCAATGACTCGACAAAAACACGCAGTGTCATCCATATCCAAACCAAGATACAGAACACTTCTTTAAAAATTTATGGTAGCATAAAATCTTGGACCATTGGGTAAGTCTATTCAAGAGGGGGAAAAAGCCATATTCAGGGAAATAAAACTTTAGGCACTTGATATACTTGTGTAAGATCCTTTTGCCTGGAGGGGAGAGGGGAGAAGCCAGCTAGAGTGCTGATTTTTCTAAGCTATCCCCTTGTAATTTCACTCATGCGTCCTGAAAGTTGGTAAGCCTCTCCACTCTTCTTTATACTTTCATATAAGATCTTCTAAGAACATGTGAAAGTTAAAGAAAAGCATCAGGTTTTCCTGTCATTTTTACTTAGGCTTTTGATTTTCTTATAGTATTAATATCATACCACAAAGCTCTTGGTTGCAGTTGGCTAATTAGTCTCACTCATAATGAAAAAAGGACCAAAATCCCGTCTTAAACCTTACACAGTGCAGCTCAGTGTTTTCTAGTCAGATGGTTCTCAACCGTAATGTTATAATTACACCATTTTCTCAGCAGCACCATCCACTATAATTACAGTCAAAGCTAAGACTATGTTTATAGTGTACTAAAGAGGATGGAATTGCTTCATTTTAAGTGATTCAGTTACCTCCTCTGTTGGTCACAGAAATGTGTGGTAATGGAAGAGTCATGGTCTGAATATACTTCTCCAAACAACAATTTTGGATACCTAGAAGTCAAAAAAGAAAATAAAAACCCCAAACCCCAATATGAGAAAGCACGGGAGACATGATTCCTGGTCTGGCTGCCACAATGACTCCTAATTTGAAAATCTAGGATGGGTAAGGTGATGGAGACCAACAGGCTGGTGGCCCCTGTGGGGCCTAGAGGATGTCCTCACTTGATTTGCTTTGCTGCACATCATGCCCAAGCACTCCAAGTCCGTCTGCAGGACCAACATCGTGGCAGTATTTTCTATCTAGGCTCTGAAGCTACATGATGATGACTCATCCAAACACAGAAAACTTCTGTCCTGAGGGACATGCATTCCTTTAAGACATATTTCATTCATTGCCATATGGGCCAGTTCTGGGTACCAAGTACATAGCAAGGAACAAGGCAAAAATCTCTGTCCTCATGGAACTTAACTATAATCTATTTTAAACTTGTCTTTTGACTATTTACCTGGATGCATAAAAAGAAAGCTTTTGCTTTTACTAGGAGGGACTGGAGATTTATCCATATTAGCTTGCATGTCAAACCCTCAGTCGGGTATAGACTGAAAGCTAGCATTTTCTTACTATATGGGTATGGACTCAGTCTGGCAAAGAGAGAAATGGGAAGTGAGTGGAACATGCTGGGATTATGTTTGCCGGGTCCGTTGGTAGTCAGCTAGGAGACAGCACCTGTCAATTCTGTGACACTGAGAGAGGCCGAGACAGATACTGCATTTTCAGCGCACCTCTCACTTGCTTGTCCAAAGCCTCTGTTTTAAAATGTTTCATAAAACCTTGACGCTCTTTGCCTTGTCCTGCTCTGTGGAACCTTCGTGTAGGAAGAACAGGAGACAACACTGTGGTCAACCGTAAAGGATGACTTGGTGGGAAGACATATCTAGGTACATGTCTTGTGATTGTATTTTAGGGATTATTTCCCAAGTATATGGGGTTTTGTTCTTTTTCTTTTTAGAATAGGTGTAGGCCAAGTTATGAATAAATTTTGAAAGCTTTTAGACCAATAAGCAAATGCATATGGTAAAAATGATCCTCTCCTTGGTTCTGAGACATCTAAGAGCTGAGCCTAGGGCTCCTAGAAATCAGTCAGCAACGTTAAGGCAACTGAAGAGTCCTGGAAATGAAATTCTATTATTTTTGGTTATCATTTGGATTTCTTCTTATTTACGTGAACTTGAATGACTATGTTACCTGCACTGCTTTCAGCCTCTAGGCTCCCAACTTGGGACATTGTGCAGAGGTGATTGGGGAGAAAGCAGGCCATGTGGCATGGACAAGGGCAGGGGTGGCTGGCCATATTCCAAATGTTCTCTGTAGGCTTGTAAATGGCAAGCCTTCAAGCTGTGGCTTTAAGAGAAAATAGCTAGAAAGTAGAAATGAGAAAAAGACTCCATTTAGAAAATTGCAACTAACTCGTTCTCTCTTCTTTCTCTTTCTTTTTGATTTGTGACTTAATCAAAAGCCTGTTGGTTATCTTTCCTATGTCTTGTTTTATGAGTGGTGAGAGGCTAACCCACGGGGGCAGAATGTAAATGCTCTGTGGCCGTATCATCCCAGAATCTCTACTTGGATACAGCAGTGTTTACTATAATGTGACTTCAGCTCTAGGAAAATGTTTGCACCAGTGTCAGACCTAGAGCAGAGCTGTTGTGCAAGCAAATAACATCACACTAGGTAATAGCAGCAATGAAATCTTCCAAACTTGAGCTCAAATACGACTTAGAACCACAGCCTTAAATTTTAGCCAAGTCGTTTATATTTTTCCTTGCCAACTGAAACCAAGGACGCCTTTCAACATCAACCCTCATGATTACACCGTGCAGCGTAACACATTAATGTCTAGTTAGCCAGAATGCAAACATTTTCTGGTTTTTCCTACAGCAGTTCTCTCAACTGATGTGTTCTTTTGAGGGTCTTTCCTACTTTTCAGAGAGATAACACTCTGGTCACTAGTAAGGCTAATTTCATGGGTCTCACCGGGAATATGAATTGTCTTTACTAGGGGATGGGGATTGAGATTGTTTATGAGGTATTACTCTATTTTTATTATGGAAATACACGCAAACAGATAAAAATATGCAAATACACACAAAAATAGAGAGCCTGGCTTAGTGAACCATGTTAAATAATAATAAGAGTAACACTAGTAAAACCATGTACATTATGATTAATAATAACAATAACACATATATTCATCACCCAGCTTCAAATATTATTAGCATTTTACCAGTCCTGTTTTGTGTAGTTTATCTATTTTTTGGTCATTTGCTTTTACCCATAACTACCTACATGGCTATCTCTAAAAGCTAATAGACACTCCTGTTAAAAAATTAATGGGGCGCCTGGGTGGCTCAGTCGGTTAAGCATCTGACTTCGGCTCAGGTCATGATCTCACGGTCCGTGAGTTCAAGCCCCGCGTCAGGCTCTGTGCTGACAGCTTGGAGCCTGGAGCCTGCTTCTGATTCTGTGTCTCTCTCTCTCTCTGACCCTCCCCTGTTCATCCTCTATCTCTCTCTGCCTCAAAAATAAACATTAAAAAAAATAAAAAATTAATACGAACATTATACCTAACAAATTAATAATGATCCCTCAATACCACTAAATGCCCAGTCTGTGCACAAATTTCTAAAAAATATCTTTAAAAATGTCTTTTGACAATTCATTTGTTTGAATCAGGATGCAAACTAGGCCCACACAATGTCTTGTCTGTTCAAATCCATGACATTTCTTCTCTCTTCTTTTTATTCTGTGATTTTTTTTTTTTTTGGTTGAAGATATTTTCCTTCAGCTTATTGCATCTTAGAGTCATTTACAATGTTCCTCTATGCCTCTTATTTCCTATAAACAGGCAGTAAGACCTAGAGGCTTAATGTAATTCAGCTTAACACTCACGAAAAGAGTCTATCATGGGTGGTGTGGCAAACCCCTGTGTCAGGGACATATGATATCAGACGTTGGTAAGATTGATCTGGGTTCAAAGTGTTGTCAGCCTGAATCACCCAGAACAGAGTTCACTGAAGTATTTTATCATTCACTGACAACCTTGCCCAAATCTATAATTTCATTAGGGGTTCTAAACTGGTGATTTCTAATCCTACCATTTCATCTATACGTACATATTCATACACATATTCATATTTATAGACACATTCACATGCTAGCTAATGCATATATTAGCAAGAGAGAGACACAAGAAGAAAACATTTCTTCACCAACTATTCAGTTACCCTGAAATGCAATTCATACAAAAAATTCAAAGAAATAGCGTATTTCCCTTGATGTATCAATTTTTAGAATAATGAGTACATACCCTTGTAACCTCCAAAGGTGACCATTTAAAACAATATATTGCTATGAACTTACTGATGAATCAAATTTTGATGCCATTGTTGAGAGACTGGAATTACAGGAATAAAAATGATGAAGTCATTTCTCCTTTTTCGGCTATTCTGGGCATTTTGGAGAAAAAAAATGCACATTGTGTAACGTTGGCTACCTTTCCTTTTCCACTCCCCCTTTCTCCACTCTATCATCACAATCCCTCTGAAAATAGCAGAAGGCAAGACCAGAGACTAGATGACATCTAAAAATCCACACACCTACACAAACTTTCCAGACAACCCTGGTGGATATTTACTGAAGGATGCACTCATACTCAGAGAGGGATCAGTACACCCTAAATGTCTGAACACTCACATGCTAGACGCACAGCATGCCCAAATCACTGACCAGAGCTGTGAAAGTGCCAGTTACCTGCAGCCTGTGCTCTGAAGCAGTAATAGATAATCCCTTGAAAAGAAATTCCCCAACCAACTATTTTCAGGAAGTGCTAATTTTTTTTCTTTTTCTGGGACAATCGTAATGCACCCAAGCAGATTAGAGAATCTGAGTAGTTCTGCAGTAAAGAAGCCTGTTTAACTCTGCATGGCCTAGTATTTCCTAAGCACTGGGGAAATGGTGGGCTAATACATGAAGGGCAGAGTTCTTTGCAGGAGTGTGCAGAGTATCATTTTTGGAGGGGATTTTTTTTTCATATATATGTGTAGTGGGTTAAATTGTATCCTTCAAACATATGCCCAAATCCTAATCCCTAGTACCTGTGAAATGTGATCTTTGTTTGAAAAAGGGTCTTTGCTGATATAGTTAAGGTAAGGATCTCAGAATGAGATTATCCTAGGTTAGAGCTCCAAATTCAATGATGGGTATCCTTATAAGAGACAGAAAAGGAGAACAGACACAGAGCCAGGGGAGAGGCCTGTGAAGATGGAGACAGAGAATGAAGTGATACATCTACAAACCAAGGACCATCAAGGATTGGCAGCAGTTTCCAGAACCTAGGAGAGAGAGGCATGGAACAGATTCTCCCTCAGGGCCTCCAGAGAGAATAAACAGTGATGACACCTTGATATTTGACTTGTTGCCTCCATAACTGTGAGAGAATAAATTTCTGTTATTTTAAGCCACCAGGGTTATGGTACTTCGTTACAGCAGTCTCAGGAAACTAATACAATACCTATGAGCTCCATCAATGCAGGTCTGAGGGAGACCTCTGGCATTTGTATTTATTGAAAATGTCCACAGGTGATTCTGATGGACACACTCACCAAGAACCAGCATTTTAGGATCTTGGGGGTTGAAGGGTTAGTCACCTGCTTATATTGACATCCTGTTAGGATTTTAGTCTGTGGCTGTGGCTCTGGATGCACCAATCAAGCCTCCAGCCCTTTATCTCCAGGTCTCTGTTTTTCAAAGAAAGTAGCCCAGAAAAAATATTTATGGGCCATCCCTTAAGAGGTACATTAGAACTGTTACAGGTGGTGACAGTGGTCAAGGCTGTGTGAGTAGAGGAAAGGATTTATGGGCTCAAACAGGGGAGGGAGACCAGCTTTTGTCAGATGAATCATATGATCTCACTTGAAGGGAATTCTCATTTTGCAGCCCAAATAAAGCTGAGCTTCCCTTTTTTTGGTAGTTGAGAAATCTTGGTCTCCTAAGACTTCTAATCCTTCTGGACTCAGTTTGCTTCTTTCACTCAGCTGCCTGAAAAGGCTGCTTCTTTCATCCCAGACTCTTTCCATATGAAAATATTTTATTTCTTTTCTTAGTTGTTCTCTTTCTTAGCAGCCTAGCTTCCCCAGGTATCTTTTTGATATACTTATCTCCCAGGCTTTGGGTATCTCCAAAAGGAGCTGGAGACTCCTCTCTTGTCCTGGCAATAATTGATGACTAATAACAAGGTACCTGCTTTTATAAAAACCTCAACAAGGGGAGGTATGCAGGGCAGGAAGGAGTTGGCATGTGTTATTCTGGTTTGAAAACTCACATCGGGGCTGACTATACCCTAAGAGATTATTTAGTCATGGTTTAGCCAAGATTGTTCAGTCACAAACTAAATTTGGGGGAAGGCACCAAAGAAAAATTTCATCTAATTCACAATTTTTGCCTTCATCCAAGAAAGGCAGGGTATTTAGAGTAGGGCATAGGGGGAGACAATGGGTAAGGATAGTGAGGTGTCATGAAGTAGGGTGGAAATTATCCCCCCTCTTTCTGTTCCATTGAGCTCCTGCTCCAATGCTCCGGCACAGCCACAGTTCACCTGTAGCGTGAGTCAAATGGGCTGTCATAGGTGCTGGCCTGAGTATGTCACCACTAGTTAACGTATTATTTGTTGCGGCTGTGAAATTTGATCCAGGAAGCCTCCTTAGAGCTGAACTCCTGAAGCAAAAACAGATTTTAAGTTAGTGACTCCATATAAGAGAACCCTAACAATAAAACAGCACACGATTATTGTCAAAGGAATCATCCAGATAGTAAATGTTCCTTGGGACTGAGTTTAGTCTAGCAGGGGGTAAAGATGCTTTTTGGAAAAGTAGACAGTTTGTTTCGATGACACACACTTCAGTGATCTGTACAGCCTCATCTCTTGTCTATGCCTAAGGACAGTCTTTCAGGGAAAAGAGGAAGGAAAGGCAGTAACATTTCACTAGGTGCCAAACATTTTACCTAATCCTGCCTGCGAAGCAAGTAGGCTGGGCTTCAGGCTGCCCTTTTGCTCTCTTCCCCAGCACCCTCTTCCTTAGGAAGAGGCTCTTGCCCGGAGCCCATGTCTTGTCCTCTGGTATCTAGAGTGTGGCAAACCCCTCAGGCTTCCCTTCCAATGCCCCTGCTTCCCTGACTTAAACAGGCTAGTCCAGATGGCGGTGCTCGTGGCAGGACCCAAAAACAGGGCTTCTGGGACGAGGGTCTCTCAGGCCATGAAATTAAGTTTTGCACTCTTTTAAGAGATTAAAGCAGAATGAAAAAGACATGTCCATAACATTAAAATTTATTTGTTAAATCAATTTTCCTCAAACTGGGCTATTCAAACATTCTCTGAAATCTGTGAGAATTTTATTTTCTTAAAATATATACTACTCAGATGTGAGATATACTATATAAGATCTAGCCTCTTTCCTACTGCCCCCCCACCCCCAGTAGAAATGAACTTAAATTGGAGATAAGCTTTGGTGAGTGGGGTCAGGAGGGAGGGAGGGTACTTCCGGGGGCCCAGGCCACTACCGCTCTTTCTACCACTCTGCAGTGACAGCAGTAGTAAAGACCATAAAATAGCTAACAAGTATTCCATACCTATTTTGTGCCAGGAATTTTTCTATGTACCTATTTGCTCCTCACAATGACCCTTAAAGACAGCTGTTGACACCTTCGTTTATAGCTGGATAAGTTGGAGCTCGTGGCATATTGGCAGGATGCTGGGGGCATACACAGAAGGCAACTTGTGGTCTCCACTCCCAAACCCTAAAGTCCTCATCAGATAGCCTATGACATCAACTGGAACTAATAAGAGTTTGCCAAAACCAATACTGTCTGATAAGAGCAAATATTTCCAAGGCTTCCGTAGGACCTTCTTCTCTTCCCCATGAGAAAGGAAAATGGCAGAAGAGGAAAATGTATCTATTGCTCTCAAGTTTGAGGAAACAATTATGTTACTCATCTGCGTGTGTGTGTGTGTGTGTGTGTGTGTGTGTGTGTGTGTGTAGGGGGAATTGGGATGCCAAACAAATATCATGATAATCTTCGCTAACACCTCTCCCTCCACTTCCCTTCTAGAAGCAGTTGCTCTCAGGTAATTCCTGGAACTCCACATGATATCAGTTTGACAAATATTAAGCTCCCACTTTGTGCAAGGCCCTGTTTAAATTGTGAAGGAAAGGACAGGGCATATAAAGATGAGGAAGACTATGTCCTTGCTCTCAAAATAACTCACAATCTAGAAGGGAAGACACCAGGTGTACACAAGCCACTTGAGTTGAATGCAAAAGATGGGCAACTTCAAATGCTTTTGGAATTCAGAAACAGAAAAGCTTCACTAGCGGAAAGGATGCTATCCAGGTGCTTCTCCATTTCTTTGGGGTTTGCCTGGCAGGAGCTTCATAGCGACAGGTGCACATAGCCACGTGTGCCGACAGCACTAGACCACAGATGGGCTCGCCTGCAAATATTTGCTTTCCCATTAATTCAAATTTGGAGTTTGAAAATTCTTATTTATTAAAGAATTTTAAGAGAGAATAAAGAAGTGTTCAAGGCTGCTTTTCCATAAAACATGAAAAATCAGAAGTTAGCCTGTAGGAGTAAACACACGATTGCTACTTGAGAATACCTCAAGGACTCATGAAGGCTATTCATCCGAATCCTAACATCGATGGTGATGCTGTGAGGTTTCAGGTTTAGGAGTCTCTTCCATTACACGGTTTCCTAACAAGAGAGTCTTCTGTCTTTATTCTTTGGCTGGAATTCAGTGGCAACAGTCAGTTTATAAAAGATTTACAGACCTGTAAAGTCAGGTTTGCCCTCACACTAGAGCCATGTGATATACTGACTATAATTCTTCATAAGATACGTATTATGTGAAAATGATGATGTATGCAGACAGTTGAGTTGCAAATTATTGCCTGTTTCATCCATCACCGAGCATTTACAGATGCTTTCATCTGACAGAGTACCAATAACAATGCCACCACTGCCACCACTAATAATAATAATAATAATAATAATAAATCCACATGTCCACATTGATTAGAAGATACTTTTAATCTACTTTACAATATAGTGTATTTCAGAAGAATTGACTGTGAAGTAAATTCATATAGTGAATCTAGTATCCTCATTAATGTCAGTTATCAAATTGAAAATAATTTTCTATAGGAGACTAAGAGACAACAACCGATACAAACATGATGACTATCCTCAGAGCAGCCATAGACAATCTGAAGCAAATAGGCATGTTTATTTACAAAAGCAAGCATCTAGTCTGGGGACTATAGTTTGCCAACCTGTAGTTTAAATAATTGTTGACCTTAAAAGAAAATAGCTTATTTTGTATCACAGATTGCAAATTACATGCAAATCAATTTCTTATAAATCATACTTTTTTTGAGAGAGAGAGAGAGAGAGACAGAGAGAGAGAGACAGAATGTAAGCTGGGAGAGGGACAGAAGGGGTGAGAGAGAATCTTAAGCAGACTCCACACTCAATGCACAGCCCAAAGCAGGGCTTGATTCCATGACCCTCAGATCATGACCTCAACTGAAATCAAGAGTCAGATACTCAACTGACTGAGCCACCCAGGTCCCCCTAAATCATACCTTTTTTTTTTTTTTTTGGAGTATTGGCCTTTTCTTTTTTAAAACTTTTTTTTATTTCAGAGGGGTGGGTCAAGGAGGGACAGAGGGAGAGAGAGAGAAAGAATCTTAAGCAGGGTCCATGTTCAGCACAGAGCCTGATGTGGGGCTCGATCCCATGACCCTGGGATCATGACATGAGCCAAAATTAAGAGTCAGACACTCAACTGACTGACCCACTCAGGTGCCCGAAATCATATATTTTAAGAAGCCCTTTGAAAGTTGTATAACTTCTTTTCTAAGTGATACATTTTTCATTTAGTAATTAATCACCTGAGTTATGTCTTACTTAAATATGTTATTTCGTATTGCATATATTTGCCATGAGGCATACTCTTATTTGAACTACTATTTAATGGCATGTGTGTTTGAGTTCCATGAATCTTTATAAATGTGATGTAGTATCGTCTTTCTAAGTGTATAGATTAATTTGTATTAAAATCAGTGTACACCTACATAACAAATTCAAATTTTTTCCCCCAATGTACACGTGTATATTATCTGAAGAAACTGTTCATCACAAGTAGAAGCTGGTGTGGTCAAAGGCTCTTCTGGAATGACAGATTCAGGGGTTCTTTCCCTAGAGAGGCTCCTGTGTGCAGAAGCCAGAGCTCTCTTGAGAGCGGTAATTACAGAGTTGGTTTTGAAGAACTCAGCAGTGAATCAGAAGGCTGCAGGCTAGAAGAACTCCAAGGTCACAACCAACATTGGGAGGCTTTAGCTTTCTAGAGTCTAAAAAGTGTTCACCACCCACTGAGGTCACCCAGGGTGAAAGAACGTTTATCTTGGATTTCATCCTTGAAAAATGTGTGTTATGCTTTGGAAGAGAAACCAAACTAGAAATTGGTGTATAGAGCACACAAAGGGCCCACTGGGATTTTTAGGGAGTTACTTAGTCATCCTTTGCAGACTTAAAAAAAAATCAGTCACTTCTAAGATTCAAGGCTTTTAGAGGCCTATGTCCACAGATTTCTAAATACTTTCTTATTGTTTGGGTTCCAGAAGAAAGAAAAGACCTTGATAAATGTTTATAACCAGTAAGGAGCTGCAAGTACTTGAGGAGGCTGGCCTTGAGCTGCAGGCTTACTTCCCACTCCCACAGTGCCACTAACACTGGCTGATGCATCTGCACAGAGAACAGCTCTCTTGTAGATTAAGTAGTAAACGTCTACCTACCCCCGATTGTGGCTCAGCAAATTGCTAGGAATTGAGGAAGGATAAAAAAGTTAAGACCTAGTATTTATCTTACAAAGAATCTTTATCTCCCAACAATTACATGTGAAAACAGGACAGTGTATGATAAAACACGAACAGCTGGAGAGTAATGGCAGGCATTGTCTGGGTGTTTGGGGCTGGAAAAAAGTCACTGCCAAGGCCATATTTTGCCTTGTAATTGAACACTGTTATTTGAGTTATCAATAATATGCATTGTCTACACTTTATTTTGCGTATCCTGGGAGAGATACAAAGTACTTTCACTGACAGTATCTTCTTTACTCTCTTGTTGGTCTTGTCGGTCTAGGGACGTCTTTTCTCTGTAACTCCATTTCTTCTTGTGTAAAGTACGTAATTCTGTCTGTCTTCCTCGTACTTCAGAGAAGTAAGGGGGGGGGGCGGTAAATAGTACCTGTAGGATGCTTGGCGTTACCTGGAGATTAGTGCTATGAGTCAGGAAGGGCTACCACTAGTCTGGGTGCAAGAGAGAGCCAACATAAACACTGTTTCCTTAAAAGGGATCATAATAATCTGTGTTTACTTACTGAATCATTTACTGACTTATTTATAAACAGTCGCCTGTCAAGAATTCAATGTCAGCTTTAATTTCAGAACCCATTGTCAGAACTGCTCTCTAAAGCATGTCTGAAGCTCAAGTTGTTTGTTAGAAGTAAATCCTGCAGATTCTAAGATACCATCCCTGCTCTGACACACTCCCTTGTGTTGTGCTTATTTTAGCCGTATTGTCAGCTAGTCAGCCCATAAAGTTGAAAATATCTGATGAAAAAGAATGCTCAAAGCTGAGAGGGTCATTCAGCTTGGATGGGGGCAATGATGGGTCACAGGCAGGAGTGGGGCTATGCTTCCCTCAGCAGCTGAAGTGCCAACAGAATACCACAGTGATGACATAGAGGTCCTGTGACATACCCTAAGACTAGACCATGACACCAGTCCCATGACCTGAAGTTAAGGTTCTGTGGAAGGCTTTTGGGAAAGACTGTACGTGTTTATAGCAATGGACAAGAGAAATTTTTCTTCCTGAATATATTTGTCCCTCTCCTTTCATAAATGCCTGCTGGAGGGCATAGAGGTGCTCTGTGCTAGCCAAAGAGTAATTATGCTATCAGGGAAAACCTGGATTTTTTTTACATGTGTGCGTGTGCGTGTGCACAAAATCCAGAAACTATTCATTAAGCACTTGGCATGTGTCAGGCACTGTGGGAGACAAGGACGTATACAATAGAGCCTCTACCCTTGAGGATAATACAGTCTATTACAAAGGAATAGAAAGCATACACAAGAATCCATTAGGTTGAAACAAATGACATGATATTAAGGTCCAAAATAAAGCTGAGTATAGGACATTTCATCCAGTTCAATCCTAATACCTGTTGGAATAAAATAAGGGCCACGAGAGAACACAATAAACACCATGGGGCCAGATACTATTCTAACTCTTTTAAATATATCAACACTTATAATTCTCACAACAGCTATGAGGTAGGTACTGCTAGCACCCCTATTTTAGAGACAAACAAACAAACAAACAAACAAAAAACAAACAGCCAAGGTACAGAGAGCTTATGAGACTTAGGAAAGATCACTCAGGAAGTACGTGGTAGATCGGGGACTTAAACAGTCTATCTTGCTATCTTGCTCCACAGGCTGAGTTTTGAAAAGTACTGTGTTATATACTCTTTCCTTAAGAGAAAGCAAGGAAGGCCTACACAGATTCCAAGATGGAAGTACTCATCCTCTTGGGGGATAAAGTGATATTCGAAATATGCCTGAAAGAGAACAATCCATGAAGGATGTTCCTGACTCAGAGGAAAGAAGAGGGAAGTTCTGGTGAAGGGGTTATTAGGAATAGATACAATGAAGCAGGAAAAGCAGAGACACGAACGTGGGTATCCATAGCATACAAGGGCGATAAGGCTAGAAAGGCCTTCTTGATGGACCTTCTTGAATGCCAAGGAGATGAGCTTCTTCATAAGGTAGAAAATAGTGGGGGGCTACCGAAGGTGTTCAGGCATAAGAATCACTGCGTGAGACGTAGGCAGGAAGAATGAACATGGGAGCAGAGAGCAGGATGGCCTGGAATAGGGAAAAGCAGGAGGTAACAGAGAGAAATTAGCAGATGAGGACAGGAGTCTGGCTAAGACCATAAGATACGGACATGTAAAGGTGATGATGACTGTATCAAACTTCTGTCTCATAATCATGTTTCTATTGAAAAGTAACTTACGATGTGAAGGAAGTTGTTTGTGAGCTTATAAAACTGTAAGCAATTCATTTGTTGTGCCCATCTAAGATGGTAATCTTTTGGAATCCTTTCAAAACTTAACTCTGACCTCGGTCATTATGTTTATGTTCAGAATGCCCATTTTCATAAAATCTTGGACTCATTTATGCTCCAAATGCCAGTCAATGAAACTTCAATATTTTCCTCCAGTTGGATATTCATTTTAATTTCAGGTGGAAATGCCATTGATCTCAAAATTTACACTCTCACAGCAATATGCAGTAAATTCAGTGAAAAGGAATGGCTTTTAAAAGTGAGATAACAAAATCTCTTTCAGAAAGATGTGCAGGATATAGAAGTCTGTCAATGCTGCTTAGCAATGTAATTTGGTGTACAATCCGCACCTAAAGTGGAACCTGGGGGCTGATGGTTAAGGGCGTCCAAACAGTTAGAAAGTGCCTACATCACTGGCTTACTACAGAAAACCCATCATGAGAAGACTTTGGGCTTCCTGGTACAAAGGTGTTTGGCAGGCACTTAGGCAGTGATTCCAAATCTGGAGACAAAGAACATCTGTGTTTCACAGAGGGGACAAAAAGGCCCACACTTGGGTCAGACCCTGGCCAATGCATCCCCTTCTACTGTTACCATATCGTAGCCTTTGCCTGTAAGGAAGCTGTCCTCGGAGTATAAACCATTTGATTCCTAGGAGTCCTGCCCACAATGGGAACAGGGTAATTAATGTGTAATTAACACAAGTGGGGAGATCTGATCCTCCATGAGGGTTCCAGCCAGCCCAGAGGCCCCATAACAAAGGGTACTTGTGGGAATTGTTAAATGTGGAGAAGGATGGGTAACCAGGGAGCTATGAAGGGTGCTTCCATTTAATTAATTCATATGCAAGGTACCGTTCAAGGTACCATGTTCAAGGTACCGTTTTAGGCCTGGTGAATTACACAACTCTAAATAAGATCCAGCTGTTCACAATCCCGATGGGGAGATAAGAGAAATATGCAAATAGCTCTACTGCAAAGCAGCATTTGATATATTCCTTAAAAGTGGTATAAAATAGCATGATCTCCCTCGAAGACGAGCATGGAGAAGGGAAGTACTGCTTCGGGCCAAGCACTGTGTTCTGGCTGAGCCTTAAACACGGGCAGGATTTATATTTACAGGCAGGGTGAGGTGGAAGGAGGATTGTTTCAGAAGACTGGCTGAAATGAGCAAGTCCCAGGGGTGGGAAAGCACAGTGTTGTTGGGGAGTACTAAGTAGGGTAGACTTATAAGCGGGGATGAGGGATGTTGGATTTCAGTGGCTTGGGGTAGGTTTGAAGTTTGAAATTTGAGTTGTTTAGAGCAGAGTGATATGTTGGGTTCTTAAAACTGTCATTGGCAGAGGAAGGTGGATACAAGAAGGGAGAGATGAGGAGGGGGGAGAAGGGGAGAGGAGGGAGACTGCTACTCAGGGGTTACTACAATAGCCCCAGAATAAACTACAGGTGGCCTGGAGGGGTGTGGTGGCATCTATTTACGTTAGGTCAGTTCTGCCTGGAATTTGCCCCGAGGGGGTGTAATTTGTTTTTCCTCCATGGGGGTTTTGCTTTGAATCTGAGAATTTAGAAAAATGCACATAGGAAATGTATGAATTATAACTGCGTAATGATCAGACAGTTCACGTTGAACACTAGCTTCGTGTGTGAAGTTATCTCCTGAGTGAGAATATGAGATTGCTGATGTTAGGACAATATCTTACTCATGTCTTTCTTCCCCAGGGTGCAGAGTTAGGGCTGGGTGGCTAGCAAAGAATTAAACGCTTGGGATACAGTGACAGGGAGGTGATAAGAGCACCAGGGTCTGTCGCATCTCAATGAGATGCTCGGATGATAAAGGTGGCCCTGTGTCCAAGCATGTGCACTGTGGAAAGTGTGCACTGGTAGCCACATCCACGGATGGGAGTAACTTTATCCAATCAGTCCTGGGATGGAGGGGAGCTAACTTTTGAAAAGGAGAAGCTGGAAAGGTAGTATTCTGCCTTGTGTGGGCAGGTCAGTATCTCTGTGATATATCACAGAGAAAGGATAATTGGTATTCTTGCTTATCACAAAGACAGAAAATCAACATATGCCAAATGACTTGGCAGGACTTTCTTCAACACGTCTGCCATACCCAGAGGTTGTATTGCAACAAGGCCCAGCGTGACTTTACAAAGAAAATGGGAAAAATCGTACGACCCCTCCGAGGGAAAGTGAGGAGCAGAGTCCTACGTGTGTGGAGGAGAGACCAATGCAGGGCGGAGCATGCACATCAGTAAGACATTCTCCTTTCTGAAGTTTTTAATTTTAATTCCAGTACAGTTAGCATACAGTATTATATTAGTTTCAGGTGCACAATACAGTGACCCCACCATTCTATACATAGGAAGACATTCTTAACTGATTCCTTTTCATTTCCTTGCAGAAAGTAGCAATAAGTTACATTATCTGCTGCGTGAAGGCTTTGAAAAATACTGGCTGGGAGAACCCAAACATCACTAAAAAGCCACCCCTTTTCTAACCCCTCATATTAGGGGGCTATTAGGGAACAGACGAACATGGTGGAGGCTTCTAAAACAGGAGGGTTTGAGTTCTGCACACAGGACCAGCATATACGCTCAGACACCATGAAGGGGATCTCTAATGGAGCAGTGGACAAAGTTCCTTGGGAGCACAGAGGCAGAGCAAGTCTTTGGTTCTAGCCGATGTAGAGAAGCGTCCCCACAGAGCTGATGTCTGAGTTCAGTCTTGGGGATGAAGGGGGGATTGTCAGAGGACAAGAGGGTGATGTGCAAAGGCGTTTTAAGGAGAAGAGCTCGCTTGAAGGCAGAATTTTGGATCATAAGACGATATGGTTGAAGGGAAAGCTTTACTGTCAATGAGATCACTAGGTAAATAAACATCTCAAAATCATACTGACAAGATAATACACGATTTGTAAAAGGAGGCAGTTCCTAAATTCAATAAACGAATTGTTGGTCCACAATTATTTTATCTTTTTTTCCCCTTCACATTAATTTGGCTTTACTTAACCTCTAAAGACAAGCAAATTAGAGAGATGAAAAAGCCCTCTTGTAGAGAAGCTGAAAAAGACATCCTTTAAAAGTATATATATATATTTTTGCTTATTTATGCAAATTCAATCAGTCATTTATCCAGGTACCAAATCTCAAATAAGGCAGAGAAAAAAATTGGAGCTTGAATACGGTAAAGCATGGACAGTATCACTGATGACAGAAAAAGGACTGAAATTCTTACTTGTCCCTAGGCCTGGATTAACTCTTTGCAGACTCTGGGAGGCTCTGCCAAGGATAGCTGGTGTGGCTGGAACAGAAAGAGAAGAAAACCATTAGTCATCCCTGTAAAAATGGTCTGATGTGACTCTGTTACAATTTCACTTTCAAGTGACAAAATGTGACCTGGCTCAACCTCACAATAATCCTCTCCCTTGTTTTCTTTTTCTTTTTAAAATTAAAATTGTACCTACCCTCTAAAAAGAACTCATAAATATCAGAGCACATGGAAACCCTGGTGTTAGTCACCTCTGGTCTCATGGCTAGACATGGTCAGAAACAATGGAAAATTGCCTTCCTATAACATCTGAGTCCAAGCTTGAGCCTTGCTTGTGAAAATGCAGAGGGACATAAATTCTCGTTTCAAAACAATATTAAAAACAGTTCAGTCAAACAAGTTTATTCTTGGAAATAAACATGTGAGCAATCTTGGGGGTGGGGTAGGGATGAAGGGAACTGAAAAGTTGCACAGGAGGGACACAGGATTTGTGACGTGTGGCATGCAATGAGTCATCTATTCTAAAAGTGGTTATAATTCTATGGGTACCACTATTAGGTTGCATTAAAAACAGGAAAAATGGAAAATGATCAATGCAGTTGTCTTTGAACCTCTGAACCAGGTTGTTTTGCTACAACTGTTGCTACTATGCAACTGTTACCTGGGTGGACAAGGGGATTTCTCTAGGATTCTGCACCTCCGTAGAGGGGCAACGTGGTCCGGGCTCACAATAAACTCTGGGAATCATGTGGAAGCGGGGAAGCTGCTGATGCTTTTGGGCCCCCGTAGAGGTCTGCAGAAACAATGCTAAGAAATCTCTCTCTGATTATGAACAAAGGGCAAGAAGCAAAACAAAGATGCATTGGGCAGCGAGCTGACTCACTCCTGTCTCCCCGAATTTCAGAGTCAGGCGGGTCCTGCCCACCAGCCCCGGTCCACTGTTCAATGTGCTTTTTCACTAACTGCTCCCACTGAGCTACCAGGAGGAAGCAGCTGTCGGGTGTGGTGTTCATAATATAGAACCCAGCAGATGAAGTCAGGATCCTCTCCCTAAACCCTGCAGGATTCTAACCTTTGTAAGATTTTTTTCATTCTGGGCATATCAGTGAGAGCATTTTTCCAAGTGAAGTTAGGCTTTGGGGGTTTTGGTGAGTTAATATTTTAAATTCTGTGCAACTATGACTTCTGAACTATGAGTTCTTTTTATTCTCTCTCTAAATGTTAATATTAGAAGCTCATTTGCTGCCAAATGCAATAAAGAATTATGACAGAAAGCAAAGAGAATACACATTTGCCCAGAATAGATAATGTATTACACATTGATTTTAACGTGACCAGAAGGAAAATTGCATTTTATGAAAATACCCTCAAGTCTACTTGACCAGAGGCCTTGATATCCTCAGTCTTTATTATTACCATTATCTAGAACATGCTCCCCTCCAATTCCTTACCACACATCAGAGAATGCTTTGTTTTATGACCCCTTGCCTTAAGTTGGGCATTAAAACATTATTTCAGTTGGTAAGTTTACATAATTTCTGACTGTAAATGACCTGTTCCACTGACAACTGTATGCACCTTAAGAAACTCGTGACAGCTCAAAGGAAGAGTAAAATTAAATCAATCACAGGACAGCATACAATCCTACGTGTTATTTTGGTCAAAATTATCCAGCAAATGTGTCTCAGCTTAAAACTGGGAACACTAATGGACACCAGTTTCCAGGCACAGATCAGCAGTAAAGCTGACAAATTTCTCCAGAATGATGACTGAGATGGAATGTGGGGGTCAATTATGAGGCCCTAAGGGAGCATGCAGAGCCAAACCCCAGGCCCGGAAATGCCTGGGGAGCCCTGGCTACCCCTGACTCGTTACAAACGAGGATTTTGCTTTCTTTGCAGACAGACATCTGGTGCTTTCCTCTTTATGGTATCAGCATTTGGTAACATTTTCATAAAGCAAAAGTGCTCCTCAGCTAACACTCTCCACAATATGTGATGAGTCAAGACATAAAAGGAACAAATGGCGTCCTCAAGGAAAGGCCACAGATTTGCACCAGGCCCAAAAGGGTGCTGGTTACAAAAGTAAAACACAATGAATAAAACTGTCTCCTTAGCAAACAAAGGTGTCATGCTAAGTTGCTAATTTTAATTAGTGTCAAAGCTGTCCTTAATGTCTATAAGTGCTGAGCAGTGAGGGAAAAACGAACACATGCGACAATAAGCAGATAATGAACACTCTGACATATTTACATAGGAGCTTTTAAATGCTGCTGTTATAAAATGGTCAGCTGCAGCCCCTGGCCTCAGCGAGCCCACAGTCTTCTGGGTAGGAATCTGTAAAGGAGCAGTGGGATGGCCCTTAGCAAGTCTGGACAAGCTTCCTGGGGAAGGGACTCTTTGAGATGGGTGCCGACCTTGGGATGAACAGGCAATGGAGAGAAAGGGAAAGGCAGCTGGGGCCAGGAGAACCACTGCACAAAAGTGAGACACAGGCTGGGTAGGTAAAGAGCCTCGATCTCTCTGTTGGGAGTGGGTGGAGCAAAGCTGAGCTGGGGTGTGTTGAGTTGGGGGGGATGCCAGGGTGCATTGGGGATGGTCATTCCAAACAACTTAATTTTGATCCTGCAAATATTGGAGAATTCCTGCTTTGCAGTATCCTGAGTAGAGCTCCTCAGGGTGGACCTGCCCAAGAACAGGACCCCAAGACTAGAACTAGCTGCAATCAGATCTTTCCTACTTATGTGCAACCTTGTACTCAACTTTTAACTATGGCATATACCTGCCCCTGGTTTCTCCGTCTATAAAATGGGGACAGTGACAAGTATCTATACATGCAAGGTTTAAATCAGTTAGTACACGCAATATACTAAATATACAATATAAGTGCTTAGTAAATGTTAGATATTCTTATTATAGCTATTATTATTTTTCAGTTATTATTGCTAGCCATTACCCTGAAAGCAAGGGCCCATCTTTTCCCATGAAGAATGTGACAGTGTTTTTCACGAGGCTGTGTGAGCTTAGGGCTTTGCACTTAGGAGGACAGGATGCTGCCCTAAGCCCAGTGAGACCCTCCACTATTTACATCCTCCTGTGCAGGCTGAATGTAGACAGTGGGACTCTGGGGAGGTGATTTTGGTCAAAGACTCAGGCTGGGACTAAATGCAGTCAATTCTAGTTTTTGTAAGTTAGTGAATTCTCTACTGTACCAGGAAGGGAGCTAGAGGGGAAGAATCAATGTTCTGGGGAGTATCGTAATTTACCAGTGGTGCAGCAATGGCATTTAGACCCAGCTCCGAATAGACCGTGCAAACACAAGTCAATAAACAAAATAGTGCATGTGGCAGCCATTTTACACATGACGAGAGGTAACGTAAAGGGCCTCACATGGAATCTGCCATAAATTAAGCATTGATTAATGTTAGCAGTTGTTATCCCTACGAGTTTAGGATTATGATAACGATGATGTAACTGTCATGAAATCTTTATCTCAAGACTGCCTCTGACTGTGATAATTATTTTGCAATACCTGCATCTGTCAAGTTATTACATTGTACACCTTAAACTTACACAATGATTTATGTCAATTTTGTCTCAATACAATCGGGAAAAAAACCTTCTGAGAGGTTTTGCTTTCTCCTTCAGGAAGGTTAGTTGTTCTCCATCCGACAGTCCTGGATACTGCTTTTACCCCCCTTGCTGTCACTGCTCATTTGTCTGTGCCCTTTGACACGCAGCGAGCTTCCTGGGGTGGGTATTTCATCTTTGTAACCTCTGTTAGGACAACAGGGCATGACACTTTTTAGAATCATGATGCCTGCTACATAAATGAGGCAAATGATGATGACTTATAAATGCTCTATACTTTGGCTTTGAGGCTAAAAGGGAATCAAACAAAAATAATTTATTCTCAGCAAATTGTGTCTCTCCTTGGAAACCTCACATTTGATTGACTATTGCCTGTCTTTCTGAGGTCTGTTTATCCTTGACCGTATAGCAGAAATCTTCTCTCCTTGGCTTTCAATGGCTACAGCTCTTTCCAGACCCACCTGTTGCCTTTCTGCCCTTCTTTTCTGTCAAACTGTGATCAACCTCACTGAAAAGTATTCAGTTTAAAGTCCTTATCTCCCTTCAACCTGCCCTTGCAGGTTCAAGGTCAAGCTCGGTATCTGGTCACACTGATGCCACACCCCAAACTATCCTGCTGTCTGAAGGTGCTGGCTTATGGCAATGTTAAAAAATGTGAGGTGCTTACACCTCACATTGCTTATGTGCTTAAAAATGCACCAGGCACTACGCTAAGCACATTTTATAGATTTTCCCATTTTACCTTCACAACAACCCTCTGAAGTATTATTAGTCATGATTTATGGATGGGGGGTCAGAGGCCCAGACCAACTAGCTAACTTGTCTTAGGCTACCCAGCAATTACATGGTAGAATCCAAATTTCAACTGGAGCCAGATTCTGAATCCACCCCCGCTCCACTGTTTCCCAAACTTGCCTGACCATCGAGATGCACTGCGACATTTGTTAAACATACGGATTTCAAGGTCCTGTCTCAGATCTATAGAATCTGAATCTCCAGGGCCCTGGTCAATCTGTGTATTGGCAAGGTCCCCAGAATCTATTAGTTTATCTTCTATGCCCCATTCCCCAGCCAGGTGATTGTTATGACAAGGTGTATTGGCTCTGCTTGGAGTCCCTGTGTCCTCTTTGGGGCTCTACTGTGAGGACTTCCCACACACAGGTGATGCTCATGAGGGCATACTTGTGCTCAGGATGAGCGCAGGATGATTTGTCTGAATACTGCAGACATTCTTTCAAGATATATTGATGGGGCCAGGTTGCTGGGGCTTTGAGCAGAAATACCCTTCAGGGGTCAATTCATGAGAGACCAGGTAAGACGCATGACAGTGATGTTACACAGCAGGTCCTGGAACTGCACTGTCTTCTTGGCCATGGCTACCCTTGGGCACAGCAAATCCTGGGCCTGACTGCAGGGATACTTCTAAGCTGGAACTTCCTTTCCTTTGTGGCTCACTGGATTAACTGAATCCCCATCCACAGTTTCTCCTGAATTAAAGCATATTATCTCGTACATATTATGACTCTTGGCAGCTCTAAAGAAGCCTGTGTAATCTGAACAGGAAATCTTTGGACCTTTGGAACAGACAATATTACCTCCCCAGAGCTCAATGAGGGAGTGTGTTTCTTTTATACTGGAGCAGTAAATCACAGAGCACATCACGTGAGATAATCGAAACAAGCAAACAAAAAGAACCATGAAATGATGCAGATGGTTTCAAGCACTTTTTAAGGCTAAAAAAGTTTCTTTATGAAACAATATATAACAATTTGGAAGAGAAACTATCATCAGGAAAAGCGCATGCTGAAATAAATCTGCAGTGGCCATATTTTGCTATAAATGTATTTTGAGAGTAGCTGGGTCTCAAGGTAAGAATCCATGTGCAGCGAGAGATCTTAGAGACCTCCTTTTCTCACAGGCCAGCCCCTTGCTTAGTGGGCCCAATGGGGGAAGTTTCCTAATAATAACTTTAAGTTTCACATACTCCTTTCCTGTCTGGCAGCGGTCTCCTTGGTGAATTTTTTTTAAAAAAAACATCCTCCTGACACAAGCTTATGCACGTACTGAGGACATCTGCTTGCAATTAAAGACAGATACTGGGGCCTGGCATTTCAAATGTAACCCTTTGGGTGATAAAACCAGTTAAAGGTGCAGTGGCTGAAGGAGAACACATTGGTGGTGGGGCTTTTGTTGTCGTGGTTGTTGTTTTTAAGGAGAACTAAAAGGAGCAATTAATATGAATTCCCGGTCTCAGCTGGCTTGCATCTTCCTTCAGCAGAGCTTCCCAGCCATTTGTCTGGCTTTCCCTTCCAACTGCTACAAGAACAGTTAAACACCCTGCCCAGCTAGCCAGCCGCTCCTAGAGCTGCTTTTCATTATGGAGACAGCGGGGGTGTCAACACCCGGCAATGGGCAGGAAGCCAGTCCCTGTGCCCTGCGATAGCCGGCCCGAGCATTCATAGACAACGCTAAGAGGAGCAACCAGAATCAGAGGTTGGCACTTGGCCAAGATCAATACTAGGTAGGCCAGTCGGGGACATAGGGCTGAGAACAGAAGGACAGACAAAGAGTATTGAAAGGTCAGACTGAAGCGGAGGGAGAAGGGCAGAAGTGTCTCTTCCCTTATAATGTTGTTTTAGAGGTTTTTAAGACCTGTGAATCCACTCATTAAAGCAGCAGGGTCAGACTGATTTAATAAGGTCCAAAGCTCGGATGGTGACTCATAGATGGTGTGCTGGGGCTGGCACTTCTTCCCAACTTTGTATTCAGTGGCATCACGTCATCGACTTGAGATCAGCCAAACTGGGAATATTTACACAATAAAAGTGGGCAAATGCTACACATCCAGGCCCCCTGCCATCGAATCCTATGGAAATTCCGTCCACCTTTCAAGAGCAGTTTGAGTGTATTCTCTTCCATGAAGTGTTTTATTGTCTCCCATCCCCCCATCCCCCCATCCCTCCATCCCTCCATCCTTTGTGTTTTTACGCTTAAAAAAATACCCGGACTGGGGCACTTGTTATTTCCTGTCCACCATCTTAGTTATCTGATGTGCCCAATGAGTGAGAAATTCTTTGAAGCTTGAAGGCAAGAACCATGTCTCATTCTCCTTTGGGTTCACCATCCCATTAGCATAGTTTGTTAAATACAGTGAGTGCCCCATACATAGTCATGAGATTACGGAATACTTCACCATGAACTCTTCCAACAAGGGAAGTTGGGAGGCATCACGACCTTGCTTATATTATTACTTTGAATTTATCAGACATCCTGTGGCCTCTGGAGTCTGAATTTGCACAAAAGAAGACTCTCAAACACGTTATTCGGTCCTATGATAAATGCCCTCCAGGAACCATGCATGCTCAAACCTGAGGCAATGTCAGTATATTTTAACCCATTTTCATGGTGTCTAGCTCCTTAATAGTGTTCAGTGAGGGAAAGAAATAATGAAAATAAGATTGTTTAATTTTCTCACTTCCCTTCCTGTCACCTGGGTGGTTCACTTGCCTGGCTTTGCTTACAGCAGTGAGCCAGTCTTTTAATATCATGGCATATGGTTCCCGGTGTCCGTTTACGAGGCTGAGACTGGTAGCAGTGACTCTTACGTCCTGGGAATTGGTTGTTTTGGCAAATTTATGGATCTTGTTTAGCCAAGGCGCCATTTCAGAAGCACAGCATGCTAAAGGTGTCCTAAGGAAGCATGTACTTTGCCAGAGGTTTTAAGGTGTATTTTCCCCTTTCTGGGAAAAGGCATTTTTTATAAACAGGTTGGTCTGGCTCCTGCCACTCTGTCTCTTGTTTCCAAGCTCTACTCATCAATTTCCACATAACAGTTCTTGAACAAAATCTTGTTCCTTTGGGAAGTAGGTAGTTGAGAGCTAGGGAGCATGATCTCCAGTCAGAATTGCTGTGTGTGAGGGGGGCCTGGGTGGCTCAGTTGGTTAAGCGTCTGACTTCGGCTCAGGTCACGATCTCACGGTTCATGAGTTCGAGCCCCGCGTCGGGCTCTGTGCTGACAGCTCAGAGCCTGGACCCTGCTTCAGATTCTGTCTCTCTCTCTCTCTCTCTGCCCTTCCCCCACTCCCTCTCTCTCAAAAATAAATAAACATTAAAAAAAAAGAATTGCTGTGTGTGAGTACTTAATGGCATGCCAGGTGTGATCCTAGATGCTGAGGATACAATGGTGAAGACAACAGATGGAATTCTGCCTTTCTGGGCCCATGTTCTAGTGTGTGTAGGGGAAGACAGCAGACAGATAAACAGATAGTGCCAGGGGGCAGGGTAGGGTAGCCAGATGTGTCGAGAGTGGCTATTACAGACCTGAAAAGCAGGGTGGAGGAATTTGGGCTCTGAGATTGGTTTGAGGGATAGCAAGGAGGCCCCGGTGGTAGTAGAGGGAGGGGAAGAGGGGGGAGAAGAAGGATTTAAGGTTGCAGAGGTGCCCAGAGCCAGATATCGTACAGTCTTGCAGGCCAGAGTGAGGACTTGTGAACTGCTCACCAGGTCAGTTTCCATGACCCCATGGGACCCCAGTTTCCATGGGGTTCCATGAACCCCAGTGAGGTGCAGCTGCTGTTGCTGTCAGACCTGTCCCACTATGGTGTATCTTTCCCACTTGAATCCCTTACTGTAATTGGGGGACTGGGAGGTATTGGCATTGGGTTCTGAGACTATTTGGTATATGGCTCTAATTCACTAATTAACTCTTATCTCACTGTACTTGATCTGG
Source organism: Panthera pardus (assembly GCF_024362965.1). Taxonomy (NCBI): domain Eukaryota; kingdom Metazoa; phylum Chordata; class Mammalia; order Carnivora; family Felidae; genus Panthera; species Panthera pardus. The sequence goes on along the minus strand of NW_026526765.1, from coordinate 34,307,888 downwards.
GTTATAGACACAAACCAGAGGGCTTTTTTGTTTTGTTTTTGGTTCATGATATATTTATTGAGCAACTGTTTTGTGCAAGGCACTATGCTAGGCATTGGGATATGGTGGTGAACACACTAACACAGGTCTCAAGGTTCATTTCTTTCTATCCCCTAAATGGGTCTTTAGCCTCAGATCAATGTATCTGCTTGCCATCTGGCATATTCCTGATTCTAGATCTTTGCCTCATTCTTCTTTCTTTCTTCAGAATGGGGAGAAGATCAGAGGTAATTTCCATTTTTAGAGCGAGGATAGTACTTCAGGAAATGAAATAATGTACATAAACTACTTAACAGAATGTCTGGCACATAGTAAGTATTAGTAATTATTTATATACTAGTACGTATTTATTATTACAATTAACTCTCAATTAATGACATTTATTATTTTTGCTACTTATCTGATAGTTACTTGTGCCCTATACTGTATGTTGCACTATTTTGTTTGCATGTGTTTCCATTCTTGCCCCCTCAATTAGATTGCAAGTCCTTTGAAAGTAGAAACCACACGTTATCCTTTCTAACCCTGCATACACAGGCCCTCAGGAAATATCTGTAATACGATGCCTCTCTGACCTTTTATTCTAACAACCCCTCTTTTGATGTGTACCTGCCTGATTATAGGTATGTTCGTTAACAGAGCGTCTTGGTGGTAGGTCACGTACATCCTATAGATCTATTTGTCGCATTTAGATACAATAAAAACAACAACAACAATAACAACAACAGAAAACTTTGACACAGCTTCGCTCAGATACCTGATTCAAAAGGTTTAAATTCATTTTCTGAAGGCCAGCTTTGGAAAGAAATTGTTGGAGCTCTGCTCTGTGGCTAACACGGGACCAGCTCCAAGAATTATTTCGCAGTGGAAAATGGAAGCTCTACCCAACAGTGAATGGAGACGGGTAAGGTGACAATCCATCACAGACACGTACCTTGGCAGCAAGGTACCTGATGCTTGTTTTTTTGCACTTTGTCCTTTTCCTTATGCCTTCTGTAGTTCTTGGCTCCAGTGAGAAGCAACCTTTATGGGTGCCGAAGCTCACTTCTAAATCTAACTTCAGTTAGAGTTTCCAAAATGGACAATTTACAAGCGGAGTCAAAACAGTCAATCAAGTCACATAACATCCACTTAAAGGGGAAAATTATACTGGGTGTAAAAAAAAAACTTATGACATTTTTCTGGAAGGAACATGCTGAAACTGAAAAGTAGGTACATTTCTTTGTAGCTCTAGGGCAGGCAAAGTCTTACAGCGTAGAATCTAAGTTTTGTTTCCTTGCTCGAATTTTGTTTAATGTGATGATGACATGACATAAGGAAAAATCAAAAGCCTTATTGATAGTCCACATGTGGCCCCTGCTCTGGCCATAGACATTTTGCACAGTGAGTCTTTGTGGCGGCCTGAAGGGGCACCCTGCCCATAGGTTTTCTGGCGGGACAGGGACACTGTATGGCTTTAAGTGTTCCCTGATCGAATGTGGGAAAAGAAGCAGCTAGCCAAATTCTGAACAGAGTTTTTATTGTGCTGTGGCCAGGAGGTGAGGGGGAGGGAAAAGGACAGGAGCCCCACACAACTTCTGCCCTGCTCTACTTTCTGGTGGATGTAAGTCGAAGGGACTGAAAGGGACACCTTTGGGTAGATGGGGCAAAGGAAAATCAGGGACCTTATAGAGTTCAAGTTTAGGATCTGTAGCAAATGCAACAAGTATACATATATTTATATTATTTAATTCACATCTATATTTAGTTTACATTTACATTTAATTTACATTTATATTTAATGAATGTCCTAGCAGGAGCTGGTCCAACAGGAAGAGCAACTGAGATCCCAAAGGAATCTTATCAGCCCCCTGCTCTAAATTGCAAAATCTCAATTGCCTAATTTCCTTTTAATAGAAGGACTATGTACGGAAAAGGAATCTATAGAAGGTAGAAATGGTGGGGCCACCAACCTCATTTCAAATGAAGACCCCAACAGGACATTTCTCTTTCCAAAGAATACCATCAGGGGCACCCGCCTGGGTGGCTCAGATGGTGAGGCGTTCCGACTCTTGATTTTGGCTCAGGTCATAGCTCACGGTTTGTGAGCTCGAGCCCCGCATTAGGCTCTGTGCTGGCAGAACCTGCTTGGGATTCTCTCTCTCCCTCTCTCTCTGCCCTTCCACCCCCCCACCTCTCAAAATAAATAAACTTAAAAAAAGAAAAAAAAAAGAATAACATAAAAAAAAAACTCCTCTGGAAATTATACTCTAGTTTTGGGTTCTTAGGAGTTGTCATCCCAGAATCTTCTTTTATTCCTGCATCTTTTAAGCCCTGCCTGAATGACTGAATCCACTTGTAGTTTCTTCTCTTTTGAATCCACTTCAGCTATACTTCTGACCCTTTCCTTCCACTAAACCTGTTCTTATCAAACCCAAAGCTCTCTTCTTAGTTCTTAGATTTCTCAACTTTTCAGATGCATTTGATTTAGTGGTACCATTGCCTTTTAAAGACATGTTCTTTTGCCTAGTTTTATGATGCCAAATTTGCTTGTTTTCCTTTCTATCTCACTGGCTGCTCTTTCTTGGTCCCCTTTCTTGGCTTCTCTTTCTCCTTATTGTGTTGCAGACTCTGCTTCCAGAGCCTTCCCCCTCCCGCCACCCCTCAAGGCATATCTCACCAAGTCTCATGGTTTTAAACATCATCTATATACTGATGGTTCTGTAATGGTTTCTGTCTTCAGCCTGAGCCTCTCCACTGAACTCCAGACTCTACTCAGCCTCTTTTGGCATCTTCACTAGATATTCAATATTCAATATTCTCAATCGAAACACAGAACTCTTGATAATTCCTAACAAAACCTGATCCTTCTCAACTTATCATTATCTCTGTAAACTATTTTACCATCTAACCTGGTACTTAAGCCAAAAACCTGGAAGTCATTTTTGTTTCTTCATTTTCCCTAACTCCTACCCCCCAGTTCAACCCATCAACAAGTTATGTCAATTCCATCTCAATTCAATTCTCTCCATCTCCTTTGCTATTTTTTATAGTTCAAGCTCCCAACATCTCTTTCCTGGACTATCAGCTTCCCACCCAGTCTTCCCACCTCCCCTTTGTTACCTTTCAATTAACCACTAAAACATTTCACAGAGTGACCATTTATTTATTTATTTATTTATTTATTATTTATTTATTATTTTTATTTTTTTAGACAGAGAGAGAGAGAGAGAGAGAGAGAGAGAGAGAGAGAGCGCGAGCCAGGGAGAGGGAGAGAATCTTAAGTGGGCTCCTGGCCTGATGCAAGGCTCAATCTCAGGACCCCAGAATCATGACTTGAGCAAAAATCAAGAGTTGGACACTCAATTGACAGAGCCACGCTCCCACAGGGTGACCTTTTAAAACCATAAATCAGATCATGCTACTTCACTGTCTAAAATTCTTCAATGGCTTGGTGTGTATACAGAGTAAGTCCAAACTCTTTATAATGGCCTTTCTCCTTCTTCTTTCCTAACAGAATCTTAATTTTATTCAGGAGCCCTTCCTCTCAAGCAGCTCATGTACCTCAAGGGAAGCTGGCCCAACCCCTGCACTCTAAGCAGGTGTAAGAGGGTGGAGGGTCACTCTCATATGCTTCAGAAGTCAAGAAAGAGGATGTGGCCCAAAGGGAATCTTACTGAGGGGATTAAAGAAAATTTAAGGGAAAAAATGTTACAGTATGCCATAATCTCCTTGCTTTATCTACTTCAACCCAAGCCCAAAGATGAAGTTGATACACCTAAGACAGCAAAGACAAAACTCTTGGAAAAGAACTTTGGAGTCACTGGATTTAGTCAATCTACCTCTGGTTTTCTAGTTATATGTATGAGTTTTCTTGTTCTTTAAATCCGTTTGAATTATGCTTCCTGTCACTTGCTCCTGATCCTAGTACATTCCAAGAGTAGCTCCTGCTTTCTGCTTTTACTTCTTATACCAATGTCTTCTTATCATTATACTCCAGCTCTGAAACTTGCTCAACTAATTCAGTCCCAGCTCTTGCTGTTCCTTGCACCTAAATGACCTGTGTGTGATTGACTGAGGTCTCAGGCTCAAACGGTATCTTCCCAGGGATGCTTTCTCTGATCAAATAATTTGAAAGAGGTATCTGCAGTCACTTGTGGGACAACACAATGTTTTATTTTCTTCAGAGCCCTTATTTATCTTTGTGTTATTTTATTCATTTAGTTGTATTCTTGATTGTTTTCCTATTTTTTTCCCCATGAGAATATAAGGCCTGAAAAAGCAAGAATCTACTTTCCTGGCACAAAATAAGCATTCTATAAATATTTGCTGAATGGATAAATACATGAATGAAGCCCTTGGCCCTGTAATAGTTGGAACTTTACCTACTTCCTGTTTGTTACCTTATCTGCAACAAGTTTAAAAGTTGTAGGCTATGTGTTCTACAGATGCACCTGTAAGTATTTTCCTGGAAACTTGATGGCAATTCCTTAAAATCAGCAACAGATAAGTGGTTGCTAATTTGCTTAGCTGGGCATAAAGGGCTGTAAAGCAGGAAGAAGCTTTGAATGCAAATAGTTGGTCATCTAAAGGGTAGCTACTATCTTTTCCCCATCTCCAGCAATGGCATCATCACAGTTTTCTTAGACTCTTAGGCTTAAAATTTTGCACTTGTCTACAACTCCTCCTTTTCCTGCTAGTTGTCAGAACATGATGTTGGTTCTTTCTTTCCTTTATGGATTTCCTAGGCTCTTCCCGTCCTCTCCTTCCCTCTTAACACTTCCCTAATGAGGCCTCATTTCTTCACTCATGCCTTACTCCAAAGTCTTGTGTTATCTCTGTCTGGATCAAGGATTCCAGTCCATTCTTTGTATGCTTGCTGGATTAATCTTCCTAAAATACCATTTGCATTCTGCTATGTCCCTGCTTATGAACTCAACTGGCACCCTAAGTCCAAATTCTTCAGTCCAGCATTTAAAGCATTTCTTCAGGGGTGCCTGGGTGGCTCAGTTGGTTAAACATCTAACTTTTAAGCTCAGGTCAGGATCTCATGGTTCATGGGTTCAAGCCCTGTGTCAGGCTCTGTGCTGTCAGTGAGGAGCCTGCTTGGGATTCTCTGTCACCCCCTCTCTCTGCCCCTGTCCCATGGGCATGTGTACTCTCTCAAAATAAATAAATAAACTTAAAAAATATTTTAAAAAATAAAGCATTTCTTTAGAAGGCTCTGCTCTACTCCTCCAACTCCTGTCTCACAACTTGTGAATGCAAACAGATGCCTCAGACAAGACAGTGTCCTTATGATCATTAGCCCGTGTTCTCTCTTCTATCTTCTTAACTTTTTTCTCTTTATCTTTTCCTGCTGAACATTTCCATCTTTCCCTTCCTAGGCAAAATCTCCAACTCCTTGCAATACACCCCTCCTTTCTAAAACCTCTCATAATTGGCTTTATTCCAACATCTGTTGACATTTCACCCTTCCCCTTGAACTGGCCACTGAAGTTCTCCATCAGTAATTTTTCTTGAAAAGATTGCTGAGGAGGAACATGGAATGCAAACTATTTGTATACAGTTACTATCATTAGGATGATCTCTCCAAACAGGAAAATGTGACCCAAGTGTATGCTATAAATGAGTAGCATAACAGTGTTAGAGGACACAGAGACTTCTAAAAAAGTTCTTGAAGTCACATTGGAATGTGGACTATTTGGAATACTTATTTCCAATAAATATAATCTATCCAAAGCTTCTAGGAAATAATTTACATTGTTTTCCTTCCTTGGACATCTTCCTACCATAGATTGGCACAAATCAGTATATTTTAGAAATATGCCAATTTATAGCCACATAATTTTCTTTAATTAAAACCAACTAAGTGTATTTTTTGTTTTCAAATTTCTACTTCTGTAGTGTGGTTTTAGTAGGTAACTTCCTGTTTCTTCAGCTTAACCACAATACCTATGTATATTCATGACCAGTGGCACGCATGAAGGTAAATGAATGGTATGTCCATATTTCTGAAAATGTCTTCTCTACACCCATTTCTTGACGATCACAAATATTGGGATGACAAACTGATTACATATAATCATTTCAGTCAAGGCATTGCCTAAATGCCTCGCTCTTTGCTAGGTTCTGTGGGCTCAGGAAAAATGTTGAAGACATGATTCCTGGGCTTAGAAATTACAGTCTAGTTGGGGAGCAAAACTAACAGAGCAGATGCTACCAGAGGTTCCTAAGGCCTAAAATGTTTAGAAGTCATTGATGAACAAGGAGTTTGAGAAGTAGGAGAGCAGCACAATCAGGAGAAACTTGATAATTTTTAGTGTAAGTAATGGGACTAAAATTGATTGTGAAAGCTTGGAGAATGGAGGATGCAGATAGATGGGCAAATGAGGGAAATAACATGCCTCAGGGAAATGATAAAAGGGCAAGACTGGCTTGTAGCTGCATTGCTAGGGACAGGTACGGCCATGATGAGAGGTGGTGTGTCTGGGAGGAGAAGGAGGAAAAGCTGGATATTCAGTATGGAGCCAGATGGCCTCAAAACACAGACTTGAAGCATCTGGCAACGGGGAAGCCACAAAGATTCTTGACCTAGAGTGTGGTGGGACAAAAGGGCTGTTTTAGGAAGTGGCACTCTTCAGCTGCATGCCTGAGGAATTGAGGAATCTAAGGGACTCTTACAATGGCCCAGGAATAACCTCTGGAAGTACTAAGGTCATATCCATTATTCTCTGTTGTTCCTACTTGTTCAGAAGACCTTGACAAAATAAGGCTTTCCACATGACTTAACTTCTATGTGAAAGTTTCCTTTTCCATATCTCCTGCCAAGTCTCCTAAGAGCCATCCCCCTAGCTTGCCTCCTTCAGTGGATGATGACTTCCTCTTCAGTACCCCTCTCACCCTCATGACCATTAAGTGCTAAAACACATAAGTGATCCTAAATTTGTGCTTGCTAAAACATCAAACCCAGCAGTGTCCAAAAATTAATAAAAATGTTCATTTCTTGTTGAGAAATAAAAGTAAAATGTTATAAATTTCTATCAAATGTTCCCCACCTCCCTGCAGTGTAGGCTATGTCAAATTCCCCCTTTCTCTTGAGTTGGGGCTCCTGCAATGCCATGTTGGGAAGGTTCTAGAAAATTTCAACACTTCCACTTAATGGAATAATCTCATTCTGATATTAAAGACTCCATCTGTTCATTTTAAGATAGGGCTTCTCTGGCAGAAGAGGGAGTAGAAGGCCCAGGTCGGCCCTCTAAATACATTTATTTGCTTCCTCTCTGCAGAAGGCTATGGGAAAAGCCTAAAAATTAAAAAATAAAACGAAATACCTGATTCAAATCATAATATTTCAGAGGTTATCTGTACAAATACTTGAAAATGTATGAGGTACTCGTAACAACAGAATAAGGCACTGTTTCTACTCATTCATTAAATCGACCCATGATGCCTGATAACTTACTCTTCCTAGCATGTGACTGGTATGACTGAAATATCCCTGCCCTCAGGAAGGTTATATTCTATGGCAACCCTGTCAACAGTATCAACCTGGTTAAAAACGCTCAAGACGACATCTGTCTTGTGACTTCCTGAAAATAATCTAATTTCTTTAATGAGCAGAGAAATGAGACTGTGATGATGAAGAAACTAGAGAATGAATTTGGAAAATAACTAAAATCTTAGTTAAACCTCCTTTAGTTATCTAACTCAGTATTCAACCAACACAGCCATAAGTTGTATATAAAAATGGTTTCTGGAGTGGGGCGCCTGGGTGGCTCAGTTGGTTAAGTGTCCAACTTCAGCTCAGGTCATGATCTTGAGACTTGTGAGTTGGCGCCCCGTGTCGGGCTCTGTGTTGATAGCTCAGAGCCTGGAGCCTACTTCTGATCGTGTCTCCCTATCTCTCTGTTCCTCCCCTGTTCACTCTCCCTCTCTCTCTTTCTCTCCCTCTCAAAAATTAATAAATATTAAAAAAAATGGTTTCTGGAGAATATGCAATGTATTAACCTAAGTAAATGTCCAGCATTATGTACTGAATGCGTATTTCTAACAAAGGTTCAAGTCTATATGGTGGGTTATTTATGCCTCTTCTACTTCTCTCTCAGTTAACAGCAGCACATCAGTGTATGTGACCCCAAATATCCTTATTTTCTCTGTAGCATTTTTTGTTGTGGAGGTTAAAAAATCTTTGAGACGCAGTCTTGTAAACTGGCCAGGTATAGAGTTCGTGTGAAGCAGGTATGAATTTTCCGCAAAGTCATCAGCATGTGAAGAATGCCACATTATTATACTTCTCTAAAACTGATTTGAGCGTGACTCTGACATCCCCAACTCTTACCAAGTTGGTGGGATATTCAATTCAATTCCCTCTCCTGAGTTGAGAAAGGTCTTTGGCAATCTTATTCAGAGATAAATATTTACAAAAACAAAATTCATTGTCTGTCTCTTTCTTCCCTTCAGGTCCCAACTCTCCTTAACTCCAAAGATGCTCACCTCTCTCCCCAGTATTTATAAACAAACCTAGGAAGAAAAGTCCTGTTCTAGACCTGCAAATCCCCGGGAGCCAAGAGAATGTGAAGACTTGGCTGTCTTTCGGAATGGGAGCTGGAACAAAACACAAATTAATGCATCAATAAATGCTCCTGTCACATTTGAAATGTTAAGTGGCCAGTGTTAACCTTTCATTCTTACAAAATGACTCAGAAGTGTTGAAAGGCAGCAATTTTGAGTCATTAATTCCTTGGAACTGTAACCTAGACTAGAGTAGGAATTTGTGTTCATGCAAAACTGTTCTCTATGTCTTAGAGAGCTTGCTACTCTGGGTTCTGTGCTCTTTGGACCAGCAGCGTCAGCATCAAATGGGTGGGGGCTTGTGAGAAGGGCAGAAACGCTGGCCCCACCCCAGTCTTCAAAATAAGAACCTGCATTTTAACAAGTTTCCCAGGTGATTCATATGCACATGAAAGTTTTAGAAGCACTTCTTTAAGTGTTTTTCCTCCTGTTTTTTCTTTTCTACTTCTCAAACACTAGGCATAATCTTTGCATTTCTTAGGGACCCCCCCAAAATCTTCCAAATGGGTAATGAAAATTAAGCTTTTGAAAGGCGCTTCCTTCTGTTCTGCAACCCTTGGATGAAAACTGTGTCAGAACATCTGGGATTAGGTAATCAATAGACTTTCAATGGAAAGTCCATTCCAATTTTCTTCTAGATGGAACAAGGCATAGTTACACTCTGGTTCTGTTCACGCTGCTAATTCTACTAAATTGTGTATGGAGGGACTTCCAAGCTGGGATCTCTAAACTGTAATTTGAGAAATGAAAGACCAGCATTTGGTCCGGGTTCCAAACACAGCTTACCGACTGCTTACTACAGAGGGCAAGAAAAATGCCCTTTGAGCCAGGGTACAAGTAGTTTTCAAAAGTCATTTGACTTGCAAAAATTCTATTTGGCCTATAAAATTTACACTTGGCTTAACCATTTACACTGTGCAATGCCAGCTTATTTTCCAACCAGATATCCCCTTCTCTGAATGTCCCTAACTTTAATATGCCAAGGATCAAGAACCAGTTTGTCCCTACTCCCCACCCCCACTGGAGATTAGACAAGGAAAACAGATTAGATTAACATTTCTTTTTTTTTCTTTTTTCTTTTTTCTTTTTTTTTTTTTTTATCATTTCCACATTTCATGACATTTAGGTACATCAGTCACTCACTCATTCGTTCATTTACAGTTTTGTCCACTTTCAAGTAACTGTTTTTAAGGCAATTTTATGTCTTCAAGACAATGTCAAAATCAAATACCTGAAATAATTTACACACGTTTTTGAATGATACTCTCCAAATTACACAGCTTCCTATAATGATGCCCTGGTAGAAAATGCCACCAAGAAATACTTGGCTCACTCATTTCTTAAATGTATTTATCAGGTGGTAGCTATCTGCCCAATCAGTTATCAAACAAGAATAAACAGCATGAGGCAAGGGTCATGGAAAGCAAATAGTATAAGACAAATCCCCATGCTTGAGTAGATTACAGCTTCATTGGAGAAGCTTCACTGTCTCACACAGTGAGACAACTGCAAAGATGAGCCAGAATTAACAAAGCATTACTAGAGGGACTTCCAAAAACGCTGCCTGATAAGTCACTAACTAGGTCAGTGGTGTGGTCTGAAAGTTGGAGCAGTCTGGGAAACCTACATGGATAAAGTAGGACTTGAAGCAGAGCCTGGGGGATGGCTAAGGTAGGAGTTACAGGAAAAGAAATGCCAAGAGGGCACAGTCATAGATAATGTTACATACTTATTTTGACTTTGAAACAGCTTTATCTGAAATAACTATAAAAATATAATTTCTCCTCTGGAAGTGCAATTTGGAAGCAAGGCTTGATTTGTAGAAGGTTCTCTCTGGATCTCAACATTATACAGACAGTAGAGGAGACTTAGAGGGCCACACTGCATGCTGGGTAGGCTGAGAATTTCAGACCAGGAACCATTACAGCAATATTTGCGAGGCTTGGGACCCTGGAATCGGATGGCAATCTCTGGAAGGTGCAGCTCTTCCTCTGAGAGCAGGTGCAGTTCTAATCTAAACCAGGAAGGATAAACAGCTTCCTAAATCTTCATTCAAGCAAATATCTTGAGGTAAAACTAAATAGCCAAAAGTTTTATGATATCAAAAATCTAAAACAAATAATAACACATTAGAAAAATACTTGAGCAACAGTTACACAACCGCAGAGACGTTCTGGTCTAGAATGTGGTTACCAAATACATCCTCGGTATGGTCTTTCCATTCTTCCCATTATTATTCCTCATCAGTTAATACTGCCTGATGGAGTCACCATTTGACACGGCACTAGTAAGGCAAAGTCATTGCAAATTCTTGGCCTCTATCCAAGGAATGCTCAAAAAGTTGTTAAAAATCGAAGTGCCAGAAAATAGTTTTATCTTTATCTCTGGGGCTGTGACTTGTGAAGGAACTAAAGAACAGTCAAGAGTTGTGGTGAGTTGCCAATACTAATCCTCCATGTGTGGCAAATCACCTATTATTGTGAAAATTATTAATATGTCAAAATTAAATGGCTTTCCTAGCAGGCTCACTGGCAAAACATTTCCAAGAAATGTTATGCCTATAACTTTAGGTCAAATAAATGAGACAGCTCATCTTCCCAGAGACTTAAGTGAAACGCCTACTTTTTTTGAGTTTCCGTAAGTCATAATACTATAGAAAGGCCAAACTGATGTCTTTGCACCAAAACTATTTTTACAATGGGGCTAGAGTCGTTCATTCGTCATTGAGGCAGAAGAGCCAATTCCGTGTGTTTGTGTTACAGACTTTGTTTTTGGAAATTAAATACCTAAATTTGGTGATTTTTCAGTCAGCCTACTCTAAGGGAAGCAGGTAAACTACCATTTCTCTGGCATTTCACAAATAGCCATATTAAAACCAATATACCAAGAATCTATAGGCATATTGCTGCTATTTGTGAACTTTAGTAAAGACATTCATGTTTTCATTGCATGTTTTACCATATCTGTTGCCTCCTTTACCATTCTTAAATTTTTTTTTTGACGTTTTATTTATTTTTGAGACAGAGAGAGACACAGCATGAACGGGGAAGGGGCAGAGAGAGAGGGAGACACAGAATCAGAGGCAGGCTCCAGGCTCTGAGCCATCAGCCCAGAGCCTGACGCGGGGCTCGAACTCACGGACCGCGAGATCGCGACCTGAGCCGAAGTCAGACGCTTAACTGACTGAGCCACCCAGGCGCCCCTACTCCTTTACCATTCTTATCTCTACTTTACCTCTAGCTTTTTGGCTCTTCATCATTCAGGATAATAATTTCTCACCTAAGTACAAAATTTCCTTCACCAAAAAAAAAAAAAAAAAAAAAAAAAATCAAAATAATAAAAATAAATGTCTTTGTTGTATTTCATGTATCACCTCCCTAGATTAGAACTTGGGCATTTTCAAAATTTTTAATTCACAACAGGCAGAAATGAGGACATTATGTGGCAACACTCTGCACAGTGCCTGGACACATAGATATTTAACATGGAATAATAATATTATGTTATTTAATAACCACTTTCCATGGGCCAAACACCATGTTAAGCATGTTCTCATTCAGTTTGTGAGAAAAATCTCATGACACTATTATGCAAGTACTCTTATCACCATCATTTTAAAGACATGACTAGTGAGGTACAGGGAAGGTAAGTAACTCACCCCAAGTCACAAGGTGCTAAGTAACGGAAGTGAGATTTTAAGCCAGGCAGAGGGTCTAGAGTCACATGAGTAAACCCTACAGTCTAGTTGGTATTTCTTTGGGTGTTTCTATGTATGGAAACTTTCACTTGGGTCATCATTGGAATCCAACAGCAACAAACAAAATGGACATGAAAGCAACAAACAAAACAGATCATTGAGGGCTAGGGTTTGAGTGGACCTAATTGTTAAATGGGCCACAATTTTATAAACAAAATAATTGGGTCCCAGAGTGGTTAAGGGACTGATCAAAACCAGACAACTAATTAGTTGAACTGAAAATATAATCTAGGTCTCCAGCCTTGTCTGTAAGGTCTCTTTCTACTGTGCCATGCACTCTTTCCCCTTTCTTCTTTTCCTCCCTGCCTCCTTATCATTCCTCTGCCATTTTATTCCTCTACTCTAGGCACGGCTCAGGGCATGAAGATGTTCAAAATCATAAAGACAGAGTATGAGTTATAAATTAAATAATAGTGCAGAATTAAGCTGGCATATACTTTATATATTCCTTTTGATGGCTTTATCTCTACTGAAAAAGTATCGGTTAACAGGTTTTTTTTTTCTGTGATAGATAACATTTTAATGAGAAGTAAAAAATGTAGAAACATATTAAAAGATATATCTCTATTGGACTAATTGATTACATGAGATTTTTTTCACTGTTCTGATATAGCCTTAATTTGGGCAATGTGAATTGCAAGTGTGGTGGGGGGGGAGCCCAGAGGTTAAGAGGATGAGAGACAGTGGTATAATAGGGACGGGAATAAACTTCCAAAAAAAAAAGGAATGATTTCAGTTGTTAAAAAGATACCGGCAACAAGTACCTCTTGCCCAGCAAATGAACGAAATGGTAAACTGGGTAGAATTTCTAATACTTGCTATTGAATGGAGACTTACATATATAAGGTCAAATTTTATAATATTTAAAAAATCTAGCAGATGTTAAAAGGCATGTTAGTGTTTACAGGCAAAAAAAGTTAATTTGACGTTGATTCATTTCAAATGAATTATGTCCTAAACACTTATTTCTGGGAAACATTTAGGTTACAAAAACCAGTACAGAAGTTGGGGAAGTATCATTCTTATTTACTTGTTCTTTTAAAATACTGTGTATGGTCTCTTTAGTTCTAGGTGAAGGCTGGCGTAAATCTTTTCAATCTTTCTACTGTAAGCAACCTTTGAGGAAGTAAAATTAGGTATAATAACACTGGATTTAGGATGAGGAACATTCCCATACTGGAGAGTCAAAGCACTACAATGTGCAAATTGCATTTTTTTGTCTTAATGAAACTGCCTATCATGGGGTTTCCTGTAGGAAAGGAAATGGTATCATTAAAATAGTCCTCATTGAGGAGAAAGGTCTATTTTAAATAAAAGTGCTTCTGTGAATAAGCTCTGAAGTGAAGATCTGAGATTGTAGCCTATCAACAATACATCATGTTCCTTCTCTTTGTAACCCCTTATTTCTGAGAAGACAGGGAAAAAGACAACAAAAAATAACAACTGTAAAAATCTGTATATTGCTACATACCGAGCTGTAGGTCATGTGTAAGGTGAGGTTGTGTTTGAACACACATGGTAATTTGATACAGTAAAACAACATTTTAAATTCTAGCTGCCAGTGGTAACTACCTACTGAAGAGCTGTTTCAAAATAGTAACTGATTTACTACTTGGCCGGGTGTTCTTCTTAAAACTTGTTATCTGTAATACCTGATTTTCAAATAAATGATAAACTTACAATATCCTATCCTGAAGGGAACCTACAGTTCATTCCCTCAACAGAAATGATCTCGTCTGCTTAGATTTTCCTCTGGCTGAAGTTCAGAACTCTTTGGCTAAGTGAATGCTATTTTCCAACTATGATATGAAGTCTCCATTTTCTTCTACAATTCTGATAAATGTCAGAAAGGGCAAACTTGCAGAGAGTGTGACATTGTTCATGTATTCAACAAGTGTTTGTTGGATGCAACCAGAGGGTGCTATCCTAAATACCATGCTAGATACTGAGAGATGAATGAGACATGATTTATCAAAACTTCAGCTTATAGTCTGATAGGAAATATGAAATACACAAAAATATACTATAACTTATAACATTTTATGTATAAACATGTATTATGTATGAAGGATATACATAACACGGGGCTCAAATGGTTGAGAATCTGATGATGCAAAGACTCTACGAATGCCATGGCAGTATCTTGCAAATGGTGAAATTTGTACCTGCAGAGCCTAAGCTCTTTATGTGGCTATACCTCAGTCCTCATTCAAGTTTCACGTTAAGTGCCATCTATTCTGTGACCGCTGTATCTAAAAGAGAGCCCTCCTCAATTCTGTCAGAACATCTTGTTCTTTGACTTCTGATGCTCACACATGATTTGTAGACATGTATTTGTCTATTGACCTATTTAGTGTCTGTTGCTTCTCCACTAGATTCAAAGCTTCAAGAGGACATAAACTACATTTGTTTTGTTCCCTCATATATACCTAGTTTTAACTACAGGGCTCAGCCTATGGGAGGGGAACAGTAAACATATGTAATGAATGAATTATAGCTGAAAAGAACAGGATGAACAAAGAGATAGCAGTGGATAAACAAGAATCGTTTAGGAAATGGCAACTATTTCAAACGCCTAAAATACGATAAGTGGTGACTAGGGTTGGAAGGTGGGCTGGGACTAGACTGTGGGAGACTGAACTCCTCGCTAAGAAAATTTGGACTTTATTATTTGGATGCTATAGCCATATTTTTTCCAGGCTAAATTTAGATATATTGTGTGCTCATTGGCCAGTGGGCCATCTGAAAAAGTAGTGTTTCACAAAACCTGGGGTATAAGATCACACAAGTAAAGTCAAGGAGAAAGAACTAAAAATTCTTTGATGGGAGGAATGAGATGATAGCTGGGATGTGAAAAATGAATCCAATTGTTAATAAATAAAGGGTCTTCATCAATGTATTTCTTCATCTGAAAAATAAGACATCTCCAAATTTTGCCTGTATAACCCATTGCTCCCCAAAGGTTTTGGGGTTGTGGTGGTCTGAAAATGCATCTCTCAGATCTCCTACCGCAAAAGCATCCCTGGCCTATGCCCGCAGTTGCTGTGTTCTGAAATCCATCCAGCCAATGACTTAGCATGGCAAGGACACCAAGGCAGGTCCATTCCTGGGAGATGGGGGATTCCTCTGTCAGTTGACTTTGGCTTGAAGACTTCCCACTGGCTGCCCAAACTTTCCTAACATAGTACTGCAATCTAAGATCTTTCCCCTCTTCCTCTTTCTTTCTTTCTTTCTTTCTTTCTTTCTTTCTTTCTTTCTTTCTTTCTTTCTTTCTTTCTTTTTTAATGTTTCTTTATTTTTGAGAGAGAGAAAGAGCAAGCAAGCAGGGGAGGGGCAGATAGAGAGGGAGACACAGAATCCGAAGCAGGCTCCAGGCTCTGGGCTTCAGCACAGAGCCCAATGCAGGGCTCGAACTCACAAACTGCGAGATCATGACCTAAGCCAAAGTTAGATGCTTAACCAACTGAGCCACCCAAGTGCCCCTTCCTCTTTCCTATCTTTTTTCCTTCTCTCCTTCCTTCCCATATTTCACTCCTTCTTTCATTTCTTTTCTTCTTCACAGGGGTTGTTCCTGAATTGTAGTCTGACAGCTTGCCCAGTCTCAAGTTTCTTCTCCAGTTTTCTTCACAGGCATTTCCTCTAAAATAAATCTCTTGTACCTCTTATCTCCCAGTAAATCTCTTGTAGGACTGAATCTCAGAAAACCAAGACTAATATAGCAGCCAAACCTTGCATTCCCAGAATCTCAAAGACTTGAAAAAAATAAATGATTTCAACTGGTCAGCCAGTAGCAAGCCACTGTGGAGACCCCAAAACACCATACCATGAACTTATGAGCCACTTTTCTTTGCTTCTTCTCCTAAGAATGAAGTGTGAGCCAGGTAAAATGGCTGCCAAGCTTTGAAATTTTAAAAAAGTCTCAACGGATTAGAGGGGTTCAGATTCAGGTTAGATTCACTGCCAAAGGTATGCTTGCCAAGGAGGACCCAGAGGCTGGAAGAACATGGCTAATCTCAGCATCTAGGACCTTCTCTCTTACTTTTCATTTCCCCCTTGAACATGCTATCCTCACATTTCCTCCATACTCTCGTGATTTCTGTCTGGTCTTCTTCCTTTAGAAATTCCCTTTCCATTCTTTGACACTTGAATAAGAAAAGAAGAGTAACTCCTGTCACCCACTTATAAAATTTTGCCTCCTACCATTCAAGGGCCTCCTAAGAGCCTTGGCTGTCAAGAGCCTTTCATGATTCCTGATTTACTATTTAGTCATGTTCATATTTTAGTGACAGTCACTAAGGCCACCTCATCTTCCAAGGTTTTTCTTAGTTACTGGACCATTACTTCCCCCACTCCAGCATGGTACCAAATGATAGAAAACATAGTCATTAAGGTGGAAAAGGAGGTTGAAATTTCAAATGACACCTGAAAAAGATTAATCTTGCAGAAGCAAAAGATTACTGTAACAAGAATTACCAGAAATGAATCTGGCCACTTTGGGCCTTCCTACCTCCCTTCTAACTAACTTCCTTCCTTCTTTGAACCTGTGACCTAGAACTTGTGTCTATGAAATCGGTCAGGACACTGGACTTTACCCTAGTTCTTCTAAGAAGTTCCTGTGGGCAGGCACCATTAGTTGGTTACCAAAATCCTCTATACATGTGCCCTGAATTGGGATTAGCCTAAACTAGTTCAGGCATCCCATTCACCTTCACCAGATGCTGGCCCTTCTGACAGCCTTTGTAACCGGAGGTAGCAAGAGACAGAGTTCTGACTAAAGAAATTTAAGTGGAAATTGGCTGAAGACTTCTGGAAAGGTTTCAGATGCCTTACAAAATGGACAGGCACAGGCAAAGAGCTTGCGGACATCATTCTCTTAATCTTCAGGCCCTGAATATGTGTGTGATGTCTGGAGTTACAGCTACCATCCATTCATCATGCAGAGACGATCATGAAACCCAAAAGCCGACAGAGGGGTAGAGCAGAAAGCCAGGCAAAGCCAGAGATCTTGATGAGATCTCAGCAGCTTAAGCTGCCCGAGCAAATCGGAGATCACTTACTTCTAAACTTATTTTCAGTACGCGGTAAATGTCCATATAGCTTGAGCCACTGTTGGTGGGATATTTTGTTACTTGCGCCAAAAATAATTTAAAGCCCCCTCCCCGCTTCTCTCTGTTTCTGTGGCAGAGACTGTGTTCCGCTGTGACGGTTCTGGTCATGGGGTTCTTCTCCCACTGCTCCAGTTAAACTCTTTCCTCCCTGGACCGAAACTGATAAAATGGATTTGTATACACACTGAGCTTTAGGTTTTGATTCCACAATCCTGAGAGTTTTCAAAAACTATAAAAAGTAGGGTAAGATGAGGTTCTAAGCTTACAGATTTTAATGGAAACAAACAAACCCTGTGCTTTCTACACCGTATAGTAGAATGGGAGACACAACTGGAATTTTAACAACAGACATAAGAACGAAATGCCACAAATGTAGTTCAAAGCCCTATTTCATCATAATGTCACTTTCTTTACATAGTATAACTCATCTTTCAAACTTATCTTTTTGGTTAGTTTAACTTGAGGGTTCAAAAATGAGAACTGAACGTTTTTCACTTTCGGCACTATACTATTAAGCAGTGCCTTTCAATCTTCTTTGACAGTCCACAAAAAGCAATATATTTTACATTTGACCCACAGGTCCATCACTTATGTCTTGGTGCGTCACTAAACAATACTTAACATTATGATGAATGGTATAACCTTCCATGTTAAAGAATACAAGATGTGTCTTACTCTTCTGTTCTTGCTACCTCATTAAAAAGTATTAATTGATTACTATTAATATATATTAAATATTAATTAATATACATTAATATATAATCAATAAATCAATTGATTGAAATATTAATTATTACTAAATAAATCTCATGGCGGTCTGATGATTGCTACTTGTAGTGCAAAAGCCATTGCTGAATACAGGTAACTTTTTAGTGAAAATGAATCTTTCCAGTGAGGGTTTTTTGTGAAAAGAATCTAAATCCATGACATAAAAGTACAGTCAGGCAGAGAGGGTAACAAAAATATAATAGTTAAAATTTTTTTTCCCACATTTAGTAATATAATTTAACAGCCACAATAACCCAGGAAGATAGATAAGACTGTCATTTACACTCCTAGATGGGAAAACCAGGGCTTAACAGAGGTTAAATGATTTGCTCACATCCACACTGCCAAACAGTGCAGAAATTTCCATCTTGGACGCCTAACTCTTGCTTCTTCTAGGTTACCCGTAGGGAATCAGAATCAGTCCAAATTGTATTTGAGAAAGTCAATAATCTCAGTTGTAAATCAATAAAAAATACCTGCTTCGTTCACTTTGCCAGGAACTCTTGAAAGTAGATTCAGGTGCTGGATGTTTTCAACACTCAGAATTCTCAGGAGAAGTTAGTAGTAAGTTCTCATCAACATCAAACCTCTCTGTTCTCATCTTTATAAATCTCGGTACCTCTACCATCCATGTTACACAGGAAGGAGCCTCTTCCTTTTATCTCTCCAAGTCCCACCCCCTTCCTTGATACTCAAGTTAGGCTCCTTCTCTTCCCTGCCGTCTTCCTGACCAATCCCCCATCTATCTTGTCCCCTTGCAGTTTTCTGAATTCTACCATCATTTATAAACTATCACAACATTTAGCAATTGATTCTGGTGCCTTGTTATTTTGCGTTTATCTTATGTCTCAGTCTTTGCTCCCTGATTAGACTGTAAGCTGTCTCAGAGTAAGGATAACAAAGCCTTTTATGGCTGTATCTTTCTCAACCTTTAGCACACTATGGAACGCCTAGTTAGTGTGTTTAAGAAATTAGTTAACTATTAAAAACTGCCAGACTTATTTTTATACTGTTTCCTCCCCTCTTTCTTTTTCCAGTTTTCAAATTTCCAGACAAGAGATAGAGTTTTGAGTTATAAATCCCATTAAAAACAACTTTGACACACAGTAAGTTTTCATTAAATGTTTAGGGATGAATAAAAAGCTGAGTAAGAGGCAGGAAAGATAAGATCCAGCACAACTGAAATAGAAACGGCTTCTTTAGTATTTGACAGCTAAGGGCAATTACCTTACATATATTTAATACAGTATGAAATTATAATAAATCAGATTAGATTTTAGCAATTAATGACATTAATCCTGTCAGGGATGGGAGAGAGAGGAGAGTAGTAGGAAAATTACATTTGCATTAAGGCTTTACTGAGATTTTAGAAAATAACAAACCTATGATGTGCTTGGGACTGTAATTTCTTATTTGGGAAAACTGTTTCAGAACCACTTAGAGAAATGTATCTATTACTGGGTCAAGTCCCCCCACATCCCTCTTGCAGTGAAGTGAGATTTTTTTCAAATGCCTGTGGCAGTAATCTTCATGAATAGATTAAAACAAAATAAATAAAAGTAAAAAGTTGCACTAGCAATTATACAAACCACAGTTGAAGACATCTGATTACTCATTTGGTGGTTAACAAAGCAGAGTTATAGGTCTGGGGGAAGAAAAGGGAAGGAAAGAAGATTCTGGTCCTTTTCAAAAAGCATTCTTTTCTGAAGTTAGAATAAGATATAGTAAGAATTGATTCAGATTTCTGGACACAGAGTGGTAACAATTTGCTGATCTAATATTATGTGAAGATGAAAACTATTTCTGCAGTGACTGAATAAGTCAGTAAATGGGGTAGAGAGTATCATGGCACCATACTGCTCTCTTTAGGGCCAGAACTTGATTCCGAATCAGTCTGAAGAATTTAGGCACAGCCTTGGGTAACCTGTAGGACAGGGTCACACTCTGTACCTAGAGGCAGAATTGATATTCATCTGTTCTCACTGGCACAGCTCTGGTTGTGATGGGCACTGTGGTTTGCTCTCCAGACCCCTTCAGTGAAGGACTTGTTACTCCAGATGCTGGAGGTGTCCTAGGCCAATAGCCTTCAGGTTCTCAGCCCCTTTGAAGGATTGCCTCAGCAGTAGAGGGCTGCCTCAACTGAGGGCAAGACCCTTGCAACCCTCAGTGAGTGATGTGTACTGGGGCAGAATGGCCTGGCCATCTTAGTCCCATCAGAAACAATTATGAAGGGCCATTCTGGCTCCAGAGTTCCTCATGGAGTTAGCTGAGGTTGCCACGAGCCTGTTTTGCAGCTTGACTTCCCCTCTGCTCACTTCTGCTCCCTTTCTCTCTCTTCCACAGGTATTAATTGATTAAGTGGTGTCCTTAATAAACATCCTGTATGCCAATCTCCATTTCAGAGTCTGCTTCTTGGAGAACCCTACCTATGACATAGATTTTTAACATTTTGAAAATACTTCCATGCTACCTGGTAAAAAGCTATTAGCCCAAGCCCCTGAGGGCCCCACAGCCCTCAGGCTGTGCCTCCTCAGCCCTTCCCTGGGATTTTCTGGTTGTTTCCATGATCCAGTGACTAAAGGGACAATGCTCAGCCTAGCAAAGTCACGTTCTAGGACTCTGTCTTGGTGCCTAGGCCCGGTTTCTTCTGCCTGTATTTGACTGCCTGTGTGATACCTGCTATTCAGTCTTTTAAATATGACCGTGGCCTATTGAAACCAGTGGGTAGCAAAAATGTCTGAAGCCACCATGAAGGGGAACAGTAAAAGAGTGGAGAATGTTTGCTCCATCTAAAAGGGGCAGAAGCTACTTAGATCCAGCCAATTGTCTTAAGAATTCTGGACCAGGCTTGTCTAATTAGTCAAAGAAAAGCCAGAAATAAGAGTATGTTTTTGTTAAATCATTCAAATTTTAAGTGATACTAATCAATTTGACTTTATAAAAATGCTGCCTGGGTAAAACAAAACATGTCCATGAACTAGATATGGCCCACAGACATAAGTTTATGAGCTCTGTGATTCAAGATCTCTCTGGTTCACATGGCACTAGGAGGCTAATTCCAGGAGGATTTTTCTCCCTGATCTGGAATCCATGGAAATGTGGAAATACCTGCAACTTATGCAAGTCAGAAGACCAGGCTAGGGGTAAGGATGCCAAAATCTACCTCAGATGGTCTTGATTGACTTTCATTCTTTTCTTCCTTCCTTCTTTCAATTTTATTTATTAAAAAATTTTTTTAATGTTCATTTTTGAGAGAGAGAGAGAGAGAGAGAGAGAGAGCAAGCACACGAGCGAGCAAGGGAGGGGCAGAGAGAGTGGGAGACAGAATCTGAAGCAGGCTCCAAGCTCTGAGCACAGAGCCTGATGCACAGGGCTCGAACTCATGAACAGTTAAGATCATGACCTGAGCTGAAGTTGGATGCTTAACTGACTGAGCCACCCAGGTGCCCCATATTTTTAAGTAATCTCTACATCCAACATGGGGCTTGAACTTACAACCCCAATCAAGAGTCAGATGTTTTATAACTGAGCCTGCCAGTGCTCTGGTCATGACTTTCAATGAGGTATGTGATACTGACCAAACTTTCACTAAAGCTATTGATATCATACAGGATAGCTTTGTCTGCTGTCCCTGGAAGTGGTCACAGAGAGAGACTCAATGACTCAAATTTATACTTTCTGGACTACAAAACTGAATGACCCAGAGCTCTGAAATTATGCCAAATAATCTGAGTGTAAACGAAGTAGCACTCTCTTGAGAAGCTCCTGTCTACAGATACCCTTCATAGTTTACATTCATATCTGTACTCTCAAGTGACATATCTATTTTCTTAAGTTTTTCCTTTTAAGATGATCTCAAGTAATTGGTCCTTAATTTTTAAAAGGTTTTAAGAGGCTTTGGCTATGTGTATTTTCCCAAATTCTCAATACAGATTTATAGAAACACACTTCCTGAAAATGACAGGACACAAAGTTCTATAACTACAGGCAGAAGATGAGTCTGACAAGTGCAAGATGCAAGCATAACGAGTTCTGGGGATTCACAGCCATTTATGTGCAGAAGATCAGTGGACAGTTACTTAAATGATGAAAGATTAACTGTCTTGATTAAAGGTATATTGCTTTTCTAATTTACCTTGTGGAAAGGAGTAGAATAACTTGAAAGATGAAGACTACTGTTTTGGCATTGAGCAAACACTCCCTTTAAGAACAAGTTGGGGCCAACCCCTAAAAGGCCCCGGTGTTGAAATAGCAGGCAAGAAGAAAGCCTCAAGCGGTACCCAGCAGCCTGTGTACTGACTTGGGAAATTTTACCATAATCCCCAGGTGATGGAGTGGTGCCCGAGCATTTTTTTTTTTTAATTCTTACAAAAACAAACCTGATTCTTTCAGTCCCTGCATATTCTAACATCTTTCTGTTACTGAAAGGAAAAAACTAGAAACTCCTTACTATGGCATAAAATGCCCTCGACAACCTGGCCCTGAATCTCATCTTCTACTTTTATCTTTCCTTGCACTCTGGGCTAGAGAGCATTAGAGGGCCTCTTTTACAAGGGCCACTAATCCCTCCACGGGGGCTCTATTCTCATGACCTAATCACCTCCCAAGGCACGCCCCTAATATCATCACCTTGGGGACTGGGATTTCAACCTATGAACTTTGCTATTCAGACCATAGCAGCCCATTACCCAGGTACCCAAGTGGTTACCTGGACAACCACTTGGTTGTCCTGAAACGCCCTATGCTCCTTCACACTCCTACACTTTGTCTACCGTGTTTCTTCCACCAAGGATAACCAGTCTCTCATCCTTCCCTCCCAGTGTCAGTGATGAGTCTTCTCTACTCATCATTAAAGACCCAATTCAATGATAGCTTCCTTCCTTCACTTTCCTTTGAACCATTTCAGAACCATAATTACTTCTTCATTTCTGCCTATTGACTATCCTACATTCGAATCCCTCTAAAAAAAAATGTTCCTGAGACTGTCTCAAATTCCTTGGTGGAGTTCTCACCAAATACATCACTGGGTTTCCTACTTGGTACTAGATGTGGCAGGGTGAGAGCTAGCAATCATTCCAGTGTCTCCTAACAATATCACTCTGCTCTCAGGGCCTCCCGGTCTCCTGGCAAAGCTCATGGAGTAGCTCTACACAGTACTTTGCAAATGGAACAGTCAACCATCGATACAGGACCTGAAGCTAGGTAGGCCATTGAGGACGACTCACTCTCCCTTGAGAATGACAGTTTCCTGGCTGTTGGAAGAGACCTGGGAACAATACTGTAGCATCTAATTAGTCTTGCCTCAACCTCGGAACCACGGACAGTTGGAGCATTGGAACCATGGATGCCAGTGTTGGCACCTTTCTTGGGAAGGACAAAGTACTTCTTCCAGTTGTTCTTACCTAGTGGTATGCTGGAATGAGCTCTTACCAGCTCATGGAAGTGAGCTGGTTGTCAAATTTTAAGGAATTTTGTGAGCTGGTTATTAAACACAGTCACTATTAAAAATTAAAACATATCAAGTTAAATAAAACATTAAAAATAAATGTAATAAATACTTAAAACACATCAGTTCATAATTATTTTACCAAATTTAATTATTATCTATGACCTTGAAATTACTGATGTCTGTTATATCTGTATGATAGAAATACTATATAATGGTGGATGGCTGTGCCTCTTCCCAATGCCTTTTTCAAGCATACTGGTGGCTGGAAGTTGGCCATGGTGGGTGTATTTATACCATGGAAATCAGCAAATGCTACAAATCGCTGCTTCTCCTTCCCCTGCTCCTGCCCCACCACCAAGAGCAGTTGGTGAACATTTACCAGCATACCACTGCAAATGGTCCTTGCCAATTTACCTTGAGTGAACACAACCTGCATCCAGCCTGTCCTAATCATTTTTCATTGTGTCCTGTGGGGATGTCAGGGACTGGCCTCACAAGTCTTATAGGTTGAAATGCAATAGGTTACTAGCAAAGCAGAGTGCAGTGCTTATAGGCCACCCTCTCACTTAGGCTGGTGAGTTGAGTTAAGAGCTAATCTGCTCAAGACTGATCTCCCTACAAGCTGGCCTCCAAGAACAGGAGGTGGATTCCTGCAATGCTCTGTGGAAGAGTTCTGGTCCAAGGCTGAAGCCAATCAATTCTATTCAACCTGAAGGCTTGGACCTCAGACACTTGATCGTGCCTGGCAAGAGGCTGGTACTACCTGTAAGCACAAACACTAAGCTGGTGGGATTGGGCCAAAGTTCTCACATACACTTCAATTGTATCCTGGCTCTTGATCACACCAGGGAAGAAGCTGATGTTTTCCTCATCAGGTGACTTAAAAATCCCACAGTCTGGGGCGCCTGGGTGGCGCAGTCGGTTAAGCGTCCGACTTCAGCCAGGTCACGATCTCGCGGTCTGTGAGTTCGAGCCCCGCGTCAGGCTCTGGGCTGATGGCTCGGAGCCTGGAGCCTGTTTCCGATTCTGTGTCTCCCTCTCTCTCTGCCCCTCCCCCGTTCATGCTCTGTCTCTCTCTGTCCCAAAAATAAATAAAAAACGTTGAAAAAAAAAATTAAAAAAAAAAAAAAAATCCCACAGTCAAGGACCCTGACCCTGCAAGACTGTTGATGTGCTACCCCCGCTTTTGGGAAAAGACAAAGTGGGGTTATCCACCTGCTTCTGCCATCTGTCGTCTCTATGGGTTTCCCTGGCTGACTGTAGCTCCATGCTTTCTGCTTGTCCTTGTTCATAAGACCCTCCCAAAGCAATCAACGCATGGTTCATTTTATCTACTGATTTACCTATCTACTTCTCTTCGTCTTCCTTGGAGGCAGGGACACATTTCATTCACCTAACACAACACTTCTGAAGCACCCACTATGTGCTCCCTGCTGGGGTAGGCTCTGCATGCAGTAAGGGATAAAGCAGACCTGGCAGAAAGTCAATAGTGAACTGATTTTAATGCCGGTCAGCGACAAAAGCTGGCTGCAATTCACTGATTCTTCTCCATACTCTCACGTGCTTCTCCCTACTTGTGTTTCGACAGGCCTTTCTTCCATATATACCATCAGAATTTTCTCCTAATTGGTCTCTCAGTCTTTAATTCTCTACCTTCTCATTTATTTTAGAAACCAAAGTGAAAATCCTTTATTAGGAAACTGACTCCACCTTTCCTTAGCTCCCATCCTCAGCTGCCTCTTCAATCCAATAAAAACATAATAAGGCAGTCAGCTCCAGTCCCACAGTCAGACAGATCCCCTTACTGCCCTCAGAACATCACTCACTCAGTCCACAGCTGCCCCTTTGTTAGAGCCAATCGCTCACTTGAAACACCCCTCGCCTTCAGCAGCCTGCTTCCTTTTCCTCCTAAGCTCCACTTAAGATCCATTTCATCCATGAAACCTTATACAGCAAACTCTCCTTGGTCTGCACCACTCCGGGTACTCCACTGATCCCTCTAAACTGGATCACATATCTTCTTCATTCATTCATTCATTCATTCATTCCCCCTGGAGATTAAATCCACCACAAGACATAATAAAAAAATATATGCAAAGAAAAATCAGAACAAAGGAAAAACAAGATCCAAAGGAATATGATAATTCCTGGGAAATTTTCATACAGAAGCAGTGCCATTGGGCTCTGAATGTTAAATGAATAGAAGTTGGGTTTTCAGCTCTTATCTTCCTGGTAACCAAAGCAGACCACAAAGCACAGTTACAAGGTTAACAGTGGCCATGAGATAAAAACACAGTACATTCTGAGGAGAAGCAGAATTTTTACTATGGTGTTTGGCATTTCTCCCACAGGTCGTTATACCATTTCTCCCATGGGTCATTACAAAAGGGAACCGTGTGCTCTACATCATTGCTAAGGTTATGGGAAAAATTTCAGAGGGCTGCTTCTCATAAAATGAAAATCAGTTGAAGCACTTCTGCGAGGTAGGTAATAACAGAGTAGTCAATACCAAGTGGCTAATGAATATATGCTGGCTTCTATCTATATTTTTAGGATTATTGCAGGAAGCATCATTAAATCAGAATTGAAATGGCATCACATCATTTATTAGTATTAATCTTCGGCCTTGGATTGTAAGTTTCTAGATGTTATGGAATGTGCCATGAATATATTCTATGTTGGTGGGTCCACAAGTAAAAACTATTATTGTAATACTACATCATTTATGTCTTTCACAAGTGTAGTTTTCCAGAAGCTAGAGGACATGATGAAGTCATCACTCTAATGGCTATGTTCTAACATTTCTCAGTTTTAATTTCGAATACAGTAAATATCAATATAACTCCTATAAATAAAAGCTCTTTGGTGTCTTCAATAATTTGGAATATATAAAGGGGCCCTCTGACACAAAAATGGGACCTCCTGTCCCACTACATTGGTTACTTACTAAGTATGTATAGAAAAATGTTAAAAATTTACAGTATGGGGCGCCTGGGTGGCGCAGTCGGTTAAGCGTCCGACTTCAGCCAGGTCACGATCTCGCGGTCCGTGAGTTCGAGCCCCGCGTCAGGCTCTGGGCTGATGGCTCGGAGCCTGGAGCCTGTTTCCGATTCTGTGTCTCCCTCTCTCTCTGCCCCTCCCCCGTTCATGCTCTGTCTCTCTCTGTCCCAAAAATAAATTTAAAAAAACGTTGAAAAAAAAATTTACAGTATGTGTGCTTTATTGTTACTAAAGTGAGCATTCTAAAGGGATTCTACAGTTGGCATTGCTACCTCTGTGGCTAGGAGGAAAATGTCAGCTTTATCTAAACTCAGCCCTGGTCATGACATTATTTTTGTTTCTTTTCCTCTTTTTCTATTTTAAAGCTTTTGTTTAATTCCAGTAATTCATACATCACCCAGTGCTCATCCATCACGACAAGTGCCCTCGTTAATCCCCATCACCTATTTCACCCATCCCCTATCCACCTCTCCTCTGATAACCATCAATTTGTTCTCTATAGTTAAAAGTCTGTTTCTTGGTTTGTCTTTTTCCCTTTGTTTGCTTGTTTTGTTTATTAAATTCCACATATGAGTGAAATTATGGAATTTGTCTCTGACTTATTTTGCTTAGCATTATACTCTCTAGCTCCTAGCTCCCTAACTCCATCCATGTCACCGCAAATGGCAAGATTTCATTCTTTTTCTTAAGTCTGTTTATTTATTTTGGCAGAAAGAAACAGAAAGAGAGAGAGAGAGGGAGGGAGGGAGAGAGAGAGACAGTGCACAAGCAGGGGAGGGGCAGAGAGAGAATTTCAAGCAGGCTCTGCACTGTCAACATGAAGCCCAATGCAGGGCTCCAGCTCATGAGCCCTGAGATCACGCCCGAGCCAAAATCAAGAGTCGGATGCTTAACTGACTGAACCACCCAGGTGTCCCAAGATTTCATTCTTTTTTATGGTTGAGTAATATTCAATTGTAATATATATACATATACACCACACTGTCCTTATCCATTCATCAATCAATGGATCCTTGGGCTGCTTCTATATCTTGGCTGATGTAAATAATGCTGCTATACATATAGGGGTACATGTATCCCTCTGAATTAGCATTTTTGTGTTCTTTGGGTAAATACCCAGTAGTGCGATTGCTGGATCATAGGGTAGTTCTCTTTTTAACCGAGGGACCTCCATCCTGTTTTCCACAGTGGCTGCACCAGTTTGCATTCCTACCAACAGTATAGGAGGGTTCCCCCTTTTCCACAGCCTCACCAATACATGTTGTTTCTTGTGTTGTTGATTTTAACCATCCTGACAGGTATGAGGTGTTATCTCAGTGTAATTTTGATTCACATTTCCCTGATGATAAGTCATGATGAACATTTTTTCATGTGTCTGCTGGCCATCTGTATGTCTTCTTTGGAGAAATGTCTGTTCATGTGACCATGACATTATTCTAATGACATATAAAATGCAGTCTTAAGATTTTCAGGAAAATGAAAATAGGCATGTAAGAACTATAACAAATGATGAAAGGTTTAGGGTTATTTAATCCCGAACTGATTCCTCTCAGCTAAGGACTGCATTCATCTATGTGGGAGAGAGGAAACCCAGAGAAGGGAGCTATTTGGATCCACAAATCCACATCACTTTCAAGGACCGTCTAGCAATTCAGTAGATAAAGACACAACCACGACAAAGAAGAGCTATAGAAGTTGGCAGTAAATGGGGATCACATTTGAAAGTTTGGGAACTTCTGATTTAGAAGACAGGAAGGCTAATGTGATAGCATACACAAAGATATAAGATATTTTCATGAGCAAAATGCTGACAAAATTCTGGCAATGCAAATACGTTCCCCATTCACAAAGAACCATTTAGGTTAAATACATAGTAAAACTCTGATGGCAAGGGTTTCCAATAGAAATAGTGCATCGGGGGTTGTAAGGGATTTTTTTTCATGTTCTAAGGATGATTCAGGTACAATCTCGGATGGTGACTGGGAGGAGGGAAGCTGAACTAGACTATTCTAAGTATGTTTATTGCCCTGTGCCCTTTTCAACCTTCAACTTCAGAATACTCTGCCTAAGAAACCAGCAGCTGAATTCCCAATTAGGAAGATCCGTCACTATTTCAAAGCCTCAAGAATGGTTAATAGCCTATTCAATTCAAAAGAGGAAACAGGGTTTGGATCAAGTATCTGAAATCACTGGCTATTTCCAGCGAAGGGGATTCCCCCACAAGTGGAAAATGTGTATGATGTGCTCTTGGAGCCTCACTTCAAATTCCAGGCCCAGGCACTACATTCCAGAGCACTGCCTTCAGAGATACCTTCAGCAGGGCCACTCGTTTCATGCCCCACTAAATACAAATGGGCCACCTTGGGAGGTCGCTCTACCGGTGTAAAGTCTGGGATCCAGTTAGGGAAGCAAGAGTGAAGTGACGATGCCTCACACTTCTTCAGCTGCCCAGTGCTGTATGTACATATATGTATATAGATCTAGAATGTTCACCAACTCAGCTGAATGTTTTTGCAAAAATAGTTTGTTTATGCAAAAATAGTTACTTTGACATCCATATTCATAGATAAGAGCTTCTAAGAGACAGCTTCCCTTGGCTCAATCTCCCATATCCCAAGGAAAACATAGAAAGCACAATAAAACAAAAATTAAGCTACACTGACTCATTAAATAAGCATTTGTTAATTGTCTACACAAAACATTTTGCTAGATGCCGTGCAGACCTACGAGATACGGTACCTGACACAAGGCATTTGTATCCAAGGAAACGATAACAGGGAATCACACAGCTGACAATTTAAATCCAATATTGATTTCTATAAATGCTTTTTACAGTGTCTACTGTTTTGTAATAATGAACAATGCTTGCACAATTAACTAGCATTTTAATAAGAATGATGCTCTGAACTCCATGCTTCTAAACGACAAATTTATAACAGAACTTTGAGGGTAGAGGCCAGGTTTTCCACTGCAAACTGCTTGGCCTTCATGGAAAATTTTAAATCATTTCCCTCTTATCATTGCCTTCTCGAGGGCAACTACTACCCTTATTAACCAGACTAAGGTATCTGTCTCCCTTGATAAGTTGGCAGTACTTTGAATCTGATTAACAGAAACTTTCTGAAGTTTCAGAAATCTACAGGTAAGGCTGTCAAAGAGCATCTTCAGTTCAGCTGGAGACTTGGTTTAACAACCTGAATTAAAATGGTAGCCCCTCCTCCCCCAAAAGCCTTCTCTTTTATTTTCACTGACCTCAATGAATTTTGGCAAAGGTGTGGAGATAAATGTTTTCTAAGACATGACTGAACTCTACATCTTAAAAAAAGAAAATAATGGGAAGTTGGATTAGGCATTTACCCAGAGAGTACAACCTGAGCAACTAAGGAAAGAATCCCTTGGCTCCCCAAACTGTCCATACCAACTGGTGCAGGAAAACAGAAACTTCAACATTAGAGATTTATTCATTTGGATGAATCATGGTCCCCTATCAAAATGCTCATACCCCTTAGTTATCACATTCAGAATACTTGGCAAGTTATACCTCAGCATAAGTCATTTTATCTGGTTCTTTCCACGGGCCATCAGTTTGGGGCACAGGTAAATAGGTTTGGAGGTAAGGCGAAGGTCTGGACCTCTTTCAGGAGGGCAGGCCTGGTTAGGGATGGCAAAGGAATGCCTTGGCAGCAAAGGGCAGTGGGAGGGTGCTGAGTTGAGCAGGCACGGGGAGGATAGGAGACAGGAGAGAGGGAGCCTCAGAGAGAGAGGTGTGAAGGCCTTTAGATGATGAAAACCGCTGTGCCAATGGCACAGTTCTCCCTGGCTGGCAAGGTTCAGTGCAACAGTCCTTGAGGTGATTTGCCCACCCCTGGGGAAGATGGTGGACACCGAGGGATAGCAGGAAATAACAGGTCTCATTCCTCATCTTCCCTCCCTTCAGCTGCAGCTATGAAAACGTCTAACTCGCAGTAAAAGTGAAGCAGTTCAAAAAGCAAAGATCCTACCCTCTGGTTCTGAACGAGAAAACTAGCCTGAGAAATGACAGAACGAGGGCCCGGAGAGCCGTTCGCCTCACATGGGGTCAAAAGTTCACTTCACGAACCAGGCCGCTGCCACTGCTTTGACCTAATGTGGAAAGCGTCTGCCCTGTTTCTGGGCCTTCTAAGTGCTGTCAACAGCCCGCACAGCTCCTACAGACAGCCCCTGACAGTGTTACAGCTGTTTCCTCGCCTGCCAAAACCGCTTCAACTTGCAGGGCTCCCTGCATTCTTTTAAATCAGGGCTGGAAGCTATAGCTAACGGTAGATGATTCAGCTCAAGTGTTTTTCATTTTGATGGCAGAACTGTATATTTGCCTAATGTGGAATGCTTCGACACAGAGTCCCCTTTGAGCCACTGTGAGGTGGGTGGCCAACAGGGAGTTCTCTTCTGCTCAGCTTTTACTGTGCTGAACTGAAAAACAAGTTGCTAGGCTTACATCAGGGAAATCGACCACGGTCCCAGCAACGCGCGCACGCGCGCACACACACACACACACACACACACACACACAGAGCAGTATTAAGAAATCCAACATGGAAGGCCAGGAGTCTTTCACTGCTGTACAACTCGTGAGCAGCTCTGTGAGTTCTAGGTACACTCGTACTATGTTTCTGATGCTGCAAATCTGTAAGTTACCCATTGGAATGTCAGTAACATGCGCTTACTGTCATGAGTAACAGCTTCTTAATATCAAAATTGCCTGTTTTAGATGCTGGTTTATAGTCACATTTCCCACAGTAGAATTCAAGCAGCAAAAATCCAGGGATAATTCTATGACAGAAACTTTTTAACATTCTGTAGTCGGTTTGCAATCCAAGCATGTGGCAAAACCTGATGAACTGTGTTTGCTTTTAGGGAGACAGTAGCTCTTGAATACTGAACGGATTCGTGTTTCCATTTCCTTGACCACATCTCTAGGATGCTGCCAACACAGCAGTCCTCCTATACTAAACACCAGCCTTATTAACTTTCCCCACAAAAACGCTTCTTCCTTTCTGATTTTCATTTTATGTCTCTTTAAATAGTTACAGATAGACTCTTCTGGAATCTGTCTTTTTATTATTTTGAAACATTACATGTTGAAGTAGAAGCTGGCTAGAGCTTATTTCTTTGGTTGGTTGTGTGTTCGGGACAGAAAAGCATATCGATATGTGGACTGGTCCAGCTGTTGTGGAGGGTGGAGAGTGAGTCCTCCTAACTCATTTTCACTTCTCGTTTTGACTCCCTCATCATCCTAGTTTCACTGGAAAGGATGTCAGGCATGCAGGATGCTCACAATAAATATTTATGAATGAATGAATGAATGAATGAATGAAAGAAAGAAAGAATAAAAGAATAATTGGCCAGTGTTGCCTTTCCCTTCCCCATCTTCCCAATGACCTCCTGTTGACTCCTAAGGTCCCAGAGCCATTCACACATGTTTTCCCCTCTAGCTGTTCCTCTCTGGCTCTGACTTTCTCACCACCATTCCTCTCTACCTAAACTTAATGGTCTTGAGTTTTACTGGGTCTTGCCAAGTAATGGCACCAAATCTGATGATTTGCCATATTTAGTTTGTAATTTTGAAACTTGTAACTTATTCCAAGAATAGTAACTCAAAGCAATTGTCTCCACATTAAATTAAACCTCATGCATGGGTAGCTTCTCAGTTCTCTCACATGTAGCACAAATGACCTTTAAATATTTAGGATGCACTGAAAGAATGAAAAAAAAACCTATACAAGCACATGCAGGTGCAAGTGAGAGTGCACACACACACATACACACACACAAAGAAGAAAGAGATACTACAGACTACTCTTTTAGGATGATGCAATAATCAATAGTTTCGAACTTCTACACTTAAATGCTAAAACTATACGCTGAGATACATTTTGCCTCATCTCACAAAACTCTAAATATGGAAAAGAAAAGACAACTCTGAGAAGAAAGGGAAGGCAAAGGGACACTGCTAAAGAGTTTTCTTCTTAGTCAAGGGTAATAACAGGAAGACTGAAGAGTACAGAATAAATGTGGTTAACAAAACTGAAGTCTAAAGTCAATGGACAATAAACACGATCTCAAGCTAATAATGAATTCAAACATTTGAGATCAGTTGAGACCTACCCAAGATCTGGGAAATATTAAATGGATCAGTAAACTACTCGTTATTGCTGAGGATTTTTGGAGGACAAAAACAGGAGATATCACAATGTATGAATAGGTTTAAAAGGTTGATTCTTAAAGCTATACCCTTAATCTCAATCTCCCCCAACCTTCTAGAATGAATTATTAGATGGTTTCTGAGTACCTAGAAAAGAAACAATAGGTCACTTGATGTCAAGATGGATTCACCAAGAACAAATCATTATAGGAAATGTACGTCATTTCCTTTCATGGAAAGAATTATCTGACTGTTGTTAGGCGAGTGTTGCTCATCTAATGTTTCTCAATTTCAGTGAGACAGGTGGTGTAGTCTCTCATATGTTGTGAGTGACATATATTACTGTGACCTGAATAACTATAAAGATAAGTGAATTCACTGGTAGTTAAACAAAAGACCCAAGAAAGTTCATTAGAGAATCCTGAACAGCCTGGGGCACAATCCTCAAGGGCAGGTTACAATGTTTTGAATTTGGTTTTGTATAAAAGCTTTGGTAGAGGACCAAAAGAAAAAAAGGAATGCTTATGGATTTATCAAATCCAAGGATGAAAGAAAACTGGTAATGTTGTCATGGAGGAAAAAGATCTCATTAGATTCCACTAATGGACTAAAGTGAACTAAAATTCTCCAAAATTAATTTGGAGATGTAAAGTCCTGAGTCTGAATTTGAAATTCTCCTGCAAAAGTAGAGGGCACTCCTTACCACCATGTACCATGGCCTGCCCTCCAGCTGGCAGTCTGTGTTATCAGAGAAGCTTCCCTGACACCCCCAGACACTGCATCAATATGATCAGACACTGGGCATCATTTTGATTTTGAAGATGAGATTCAAGGAAGACCGGAAATTACTATAATGTTAAACAATGCACACTTGAACTCTGACAATCTTAGTCTCCCTGACTCACACCTCTCTGGCAACGACAGAAATTCTGGCAAGGATAAAAGACAAGTTCAAGATTGGCCCTGAGCCAATGGATTGCTCTTCCTGGGAGATTATAACTCACAGTCAGGGGCAGATGGGTAACCACAAAGTGTGATGGATATGGATGTGGGCTAGGGTGGGAAAAAGAGGCAATGGGAGACAACTCCAGGGGAGGGCATGCTGCCCCATTTGTCTAAGCTCATGATCTTGTTCTTTAGTTAGTTGTGGTTTCCGTGTGCCACGGAAGAAGTCTGTGAGAGCAAGTCAAGTCTCTGTTTCTTTAAAAGAAACAGCAGCAAAAGCTATCCCCTAAAGTTCATATTCCCATCTGAAAGAGAAGGGAGCCAAACTTTTGCCACTAAACAGGAAGACCAGGCAGTTGTGTTTGCACAAGGTTCCCAGGGAGGAAGGAGGAGGGATCTGGACTAGTGATAAGATCACAGCTCCCAGCCTGAGTGGTTTTCCCTGACCCTTTCTTTGGTCTTGGGAGTTCTGGACCAGAATTCAGATCCCTTCTGGCTTTGACAAGGGAAAAATAAAACCAAAAACAGAAAGGGGAAAAGAAAAAGAAAACTTTCCCAAGTTAATGATCTCCTTTCCCCCTCATTCCTTCTGTCTTTAGTCCATCCATCCCCTGCCATGATTTGGAGGAGAAAAAACTATTTCAGTAAGATCCCTAAATATTCCCACCTCTGCAGCATCCCAGCCTTACAGACCATCCTCAGGAAAGCATAACACCTTCATGGGGTTTGTTTCTGGCTTTTGTTTTGTATTCATTTGTTCTCAAATTACACATGTTTTCCAACGTATTCCAAATAAAAGAAATCTTGTTTAAAAATTTGGCTTACTAGACTTAAAAATAAGCCCAGGCAGAGTTCATTTCATCCACAAGATCCATTTTTTTAATGTGCACTCACCTTGAGGTTCGGTGTTAGAAATGGTGAGACTGACCTCAAGTATCAGACAACAGCTCAATATTTTGCCCCTCTACCCTTTTCCCTTTCCATGTTATTTATAAACCATTTCTCCAACAAACTGATCTGCTGTACCCAGTGCCACGTGTTTGGGCTTTTTTTAGTCATACATTTTGCACCTTCATTCAGCTTTGGCCATAGTCCCAGGCCTCTGGCTCAGATGTACTTCATGGCCTGGCAAGAAGGGCCCTTTGAGGTCAGTGAGGCCTTGGTAAGGAGGGGTGAAGATCAGCGAGTCTGGAAAGACACACTAAAGACACTGAAGGCCAGAGGGACAAGTTGCTCTTAGATTTTGACTTCCGTTATGTTTCCATGCAAACTGCAGCAACTCAGGCCAAAGGTTGGTGAAGACAAGGGAGCTTTGCATAGTAAATTCTCCTAAAAGCACACATGACATTCTTTTCACCTTCATCCTGTAGATCCCTGAGCCCAACTGTCCTCCTCTGTCACTGAGGCAACTTCCATGTACCCATATGAAGAGGCCCAGCCATCGAAAAGTTAAGCCCATTTCTTAAGAAGTAAGCTTTCTGATGTCACAAAGCCCTTCACTACTGGACACAGCCCCTTCGGCCGACAGGTATACTTGCCTATCAGAAAGCCTGGCACCCTCCAAAGTTTGCACCTCTTCTTTTCTTCTAAACATTTTGCCAAAAATTCTTAAGTTGTGTGGAAGAGAGATAGGAGGCAGAGGTGGATTGGGAGGTAAGCCAAGTGGGAGCAGAGAAGGCAAAGGGGGAGGAAGAAAGGATCCCAGCAGACTGAATGACTTCTGGGCTCTCTTTCTTTAGTTTTATAACAATAATAGCTTATATCTATTGAACGTTTATGTGCCAGGTAGGCTTGAAAGTTCTTTACATGTATCAACTTATTTACTCCTCGTCATAACCCTGTATGCTAGGTGCTATTATCCCCTTTTACATGAGGTAACTGAGGCACAAAGAGGTGAAAGTGGTAGAAACAGGATTCAAATCCAGTCTGTTCTCAGCATCACTCTGCTTTATCACCTCCATGTTACATGGACGCCTGTAATACTGGGCAGGTGAACATTCCAGGTTTAGACAACGTTCTCTCTCTTTCAGCCTTACTAACTCTGCCCCTCCTTTTTTTTTTTTTTTTCCCCAAGTTTGTTACAAATATTACATTGGTACATTTATTTAGTATTTTATTCATCGGAAAAATGAAGAGATGGTTATTTCCTGAAACTTCAAATGGTCAAAATTTGGGGGAAAGAGTTTTTTTAATTTTGATTGTAAACAGGTAAGCTGTGAGAACAGTAATAAACTGAAAAAGTGTGCAGCAAAAGGGGGCAGGAGGGTGCGTGGCTATAATTCTTATACACTGCAAGCTTGCCAGTGCTTAGCCATAGGAAGGAAGCACAGGAAGTTGTAAGGAACATTCCAGGATTGGGGCTGGATAATGACAGACTGCCAGGAACTCAGCCTTCATCTATCAAGTCAGATGTACTCTGCACCTGAAAACTTGAGATCACACACACATAAAATGAAGTTAAAAACAAGATGTCATTTACATAGACATTTTTGTTTTATGAAAGGTATAATCTAGGATTTCTTTTAACTATGCTATGCCAGGGTAGTGCTTATCTGTAGTCTGTTTAGGAACTAGAAGAATCATGAGAGAAAACCAGATTGAAGGAATTCTCTCATTGGAGTACCTGTCAGAAAGGAAGGCAAGCATCATTCATGCAAGCCAATGGAAAAACAAGATCCAACCAACAGAGACTTAATTTTGATTAACATGGTTTTCATGTAACTATTCAGTGGCTTCAACTGTTGTACAAATCAAGGTGCAGCTCACAGGCCAGAGAAGCCAAAGGAATCTTTTGGATAAGACTATTTAATTGAGCCATATATGTAATGTTGTCCTGGGTTTACAAGAGCAACTGAGGCTCACATTTTATTTACCTCACCAAGGTAGCAAAGTTTAAAAATGGCGGGAGGGTGGTACCTGGGTGGCTCAATCAGTTAAGTGTCTGACTCTAGATTTTGGCTTAGGTCATGATCTCACGGTCATGCATGAGATCAAGCCCCCAGTCAGGCTCTGCACTGAGTGAGGAGACTACTTGGGATTCTCTCTCTCCTTCTCTCTCTGCCCCTCCCCTGCTTGCTCATTTTCTCTCTCTCTCTCTTTCTGACTCTCTCCCCCCCACCCCCTCTCTCAAAAATAAATAAATAAACATTTAAAAATGATAGGAGGTCAGGAACTGGAATCCAGATCCTAAGTACTATTGTTTCCAGTGGGTCTAGAATTCACAACAAATTCTCTTATGTACATAGTTGTCTTTTCTATCATTACAGGGAAAAAAGGCATCCAGGTGAGTGTGTGTGTGTGTGTGTGTGTGTGTGTGTGTGTTTGTGTGTTTGCGTGTGTGTATGTGTATACACATCCCAGTAAAGAAATTAAATAGGCACATCCCAGTAAAGAAATTAAATAGGCACATCCCAGTAAAGAAATTAAATATTTCAATAATAATGATCACATATAATGGTAAGAAAAACATCAGCCAAATGAAATCTTGTATTGTTTATGTTCCTTAAGAAAAAAATTATATGGCTAAAAAAATCACTTACCAAGATATTAACAATCAAGGATAAAAGAAGAATGAAAAACCACAAAAGGGGTAAACTCATGCTGGTATATCAGTCATGAAGGATCTTGTGGGGGATGAGATACACATACACACACACACACACACACACACACACACACACACACGCACACACGCACAGTTTATATCAGTGCTTGGCCTAAGAGTTCTGATCTATCTGCTGGTTAATATAGATAACTACTTAGTTTCATCAAAGCCTGCAGGATATGTGGCCTCTACCCTGTGATTGCCAGTCTCAGCTTTGCATCGGCACTGTGGCTTCTGCTGTTCTCGCCTCCTACCCAAACTTCCCCACCTGTTCCTCTGCTAAACAATTCTGGATGCAAGAGTATTAAAAGTGAGGTATGGGGATTGTGCGGAGATACGCTGATGATTAAACATTCATTAAAGTAAAGTTGAATGATTTTACTATGAGTATAGTACCAGGAGACTTAATTTCATTTCCCATGAAAGTTATAATTTATTATTCAGAAGACTAAACAATCACTTCATGGGGATAGCATAGCACATTAAAGGAACCCACAAGGGCTTGCCATCAGCTACACCTGAGTTCTAGTTCTGGCTTTGCCCCTTGCTGAGTGACATACCACAGTCTTCTCAAACTCTCTTGACCTCAGTGTCTTGTGGGTAAAAGAGAGTTACTTCAGGTATTTCACAGGATCTCAAAGGGATGCGAGGTGAACACATTGCTGCCTAAGTGTCCATTACACTGTAAATGCTGAATTCGCATCAGTACCTCTTATCTGGTGACTGGAGGCTTCTAAACTGTAAGGATTTAAAAAAATACTTTCTTTCCTTGCAAGATTTGAGAAACTCAAAGATTAGGGGAGGTAGGGATGAACCACCTTCTTTGGCAAGAGGTGGAATTCGGATAAATGACAGAAGAAAGAACTGGGGAGAAAGAGGCAAAAATATCCCAAGGATAATCTTTTCCTGGTAGATTTCTGAAACCTGGAAAAAACCCATAAAGAGATGCAGGGGTCTTCATAAAGCACTGCTCTCAATGTAAGTTGTGTGTCAACAGTGTCCAAACAGCTTGAGGCTATCCTAATGATTTCTCTCATAGCTGTGGTCTGTGGACACCCCTGTGGGGACTGCGTTGACTCCCTGTGAGCTCACCTGTTTAGACTGGTCAACCCCTGGTGCTCGCATTTAAATATTTTGCTGCTTGTCAGCATCTCCACTAGAGGGCAGCAGGTGGAAAGAAGAGGATGTCAACATGGATTATTAATGTAGACACTTGGCAATAATAGCTGTCAAGGTGGGGTGCCAAGCACTAGGGGTACAAGGGGACAAGTTAATGGAGTGGAAAAGATGAGAGCCTGGGTAATTATTGGTTTTCCGTTTCTAAGTGAAGCCATGGGTAGCAGGAGAAGGAGTTCGGCATTAGTAGGAAGTTGGAGCAGGGTTTCCCAAACCCGTAATTTTTAGATTCATGTTCAAAGTTTTCCTAGAACAAACACAAACATATAACATTAAAATAACTTTCAAATCACTCTAGATCTTCTGCATTAGAATCTCTAGGTATAAAGTTTACGAATCTGCATTTTTCAAAAACTTCCCAGCTTATTCTGAGTAATAGCCACGATCGGTTCCCTAAGGATGTCGGAGGTCCCTTCCAACTCTCAGAAGACTAATTTCACTAACAACAAATATGCCTAAAGCAACCTTGAAAATAATGGTAACTTGTGTATCCCTCTAGTAACCTGTTTTTAGAGACAAAAGGGGCAGAAGTAACTGAAATTGCTAGTGTGGACCACCATTTACGGTTTTCAGAGTGCTATTACAGACACATTCTTCCTCAACCTTTTAATCCTCACAACAAGACTGTAAATAAAAAGATTTTAAAACCCCGCTTACAGTTAGGGAAACCAAGTTCTAGCTAGGCTGCCTTATGGTGGTAAGTCTAGAAACAGTGCCTGTTGACTACAGTTCATTCTGTTCCATCAGAGTGCTGTGCCTTTTCAGTTCTGTTCTTGACCTGGATTTACCATCTTTTCATCAAATGATTTAGTGGAACTCTAAGAACGATGGCCAAGTCTAAGTTATATTCAGAAGAGAAATGGAGACAGTCTTAAGAGAAAGCTGGGATGGCAAGGCCAATAGACCATCTCTAACTGTGTCTTCCGGAGCTCTAGGAAACAGAAAGAAGTGAACGGTGACAATATGTGAGCGAGAAAGATGGCTGAGGGTACATGAATCAGAGCCCATGCTTCTGTGGTTGGCCTGCCACATGAAAGAGCAGAGTGATTTCATAGAGGCCTTATCTCAATCTAATTCATACATTTCAAAATCTTTCTGCTACTGACCTTTCTGTCAAGAGGGTGCCATTCTGCATGCACCTAAAGACATTTCCAAATTTTCAATGTTTCAAAATAGATTTTCAAGTGGATTCCACCAACTAGGTCACTTGCTCTCAAAGCGATCTATGGAAGAATGCACAATGGAGCAGGAGTTTGCATGTTGGCCCCACTCCTGCCAGTAACTGCTGGAATCTTGGGGAAGTCACTTAACCCTTTTGGGTCTGGGCTTCCTCTCCAATAACCAGACAGAGGGCTGGTGCTGCAGATTCCAGACAGACCATGAGAATAAGTTTAGTGTCAAATGATTTTAGATTGGTGTCTAACATTTAAAACCAAGGAGATTCATATAAAATATTGATGGCCAACCTTGGGGAACACTCCAACAAGGAACAAATGAAATGGTTTCCTATGGCCCCTTCCAACGTATTAGACAATTATTTTTTACTATTACAGTCTTTCATCTGCCTCACCCACCCACATACCCTCTGCAAACACCTCCTCCCCCCCTCCCCCCCCCCTCCTCACACACCTCCTGTGAAGGAAAGCCCCAGGACAGTAGGAGTTTTTAACTTTCTTGTTCACTGAGGCACTCCAATGGTGCCTGGCACCTAGTTGGTGCTCAAAAAATATTTGTCGAATGAATTCATGGTAACTTTGTGAAAAGTATAGTTTTTGTTTTCAAATGAGGGAAGCTAAAGACAATCCACTCAATCCAGAAATAAGACACGAATATATTTAATAAATTCCTGATTTATCACAATACAGACTTTGTTTTCATGGGCCGCTAAATAAGGACTATCAGTATATATTTATTTATGCCTATATGGTGTGTTTCTCATACATATAGTCAAATTGAGACTAAAAAATAACAATGGTGAAGTCACAAGGATTCTGAATATACTATAAGATCCACCTGTCAGCTGTTTGTTTCACTTGTAATGCTTAAAGAAACAGCACGGCATGGTTATTCTAAAGGCATGTGACAGTTCAGTATGTGGAATGTTCCATATTAGTGTAAACTTAAATATGAAGATTGATTTCTCTGGTGGTAAAAGGCAGGTCTTAAGACTGATGAAATTTAATCTCACACCAATTATATTAATTTCAACAGCTGGCTTTGCAGTTACCACACTCTCCCATGCTTCTTTTAATAAATGCTCATGGATGTCTTCCTGTTCGCTCCACCAGCCTTTAATTCTCAGAGCGGTAGAGGGAGAAGTGACAGGAAGCATTTGCTGGAAGCAGTCAGATGTGACAGTGCATTCAGGAGGATTTGTTAGCTGATGTTTAAGTCACTGCGCTCCTCATAAACAAGCATGAGTGACAGGCTTTAAGGGTAATCTTCCAAAACAAATGTGACTCATAACCATTAGTGCAGCACATGCTACAGTTAACAACTCTTGTTCTATCTAACCTATGAGTACCTCTGGAGCAT
This sequence comes from Panthera pardus, assembly GCF_024362965.1. Lineage (NCBI taxonomy): Eukaryota > Metazoa > Chordata > Mammalia > Carnivora > Felidae > Panthera > Panthera pardus. Next base: position 34,266,773 of record NW_026526765.1, on the reverse strand, counting down.
GGAATAGGCAGAATCACAGGAAAAGTTTAAAGGGGGAAAGAAGTTGCAGCCTTTATCGCAAATGTGGCTACACCAGGCACACCAGCCCTTAGATGGACTTTCCTCGTCAGTGACTATTTTATTTAGAACACCGTAGAAATTTGGAAATTCTGGTACTGTCATGATGGTTAACCCAATCTCCTTGGTACAGAATTATTTCTGTCGAAATATACAATGTCAGATTTAGCGTTTCAAACAGGTGTTTATGTTGCTAAGAATGTTTGTTTTTGAATCAATAGACCTAAAATTATAAGCTTCCTGGTGTTCCTTGCGAGTGTTTCTGATATTTGTGCCCTCCTTAAGGAAACCTGGGTTGGAGTTTGGGGCTTTATAATTTTTATTTGATTGTTTGATATGGTTTGCTATCATTTAGCAAGTATGAAAAAAAAAGATGGGAAAATAACAGGTGTCTGTAACCATTTCAATTCTTAAGTTGCTCATTAAGATTTCATATCACTTTATAAGTAGCCCTAAAAATGATAATACCTTAATCTGTGTTGCATACTGACTGTTGGCAGGCACCTTAAATACTTCTAGCAACACTGCACAAATTTATGACATTGTATGAAAAAGAATTAGTCCATCTGTAATTACTATCACAGAGCTTCAGCTGTAGAGTCCAACTAGTTTTCTACGGTTTGGGTCAAAGGCAGGCCTTTCTTTCCTGGGACTCCCACAATATTTTGTGCACGTTATATATACACATTCATTTTGGAGGTCTCCGTGATCTTTTTCTTCTAACCTCTTTGTTTACTTGGCAAACCCTAAAGCCTCTAAGTTTATTTATTGGTTTCCAGCACCTGCCCACCCCCCAAATCTTAGATGAATGAACGTATGAATCAGTGAAAAGGTAAGAGATGTACTGTAACCAACATGTAAATATTTTATTTTTAAAAGTACTTAAACACGCTTTCTGTAATTTGACTCCCACAACAATCCTGGCACTATCCGTTCAACAAGCAATCACCAGATCTGGACCAGTGGTTCTCAATGGGTGTCCATTTGCCCACCCCCAGGGAATGCTTAGCAATGTCTGGAAATGTTTTGGTTGTTACAACTGAGGGTAGGAATGCAGCTCCTACCACCTACTGGGCAGAGGTCAAGAATGCTGCTAAACATGCTACAATGCATAGGACACCTCCCACCACAAAAAAAAAAAATCACCTGGCTTACAATATCAATAGGCCAAGTTTGAGAAACCCTCATCTAGGCCCTCCATCTCTGAAAACTAGTATAACTCTATGTTCTATGAGCTCCTGTCCAACAATATTTTTCTGATTAAGTATATCCTGTAAGAAATTACTCAGTATTATCATATCAAACGACCTCTTGCACTCAATCATCTTCCTCAAAACATAGAAACAACTAACCTTGCATAGGAATAGCAAGTTCATGGTTAGATTCCTAATTGCGGGGTCAGGATGAATGTTTGGTTTGCTAACTCTGTTCTTTTAGAAAAGACAGATGGGTGTAGTTAGTACCTGGATACCTCCATGCATCTCAATAGGAATGAATTCAGAACATTCACCAGTTCAGCTGTTTCTTATGATCAGAGCTCCTAGGAGGATAGCTAGAGAGGCCTAGGTGGATTTAAATATCAGCTGTTAAAAAAAAACTTCAGAGTCAAAATGCTGGCAAGTGAATTCCATGTTTTGCATTTGAGAAAACCATACCTGAGTGAGTGGGAGGGAGCAGGAAGTGATGGAGCTAGAGAGAACTAGAGAGAGAGAAAGCCCTTTTGTTTGTCACAACTGAGTATCTTTCTATAACTTCCAACAATGATTCCCTGACTTAGTGGGTGTAGTGAACAACATATCTGGATCCTTTATAACTCAATCTCCAGCAATAAATTATAGTTTTAGTAAGCATCAATTCCAGCAATGCAGAAGAGCATAAATCAGGGAGAACAGAGGAGTCTTAGAGATCACATTACTCAGATTTTCTACCTATTTTTAATTTTCTGAATTATTTATTCACACAAAACATACCTGGAAACCTACTCTGTAAAATCAAAGTGTTATTATATGAAGCTGTGTTTGAACAAGAATAGGGCACCAGAGTCCTTGGCAAGTTAGCTCCATACTCCCACATCTTAACCCCAGCCCTCTCTGACCTATTAATTCATCCTACTTTGGGATAATTATAATTGGCATGGAGTACTTTTTGTTTGACTGTTTATTTTTGAAAGAGAGAGAGAGAGAGAGAGAGAGAGAGAGATTGGTAGACAGAGAAGGAGACAGAGGATCCAATGCAGGCTCTGCACTGACAGCAGAGAGCCCAATACAGGCCTTGAACTCAAGAGCCGTGAGATCATGACCTGAGCCAAAGTAAGACACTTAACTGACTGAGCCACCCAGGCCCTGGCATGGAATATCAACCTAATTGCCCCGTTATCCTTTTTAAAAAAAGTTTGTTTATAGAACATGAGTCGGGGAGAGGCAGAGAGAGACAGAGAGAGAGAGAATCCCTAGCAGGTTCCACATTGTCAGCATTGAGACCAATGCGGGGCTCAAACCCAAGAACCAGAGATCGTGACCTGAGCTGAAGCCAAGAGTCAGACATTAAACCAAATGAGCCACCCAGGTGCCCCTGTTCTCCTTTGGAACTAAAGAGGAGATTAGCCTTTATGGAAAACCTAACTCTTCCAGGTAACTACAACACCTACTGAACATGCTATCTCATTTAATTCTCATGGATAATTTTATGAGCAAGGATTATTACCTTTATGTTTTAAGATGAGAAATGGAAGTGCTGAGAAGATCATTTGCTTAGATTGACAGAATTGATACAGGTTGAGCTGAAATTCATACATGCATATGTTTGGTTCCCAAAGTCTATTTTTATGGTATAATATTTTACCACACTATATAAACAGATTTGGTTACAGCCCTTCTCAAGATGATACACTTTAAAAGCAAATATCTTGTCACTGCCCCTTCATTACCCTCAGACTAAACATCACTAGTTCCTTTCACATGATTTCAAGGATCTTCACCAATAAGTCTGTTTTGTACTAGTTTGTCAATATCCTTCTTAAATCTTGATGTCTGCAGCTCACCAGATTATTCTAGATATGTTGTGGCCATTGCAGAGTCAAGACTGGTAATTTCCTTGTTCTGGACTCTCTATTTCTAATTAAAGCAGCTCCTTGGCAGCCACATCATAACAGGTTAGTTACACTGTACTTGCAATGAACTCAATAACCAAGTCTTTCTTTTTTTTTTTTTTTTTAATTTTTTTTTTTCAACGTTTTTTATTTATTTTTGGGACAGAGAGAGACAGAGCATGAACGGGGGAGGGGCAGAGAGAGAGGGAGACACAGAATCGGAAACAGGCTCCAGGCTCCGAGCCATCAGCCCAGAGCCTGACGCGGGGCTCGAACTCACAGACCGCGAGATCGTGACCTGGCTGAAGTCGGACGCTTAACCGACTGCGCCACCCAGGCGCCCCAATAACCAAGTCTTTCACAAAGGACTTGCTGTAGGCCAGGAATCTCACTGCCTTTATTTGTGAAGTTAATTTTTTTAAACCTGGACAAAGGACTTTACATTTATCCCCATCAAAGTTTATCTTGGTAGTTTTGGCTCCCAACTGTAGGCTGTTGAGATACTCTGGATCCTATGTCTGTCCTATAGCACGTTAGTTATCTTTATTTAGCTTTGCATCATCTGCAGATTTGATTAGCCTGTCTTCCTTGTGTGCACTCTAGGACACTTATTTAAAAAAAAAAAAAGTCCAGAAGAAGAAGGCCTATCACAAAGGACCTAAGATAGGGCTTGGCAGGAGGGAATCTGTTCCACAGTACCACATCCATGTCTAAGAAATTACAGAAAAAATAGTTTTCGAGTTGAAAGGGACAGATTAGACATTTTTTCTCTGAAAGTTCTATTAACAGGCAACTGAATTTAGAGAAATTAAGAACTTTTGCACATAACCATAGTGCTGATTACTGATGGAACTAGATTCATAAGCAGGGTTGCTGATTGTTAACTTTTTTTTTTCTATCACACCATTAGATGGGATCACTAATGGCCAAGAAGACATCTCAAATTTGTTCCAAATAGTTTCTTGACACAATTTTCTTTTCTGACAACTTGCCCCTTTCTCCTAAAACAGCAACACAAAAAGAAATTCCAGTGAACTGAAGACTCTTGTTCTTATAAGCTTGGTTTCACTTTCACTGACTTATATGGACAAATCCTATCAGAAAAAAAAATGGCATAAGAACAATGCTCACCCGACATAAGTCCTATATGCAAAATAGGGTCTATTAATCCTATGAAAGGTAAAACTTTGGGTAAGGAAGTGTAGATTTAGAAGCAGGCAAAAGAATATGGCATAAAAGTGTCTGTTGTGTGTAGCATAACTCTATAGACCTGTTAGGAGAGAGAGGAGACTGCTTCCCTTTACTTTGATAGCTTCTGGATTCATAAAAAATATGTGAATGATACAGAAGAGAAAACCCAGAGTTGATTTCATAAGCAGTCCTTGTACCTCCCTACAACAATGGGGGTAAAGCCTTGTGGGTAAAGGACTGGACAGCAGGAGACAGCTGTTCAGTGACCCAGGAGGTACTTTTCATGGAGTTTTTTTCCAAAGGGTAAGAGGTGGTTCCTGTCCCCATAAACTTTGGCTATTGATTTAGCTTCAGGAGGAGATGCCCAGTTGCTTTGAGAAAATTACCCATACCTCATCAGAAGCTTTATATGTATATCTGATAATTTATACGTATAATTTATACCAGAAGTTATATATTATATTAATTATATTATATTAACTATATTATATCATATATCATATATCATATCATATCAGAAATGAGGTCCAACAGTGAAAGTCTAAGTACTACATTAAATGTAATTAACCTGAATCTAAAGGATTTACTGAAGTAGCTCATGGAATCACCTCCTGTCTTTTTTTTTTTTTTCGTTTTTTTTTTTTATTTTTTTATTTTTTTATTTTTGGGACAGAGAGAGACAGAGCATGAAGGGGGGGATCACCTCCTGTCTTTTTGACGTAATATACTATGGTTCTTTCATAGGCTGATCAGGTAAACCAGCAACTTCCAGGAATCAGATGAGATCCCTACAGAGGCATTACAGTTAGATAGTCACCAAGAGAATCCTAGGACACGACAGGCAGTGTAGTATGCACTCTGGCTTGGACTCTCACTTTTGCCCTCATTAGCTTTGTAAACTAGGTATGAAATTATTCTTGGTGTTCTTCCCTAAGGGTAATATGGAAACTTCTTAGCATTGCTGTGAAGATTAACCGAGGTAGTAATATAAGGGACTTAACACTGGAACCACTAACAAGCTTCTATATAATTATTGCAATAAATTTGTTTTAATTCTGTCTTTCCGCATCCCTACTTCACCTAAGTGACTAACCTGGGGACCTGGCCTCATTCCTCTTGACATTGTGTCTGCCACACAGCAAGTGCTCAATAAACGCTCACTGAACTGAATTGACTTGCCCAGTATTAACTACCAGCAGCAGATTCAACTCATGCCAGACCCCTTTGCTGACTTGGTCAGATTTAATTTAATTAAAAATACAAGAACTAGAGCACTAAGGTTTTTATCAAACTTACCCTCTGAAGATTCATTACAAAAACTGTAAACAGAATAGTGTCTCATTTCGTAAAAGCTTATGCTGTAATGTCAATTCTATTGTTGAAAACACCTTAAATATTAGAATGCTCTTATCGACAGTGTTCTGAAGGCATTATTACAATTATCTTTAGCTTTCAAAACTTCCTTGTGCAATTGAAATGCTTCTTTTAGGCATATATTGTTACAAATCAAATTCTGCACATATCTGTTTGTTTATTTAGGCCTCAAGGTTTGCAATAACTCACTTCAAAGCCAATAATAGTTACCTTATTGAATATCTGTTTTTCCCATGGAATCTCAACAGGTGGTCTATTTGTGTTACTTCCCCAATGATTTTAAACAAGTTATTTTCCTTCTATTTAACAGATGAAAAAACTGAGGCTCAGAAGCTGTAATAATCTACAAAAGGCTTTGTAGCAGATGTTGTCAGTTCTTTGCTGATGTAGATCCCTTAACCATTTTTTACAAATGTTTATTTATTTTGAGAGAGAGAGAAAGCCCACGTGTGGGGAAGGGGCAGAGAGAGGGGGAGAGAGAGAATCCCAAGCAGGCTCCGTGATTGGTGCAGAACCCTACGCAGGGCTCTATCCCACAAACCGTGAGCTGAAAACAAGAGCCAGATGCTTAACCAACTGAGCCACCCAGGCTCTCCCTTAACTAGTTTTGTGCACACAGATTCCCTGTGTGCCTTCGCTCTGGACACCCAGCACCTGTGTCTTTGCAGCCCTCAGGCTGCTGGAGCCATCTTGATCTGCCCTTGGAGAACTGATAGTGTCTAGGAACTTACATCCGCCTGGGTCAGCCCTTAACCACCAAATGAGGGCTGATCTGGACAACTTGAAACACTGCTTCTGGACGGGAATGTACCAGATACCACCCTAAGCAGTCACCTCACAGTACTTGATATTGCACCCTTGCTTGCTTTTTTTTTTTTTTTAATTTCTCTATCTTATTTCCCTACTTCCCCGTCAGCTTCTTCCTGGAACATTTTCTAACAATTCACTTTCATTTAAATCTTTGTCTCAACTTCTGGCTTCTGGGAAACTCAATCTTTTTTTTTTAAGTTTATTTTTTGAGAGAGAGAGAGAGAGAGAGAGAGAGAATCCCAAGCAGGCTCCATGCTGTCAGTGCAGAGCCCTACGCGGAGCTCAGTCTCACAAACCGTGAGACCATGACCTGAGCTGAAATCAACAGTTGAACATTTAACTGACTGAGCCATGCAGGCAACCCTGAAGAATTCAATCTAAAAAAAAAAAAAAAAAAAAAAAAAAAATCACGTGACTCATAAATGGCAGAGCTGCATTTCAAACCCAATTCTGACAAAGTTCAAGATCTGAAATCCCTACCTTAAACTACTTCTCCTCACAATGAGAGAAGAAACAGGAGTCTGATATGATTGGTACAGAGATTTGCTTGCTGATCCTTTCCCCCAAGCACCTCTGTACGTTCTCTGAGTACCAGCCAAGCCACATGACCAGCCTCTTCTCTTCTTGGCAAGTTCCTCCACAGTCTCCCTCAGCCTCTGACAGTGTAAGCCTCTGGCTGATGGCTGCTGCCCCAAGGAAGTGATAGCCATGGGCAGGACCACAGCACCAGAGGGACACCTTGCATAACCAAATCAAATGAAAATCAAACTGGGCTCCTGTCAACTAACTGCAGAAATCAATCAGTGGTCTATGCAGTATCTACTGAATGCCACTGTGGGCTCAGTGGCAGCCAGTCTCTCATTACAGCCTGGAATTTCAGTCCTTTCTTTCTATCTTCCGGTTTAAGGCATCAGTTGACTGTCCCTATATCAGAGGCTCTGACTTTGGGTTCATAGCAATCCACTCCCAACCAACATGTTGGAAAAATCACCCCCTAAATTCCACAGGGAAGAGTTCTATTTTAGATACATCTCATGTAAATGAAAGTGTTTAATATTCTTATTTTTCATGAAGTTAAATTTTTTAGACCTAGGAATACAGGTTTTTAGCACCCATTCATGGAAATAAGACAGGTCACACAGGGAGTAGCTACACTTTTGCCTTTCACACCCACAATGGCTATAATAAACATGAGTTTGACATACAGATATAGCCAAGGTATGCACAGAAATTAATCCAGCTCTCTTATTCCTCGATCAGAGCTTTCCAGGAAGTCAGGCTTAATGATAGCTGCGAAGAGTGAGAATGTTAGTCAACCGTGCTTATGAAGTTCAGAGCAAACATCCAGAGAATATGGTGCTGGCATGGTTCACACAGGCAGCTGGGCACAGTCATACACAAGCCAGGCCTGTCAGAGCATGGCCCCTTGGGGACTTCGCTGCATTCTACTCCTTGCTACATCTGACCAAACCTCCTGATGTGGAGCAGGGCTCTCTGATGGACTCCTGCCCATTTCCCTATTCCCTTGCTATCAGCACAACACATTCTTCCATCACCAGCTATTGTTCAGAACAGCATAGTGCCTCTTGCTCCAACCAAGGAAGCAGCTGGGTCAATGGCTGAGCAGAGGAGAAGGGAGGGTAGGTCCTAAATGTTAAGAAGCCACAAAATGGTCCTTTCCTTTAAAAATGACCTCTTGTTAGATGCTGGCAAGGATGTGGAGAAACAGGAACCCTCTTGCGCTGTTGGTGGAAATGCAAACTAGTGCCCCTCTGGAAATCAGTGTGGAGGTTCCTAAAAAAATTAAAAATAGAACTACCCTATGACCCAGCAATAGCACTATGAGGAATTTATCCAAAGGATACAGGAGTGCTGATGCACAGGGGCACAAGTACCCCAATGTGTATAGCAGCACTTTCAACCAATAGCCGAATTATGGAAAGAGCCTAAATGTCCATCAGCTGATGAATGGATAAAAAAGATGTGGTTTATATATACAATGGAATACTACTTGGCAATGAGAAAGAACGAAATCATGCCATTTGCAACAACGTGGATGGAACTGGAGGGTATTATGCTAAGTGAAATAAGTCAGGCAGAGAAAGATATCATATATTTTCACTCACATGTGGAACTTGAGAAACTTAACAGAAGACTGTGGGGGAAGGGAAGGGGAAAGAAAATAGTTTCAAACAGAGAGGGACGCAAAACATAAGAGACTCTTAAAAACAGAGAACAAATTGAGGGTTGATGGAGGGACAGGGGAGAGGGGAAAATGGGTGATGGGCATTGAGGAGAGCACTTGTTGGGATGAACACTGGGTGTTGTATGTAAGCGATGAATCATGGGATTCTACCCCCAAAACCAAGAGGACACTGTATGTTAGCCAACTTGACAATAAATTATATTTTTAAAAAATATAAAAAAATAAATGAAAAAAAATGACCTCTTGTTTTGGGGGAGGCCAAGGGTCTCCAAAATATAGTGGTCAACATCACCAATTCAATCTCCGATGATGTGAATCTGGTAATTCTTACACATAGCATGTGGCTATCAAGAAGTCAAATGCTCTAAACATTATTTCTCATTCCACAAATTTGCAAAGTTTTACCAAATGATTAGACAATACAGAAAATACCAGTTTTTATTCATATTCAGAGGCTAAGAAACTAAGGATTTAAGCAGTATAACTTTGAATTTTAATTTTGAGAGTTTCATATTTTCAGATGGGTTCTCACTGGAAAATTGGAAAGACCTGATATTTAAGGAAAGGAGCTGGGAAAACTGATCTAGCTATCCATATAATCACTAGTCAGAGTTTTCGTAATCTAAAGTTCAATGTCCAAAGGGGCAGAGAAAACTTGGATTTGGGATCTGCAGGCCTCATCATACCTCTCTATGTCTGTCAATATTTGAAATGATTTAATCAGGTAGGTGGGGCACAGATAAACGTGGTGTCTATCTGTGGGGGTTGGTGCTGGGTGACTGGTTCTTTCAATGCAGGATGGTAGGCAGTGACTGGTACATGGGGTACAGAGTTCAGTCACTTGGGAAAAGGTTGACAAGACTTAGGAAGGGCATCAGCCTCTTAGACATTGGTGTGTAGGACAGATTTCTGACCTTGATGGCATCTGAAGTATATAGCAGAATGAGATCATTCCATCCACAGAGAAAGCCCATAAATCAGGGCTTAGAGTAGGACACATGGATGCTCAGGGCTTCTTTGAAGCCACTGGGTTCTAGCTTCTATAGCTGCACAGCTATTTCCCACTGGAAGGGGGTCCTAATTCAGCCCCCAGTCTGGTTAAAACAAGATAACAGATCCCTAGTGACAATTGTGGGATATGACTAGAGAAGTCCGAGGTCAGGATTTACATTCTGGTTCATTCATTCACTCAAGAAATAAATGAAGATCTACTGTGTGTAGGGGAGGGGGATATAGGGAAGAGCAAAACATCCTTCATCGATTTTAAGGTTTGGTGAGTTTTAAATCCATATAGAGGGAGGGGATATAGGGAAGAGCAAAACATCCTTCATCGATTTTAAGGTTTGGTGAGTTTTAAATCCATGACACTTTATTACACAGGTACATGGGGGTCATTTTGTTAATCATTTACTTGAAAACAATTAGGTTGCCTAGTTCAAGCCCAATCCAGACTTTGTCACATAATTTAAAACACAGATGTCATTACAACCTCATTGAGAATTGGGACACACAACAAATGTTACTTCTCCTATACCCTGATCCTACCTCCCCTTCCCATCCCCTTGTCCAGCCTTTCGGTGAGAGATTCTATTAACAACATCCTAAAACATTTCCTTCATGCTTGGGACATGATCCACCATGATTTGGTACGTGCAAACCTGCCAAAAAAATGTAATGAAGACACTGTAATGAGTTAAGGTTAAGGCTTAAGGCCAGTAAGTTGTTGTATAAACAGAAGCAGAGATTCCTGATAGATGTATCTGGTGAAATACTGTGGACTCATTTGAACAGATTTGAGAAATATGAGCCAGAGAAAACTCTGATTTGCAGCTGAGGCTGAAGAAGGGCTCCAGGCCCCTGGCCCTTGTGGTCTGTACAGTTACCACCAGCCAGGCCACCACAGAATCCTAGCTTTGTATGGTCAGATGCATCAGATTTCAAAGTATGTTTATGTTACACATCATTACCGCCTTTACGCTGCTAACTACAGATCATGAGGAAGCTTCTCTTTGGGTTTGAGAATGACACTGTTGACAGCATTACTTCAACACCCATACAAGTGTTGGAAAAGCCAAAACAGGAAGGTGATGCCTGCTGCTTGTGAAAGATGAGGGTCGTGGCTGCTGGGGACTGCCTGATGACAAGTTAGAAGCACAGGCTATGGATAAGCTGGCAGTTAAAAGGAGCAGGGGCTAGGCCTTCAAAAATGTCTTTGTTGCTGGCTCTGAAATGCTTAAAATTCTATATCATATAGAGATTAAAATTAAGGTTTAAACTGAATTAACCCTGGGGAAATAACTCACTGACTTAAATTCACACTGAGGAGAAAACCATCAACCACAGGTTCTTCCCAAGAGGGTTTTCTCGGGAAAAGGTGCTGGGTGGTTGAGGAATGCTGGGTCCCCTGTCGTGGAGGACGATCTCAGGCAGAGGCTGGCTGGGCTGGTCCAAGCTGGTGTGGACTTCTGCACAGCCAAACGTGGGTTAGCCTCCAACCAGAGGCAGGAAGCCCAGTGTGTCCATGAATGGAGGCTCTGGTCACATATCAAATCTATTATATCAGCCTCGTTCCTGTCTACCCCATAACCGGAGCCCCAGTTTAGACTACCGAACCAAAGTGGTGGGGATACAGTTTGCATACCAGGATTGGCTCATCCCGAAAGAGCTGGAGTCTGAGGTGGAAGACTAGAAGCACAGTCTGTCACTGGCATGCGTGAATTGAATGTTCCAGGTTCAGACTATTCCTGGGCGGTCCCAGCCCTTTCATTTACTAATTAGCTGAGGCACAAACCTAATCACCCACACTGCCAGTTGCTTTGTAGGGGTGAGTCACTTAGCTATGCGTAAGCCTGACCGACCTCCCAGATTGTGCCCGGTGCAGGGCTTTGCTGCTGTCAACTTATCCCGCATACATTTCATTGTGCTCCATGAGGTAGGTACATACTCTGGTGATCATATAATATCTGGGGGTATGTCCAGGTCTCAGGATATAGTCATGAATGTCCAGAGACTACATGGGGAGACAGCCAGGCCTTTGTTCCATGGCAAACCCTCAGTGCACAGTAGCCTGAGCCATACCACAGCCACATGGCAGAGGCGGGAAGCTAGCTGTGCAGTCCAAGCTGGGCACGGGCAAGAGTTCTGGAAAACGGTACAAAAGGAAGGAAGCTTAGATGCCCTGCTATATCAGTGTGAGTATGTCTCCTCCCTTACAGAGCAGCTCCATGCAAGTACCACTTCACTGCTAACAGTCCAAGCTGTGTTCTGGGACTTCCCCGTATTAACAGTGAGTCATTGCTGATGCTGATAACCTTAACTAAAAATATGAGAACTTAGAGATGGATGGAGGAAGAAAGGTCTGACAGTTCCTGAAGTCAAAAATGCACACATAATTGGGCTCCAAGTACCGACGATTCTGTCTCCTCAACATCTCTGTGATCCATCTATTTTTTTTTATCACAACCGTCACATTTATATCTTCTCTCTCCTGACCTATTACAATCATCTTCCTCTACATTCATCTCTCTCAAATTCACTTCCACCCTATTACCAGTAGTATTTCCAAAGTGAAAACCTAGCAGTGTTATTACCCTGTTTAAAACTCTTTTAGCAACATAAGGGGATCACAATTAAATAATGTTTACTTGTCTGTCTTCTCTTCTATAAACCATGGGCAATCTAAAGGCAGGAACATAAATTTAAAATTCATCCTTGGATCCATAAACTGGCCAGGAGGAGGTCAAACTTTCATTCCTCACAGATGACATGATACTCTATATGGAAAACCCAAAAGATTCCACTAAAAAATTGCTAGAATTGATTCATGAATTCAGCAAAGTTGCAGGATATAAAATCAATGCACAGAAATCGGTTGCATTCCTATACACCAACAATGAAGTGACAGAGAGAGAAATCAAGGAATCGATCCCATTTACAGTTGCACAAAAAACCCATAAAATACCTAGGAATAAATCTAACCAAAGAGGTGAAAAATCTATACACTGAAAACCATAGAAAACTTATGAAAGAAATGGAAGAAGACACAAAAAAATGGAAAAAGATTCCATGCTCCTGGATAGGAAGAACAAATGTTGTTAAAATGTCGATACTACCCAAAGCAATCTACATATTCAAAGCAATCCCTATCAAAGTAACACCAGCATTCTTCACAGAGCTAGAACAAATAATCCTAAAATTTGTATGGAAGCAGAAGAGACCCCAAATAGCCAAAGCAATCTTGAAAAAGATGTATGTATGTACACAAATGTATGGCCAACTAATCTTTGACAAAGCAGGAATGAATATCCAATGGAATAAAGACAGTCTCTTCAGCAAGTGGTGCTGGGAAAACTGGACAGTGACATGCAGAAGAATGAACCTGGACCACTTTCTTTCACCACACACAAAAATAAACTCAAAATGGATGAAAGACCTCAATGTAAGACAGGAAGCCATCAAAATCCTTGAGGAGAAAGCAGGCAAAAACCTCTTTGATCTTGCCCACAGCAACTTCTTACTCAACACGTCTCCAGAGGCAAGGGAAACAAAAGCAAAAATGAACGACTGGGACCTCATCAAAATAAAAAGCTTCTGCACAGCGAAGGAAACAATCAGCAAAACTAAAAGGCAACCGACAGAATGGGAGAAGATACTTGCAAACAACATGTCAGATAAAGGGTTAGTATCCAAAATCGATAAAGAATTTATCAAACTCAACACCCAAAAAACAACTAATCCAGTGAAGAAATGGGCTAAAGACATGAATAGACACTTCTCCAAGGAAGACATCCAGATGGCCAACAGACACATGACAAATGCTCAACATCACTCATCATCAGGGAAATACAAATCAATACCACAATGAGACACCACCTTACACCTGCCAGAATGGCTAACATTAACAACTCGGGCAACAACAGATGTTGGCGAGGATGAGGAGAAAGAGGAGCTCTTTTGCATTGTTGGTGGCAATGCAAGCTGGTACAGCCACTCTGGAAAACAGTATGGAGTTTCCTCAAAAAACTAAAAATAGAACTACCCTACAACCCAGCAATTACACTACTAGGCATTTATCCAAGGGGTACAGGTGTGGTGTTTTGAAGGGACACATGCACCCCCCATGTTTATAGCAGCACTATCAACGACAGCCAAAGTATGGAAAGAGCCCAAATGTCCATCGATGGATGAATGGATAAAGAAGATGTGGTATATATATATATATATATATATATATATATATATATATATATATATATGTGTGTGTGTGTGTGTGTGTGTGTGTGTATACACACACACACACACACACACACACAATGGAGGATTACTTGGCAATCAGAAAGACTGAAATCTTGCCATTTGCAACTACGTGGATGGAACTGGAGGGTATTATGCTAAGTGAAATTAGTCAGTCAGAGAAAGACAAAAATCATATGACTTCACTCATATGAGGACTTTAAGAGACAAAACAGAAGAACATAAGGGAAGGGAAACAAAAATAATATAAAAACAGGGAGGGGGACAAAACACAAGAGACTCATAAATATGGAGAACAAACTGAGGATAACGGGAGGGTTTGTGGGAGGGGGGATGGGCTAAATGGGTAGGGGGCATTAAGGAATCTACTCCTGAAATCATTGTTTCACTATATGCTAATTTGGATGTAAATTTAAAAAAATAAAAAATAACATTAAAAAATTCATCCTCAGAGCCATTAAAGTGCTTGATTAAAACTTGATGAAAGACTGTTTTGTGTCATCATCTGCAGAGGTCTGTGCTCACATCTTCCACTGGCACCATTTAAATTGTTGAGGCCAGGAGCTCCTCAGCCTGGTCTGCTACATCCTGCTGAGCTCCAGTGTGGAAGCGGTTTGTGATATCAAGAGGACCAGGTGACACAGGGTTGCTGATATACATGGATGCAGGCTATGGCATGACAGCAGAATGAAAGATTTCTTCTTGCCTCCTGGTGACAGTAAAGACAGCAGCAATCTAGAGCTCTGTGGAGGTTATCTTCGCTTTCAGTATGCATGGAAAGCCTAGAACTTCTTGAAATCATTTGATAGGCACACCATTTACTGGTTACCAACTATAACCATGACTCTAATCCTTGCTTGATATATATCCCACAGGTCTTGGCAACTTCTCAGGGCCCTGTGGGGCCTCACTGTCAGGGTGCAGGGAGGGCTTATTAAAAAAAAATACAATGTTCCTTCCACTGGGTCATTATTTCCTTTTTGTTAGCAATGAGAAGAGAGGTGTCTTTTTTTTTCCCACATAAGTGCTGTGTCAGTTTGTATAAGTTTATAAAAAATGTTCAAATATATGCAGAAAATATTATTTTGAGGATCCTGATTCCTTTAGGATGTAGCATCTCACCCCTAGTGCACATTTCTTACCTTGACTGATACAGAATGATGTAGCACCTTTTAATCTGCCGATAAAATACTAATTATGTGCTTTGCCTGCAATCCATGCCACATCCACACACATATATATAATGTACATTATACATAAATATTATAGATGCAATTTACACATATTATACACACACACACACACACACACACACACACACACACACACACACACACATAACGTCCCATCATTAGGGCTTATGCATGGCCTACAGCTTTGAGAAGAACTATGACTTGCAGGATATGCTTTACACTCTGTCTCTTCTCTTTCTCTCCAAATACCATCTTCATTCCTCAAGACCCAGCAAGACCCGTCCTTTCCACAAAGCTTTTGCTATTGCTAAGCCTTCTATAATTTAACTCCAATCTATTGACCTAAGTTTACTTCCGAAGTGAATAATTACAAATGGAGTGCTCATGTATAGCACACTCTGGACAAATGAATCATATGCCTTCTGCAAAGTAAGTGCTCAAAAAATAGCTGTTGAATACTAAATGTGTAAAATAGAACCACTCATTGCCTGGTACCGTGTCTGTACATAGGATAAACTCAGTAGCTGAATGAGTTGTTCTTCATGTACACCTTCTACCTACACCTGTGCGCTTCCGTTTATGTTGTTCCTCTATCACATCGGCTATTCCGAGAGTCTCCTCCTGCTCTTCTCAGCCTTTTAAAGTCTTAAACAAGTATTGTAGTTCTGCTGAATAACACCGACCTCCTTCATGAAGTTCTAATTCACTACAGCAGGAGGTGACCCTCCACGCTTCACTCCTCCTAAGGAGTGTAGTTCGGGGCCACTATTTCAATTGTTAATAGACATGGTCTTACACGGCAATTCTTTGTGCAGGTTCCTGATCTCTTAACTCATGGTAACTTCCTTGAGAGAAGAATCACTATATTCCTCATAGCCCTAAGTTGAATCTTTGAAAAAAGAAAGCTCTAAAAAAATATCTATACATTAAACTTGAAGTAACTATTCCAGTCCATCTTCATTTACTCTTTTTCAGAACATCTTGACCATATGTATTCATTGCACAATTTAGACCTTAAAGCTATACAGTTTCTCATTAATTTCTAGAAGTTCCTTATGTCCCAACTAGATTGAAATTCTTGAGGGCAGGGGCTAATATGCTCCCATGTTTGGTTGCTGAGGTCAAAAAGGATGCTCAGTTGTGGACTGACTGAAGTAGCAGAGATGTGACCTGATTTATAGCAGGCACTCCTTTGAGAAATATTTCAAAATCTTTATACACATTTCTCATTAAAAATCATCATCCCAGGGGGCACCTGGGTGGCTCAGTCGGTTAAGCCTCCGACTTCAGCTCAGGTCACGATCTCACGGTCCGTGAGTTCAAGCCCCGCGTCGGGCTCTGGGCTGATGGCTCGGAGCCTGGAGCCTGCTTCCGATTCTGTGTCTCCCTCTCTCTCTGCCCCTCCCCCGTTCATGCTCTGTCTCTCTCTGTCTCAAAAATAAATAAACGTTTAAAAAAAAAATTTAAAAAAAATCATCATCCCAGGAGCATCAGTTCTGATGCAGCCAGTTGACAGTTTAACCTGTGAAGCCCCTCTGAAAATAAGGCACTGCTGGTCATTCCTGATTTTGGAGTAAGAAATTGTCCCCGAGACTATGTAACTGGTCATGAGAAGCAGATGTAGAGACTAATATAAGGATGAAAGACAATGAGAGGTGCACCTATTACAACATCGGAGCTAACACAATGGTGCACTGTTCCATGTTTAGCTCTCATTAAATTTCTCCCAGGGCAATTAGACATAATGAAAAATCCTCTCAGGTCCAGTATATTTCTAACCACTCATCTGCCCAAGCAAGAAAAACCCTGCTCCAGGCTTCAAGTGCCAACCTTCCCTAGGCATAGAGATGTGGCATCTTTTACCAGCTCCTAGGTAACTTTTCTTCAAGTAACACTTGCCACATGGCTTCCTCAGCCGTGTCACATCTTTCCCTGACCAAACTGATTTCAAATGAATGGTTTCACGGTGAAACTACAGTGGTAGCAGGTTTTTGTTTGTTTTTTTTTTTTTAATTCTTACCTGTATGTTTAGTCTGCCTTATATAATGGGAGACAACGTAAGAACAATTTGGCTGCAATCTGGACCTGGCAGAAGAAGGACTACATGGCCCCCGAATGTCATCTGAGATTCAATCCACGTTGTCACGTGACCACTCTGGCAGAACTCATCAGATAGATGGGCAGAACTGGTAAACACACTCATGTGCATGCACGCTCATGTTCAAACATGTTCATCTACACCTTCTTATGTAGACATCATACTCATCCATAACAATCCCCAGGCCATTTTAAGGTAGAACCCTGGAGTAGCCACATATTCCAAAAGAATTTTGGTTAGCCCACTAAATTAAAAAATTAAAAAAAAAAACACAGAAGAAAAAAGAAATTTTTTCCTTTGCTAAATCACTTATTCTGTGTAAGTACTGGTAGGCTACATGATTTGTTTACAATAAGCCAATGCATCTTCTTATCTCTGTTACCCCCAAACAGCAAACAAAAAACTATCAAAAAGCAAACATAAAACCAGTTAATGGCGGTGTTTTCTCCACTCTCCTTATGAAGTTAAAGGTTTATGTCAAAGCTAAAATGTCAAAGCAGCTGAAATAGATGCTCTTCGCAGCCTCTCTAGGTCTAAAATGTAACTTGAGCTCTACTCTTTCAGCTGGGGCTATGTTTTTAATTTTCTTTAAAGATTTCCTTTGCCATACTTTTCATTTCACAGGTTTTTTTTTAAATTCCTCAAGCCTTGCCCAGTGGAGTGAAAGCTACCTTAATGAAGAAAGTAGAGATTAAACTACCATGACTTTGGAACAGCAGAGGCTCTCAGCTGTAATTCTTTGGCTCAGAACCAGGGTCTAAAACCAGCCATGGGAAAAGCTGCTGACATGGAGCCTGCAATTCTCTCCATGTTTGACTTGCATAATGTTGACATTATAACACCAGAGAGACCCAAAAATATTTCAAACAATTATGACTTCTTTTCTATAAATATTTTAAAATTGCTTTACAAGATAAAATAACATATTTTACCCTTCTTGTTTTTTTTTACTTTGGTGGCCCTCAGCAGCTCACTACTACAGATTTATTTTTGGCTCAAAGGTCAGGGAGGACATCTTAAGGCACTACCTCTGTTGTTAAACTGTGTTTTCCAACATGAGTTGCCCAGTGAGTAGGGGAGTCAGCTACTCTTAAAGCAACAACTGAATGCAGTGTCAGAGCATAGGAGAAATAGACTTTATTTCTTATGTTGGACACTCAAGCAAGGAAAAAAAAAATCACGCACTCAAGACAATCTTTTAAAAAGTCTCGTCCCCCTTTATAAGCAGAGTTTACTTTCTGGACAGAAACATCCTTCTTCTCATTCCCTTTCATTACTCATTCTCGCTCCAGTTATTTCTGCTATGAGACATACGTTTGAATGTACTGGGACTTCACTAGGAAGAGTGTATAAAAAAGGAAGGAGACTTATAGAGATGGCCAAGGAAATCATGAGTTCTGAGTACATTATTCAACTCTTTTCATTTGTGTCTTCCTTCACACTTTGCCAAATGGTAACCATCCAGAGTGTGAGAGGTGAAATTTATTTGAAACCTGCAATTTCTGTTCTCAGAGAATATGATTCAGAGACCTTAATTCTGAGCTCTGGAAATAGGCGATGATATCCTTAGTCACGGATGAACAGAGTGATCAGTAGGTTAATAACCAACCTTCCAGTGCAATTTCAATATCTCTCCCAGGACCAAGAGACCTGGCTTGCTTTCAATATAAATGTCCTCAGCATGATTTGCAGCATTTATTTTTGATTTGAAAAGATCAGATGCCAAAACTGTATTCCTCCTAAAACATCCACAGAAAAGTCCACCCAGTTTATGATTTTAAAGCTAAGACCAGTTTCCCATTTGCTGCTACTTAAAACTTACCTCTTCTAATTAAAGCATCCAAAGAACTTATATTTAACAAATAAAGTTCAGTGTTATTTCAAAACACTGGGGGTGGGAATGGGAAAGTAGAACTCACCTTCACTCCCAGAAAAAGCACTGCTTGATCCTGCCACTGCCAAGGTCAACAGCAGCTGCCAGAGATCCATACCTGTAGGACCTGCAATCATACAAAAAGGAGTAATCATACAAAAAACAGTAAGATAAAAGCAGACCATTATCATTACACACTGTTTATAAGCTGGCTAAACCATGAATGAGCTGACATGCATGTCAGTTCCAGAAGGAATCCCAGTAAATCTTTCATTGCCCCAGAGTCTCATATTATTATACTTTTCATAAGGGCAAACAGTAGGTTTGTAATAAATTCTATTTCCCACGTGTGCTTGCCTCAGGAAATAACATGGACACTAGAGAGTTTCCCATCTTGGCCAACAACCCTAGAAACACTTTACAACAAAGGACCCCCTCCCCCCTCTCCCCCCCCCCCCCCCCCCGCCCCCACTTCAATAATAGGGCCAGTGTGGTTTCATGTTAATTTGATCTGGAAATAGAAAAACCTGTCAGCAGTATCACCAAGCATAGGGCCTTGAGCTGGACAGGCCATAAAAGGAAAAACACAACAAACTGCTTGTAATAGTAAAACTCCTCCTGTGTTTCTCACTGAATAAAGGAGCTCAACTAATACTTAGAAACCCATGCTGAGGAGCCATCATGAGGAGGTGTAGCTAGAAGGGAGCAGAAAGGAGAAGGTGAGAAGCACAAGAAAACAAAACACCTGTGCTTCCTAGGTGGCCTGCCTAGGATACCCTGCCTGTCGTGGGTTGTTTTCTCTGAAAGGCCCAGGAATGTGAACACCCCCGACTCAATGGAAGGTCAGTTGGAGGCCTTGCTAGCTATCTGGGTGTGGCCACGCCTTAATCCCTTCAGTTTGATGAATAGGGGAGCAGATCATGCCTCAGCCAGCCCACACTTTTACCTGGGGGAAATAAGCTTCTTTGGAATAAATAAGCCAGGTGTCCACTTCTAGGACCTCTGAAGAGACAAGTTTGGGCTGGTTTAAAATGAACTCAGCACACTGTCCTTTGGAGAGCTGTTGCTACATCTGACAACTAATGCCAACTACTTTAAAGCTTAGTGGCAATATTTTCATAAAATTACATTACTTACACATCACTCAGGCATACCTGATCATCACACTGGGAGCTCCACCGGGGCCTCTATTGGCCTCATTTTCTCTATGGTACATTCTTGACAATAATGAAATAGCCTTTCTCATTACCCCTAATCAGGCTGAAATGATGAACAAGAACATTTGTTCTCATGGGTAATGGAATGGTGTGGTTCTCAGTAATGGCTGTGTAATTCTGAATACGTATAAAGTGTGATATTTCAAACTTTCATTTCTAGATAGTGGATGGCCCATCATTTTTTTGTTGTTGTTCCATATGATTTCACGTTCTTAAGAAGTTCTAAGAAAACACATCTCTACATAAACTGAATATCTTCCTGGGTCTGAATACCCATGTATATACCTATTGTATAAAGAATGCCCGCAAACATTGCCTCGCGGAGTCACTGACAGAACTGAGTGGCACTGCATGTGCACACACTGCCAATTACAGGATTGCACACGAATGTGAGTTGCAGTTATTGTAGCATCCATGTTTTAGGTTCCTAACCTGGAAGGCTCTGGGCTAATGGCCTTTGCATCGTCCTCATCTGCTTTGCAAATGTGAACCACTGAGCGGCTCTCTTTACTGCTAGGTGAATAGGCTATGTGATCCTAGCTGGAAGCCGCCAGCAGAAATGTGTAAAAAGGGCAAAAATAAATATGTGAAAGGCTGAAAATGCCATCCTTTTGTTAACTGGATATTTCCTTTTAAAATTTATTTTTAAGGTTTTTTTGTTTTGGTGTGTGTGTGTGTGTGTGTGTGTGTGTGTGTGTGTGTGTGTGTGTTCATAAGGAGGAAAAGCATCGAGGAACTGGGCTCTGAACAGTGTTAGTTTTCCTAGCAATCTCCCAATGCACTTAGTGTCAGGTAGAGACACCTCCTCTGGCACTCGCTCTCTCGATATCAGGTTGTAACAGGGAGTTCCAGTTCTAGGCAGGGTTTTTTGCTTCCCAACTGAATCAAGATATGAATAGGTCTGCCTTTCTAAGAAGGCTGCTTTCTCTGGTTTGGAAGTCACATCTTCAAATATTTCAAAGACACTTGGCAGATGCCAGAAACAAGCGAGTTTTGCTTCAGATGAATTGTAGTTGACTCCCTCTCGTCCCCAAACTTTTGAAAGCTGCTGCCTGCAAATGAACTTCACCTCTTCCAAATTTTCACAACATATCTCCATAGAACACATTCTGTCTCATAAAGAAACAAACAAATCAGAGTCCTTAGGGCAAAATTAGCCATACATCTGTTTGCACACCCCTACAGAAAAGGAGGTATTTAAAACTGCTATTTTACCCCTAGGAGACAAGAACAGGTCACTGCACTGAGAGCACTGCATAGGGCCCCAAGTCTCGCTCCAACTAGGGAGCAGAGAAGAGGATGGAGAAGTGTGGCTGGATTCAGGAAGAGCTAACTGCTTCATCCAAAGACTAAAACTCTCCTTCCACTGTTGCTGGCTCAGTGGGGCTGACTCTGAAAGTAGTTCCTTACTGAGCGGTCCCCAGAGCCAGCATGTGGCTGGGCTCATGGACATTCTGTTCGATTTGACTAGAGGCTGCTCCCTTCAGTTTTGCAGAACTCCATGTGGCAGCTTCTAGGTGAGAGGAGCCTTCTTTATTAGGTTTTAGCTGAGAGAAAAATGTCCCTAGGAGAGGACAAAGTGTCAACACACAAAGTCTGAAACTTTAATGTAGTCCATCAGTGATGTGCCCATGTGAGAAGGAGAAAGTACCATTATTCCCCTTCCCCACCATAAGTCTCTATGTAGAGGCAGGTACTCCACAGGAATCTACCAAATTGTACCTTAGCCTACTGGGTTCTTATTTTGCAATGTAAGTTTGTAATATTTTTCTAGGGAAAATACCTCTGTAAATTTCTACTGATATTTATGCATTCTTTGGCTATAGCCTCACAGCAAGATTTTCATTTGGGGTGGGGCGGTGGTTGGGTGGGGGAGACAAGTTTCTATTCTTGCATAATGGAACTCACACCATTTCCACTTTCAAAGCCTGAGGCATTTTGCCTGCCCATGCCCCCAACCCCCACTTCCACAAGGGAGAGCTAGCTGAAAAGCAGTGTAATCCAGCTGGTGTGAGTTTTCATTCTATAAACTGCCCAGCAGAGGAGACCTCCAAATTACAGTTAGGCCTGTGATATACTGACTTTTATTCCTCGGCTATAAAACGGTACATAAACACATGAGAAGAGATGGAGATTAAACATGATATTTTTTTCCAATATGTTATAACCAATTCCAGGCCAAGAAAGGAAACGCTTCCATTTTTTTTTTTAATCTTAAAATGAGCAAGTAGTTGTTGAATTCTTAGTTCTAGAATTGTGCAGGGCACAATGGAGAATACAAAAGCAATCACAATCATGGTTCTCTACCCCAAGAATTAGGCAAGATAGGCACGTGAAATTATGAAAAGAGGAAGTGTACCTAAAAATGAAAGAAAGATCAGAGTGGGGAAATAATCAGCGACTGAATGACAGAGAAGATTGTGCTAGGTAAGGAATAGTGGGGGTAGGATGTGAACATGCATTATGGGTAAGAGCTCAGATGGTACAAATGTCCTGGGTATGGCTTTGGATCTGATTAGCTCAGGGCAGTAGTTGGAATGAGCTGGTGAGATAGAGAACAGGTTTGAAACTATGAATAAAGGGGAATAAAATTGGATTGGCAAAGGAGGACTAGCCCGAAATAGCATTTCAACTCATATTAATCAGAAAGTTACTAGAAGTTTTGGGATAGGCAAAGCATGTGTAAAATGGATTATTCTTGGGCTAAATCTGCTCCTCATACTTTCCTCATTAAGTATCACTGAGAAATACTGACAAGATATGGTGATGACTGGATATAGAAGATGATAAAACATGTCTATTGTAAATGACTGAATATATGTGTGGAGGAAAGATGGCGCTATTGATAGAAATCGGAACTTTGGGATCAGAGCTGTTTAGAAAGGATAAGATCACATGACTGTCTTGGGATATTTGGTATTAAAGTGATTTAACAGTGATTGAAAGACTTGTGGAAATGTTAGAAATGTCTGGTAGGAAGATGAAGATAGGAGACCAAAGACTGGGAGAGAGAATGAGGTCATTACTGGATTTTAGAGATATTTACATAGAGAGGATGAGTACCAGATGAATTTAATGTGAAGACTAGACTATTTCATGAAGAACCCCCATATCAACTTTATTAAAAGTAATCTTAAAAACCATGTTAAGCCATATAGGGGAACATGTGTTCATATCTGGTTTGTAATTTGGCAGGGACAAAATGAACCACCACCCACAGCTACCTACACCCTCTGATTTGTATCAAGTATTTAAAAGGAAAGAGGTCAACAGCATCCCTAGAAGAATGATGTTAGCATATTTATATACAGGAGGAATAGCATGAAAGATTAAGGAACTTGTAGCCCTGTTAAGGCAAGATACCAGAGTGGCAGCTGAATTGATAGAAATAATATATCCCCCAATTTTCATTTTACTGAATTAGCTATTCTGATACCAAAAAAGTAAGAGCTGATTAAAAAATCCCTACAGAAGCAGAGGTGTTTATATTGCAAAACCAAGACTCTAGTTAGATAACATAATAAATGTGTACTTTCTGATGCAGGTGTTGATTAGTAATGAAATATTGCAAAACTGAATCGAGGCGATTTCCTGGTGAAGCTGTGCTAAGAACTCAATGCTGAAAAAGAGGCTAATCCAAAAGAGTATTTGTAACAACCCATTGTAATTAGTACTGGGCACTTATTTGAATAGTTTGCATTTGTTCGTGTCATTACCCACTTTTTATAGTGGTGGTCACTTGAAAATTGTTCAGACCTAAAATGCCTAAGGTCATTTTATTTCTTTCCCGTTAAAGAGACAGAAAAAGTTCACAAACATTACTGACCTCACTAGTTTTGCTGAGATTTCTCTCTTCTCAGAATCTAATGGGGAATACAGGATAGGAAATTATTTTAAATGTGTAATGTGTGAGGGAAAAAGGCCTTTCGGAATATTATATATACTAAGTCTCCTTTTTTATAAAACATTTAAAGCATAGATCATATGCACCTGCATTAACCAATTCAGTTACCAATTCAGTGTCCGTGGTGCATTGGAAACAGGGTTAACGTAACTGAGGAAATAAGTATGCAAAATTTTTACAAAATTTCAATTAGATAGTTTAACTAAGCATTTAATTAAGTATATTTGGGACAGGTTGAGACGTGAATCTAGTGAATCTAGATTTTTATGAAATCTAAATACAGATCAGTATTTCTGATGAAATGTTAGCATTCAAATTAAGATGTGCTATAAGTGTAAAATATACACGGATTTTAAAGGCTTGGTACAAAAAAGGGATGCAAAATATTTTGACAAGGCCTATGCTTACCATATGTTAAACCCATATTTTGGATTGCTGGGTTAAATAAAATATATTATTGAAAACTAATATTCCTTGTTTCTTTTTATTTTTTAAATATGATCAGTAGAAAATTTAAAATCACATAAGTGGCTTTCATTATATTTTATATTTCTCTTTGACAACACTAACATATACATATTATGGTTCGTATGCTTGTACTTGCATTCAGAAACATTAAACTGTTACAGTGGGCATATATGCTTTTGTAACAAACAATAATAAAAAATTACATTTCTAATGATGTATCAAATCCTGTGGTTATATTTTAAGAGGTCGTCCCAAATGCAGAATGATGGGGATTGAAGATTCACTGAAGAATTAGGCATGATTATTTTTGTAGGCTTTTTTTTTTACAGTACTCAGTATGCCTTAGTTTACCATAGAAGGGTGACAATTCGCACTGTATCTCTCTTTAAGTCATAGACAGTGGTGCACTGATAAATGTGTAACAACTGTCTCTCTGGAATTTAAAGAGAGAGAGAGAGAGAGAGAGAGAGAGAAAGAAGGACCATGATTGGTAGCATTTACCACTTTCTTTGGTGTAGATACCTTCACCAAGGCGGATTTTAAGTTATCAAGTCACTGAACCTGGATTGCCTGAAGTCACTGAACGTGGATCCACAAGCGAGTACAAACAGGACCCAGCACACCATCAGCTCAGGAAATGAATGATGTTATCTAGGCTCCATGCAGGTGACAGGTACAAAGATTAATCTGCTGACATTGATAGAAGATGTAAGAGACAGGACTACTGAGTGAACCCTGGACACAATTTCATTTGATGCCATCTGTTTTACTGTTTGCTGATCATATTTAGTAAATAATCATTGACAGATATTTTCCCAAGTCTTTAGAAATTAACATCAGCCTCTACCATAAATGCCATCTTTGATCATCATTTACAGAGAGGGTGAGCTTGGGGCTAAGTGCATGTGTTCTGGAGTCAGAGAGAGCTAGGTTCAAATCCTAGCTTTACCAAACCTGTTTACTAGTCTCTAATATAAGGATGATAATCTTATTACCTTTTTCATAGGAAAATCAGGAGGAGATTAAATGAGATGTTCTATTGAAAGCATTTTACATGTATCCAATAAATAAGTTCTTTATTAGACTCTTTCTGATACTAGTAATAAATAGATTATGTTTTGTAATGCTTCCATTGGGTGGATTGGGGTTGGGGCCCTCATCTATATATCATGAAATAGAAGCCTAGGGGGGTGGTAAAGCAGTCAGTAAATATGTTCTCGGGTAGCCACAACATGTACAACTCCCTTCTTCAATCATGCACTTACATCACATAAGGGTCCGAGGAAAATGAAGAGTCATCATAATGTAATGTGTGCATCTTCTAGGATAAAGCAGGAATGCTGCTCATTTTTGCTTGGGTGTATAGGCAATTGTACACCTTTGACATGGATGCCCAGTTGTGGGAAAAAATCTAGAGGCTGGTTTCACCCGTAATTACTATCTCAGCTGTTGTAAAAAAAAAAAAAAAAAAAAAAGTCTATGCTGTTGTTAACTGGGTCCAGATCATTTGTCTTGTGAATCACGCATTTCTAGAGATGAGAACTGGGTAGATGAATTCCAATGATAAGAGGCTTGACTTCAAGCTAGGACTTTCCCTGTGAGAATACAAAAGGCAGCTGGGTTATAGGAATTTTGGTATTAAACTCTTCCTTTCTGGAGAAGTGAAAAAATACAGGCCTTTTCAGAACTAAATACTTAGTGCTGCCCCTATCTTGGTCTGCATGGGCATTCTGCTAGGAGTGGACCTTTATTGGTGCATGGGGCAACCTGTCTGAGTTTATTAGTAAGACTCGGTGGCACTTTGCAGTACCTTGACATAACAACTACCCTTGTGGAGGGTGGCCAAACTCACCCAGCTTGACTCACTTGGTGCATCTACTGATTCACAATGTGGGTATGTCTCTCACATCAAAGAGAACATCAATTGCATAGGTACGTATTTGAACAGTGCGTTCCTTTTTGTATCATACTTTATACCACTGCACCTACAGAGTCATTTTTGTTTTTTCCAAAACAGAATTTGAAAAAGCAAGTCTCTTACTGGATTTCTGCTGTGTCTCTCTCTTTTCACAAGTGGCTTTTTTTTTTAAACCATTTATTTTTTTTAGTGCGATACATCATATAGAACATGGAGAATATACTTTAAACAAAGTTGAAGAGGTTGGAATTTCTTTCAAACTCTCAGACGGAAATTGGTTTTGTTTTACCTAATTTAATAGGAAATGGATAGGCTGTTGAAGACATGATCACAGTGAGTGAAGTCTTCAAGCAAAAACATTCGTTATCTTGATGAGATGATAATCTGACAATGATTAGTAAAGTAAGTCAGTGCACTAAAAGGACTTACTAACAGACCCAGATAACATATAGAGCGAACATTGGGAGAAACCCTTCTTTCCTTTCATCAAGTCCAAAATGAACTTGTTCTTTTAAGGCAAACAAGTTGAGAAACCAAGAGTGAGGCAATATGATCTTCTGGACAAAGCATTTCCAGAGAAGGTGTCAGCAATCCCAAGCCTTGGTGCCAGCCCGACACTGCCTGACCTGGTAACTCAGGCACTCATTTAATCATTGTGGGCCTCAGTTCCCTCGTCGGCACACCATCCGTGATTTTGTGGTAAGCCAAATGTCAGGCTGCGCAATGTAATGAAAGCTGCCATTCTTTGAGGACTGCTTGTCCCGACGCTGCCAGGCTCCTTGTCCTTCTCTTCTTTTAGCTGTGAGTAACTGGGGGCAGGAGGTCTGTCTCACGTACACGTTGTGTCCCCAACAACTAGCCTTGGGCCTGACATAGAGTAGATGCCTCCCCTAAAAACTGCCTTATTATTTCATTCAACTTTTACAAAGACTCTGTGAAAGACAGCCTCATTTTAACGTTGAGAATACAAAAGTTTAGAGGAACTTTGAGAGGTTCCATGAATCCCCCGACAGAACCATGCCCAGAGTCTCCAAGGCCTGTCTTCACCTTCCCATGCTGCACCGTAAATATGAAACTAGGCCAACCGAGCACATGAGCAGAGTACCAGTGAGGCAGGAAAGCTACAGAGGGCAAGAAAAAAAGAGGAAAGTTTGGATTCGAATTATGGACAGGGTCAGACCACAATATTTTCAGTGCTCCGGCCTGTCAAGGGCGGTAATAATTCATAAATGCTGACACAGTAGGTTCTTTAGGAGTATTGCTCAAGGGATATAATATTCATCTCTAGGCCTTACAGCCTCCAAGAGCACCTGGCCTACTTGCGGGTACATTACTTAAGAGCTATAAAGTGTGCGCTTTCCATGACATGGGGCATCCCCCCACCTCCTTTAAGCCTATATATATAAATAGAAAGGAGTCTACTTGGCCAGACTGACTGGCTGCCAGATAGATGGCAGACACGGGGCAGATCAATGTCAAGTCTCAGCTCCAGGAAGTTTATAATATACCACTTCACTCTTCGAGATCAGAGGACGTGTAACAGTTTGGACTTGGACCATTCATTGTTAATAGCTTTAATAGAAGATGTCCTCTAGAACAGTGCTGGGTCACAGAAATATAACGTGAGACACAAGTGCCAGCCACATATGTACTTTCGAATTTCCGAGTAACCACGTTAAAAAAGAAAAACATAAAATTTTAATTTTTTAAATATTTTCCTAAGATATCTTATGTACCCCAATATATCTATATATTATTTCATCATATAGTAAATATGAAAAGCATTGAGGTATTTTTCATATGGAATCTTTGAATCTAGTGTGTATTTCACGCAGCCCATCACAAGTGGCGCAAGCCAGATTTCAAGTGTTCCACAGTCACATGCAGTTAAGTGGCTACCATGTGAAAGTGTGCAGCTCAGGGACACAGAGACTGTGGGTGTCCATGTGGCCAGCTCCCTGGCTACCGCAGAGTGTATCTGCACTCATTACTGCTCATGAGCAGAATAAGCTGCTGAGAAGGGACCTTGAAACAGTCATTTTTCAAGACGTAATAGTTTCTTAAAGTCCTGGAAAGAAATAAGTCTTGCTACGAAACCAAGAGGCAGGATGCTCCAGTCCTTCCTAACATCCATTTTACATATAATTACCGAGCACTGAAATCTACGTACAGTTAAATCATTTTGTTTGTGGCACAGAACTGGCACAGAGCACCAGATCTGTCACTGGTTATGGGACTTTCAGCAAATCATTTCTCACCCTCAGCCTCGGCTTCCTTATCTTCAAAACAGAATGTCTGGAGCATATCAATAGTTCTCAGCCTTGACTGCAAATTAGAACCATGTGGGAAACTTAAAAAAAAAAAAATGCCCTGCCTTTACCATATATAAAACAGCATCTCTGTGGTGGGGCCTGAGTATTAACACTTTAACATTTGTTATGTGATTCTAAAGTGCAGCTAGGGTTAAGAATCACTGACTTAGTCCAAACCAAATGTGCTATGATGTTTCAGTTTGTGCCAATGGAGCTCATATGCCCCAGGGAGCCTTCCTCAGCTGAGTGGAGGGAGAGAAAACAAAACAAAACAAAACAAAACATCAATCTTTCCCATCCAGTCAACCAATAAATGTAATTTTTGCAATAGAAAGCCTTCTATGCCAACTGGGGTTGAAATACTAAATATAAAGGTAGGAAAAGAAAATATTATCCCATGAAATGGCAAGATAAAAAGAATACATGTAATGGATGAAATCATTCATAGACAAGATCACTCAAGGAATGATGAAACATTATTTCAAAGTGTTACTGATGTGGTCCCCTCAAGATGACCATCTCTGGTTTTTCAATCAAACGCTAATTTAGGTACTTCCCTGAGGGAATTCTACAGATGTAATTAAGGTTACTAATCAACTGATTTTAAAATAGGGAGATTATCTTAGATCACTGAGGTGAGTCCATGTAATTATCCTATAAAACAGAAGTAATCAATGAGATGTGGCGGAAGAGGAAGGCTGAGAGGTGAGAAATGTGAGAGGGATTTGATGTGCTGTTGCTGGAGGGGACGGCATAGAAAACATGAGATGCAATGCAGGCAGACGAAAACAGGAGTGAAAACTGGCACCTAGCTGACAGCCATCAAGGGAGCAGAGAAGACAGTCCTACAATGACAAGGAATTAAATTGGGTTAGCAATCTTAAGGAGTGTGGAAGCAAATTCATCCCCAGAGCCTCCAGAAGGTAACAGAGCCCTAAAAAGTTTTTTTTTTTTTTTTAATTTCAGCATTCTCTAAGCAGAGAATTCAGTTGAGCCATGCTGTGTCCAGACTTCTGACCTACAGAATTGTGAAGTATTAAATGGGTATTGTTATAAACCAATACATTTATGATGATTGCTTATGGAAGCAATAGAAACTAACACAGTCTCTAAAAGTCCATTAGAGAGTCCTAGGTTGATTTCCTAAACATCAATCAGGAAGATAATTATCCAGTCACCTTTGAAACATGTCCAAGTGAATAAGGGCCTTTTTCCAGAGCACAGAAACTTGTGACTTGAGAGGCAATCTAGTTCAATCAATTAATGATGGATAAGGAATGCTAAAAAAAAAATTAGATACCAAATAATCTGTGGCTTTGTCTCCTCCAACTGTCCTTGGCCAAGAGCACTTTAATCAGCCAACAAGAATGTGCCAATATGGAAACAGGTACAATAATCTCTCAGAGCTAGGTGATGCTCTCACCTGAAGTCATTCAGTTCCCTCTATTCCAACTCTACGATTGCCAAATGAACTTCTGATTCTTATCTTACTTTCTGGGTTTCTTCTCTTTCTGGAAAACTAACACAATAACTAGCTGAAATGAAATTGCTTGACAGATGAAATGGAGCATAAATGAATGAACTGGCATTCTGGTATACTGGTCCATCTCTTGAGCTTGGCTAGTAGAAATTGAATTCCTAGAGTCTAATCACCTCTGGGTCATTTGATGGAATTTATTTTTTGAACACATAGATCTGGACATGAGATGATCCCAGGGAAAGTGAGAAACACTGCGCGCACTTGTCTGAATTAGTTTGTTGGCCTTGCTTCTCATCTTAACCCCAGGTCTAACCAGGGAATTAAAAAACAGATGATGTGTCAATGGGAAGGTAAATCAAAACAAAGGTCAAGGTCTATGACAGAATAGCGTAGGGGGAAGATAAGGATAAGCAGCATTTATTTTATGGAAAAGGTGGTTTGGAAGGGGGAAGTACAGGCTATCTTTGCAACATGTCCTTGTAAATTTAACATCTTGGCTCAGGAGAGCCTGTTTTTAGTCCTCTGCATTAAACATTTAATTCCCAGGAGCCTTGTGTTTACCACCCCATGAGACCACAACGTAACTCAGGAAATGGAAATTCAATGAGCTGGCCGTGTTTCTCCTAAATCAGTTGGCTGGTGGATGATGACTGGAACAAGCAGGCTGAGCCAAACCCTGACCCACTCACTAATGAATCACAGAGACTGTCCACCTACCAAGAAGTCAAAGAAACAAACACTTCAATGCTTTTCCATTGTAATCTCTTTGGGTGATTTCAGTTTCATATCTTGTGGAACAGTAACACAACATTTATCTTCTAACCTGAAAACTGATTCAAACGAATTTTTTTTATATCCAACCTCTTGTGATCATGTTACCAACTAAGACTTTACTTCCAAATGAGGAAGAAAAGCTACAGGGAATCCCCAGGGTGGCAGTTTATATAAAGCCTCATGTAAATACTGCAGAACTAGAGAGCAGGTTCCCCAGACATAGGGACTAATACCCATAAGCATCTGAAATAACTCCTGCCCAAATTGAACTCAGCACCTCCTACCTGTCCCCAATCTCATTCCTCATATTCCCTGTCTTGATTGATGAGATTAGGGTTCTGCAGCTACCTGAACTAGCTACCTTGGTTACCCCATCCCTTTTCACAGGTAACTTGATGCTATAAGAGAGTGATTCTACCTCAGAATTCTCTATGAAATGTAACTCCTCCTCTCCCACTAGCCCCACTGCGTCTTTCCTGCCTTTTTTACACTTGATGCAGCCTTCCTCATGGTCTATCTTCCTTTACTTTTAAGTCTGCTGCCAGACAAATCACAAACCTATTTATGCTTCCATGAAGCCTTCTACACTCCCCGTGAAACATAAGTGTTAACTCTTCTGTGCCTCCACACAGACTTTTTTTAACCTCTGCTATACACAATGCCACAGTCAGAAGATGATGAACCCATTTGTGGAATAAATGAGTTCTCAGTGCCTGTGTTACTATCTAACGCTCTGCAGGGCAGAAAAAATCCCACTTCCGCTATTTATTACTCTACCCCACCACCAAAGTACTTTGCAGGATTTGATGAGTGGACAGATATGTAGGTTGGTTTTGCTGGTGAGTATTGCTGGATATAAGGTGGGCCAGAAGCACTAGAAGTTCTCCCCTCCACCCAAGAATATCCACAGTATCATCTACCTATAGTTTCTGGATCTTTAGAAGTTAGTTTGGGTAAAAGAGAGCACAGCGCAATTTTGGGGTTAGAAGATGGGCCCAGGACCGAACTTTGGGCAGCCAGAATATAGTCTGAGGGTGCCAGGTATAGGTTCGAGAGAATTTCACAAAGGGACAGAGGGTCACAGGTCAAAATTCTGCCTAGGACCCACCTGAATGGCTGTGAATGCTGACTAAAGGCTGCACTTGTTTGGAATATGGCAGAACTCAGCTTCCACAGGTCAGCTTCCCCATGAGTAACCTCACCCTCAGTCCCTTCAGATTCCCCATTCAATTTCCTCTCTACCTTTGCAGGAGGGGCAAGCAGGAAAAGTCAAGAGAAAAAAGAAGATGTATCCAGGTGGTTTTCTGCTTTCCTTTTATCATCAGCACAGCACAGAGCATGCAGTGTAATTATTTTCCTGCAAGTTATTTGCCATGATCACCAGGTTATGTTCTTTAAACTACAACTGGTTTAAACATAAGTGGTTTTGCTAATTTTTCTCTTAATCAGAATGTCTGGAAGTCCGAGGTTAGTGCTGATGGAGGGAAGGAGAGCCAATGTGGAAGCCAGAAGCCCAGTGAGAATCCGAGAGTTGGAGGGAGCTCTAAGGACCATGTTAGTCTAAACGTTTCACTTCACAGCCGAGGTAAGCGAAGTGCAGTGAGACACCACTGCTGGTTACAGCCGAGCTGGGAGCAGCACCGAAGTCTCCTGCCCCTCCTCCAATGGTGTTTTTTTTTCTTTTTTACAACTCCACATTGTTGTGGAGCAATCACCTGTTGCTATGATTTCAAGAAGCAAAAAGCCACACTTACCCTCAGCTCACATGTGCTGTCATACGCAATATCATTTATCATTAGACATTCAGGACAAGCAAATCATAACACGTATGGGCATACAGCCACCCAGTTCTTCTGGCAGCCACAGAGGGCTGGCCACTACCCACCCTCAACAGGAGCTGAGTGCCCCCTGCCAGCTTCTTTAGGGTAGGAAAAGAGGCCTTGAGTAATTGAGAAAAAGAATTTACTCATAACCAGCCCTAAAGTCTGGACCAAACTGAACTGAAATTTCTGAAAATAATCCTGGATAGAACCTTGCAAAAATCTATCCTCTACATGGATGCCAACGTGATTTTCCTAAATTGCTGATCAACAGCCTCTAATTCAGACTCCTCATTATCAAATGATAAACTCCTAGAAAGGTACATCCAGCCCTGGGTAGTCTGACCTGGCCTCTTTTTTTTTTTTTTCATGTTTATGTATTTTTAAGAGACAGAGCATGAGCAGGGGAGGGGCAGGAAGGGGCAGGGAGGGGCAGAATCAGAAGCAGGCTCCAAGCTCTGAGCTGTCAGCACAGAGCCCAACGTGGGGCTTGAACCCACAAACCGCAAGAGCCTGACCTGAGCTGAAGTTGGACGCTTAACTGACTGGGTCACCCAGCACCCCTGACCTGGCCTCTCTCTACCCTTCCATTCCTATCTTTCACTAATTTCCAAAACCGCCCCTTTCCTCTGTCCATGAGAGGGGACTTCTCTGAAGTTTCCAGACTCTTCACCTCTTTGGCCCCTCTGCCACCTGTCTTCTTCTCACTTTACCCATCTCTGCTACTCAACCCCCCAACCCTCAGATCAAGGTCACTTCAACTTAGATGCATTTCTTCACTTACCAGATAAAATTAGGGGCCCCTCCTCTCTACTTCCATACAGCCTTGACAAACCCCTATCAGAGCAATATAAGATAGCCATGATTTTCCCATCTCTCTTCTGAGATGCTATTTCACACAGTGCCTAGCACACTCCATTTAAAATGAATTTTGAAGGAATGAACAGAGACACCTGACACTGTTTTAAAAATGGGTATTTTAAGGGGTGGGAGCATGTCCTTCTGTGGAAAGTTCATCTGAGTGCATTTTAATGAGATAAAGTGGCATTTCCATCATATCAGGCATGGTAGGATAGCTTGATTCAGGCATGCAGTAAGGAACCCAAAGCATAGAGAGCACAAAAGCATAGAGAGCACAAAGCATAGCTAGGCTAGAAGCACAAAAAACCAAAGTAATGTTTTCTTTTTCTTTAAAGTGTATCTTTTCTCCTTACACCTGTCAGAATGGCTAGAATAAGACAGACAGGAAATAATAGGTGTTGGCAAAGATATGAGGAAAAAGGAACCCTCATGCACTTTTGGTGGGAATGCAAATTGGTGCAGCCACTGTAGAAAACAGTGTGGAGGTTACTTAAAATATTAAAAAAAATAGAATTACCATATGATCCAGTAATTCTACTAATGGGTATTTACCCAAGGAAAGTAAAAAAAAAAAACTAATTCAAAAAGATATATGCACCCCTATGTTTATTGCATTATTAACAAGAGCCAAAACAAAATAAAACAAAAAACAAGAGCCAAGATATGGAAGCAACCAAAGTGTCCATCAACAAATGAATGGATAAAGAAGATGTGGTATAGGGGTGCCTGGGTGGCTCAGTCGGTTGAGCGTCCGACTTCAGCTCAGGTCACGATCTCGCGGTCCATGAGTTCGAGCCCCGCATCGGGCTCTGGGCTGACAGCTCAGAGCCTGGAGCCTGCTTCCGATTCTGTGTCTCCCTCTCTCTCTGCCCCTCCCCTGTTCATGCTCTGTCTCTCTCTGTCTCAAAAATAAATAAATGTTTAAAAAAAAATTAAAAAAAAAAAGATGTGGTATATATACATATATATATATATATATATATATATATATATATACACACACACACACACACACACACACACACACACATACATACCATGGATGGTATATCATGGATGGATCTATAAGGTATTATATTAAGTGACATAAATCAGAGAGATAAATACCATATGTGGAATTTAAGAAACATAACAGAGAAAAAAAGACACAAAAATTCATACTCTTAAATACAGAGAACAAACTGGTAGTTACCAGAAAGGACGTGGGGTGGATAGGTAAAATAAAGAGATTAAGAGTACACTTATCATAATGAGCACTGAATAATGTATAGAAATGTTCAATCATTATATTGTACACATGACACTAATATAACACTGTATGCTAACCATATAAATATAAATATATACCCAAAAAAGTGTTGACCTTTTCTAAGACTTCAGAAAACCTAGAAGAAAATGAAAAACACACATGGACCAGAATCAAAACTATGAAGTGTTTCTTGAACGCAAATTATAATCTCTATTGACGTTCTCAAAATGTATGAGCCCCTTAAATAATCAGAAAACTAGCCTTTCATTCAAAGAACAAAGTTTGGAAACCCAAATTATATCTCACATGTTCAGCTAAGGAGTATGCCTTCAGTAGACTAACATTCATATGTTCTGTTTTGTTTTGTTTTGTTTTGTTTTTTGTTCTGGCAGTTGACAAGAAGTTAATTTGCTTAAGGAAAATCCCTCAGTCAAGCCTTTCTAGCTTTTCCTTGCCGTTTTAATGTGGTACATGCTATAGCCCCACAAACGTGTTACTCCAGTATATCTGCAGTGTCCTAACTAAAGTTACTGACTGGGTCTTATCTGCACAGTTTTTGTGTCCTGTTTGCTTCTTGAATCTGATTAACCAGAATATTTCTCTTACCTCTTTTTAATATGTGAAGTCACTTGACCTAATTTATGTGTAGAAGCACTACACCATTGGTTTCAATCTTTATATTCTGTGTAAAAACAAAATCCAATTTATATAATAAAATCATTTCTCTAAAAATTTAAGTCATTTTCAGATAAAAAATAAACATGCATTTCTGATACGCAAAAAAATCTGTTTTTTCTGATAATATTTTATGAACTCCAGCACAAGGAAAGGGGGTTTTGTTTAGAGTAGAAAGGAGAAGGTTGAAGAAGTAGAGGAAAGAGGGAGCAAGGGAAATTAGGGCAGTTGGGGAAAGAGTGAGGTGGGAGAAGAAAGAAAGCAACTGGCTGAGCCATTAGAGATTTACACCAAAAAAAAAAAAAAAAGAGACCTGACTCTCAGCCTCTTAATCAAAGTTAAAAAGAACGGCACGCTAACAAATAGTCCGGCAGACATTCCTGAAGTAGAAGCCGGATTTTCATAGGTTTTCCTCTGGGCTTTACCGCAAGAGGTTTTTAGATGCCCTTTTTCATTCAGTCATGTGTGCAAGCAGACCATATTATACAAACTTGGTTAAAATCTGTCAGAAAGAGGAGGCATGAAGGTGGAATATGGTGAATTTCTTGGTCACTGCTTGGCATGTCTTAATCACTAGCTTCTCGGACTTGCTGCTTTCACTTATATACGGCACAAAATCTTCCCCAATCAATTATATTCCCTCTCGTGAGCCCCGCCCCCCCTCACATGCGTGCGCGCGCGCAGCGCGCGCAGCGCGCGCGCACACACACACACACACACACACACACACACACACACACACACACGCGCGCGCGCGCCTCTGGTACCAGAAGAGTAGATGAAAGCACACGACCATTGCCTCATATAACAACCTCCCCCACCCCCCGACCTTTGCCCAGAACGTCTTTGGGTTCTGCCAACTGAAGTGAAGGCCAGGCCTGGGCTGGATCCTCGTGAGACCCATCACAACATCACAGTAGAGCCAGCCAGGCCAGAGGAGAAGGCAGCCAAGTGTTAAAATTCAACAAAGAGTATGAGCTGGACAGGCTGACGACAGTGATAGGCGTAACTAACTCTAATCCTGTGGTCTAAGGAGCGCAAAAATGAAAGCTCTCAGAGGGCAGAGGTGTCCATCTGCTATATTCACTGGTGTTTCACTGATGTATACCAAGTGCCCAGAGTGTAACACTTTGAATACTTGTTAAATGAAGGATAAATGAATGACTTCCAAAGCATTAGTGTCCATTGGAAATCTTAACACACTTAACTGTTAAATGTTTAACCATAGTATCAACGATGCAAAGTAGTGGACTAGAAAATTATTAGTACTACCTACATATTAACTGGATATTATCCCACTAATAGGATATTTGGGTTGACTGGCAGGAGGACATAGTACTGAGATTACGCGGGTTTCTCTTTTGAATTAACTTGTAATAAAGAGAAGTAGGTCTATGAAAAAAATCACAAGTCAGCAAAAGGTGCTACACACTCAACATTTAGTGAATTAGGTCCACAAGCGGCACAAGAGACAAAATAACTGCTTTCTAGCTCTGGAGTTTCACCATCTTTCTTGTTGTTCCTCACATGGTTGGAACAGTCATGATGATTTCCATCACCGAGTGCGGGCTGAGTTGTTATAAATGCAAGGCTATGTTACTAACATTCCTGCGTATGATCAACACTCCCGTCCATACTATTAATACGAGAAGACTGCTCATGATTTGTGACCACAGCCGGAATTAGCAAGACCTGTTGTTGGTGAAAACTCCTTTCTGCCTACTTGGCTTTCCTAAGTTTGTATGCAAGAAACCATTCTATGACATCATCCACACAAAGTCCTATAATATAAGAAAACCTCACAGGGGAGCATTCACTTGACTAGGTTAATTAACAATGACTACATAGGAGTCTCATTAATTGTGAATTGGAGGTTAATTTATTACAAACTCATATTTTGGATGTGTAGAGGCAGCCTTCCTGACGGAGGTCTCTAAAGCACATTTCTGAAGTTGAATTCAGGGGTCCAGAAACACTTCCTCCCTCAACTTGGTGTTCCTGCAGTATTTGTAGCACAAGCCAGAAACACAGGAGTTACCTGGCCATCTTCTCTACCTCCTCTGTCCCCATTTCCTCTGTCAACATCACCTCTTCAGCATCTTGAATTCGTTTCGTGCCCTTATCCTCTGTGTTGCTATCACCAAGTCCCAGCCACTCTGTCTCACTTGGACTTCAGGAATGCCCTCTTAACATCCAGTAAGACTCCCTCCAATCCATTTTTTACAGAAAAATTATGTTTTGAAACACAATTATGATTATGACACCCTTCTGAATAAGACATTCAAATGACTTTCCTTCTCCACAGTACTCATACCACAATCCATTAAGGTGGTCTCATATTTACCAGTTGTGCTTAATAGTCACTCACTCTACTTTCAACTAGTAATGGAATCCAGTGCAAGAAGACATTTCCCAGCCAACCTTGCAGCAAACTGTGTCATGTGACTCAGTACTAGGTAGGAGGATGTGAGCAGAAGTGGCAAGTGCATCTTTCAGGGAAATGAACATCTCCTCTACTTCCCCTTCTCCACTCCCGTTGGCTTGGATGTTGATGTGCTTGGTCACCAAACACATGGATAAGAGCTACCTAGATCTGGGGAACACTTCTGGAAGTCACTCTGCAGAAGAATCACAGAAAATGTGGGTTTGAACACTGGCAAAGGACCGAGGGGCCAATGATTTTTTGACCAGCCAGCATAGACCTTTCTAGCTTATCCTTTAAAGAAGAAGGTCATTTTCACCTAATTTTTTAGGCGCAACTGTACGGGTAGTTGGAAAGAGTAATTACACAGGACTTGCACAAAAACATAGGCTGAAATTTTATCCTTAATACCTATTTTTTTTCTTTCTTTTCTTTTCTTTTTTAAAGAAAGAAAATGTACCTGAATGTATAATGTGACAGGGCTTTTTTTTGAGTCCTTTATTTTTTTTACAAGAGTTATGAATCCTATTAGTGTGCTACAACCAGAAGTATTTTTTACTTTAGAACCTGTGAATTGTTTTATTGGGGGAATTATTAAGGCCACAGAAATGACCACCATAGTCAGATAGAAATATTTTGGTCTAATAAGAAAATGGGACAATCTATCCCACCCTATCCCAAACCAAGTTTCCAAACCTCAAGTTAGTAAAAACAGTTAATAAACACTGGTTATACAAAGAAGTGTAGGGAAGTATAGGAAATTAGGAAAAGGAGCCTGTCCTATTAGTGTTGTGGGTTATATTTTTCCAGGTTTGGGCACCCAGCTTCCTAAAACCAAACTGTATACTGAGCAATGTATTTTGAAATGGTGCCAGTGGGACAAGCATGAGGCTCTCTGCTTCAAACAGCATTTTATTCACAGATGCTTCATATTTGTACCAAGGAGATGAGCTAAATCAAGAGTAGGAGTATGTGATGCTGGTTTGCAAAATGATTGCTTTCCTGAAGCCAATCTTTATTTTATTTTTCTGATAATAAATGCACAATACTTATGTAGAAGTTTGGTAAGTATTAATACAATCTAAAACAAATTATGAATTCCCTTTCTGTCATTCTCTTTCCAATAAAATTTCTAAAGAAAGCTGAAAACAGACCCTATACAAAAAGCTGTCTCGTGTTTTTTCTTCTTCCATCTAACATTAGTGTCTCTTCAGTACCTGCAATTAGATTGCCACTTTATCTAGGAAACGCAGCTTTTAGCAATTCTTTGTTGATTCCAATGAAATCAACCTGACTCAGCTAATATGAACTGATTAGATTGAGAATTAAGTCCTAATACCAACTGCTGTCCAATAGTAATTACTTGACATTAAATTTTGGGTGACCCAAGAAAATTCTATAAGCTTAGAGAAGTTTCAAGTAAGAGGATAGGGAGCTTGAAGACATTATAAAAGAATCCATGAAGGACCCAAGATGTACCTAGAGAGAGATACATGAGAATGGCTATGCACAGCAGCAGAGATCGGATGTCATTATAGTAAATCCCAATTACATGGAATTATATGGCAGCATCCTCTTCCTTGCTGGCTAAAAAAGCATAATACCCTCCTGCCCAACCACCACCACCCCAAAATACAAAAACTGAATATAAAATTTAATGGCTGCACTAATTAATATTCCCTCATATTCTTGTTTTTCTAACTATGAGTCACAGCCTATTATACTGTAGGGTCAGTCTAGTGGGCCAAACCTGGCTTTGTTTGCTGGCCTACTTACACAAATAAAATGGTGCTATAAGGCTAAATGTTCATACCTCCTGCTCCAATTCATATATTGAAACTTTATCCTCAATGTGATATTTGGAGGTGGGGCCTCTTAGGAGGTGATTAGGTGATTAGTGCCCTTATAAAAGTGGTCCCAGAGAACTCCCTGTACTCTTCCACCATCTGGGGATATAGTGAAAACAGCTGTCTATGACCCAGGAAGTAGGTCTTCACCAAACATGGCATCTGCCAGCACCTTGGTCTTAGACTTCTCAGCCTCCAGAATTGCAAGAAATAAATTTCTGTTGTGTATAAGCCACTCAGTCTATGGTATTTCTGTTACAGAGCCAGAACAGATGAAGACAAATGGAGAGGAGAAGGGAGGAGAATAAGATAGTTTCTTCACATGAACCTTTGTGCTGGCCAACATGGCACTGCAAGTTTACACTTTGAACTTCCTCCTCTGTGCCAACTACTGC
The DNA here is from genome assembly GCF_024362965.1 of Panthera pardus. Lineage (NCBI taxonomy): Eukaryota > Metazoa > Chordata > Mammalia > Carnivora > Felidae > Panthera > Panthera pardus. Next base: position 34,226,288 of record NW_026526765.1, on the reverse strand, counting down.
AATGGTAGGTAGGTTTGTTTGTTTGTTTGTTTATTTATAACTAAGACAGTAGTACTGGAAAATGTTAAAGAGCAATTACAAGCCATGGAAGGCATATTGAGGAGCTCCAACCCACATATGGTGGGAGTTCCAGGAGAGAATTTAATTCAACTGCAAGAATCATTTTTGGAAAAGGTTATTATTAATTTTATAAAATTAAAAGAATGGAATGAGTTTTCAGATTAAAAACCCACAATACTCACCGAGGATTATAAATAAAAAGTAAATTCACAATAGGGCATCATGATAAAGAAAAACAAGGGACTTCAAGTAAGAGGCCGATTATCCACTAATGAATTCAAACATACCAGTAGAAGATTTTTCCTCAGGAACAACAAATGTCAAAACACAAATGAAAACCTTTAAGTGTCAGAGAAATAACCATCTATTTAGCATTTGATACCTAGCTAAACTGTCACTAAGTCTTGTGGTGAGCAGGTGGTGGAGGGAATATGAAAACAGTTTTCTACCTAAAGATTCTAATTTAAATAATTATTAAAAGAACTATTTTTCCAAGAAGACATCAATCATTTTAAAAATATACTGAAAGTCTTTTTTAAAATGTTCTATCCCAACTATTCCAGTTATTATACCCATATTTGTTGACCCATTTCTCTGCCCCCCATTTAAAGCCAAACTTCTCAAAGGAATTACATTAGACTCTTATTCTCAATTCCTCTTTGTCCACCTTCCTAAACTCATTAAAGTTAGGCCTTAACCTCCACCACTCCAATGACATAGATTTGTCCTTGCCACTAATGACCTCTACATTGCTAAATCTAGTGGTTAGTTCTTAATCATCTCATTTGATTTATTAACATCCAACATAACGGATCACTCTTTGAAACACTATCATAATTTGGTATTTCGACACTATTCTCCATTTATTCTACTACCTCACTGGATACTTCATCTTGGTCTACTTTGTTGTGTCATCTTCATTTCCCAGCCATGTGACACTGGAATACCCTTAGTCCTTATCATCCACTCTTATCTACCTACACTTATTCCTAGGTGATTTCATTTGTAATATGTCATTAATATCATCTATATGATTATGTTCTCCAAATATATAACTTTAATTCAAAACTCTTCCTTGAACTATAGGCTTATACATCCAATTGACTAATAATCCCCTTGGGTGCTTGATAGGAATCTCAAATTTATAAATCTATAAACAAACTTTTGATTTTACCCTCTTAACCTTTTCATTCCACAGTGTTGGTCATTTCATTAAATATCACCTTAATCCTTTCAGATTCTCAGGCCTTTCAGTCATACCTTGAAAACCAATCCATCAACTAATTCTCTTAGATATATCTTCAAATTATATCCAGAATGTGATAATTTCTTTCTTTCTTTATCTCCCTCACCCAAGTCACCAATATTTCTTATCTGGATTATTATAAACATTTCTTAATTAGTCTACATGCTTCTGGTCTTGAAAACCCTTATCCCCAAATATATAAGTCACCCATCAAGATCTTGCTAAAACAAGAACATGTCAGTTTTTTTGTTCAAGACCCTCAGATGGCATCCCATCTCACTTAGAGTAAATGCCAAAGTGCTTACAGTGGTCTAAAAGTCTTACTTGGTCTCCTTTGACCCTCTCCCCCCACCATTAATCACTATCTCTGCCTTCATCTACCACACTTTTCCTGCCCATTCTGCTCCAACCACACTGGACTCTTTGATGTTTCTTGAAGACCCCATGCAGTATATGCTATTCCCTCTGGGATATTTTTCTTCCAGATTTTCATCAAATAGCCATTAAAATATCATTTCATCTTTGAGCTCTTCCCTGAAAACCCAGATTAATAATAACTCTTATATCTTATTCTTCTCCATAGCACTTATCTTTATTTGTTTTCTGATTTTTATTTATCTCCTCTTACTAGAATGTCAATTATATGAGTTAAGGGATTTTATCTGTTCTGTTCACTGCTATATTTCCAAGCACCTATAACCACAGCAGGCCAATAGAAGACATACAATAAGGATTTGTTAGATGACTAAATGGTGAGGAAAAACAAAGGTAAAACATGATAGCCAACTCAAACAAATATTGTTTGTAAAAACAATACAGGCCACATTTTCTACTGATCAAAAACGGTGAAAGAAAATTTTAGATGAGGAAAATAGGTGAGTTTATCTCAAAGAACAATTAAAATGTGTTAGATTTTCTACTTTGTTTGGGAGAAGGATAGATAATCTGTGTGAAATGGGAACACTAATGTTGCTTGATGTGGGAGTGAGCGGCCCAGCTGAGGGGTGCATGGGGTGTAAGGTCAGCACTGATGATATGGCTGTCGCAGGCTTCTGCTGCCTTAAGAATCAGCACAGTTGTTAGGGGACCCACATCAGGGAAGACTGAGAAGGTCACACCCCACCCAGGCTCTAAGAAGGGAAAGAGAAGGTGAGCATAATCATGGTCTTGGGAAAGTGGCAGGCCTCACATAGTTTAGGAATAGATGTTATAGACTCATGTTCTGTGGATGTTTTTTCTCAGTAGGCAGAAATGAGAATCATTATTGCCAGGTAATAACTATATGTATTTGAAAAAAATGAAAGAAAAACCTTTGCATTTTTAGCTTTGCAAGGAAACATTTCTGAAGAGTGATTATTTAAGTCAATACCTAAAAAAAACCAAGTCTGCCAAAATATGCTTCAAGACATTGTGGGGGAAAAAAGCCCCAAAAGATAATACAATAGAAACATCCTGTACAAGTAACATTTAGACCAGGAATGCAAGGACAGTTCAATATCAGAAAGATTTAGCAATATAATCTACTGCATTAATAATTTTAAAGAGGTAATCAAATGGTTATTCTACCATGCAGAAAACCAGTGTTTATAATTTAACATTTATGATAAACTCTTAATAAACTAGAAATCCAGAGTTTTCTGAATCTAACAAAAATATGTCACCCAAAAACCTGTACCTAACAGCATACTTAAAATGAAACTTTTCAAGCATTCTCACAATTATGTGGCACAAGAAAAAAATGCCTATTATAAAGGCATACTATTTACATGGCATGGTACCTTATAAGGATAGGAAAGTTGAGATCAACAGGGAAAAAAAGCCTAGAAACATTTAAAGCATATATATGATCTTAGAACACAACAGAAAAGGCACTGCAAATAATGGAGAAAGAATAGAGCTCAGTAAATGGTATTGAGACAACTGGTTTTTCATATGGAATAAAAATAGATCCATGCTTTATACCACATATACAAATTAGCTCCATGTAAATTCAATGTCTACACATGTAAAACAAAACTTTGAGAAATAAATTAAAGCAACTTAGAGTACAGGAGGGATTTAAATATAATCATGGAGGAGAAAGTGATTGCTTAAGCAAGGCACAAAATGCAAAATAATAAAAGAAATTTAACTTTATCAAAATTTTAAAATTGTGTTAAAAGAGGTCATGAAAAAAATTAAAATGCCATCAACAGACAGGAGGCAAAAGTTTCAACAATATATTTTTCAGTATATGAAAAAGTATGAGTCATATGTATGAAATATAAACACATATATTAAAATACATATACATTAGGATCATACACATTTACACGTTTTTGTAAATCAATAAAGAGAACAGACAATAAAAGAGTAAACAAAGAGTAGAAATAGATAATTCAGAGGAGGAAATCCTAATGGCCCTATAAAAATGATGTTCAATTTTACGAATAATCAGAGTAATGAAAATTAAAACAATGAGATACTGATTCATATCTACCAACCCACACATAATTACGTCTGATAATAAGTGTGAGCAAGGACCCGGTGGGAGTGTAAATTGGTAAGAGAGCACTATGGAGAGCAATTTGTTAGTGTCTACGAAACACGAAAATGCACATATCCTATGATGTGGTAAGCCCACTGATATATACTCCAGAAAAACTCTATTACATGTATCCTAAAGGAAATGTCTAAGGACATTTATTTCAGTACAACTTATTTTTGTAAAACAATTGAATCATTTTAAATTTTCAGTAGTATGGGAATGGATAAGTTGTGATATTTTCATGAGATGGAGTAATATACAGAAATTTTTAAAAGAATGAACAAGGGGAATATAAAAACATAAATTCTGAAAACAGAATGTTTGATAGTAAAAGTAGTGATTGCCAGAATACCACAGTCCATATTTGAAGTAAAATATATGGGGGTACCTGGGTGCTCAACTCAGTCAGTTGAGTGTCAGACTTTGGCTCAGGTCATGATCTCCTGGTTCGTGAGTTTAAGCTCCACATCGGGCTCACTGCTATCTGCCTGTCAGTGCAGAGCCTGCTTCAGATCCTCTGTCCCCCTCTCTCTGTCCCTCCCCCCACTTGCGCTCTCCTAAAAATAAATATTTAAGAAATAATAAAGCGAAATATATGAAATTTTTATTTATTTATTTTTTTGAGAGAGAAAGTGTGCAAATACATGTGCATGAGACAGAGAGGGAGAGAGAGAAGCCCAAGCAGTCTCAATGCCCAGTGCACAGCCTGACATGGGGCTCAATCTCATGACTGTGAGATCATGACCCGAGCTGAAATCAAGAGTCAGACGCTTAACTGGCTGAGCCATCCAGGCATCCCAGGAGTATTTTACAATACACAAATAATTTGTATTTCATGCATACAATAATCATGTTTTATATATGTAGCAAAATTTAAATGTATAAAAACAGGACTGTACAAAGGTCAACACATGGCAGTTGTTCCGGGGTAGCAGAGAGTAGGGTGATGCTGAGAAAGGCAAAACAGGGAACCTCAAATTCACCTGTGTACTTTGTTTCTTTACAAATAGAAGCTAGGCAGCACACATGGGAAAAATATTTACTTTTGATGTATTCATCTGGGTGGCAGGTACATGGACACTTATTTTAGGGTCCTGAGTATATTAAAAAAAATAAGAGTATTAGAGAGCTCTAAATCTATATCCCTGCCCAGGGTCAAAAATAACAAGCCCGCACAAATTTATGCAGATAGAAAGATAAAAAGAGGTTCTGATAAAGAGGAGTTTGTGTAGGGCACCCACTCCTGGACAACACTGACAGAGGAGGGTTGGAATGGTTACTCAGGTGAGTTCCAGTCACTGAATCCATGACTGTCACCCTCATATGCACCCTACCCACCCTCATGGCTCAGCAGTTGGCCCTCCCCAGACACAGTGTTATATGACAAGGAAGGGGAGCTTTCTCAATACCTGTTTCTAGGCTAGGCTGAGGAACATTTTCTTCATAGATTCCAGAGAAAAGCCACAGAGTGGACCTTCCAGGAAGAACGGCAAATCACATGTGAGATTGCACAGGCTAGGTCCTGTCACAAGGCTTCCCAGAGTTCTGGTGCCAGCCGTGTCTGATTAGTGCAAAAAAAAAAAAAAAAAAAAAAAGCATATTTTTTTACTAGCTTCAAAAAAGTCAATTTAAGCACTTCACTCCAGTGAAAAACTGATTTGGGGCACAATGATTAACAAATGGTTCTCAATCTCCATCCCTGGAAGTCACAAACACATGCACAAGCCCTAGGTAAGCTGGACCTGGGGATCTTACTTAGTCACGTGAGTCACAACAAATGGGTACGCCAAAGCTGGTTCATCTTACTCAAGTAGACCACCGTGGAACCTTCCAGCAAACACTTATTAAAACAAGAACCGAAACATTTTACAGACTATAGCGTGTTTCAGTTGGTTGAGAGCCATCATAATTAATAATACAGTAACAATAAAATGACAGCACAGGCAGAAGCCCTGTAGCGTAATGATCCAGAGTGAGCTTCACACATCTGTGGTTATGTCAGTTCCTGAGTGCAAAAGCACCAGAATGCCACATTCATGGTCTCAAATGATGGCAGAAAGTATCTGGAGAAAGGCCATGATTCATCTTCTTTTCTTGTCACAGGAACCACTGAGAAGAAACTCAGAAGCTCCTACTGAGAATTCCTTAGAAAGAGAATCAGTGGCTTAAATAAAAGGATTTTACTCTTAAAAAAAGATATTCCGAATAGGCTTCCTTTTATACTTCATGTATGCAGAAGTATTTTCCTTATATATTTATTCTGCATGTCATATAATAGTATCCTTCACAAACATTTCCCATAGAGTTGACCAGCAGCTTCAACTGCTTCCCTAGAAAACACTCCAGCTATTCCTCTCATTAAAAGAGACGAAAAGCCAAGAGGATAGGTGACCGACTTAGTTTGTGCCAACAATCTATCTCTGAATATGACAGAGCTTGTGCAAAACAGGCACTCCTTATATGTTAATAAAAGATTGGGCACTGGTAGTCATTTCTAGAGCCCCAACTGAGCAACTGAGTTGCATCAGTATTTAGAAAATTTAAAAGTCTGTGATTTGACATCTAATTATTTCCCAGTCTGAAAAGATTTTATTTTTCATGTTCCAATGTGGTCCCCGCTTTACAGCAAAAAGGCAAAGTATGCAATAGATAACACTGTATGTGCCACTCTGAGTTCCATCATGGCTCTGTCTTGCCCCTTCAACTAAACTGGCAACATCTGTTATTCTCTAAGACAGTGTGGACATTTCCTTCCATGTCAGTCATTTCAGAGGTAAGTGCCCCCACTAATTCACAAATGTTTGACTGTCTGAGTCTTCCTCATTATCATTTCTAAAACTGAACATCCACATGACAATTTCTCCTCTTTGATCACAATTTTAATTGTGTTGTAAGTTGTAGCCTGTTTAGTGCTAATGTTACATTTAACTTGTTGCAGGTGAGGAAGGGGGGCGCGCGCGTCATAGGGAAGGTGGGCTGAAGAGTCCCTCCATTTGTTCACTTTTCTTTTGGTCCTGAGAATGAAGTTTGGCTCCATTTTTAGTTAATAATGGGATGTTTTTAAATCATAGAACCAAAAAAAAATCATAGATCTTATATCTCAAAGATGAAGGGATGACAAGAGTGAATGTACTTCATTAACTCAGCTTAGGCAAGGGGGGTATTTCCACTATGGATCTAAAACCAGCTGAGACCTCAAATGGAGCAGGAACTGAGTGACCTACCATGAATTAGGCAGTGTCTGTGACACGGGCTTCAGTTAAACACAGTGTGGAACACTCACTCTCATGAAGGCTGTCAAATTCAAAACTTGCTAGACAGATTCACCTTCAGGACTCAGACATCTTGTAGTTGTAGGGAATGAGCTGCCTTAACTGTCGGCAAAGACACACAGCCTTCCAATCTTCAGCGTTGCAGATAGTAAGAAGATGGCCAGAATTTTAACAAGTAAAGAGAAATGTGTACTGATGTATACACTTGAATATACATGTCCTACAGGGTTTATCAGCTCACTGTGATCTGCATATCATGAGATATTGTTCCTAATTCCACAGCTGGATCACCAAACTAAATCCCATTACAATGAAACTCCACCGAATTGTTCCACTTAATTTGTGCTCTAAACAGATACTACTCCTTTGAAATACACTAATCTGTGAAGAGGTCTTACTGTAATCACATACAAAAGTGGATCTATTCCCTTTGTTCATTTTGGGGATGATTACCACACAGTCCCTGTTGTCCAACTCTTCTGTCTCCAATTCATCATTTAATTTTCCGCCAGGAATTCAAAGTCTATCTCCAAACATGAAATTTTCTTGTTTAATATTCTTTAATGACTTCCCTAAGGACCCTGAGTCCTTGCTGACAATCAAGGCCCCAAACAACTTGTCCTGGTCTATTTTTTTTTTTAATTTTTTTTTTTAACGTTTTATTTATTTTTGAGACAGAGAGAGACAGAGCATGAACGGGGGAGGGGCAGAGAGAGAGGGAGACACAGAATCAGAAGCAGGCTCCAGGTTCTGAGCCATCAGCCCAGAGCCCGACGCGGGGCTCGAACTCACGGACCGCGAGATCGTGACCTGAGCTGAAGTCGGCCGCTTAACCAACTGAGCCACCCAGGCGCCCCTGTCCTGGTCTATTTTTAAGCTATATTCCCCTCTATACTCATCTTCTTTAACTTTGCTGTATGGACTGGCTCAAACTCTTAGTTGATAATGTTCAATACTACTTGGCATACCCAGCTATTTCTCTCCACACTTTAGCTCTTTTCATCTTGTAAGATCCACCAAGCTTTCCAGGCCTACCCTGCCTGTCATGAAAGTTGTCCTCAGCTACCAAATCAGGAGGAATTTTTCTTGCTCTGTAGTTCCAATGTATTTTCTTTGTCACCTGAGCTCACTCAGGTTACCACAGCCTGTCTATGACAGTGAGATGTACGCTGTCTTCTCTTTACCAAACTATCAATGTCCTTTGGACAGGAGAGACTTACTGAATATATTTGCTGTTAAACTGACACTGCTTCATATTGGAAAAGGTGCCTGATAAATGTGATCATGTGGGTCACAAAAAAAAATCTACTTAAAAATGATCTAGAGCTTTTCAGTTCTGCCCCTTCATTCCTCAGTGCCCAAAGGGAAAGAGATATGACATTTGGAAGCAAGACCTCATCTCTGCCTCCTCCATTATCTTGCATAATGTCCAGAAAGTTATGAGCCCTGATAAAATGTTATTTTTCTCCTCCAGTAAAGGAGGCTTGGTTGAACGAAAACAGAGCCAATCTCACTACAAGGAGGCACATCTTTGGGTTTTGATCCTCTTTCCTCTGAAGGGACAAATAACCTTGTGAGAAAAGTTGCCCAGCCAGCAGCCGCAATGACAACCCACCTTGGCAGCAGAAAAGAGTGATAATTAGACACCAATTTCTTTTGTAGGATGAGTAGTGGGTGGGGTTTCTTTTTTTTTTTTTGACTTGTTACTTCAAGATCAAAGAAAAAATTTTTTTAAATGTTTATTTATTCTTGAGAGAGACAGACAAAGCGCGAGCAGGGGAAGGACAGAGAGAGAAGGAGACACAGAGTCTGAAGCAGGCTCCAGGCTCTGAGCTGTCAGCACAGAGCCCTACACGGGGCTCAGACTCATGAAGTGCAAGATCAAGACCTGAACTAAACTGGACGCTTAAACAACTGGGCCACCTAGATGTTCCCTGAGAAAAATGTTTTTATATTTAGCAGTTTTATTTTGATCACCATAGTTAATATTATTGCCAGGATGAAAACGTGGTAAAAAGATGCTAAGACTGAATTTATCTGTATTTACATTGTCACTTTTAAGCTTCAAATAGGAAATGCCTTTGATCAAGATTGTTCAACAGATTGCTGAAAACAGAAAGTTTCTTCTGCTAAGTACTAGCATGCATAAATTTCTTACATAATACATGAGAAAAAAATTTTTTTTGATATATGGGTGTTTTTTTCTTGTGTTGACAGAAATTTGGCAGTTACTGTGCACCACCCTTCACACAAAAAGTGGCTCAATCAACCACTGGCCTTTTCTTATAAATCTGGTAATCTGTGTCCCCTTAATAGAGTAATTATAGGGATGTTTTCCTATTTTCAATACAAAACTATGGAACAATGGAGTGTTTATTTTGGCCCAATGACTTTGTACAAAGGTCCCATCTATGATCTCCCTTCAAAATCCTGCTTACAAATTCCTAACACCCAACAAGTCAACCTGAGAAAAACCATGACTTTAGTCTTTCCTTTTGGCCAAAATCTTTAATTTGGAGAATGCAAATAAGACTTTCAAAATTACTTTTGAGCAGCTGAGAGAACCCATGAATATGCCAAAACCTTTCAACCCAAACTATTTCCAAAAATTATCTGCTTGTCCCATTTTTGATTCAGTTAAGAATTAGAGAAGTACATTTTATGTAACTACAACTCTCTGCCCAAGTAACATCTTCACTTTTAAAAAGAGAAGTCAGTTTTTTCTCTTCCTTTATTACAGGTTTTCCCAGCAAAGCAAAACAAAACAAAACAAAATTAAAACAAAATTAACTTAAGTAATATGAAATATATGTGCCAAAAGTGTCTTCAGTGATCTGCTTTTTAACTAGACAAGCTCTCTGGCAGATGAAAATCATTAGCAAGCAAAACTGTAGAGCTTTTAAAATGTGCTGGAAAAGTTTCAGAGAAGATATACAGCATAAATAGCTTTATAAACCTGAAGCAAAATTCTAAATCACACCTGGTATATCAGTTGTGTGAAAGGCTTAGGTTAAGAAACATGAATTAAATCTTGAGAGACACTGGCCTCAACAACATTACAGCCTAAAGGGAACCTGTATCCAAGATGCCATCCTTTAATTGAAAAACATCAATATGTGTGTTCCTAGTGCCCACTGTTGCACATGTAGAGAGGTATGGGCTGGAGCTAAGGCAAAGGCACCTCAAGCTAAGGCAAAGGCACCTGATATTCTTGCAAGAAGTTTTCTTCAGGCAAAGAGCGCAATAGGACTGCAGGCCATTTCCCTCAGCACCTAGCCACTCACACATTCAATTTATCATTCAATAAACATGTGGGAGTGCCTATCATATGCTACACAATTTCCAGGGCCCTCCAAGTCAGTGATAAAGGTCTCCTATTTCATGGAAGTGACATTCTAGTGAAAGAAAATTGACAATAAGAAATAAACAAGTAAGCGAGAAAAGAACTATTAGACGGAATAAATGCTATAAAGAAAGCATAACAGGGTGATGGAAATGGGGGTGGGGGACTTACTCATCTAACTGGGACCACAGAAGATCTTTCAGTTGAGTTGAGATTGGATGACAAGAGGAGTCAGCTATGCCAAAATCTGAGCACAAAGCATTCCAGGCAAGGGAATAGCCTGGTGGATGAGGTAACAGAAGGAAAATCAGTGTGGCTGGAGCTTAGTCCTCAATTCAATCACCTATAATTGTGCACGCTTATGTCACTGTAACATGTTCTTCAAACCTGGGGCAAAACAAGGAAACCTACAGACAAAAACATACCCATGCCTGTAAAACACGAAGAGGTCTTAGGGTCTTCTGGACACAACAACAACCCTAAGAACCTTCATGTCAAGAGCTTGAGCTTCATTCCAGTTTGTTTTCCAGTACTGATATATTTGACCAGTTTCTCATGGTTGAAGGCAACAGAGAGAGCATGCAAGGCTAGTAGGACTGAGAAGTGTAGGATGTGGCTTTGAAAGGAACCATAACTGCTTATTTCCTGGGACCTCTGACCAAAAAGGAAACACTTTTCTTGATTCGTCAGGAGATTTGCATAAGATCACAAGATCTCTTGTGGTACAGTAATCTCTCTCTTGCTTTTGACTCTTTATTATGTTCTCCCTTGTATAATAGTTATTTTAGTATTGTCTTGCCATTGTTAACCTGTAAGTGACTTCCTGTCAGAGACGGTCTTACTGATTGTTCTCTGAAGTACCGAATACAGTGCCAGGCACATAGGGATGTTCAATAAATGATAAATTCCCTGGGGTTGGCTTTGGCTTTTTTAGTCCAATATTCCAATTATAGGTACAGTAATGGTATCCAAATAATGTAATTGTTTTTGTTTTGCTGTATATGTAATAAATCCTTACGAACTTCTGTGCTGACATAGTACAGATGGATTCCCAGTAATGCTTTGGCACAAAGTAGATAATGTTGCTTGTTGAATGTATGCATGCATGTCTGAGTGGGCAAATCTATGAACAAATTCCAGCAAGAACAACTGTACCCAAGGCCATTTTATTCAATCAGCAATGGGTTCTACTGTATGTTCAGCAGTAAGCTAAGTGCTGTAGAGACAATGGTGAGTAAAACAGATGGTCCTGCCCTAATGGAGCTATTGGTATGGTAGGGAAACATATTGAAGATATCACGCATGTATGTAATTATAAGTGCTATGAAAGGATGATGATCAGAGAAGCGTTCTTTGAAGGCTACCTGAAAGACATGGTCAAGTTTATTCAAAAGTCAATGCCATAATCATGAAGTCTTTTTAGGAACCAGGCCTGTAAACATAGAGCAAGTGGTCAAGAGAGATGACAACTGATGGTAGCTCAAGTTGCCTCTGGTAACCAGGGATGGGTTACTGAGAAAATATTTGGAATCTTCCATTTTGCCCATCTTTAAAATTAAACTCAAACTTTTTATGTGTCTTGATTGTGTGTGGTCTTGTTTAAAGACAGAATATACCAAGCAACCTAAAATCGTCTTCTGCAGGCATTCTTTACTGTACCATGATTCCTTTACTAAATGCTTTAAATATAGCAGCTCAGCTATTTTTCTGAGGTAGACCAGGAAAAATTGAAATTTATTTTATGAGAAAAAAACAATGCAGTGCCCTTGTTCTCCCATCATTCAGGAAAAATAGCTAAGTGAAATTCTGGTCAAACTTTCCAAAAAGCTTTGGGCTGAGGACAAGCATGGAAAAATTCAAGCCCAAAGGAGAAATTTCCAGAAATTTAGAAGCAAGTGAAAACAGAGGGTTATAACAGTTCAGTACTTGCTGCCAGGAACAAAGTATATACGATATTATTTATTGCTGAAAGCTTTTCAGAGAGGCAGCATCTGGTTTCAGTGAGGTCTTGCTTTTTCATCCCATCCAGCAGCTGGACTGAGCACTATGGCACAAGGAGATCAACCAATTGGCCAAGGTGACGCAGCGAGTCAGTGACTCTTTCCAGATTAGACCACAAAAGCCTCTGGCTTCTTGAATGCCAAGAATAAGTCACATGACAAATGGAGAGTTTAGCACTTTTTATTGACTCCAAGTGGATTCTTCAGCTTTAATTTTCTATTTGTGTTTACATTTTCAGAGTCCCAAAGAATAATTCTTTCTCCCTTTTCTCCAGTGGACACATCAGATATCAACTTGGTTCTCTGTGAATGCCAAAATTCCCCACCCCCCTCAACTAGGAATTATTCATCTAGGCTGAGTGTGCTAATGGCAGGACAAGTCAGAAATGGTCATGCAATGTTCCCCTCACACTGGAAAGAGGAAGATGGAGATCGAAAGGCTGGCTAACTCTGAGCAGAGAAGCTGGGCACTCTGCTTTGGTCATTCCAAATGTGCCTCTCTGAGGCAGGGGAAACACTGAAGAAGGTAAGCTTAATCTTCCAGGAGAAAGTGTCATAAGCTTTTACTTCTCTGTGCGTCTTTTTCTCTACCAGTGTTATTTCTCACAGAGCCCTGGCAAGAGAAAACACATCCCTTCATTCCTTCTGCATATGTCTTCCATACCAACAGGAGAAAAGGAGGCTCTGTTTCCTAAGCATATGTGTTTCTCACATCCCAAGAAGACTGTAAGGGAACAAACAAGCAACAACATGCACACACACAAAATACATTTAATAAGAAATTTCAGCATTAATATAATCGCCAGTGTAGTACTTAATTATTCTAAGAAGCAACTTCAGCTACCATCAGTTGTCACCTCTCTTGACCACTTGCTCTATCTACAAGCTTGGTTCGAAACAACGGCACACACATCCCCTAACAGTATCAGTACAATAGTATCAGTACAATTAATTAATGATTAATATTATTACTAGTTTCATGAAATAAAAAAAAACATTTTTAGGGAAAGAAAGGGAGGGGAGGGCGGCGAAGGGAAAGGATTTTCACCATTTTTTTTTTTAATGTCTAAACTTTTAGACGTAATCGGAGAAGACTAGAGAACTGAGCCAGTTAGTTTGTGCATGAACTTGATGTATTGTGAAATGATCAAAAGAATATCAGGGAGGGAATAAGCCCAATCTGGTTATCAGACTCTGCAATAGCAATAGGGCACAGCATCAAGAGAAACCTTGCAAGCTTTTGGAGTACCCAGCGATGCCCAGAAGGCATGCCATTTTAATAACGTAAAACATATGTGTACGCTATGGCAGCAACCTAATTTCACTTCAAATTGGAATGAACAATACCACTAAGAAACATCTGACAATTTCAACACAATAGGAGTTGGGGAATTTTTACTCCAAACTTAATGCAGATGTCAAACACAATATGAATAGAACATCTCACTTTGTTTCCTTTACATCACAATTCTCTCTTAATTGCAACAGACGAAGTAATTTCTGACCAGAAAGACGTGATGACATTTCAAGCATAAGGACTTCAGTTTTGGCTTACAGACATCTTCTATCCCCCTTTGGCTTATTATTACTCGAAGGGACAGCCACAATACTATAAATATTGTACTCATTCATTCGGCATTTATTGCGTGTCTATGACCTGGGTACTAACCGAGGCCCAAAGGTTAGAGTCATAAACAACACAGACACATCCCTGCCCTCCTGGAGCTTCTAACCTGGCAGTTCGCTCTTATTTCAAAGTTCAGTTATTGTTTCGATAAAGCTCAGTTCAGGTTTTAAAAAGGAAACCTTCATCTAAAGACAATTCTTAAGTTATCACTGTCTTTCCAAAACGTATTTTTTTCAACCCTCCAATTAGTCCATTGATATTAAACTCCCAGTTATGGTCATTCTTAGAAGAAAGAACTAGGACATGATTAAGGGTTCTTTTTCTTTTGAGAAGATGAGCTCCTAAATTACAGATGTCTAATGAGTTAACCAGTAGGTTCAACTGCTACATGTCAAACTAAGAACTGTCACAAAAGCCTGGACAGGTTGCCTGAAAAAGATGCCTCCAAATAGTAAATGTAATCCCTTCTGGGCCAAAAACCCTGAATGGATTCCTTAGCAAGCGCCGGTGAGTAATTACACATTTGGGCAATCCAGTGCAAACAGCCAGGTTAAGTTTGCCCCAGTCCTGTCCACGAGATCCTTTGTTCCAACAGGGCTCAATCTGACCAAAGGGATGCCCAGGCAAATGGCTAGGATGTAGGTCACTCTGCTTCAGCATGAGTTTCCACCTTTTGCTGATGAGTGCTAAGGTGTTTCAAAGCTATGTGAGCACACCTATATGTCTCTTCTTAGAAAACAACACAAAACAAAAAAATAGCCATTTTATATTGGAGATTTCTTCTACCTTACCTTTTTTAGCTTTCTCTCACTGCCCTCGCCCCTCAGCCTTGCCTCCTTTCCCCTTATCATTTCTCTCCTACTTCCCCGGCAACAGGGTGAAACACTATTAGAAGCTCGTTACATTTTGTGAAGCTCTACAAACATTGTATGTTGCCGGAGAGGACCCTGAAGCCCAAGGTCACACAGTGGGGAAGTAGCCGACCCGGGATTCCAGGTCGCCCATCTGATTTCAGAGTCCTCAATTCCTGGACCATACTGCCTCTTTAGGAATTTTTGGCTTTAAGTCTTTATGATAAAGATGGACTGTTTCTAGGCATCAAGAGTAGCAGTGAAACATAAGAAATTAATGTTAATCTCTGCTACACTTGAGAAAAATCTAACAAATTCACTGAAGTGCTTTAAAGGAAGTAATTAAGGGGACAATTTATTAAGGTTTTACATCTCAATTGCACCAGTTTCAGGTCTTTTTTTCCTCCGGTTTTATTGAGAAATAATTGATGTACAGCACTGTATAAGCTTAAAGCACACAGCATGATGGCTTGGTTTATAGATACTGTGAAATGATGACCATAAGGGGTTCCATTAACAGCCATCTTCTCATATGGATACAATTAAAAAAAAGTTTCCCTTATGATGAGAACTTTTGGATTTACACTCTTCATAACTTTCCTGTGGATCAAACAGTAGTGTTAGTTTATATTCATTATGTTGTGCATTACATCTGTGGTACTTATTTATTTTATAACTGCAAGTTTGTACCCTCTACCACCTTCCCCCTTCCCCCTCCCCTGTCCCTCACCTCTTCTTTCTACGAGTGTTGTTCTTTTGCTTGTTTTAGATTCCAAATATAAGTGAAATCATACATACATACAGGACAAATACTGTATGACTTCTCTGACTTCTTTCACTTAGCATCATGCTTTCAAGTTTCAAGCATATTGTCCCAACTGATAGGATTTTTTTTTTTAATGGCTGAATAGTGTTCTATTGCATATCCTAGTTTCTTTTTCCATTCATCCATTGCTGGACACTTAGATAGCTTCTAGGTCTTGGCTATTGTAAATAATGTTGCTGTAAACATGGCAGTGTACATATCTTCTCCTATTAGTATTTTTGTTTCTTTTGGATACATTCCCAGAAATGGAATTACTGGATCATATGGTAGTTCTATTTTTAATTTTTTGAGAAACCTCCATCCTGTTTTCCAGAGTGGCTGCACCAATTTACAATCCCACCTACATTGTAGTGGGCCCCCGCCCCCCGCTTCCTCCGCACCCCTGCCAGCATGTGTTATCTCTTTTTTGATAATGATTATCCTAACAGGCATGAGGTGATATCGCATTGTGGTTTAATTTGCATTTTCCTAACAACTAGTGATGTTGAACATCATTTCATGTACCTGTTGGCCTTTGTGCATCTTCTATGGATTCAGGTTCTTTGTTCATTTTTTAATTGGGTTGTTTGTTTATGCTATTGACTTATAGGAGTATTTTATATATTTTGAATATTAACCCCTTATCAGGTATATGGTTTGCAAATAATTTTTTCTCATTCTGTAAGTTGTTGTTTCACTTTGCTGAGGGTTTCTTTGGCTGTGCAAAAGCTTTTAGTTTGATGTAGTCCCATTTGTTTAGTTTTGCTTTTGTTGCTTATGTTTTAGGTTTCATGTCTAAAAAATCATTACCAAGACCCATGTCGAAGGCCTTTATTCCTATGCTTTCTTCTAAAGTTTCATGAGGTTTCAAGACTTACATTTAAGTTAGTCCATTTTGAGTTAATTTTTGTGAGTGGCATTAAAATATGGGTCCCATTTTCGGGGCAACTTTGGCTCAGGTCATGATTTCATAGTTCATGGGTTCAAGCCCCGCATTGGACTCTAGGCTGACAGCTCAGAGCCTAGAGCCTGCTTTGGATTCTGTGTCTCCCTCTATCTCTGTCCCTCCCTGGTTCATGCTCTGTCTCTCTCTGTCTCTAAAAAATGAATAAACATTAATTTTTTTTTTAAAATATGGGTCCCATTTCATTCCTTTCCATGTGAATATCCAATTATCCCAGCATCATTTATTGAAAAGGTTATCTTCTACATTGAGTGTTCTTGGCTTCCTTGTCAAATATTAGTTCACCGTATATGCTTGGGTTTATTTCTGAGCTTTCAATTCTGTTCCATTGGTCTATTTGTCTGTTTTTATGCCAGTACCATACTGTTTTGATTACTATAGTTTTATAGCATACCTTGAAATCAGGAAGTGTGATGCCTCCTGCTTTATTGTCCTTTCTCAGGATTTCTTTGGCTTTCATGGTTCCATATAAATTTTAAGAGTGGTTTTTTTTTCTAGTTTTGTAAAGAAAATGACATTGGAATCTTATTTGGGATTGCATTACATCTATAGATGGCTTTTAGTAGTATTGACATTTTAATAATATTAATTTTTCCAGTCTATGAACACAGGATATATTTCCATTTATTTGTACTTCTTTGATTTCTTTTATCAATGTCTTGTTTTCTGAGTAGAGTTCTTTCACCTCCTTAGTTAAATTTATCCCCAAGTATTTTATTATTTTTATACTATTATAAATGGGATTTATTTCTTTTTCAGAAAATTCATTGCTAGTGTATAGAAATGCTACTGATTTTTATATATTAATTTTGGGTCCTGAAACTGTACTGAATTTATTGATTAGATCCAACAGTTTAATTTAATCTTTAAGATTTTCTCTATATAAAATCCTTCATCTTCAATCAGAGATAATTTTACTTCTTCCTTTCTAATTCTGATCCTTGCTTCCTCCCTTCCTTCCTTCCTTCCTTCCTTCCTTCCTTCCTTCTTTCCTTCTTCCTCCCCCCGCCCCCCACCCTAATTGCTCTAGCTAGGACTTCTAGTACTATGTTAAGTAGGAGTGGTGACAGTGGACACCTTGTCTTATTCCCGATTTTAAAGAAAAAGCTTTCAACCTTTCACCATTGAGTACGATGTTAGTTGTGGGCTTGTCCTATATGGCCTTTATAACGTTGAGATACATTCCTTCTATGCCTAAGTTGTTATGAATTTTTATCACAAATGGATGTCGAATTTTGTGAAATGTTTTTTTTTTCTGCATCTATTGATATTATCATATGATTCTTTTCTTTCATCCTATTAATGTGATGTATGACATTGATTTATTTGTGTATGTTGTACCATTCTTGCATCTCAGGGATAAATTCCACTTGATCATGGTAAGTAATCCTTTTGCTTTGCTGCCGATTTGGCTTACTAGTATTTTATTGAGAATTTTTGCATCTATATTCATCAGAAATAATGGCCTGTAGTTTTCTTTTCCAGTAGTGTCTTTTTCTGGGTTTGGTATCAGGATAATGTTGGCCTTGAAAATAGGTTTGGGAGTGTCCTCTCTCTCTCTTTTTTGAAGACTTTGAGAAAATTGGTGTTAATTCTTTTTTTAAAGTTTACTTATTTATTTTGAGACAGAGAAAGAGAACATGAGCAGAGGAGGGGCGGGGGGGGGGGGGTGGAGAAGGAGAGAGAGAATTCCAAGCAGGCTCCATGTTGTCACTGTGTAGCCCAACAGAGGGCTCCATCTCATGAACTGTGAGATCATGACCTGAGCCAAAATCAAGAGTCAGATGCTTAACTGACTGAGCCACCCAGGTGCCCCAGGTGTTAATTCTTCTTTGAATTTTTAGTAAAATTGCCAATGAAGTCATCTGGTCCTGAGCTTTTATTTGTTGGGAGATTTTTGATTACTGATTCAATTTCCTTAACTAGTAATTGGTCTCCTCAGATTTTCTATATCTTCCTGACTCAGCCTTGGTATGTTGTATGTTCCTAAGAATCTTTCTACTTCTTCTAGGTTGTCCAATTTGTTGACATACAGTTATTCATAGTAGCCTCCTACAATCCTTCGAATGTTTTATTGTCAGATATAATGTCTCTTTTCTCATTTATAATTTCATTGATTTGGGTTCTTTTTCTTTTTTTCTTGGATAGTCTATCTAGGGGTTTGTCAATTTTGTTTATCTTTTCAAAGAACCAACTCTTAGTTGGGTTAATCTTTTCTACTGGTTTTCTCCTATTTCTGCTCTAATCTTTATTATTTCCTTTCTTCTGCTAATTTTGGGTTTGGTTGCTCTTCTCTTTTCTAGTTCCTTAGGGCACAGAGTTAGGTAGTTTATTTGGGATCTTTCTTGCTTCTTAATCTAGGCATTTATTGCTATGAACCTTCCTCTTAGAACTGTTTTGCTGCATCCTACACTGTGGTAGGCTGTGTTTTTATTTTCATTTATATCAAGAAGCTATTTTATTTCTCCTTTAATTTCTTCTTTGGTCCACTGATTGTGGAGCAGACTGCTGTTTAATTTCCATGTGTTCATGAATTTTTCAGTTTTCCTCTCATTATTGATTTCTAATTTCATGTCATTGTGCTCACAGGAGATACTCAGTATGATTTCAATCTTCTTGAATTGGCTAAGGTTGTTTTGTGGCCTACCAAATGTTCTATCCAAGAAAATGTTCCATGTGTGCTTGAGAAGAATGTGCATTCTGCTGTTGTTGGATTGAATGCTCTGTATATGTCTGTTAGGTCCATTTGGTCCATAGTGGTGCTCAAATCTGTTTCCTTATTGATTCTCTGTCTAGATGATCTATCCACTGCCGAGAATGGGGAATTAAAATACCCAACTATTATTATATTACTCCTTCTGGCTCTGTTAGTTTTTGTTTTACATATTTAGGTGCCTTAATGTTGGGTGCATAAGTCTTTACAATTTTTATATCTTCTTGATGTGTTGCCCTCTTTATCATTACATTATGACCTTTTTTGTATCATTTTCACATTTTTGATTTAAAGTCTGATATATGGATAGCTACCCCTGCTTTTTATTTTTTGTGTTTTTTTCTTCCTTTTCCTTTTTTATTTTTTTTGGTTACCGTTTGTTTAAAATGTATTTTTCCATCCCTTCACTCTCAGTCCATGTGTGTCTTCTCTAAAGCTAAAGTGAGTCTCTTGAAGCCAACATATTGTTAGATCTTGTTGTTGTTGTTGTTGTTTTATTCAATTCAACAATTCTATGTTTTCTAATTGGAAACCCTAATTCATTTATGTTTAAAGTAATTACTGATAGGTAAGAACTTACTATTGCTATTTTGCTATTTTCTGGTTGTTCGTAGATTCATTGTTCCATGTTTCTTATCATGCTGTTTTTGTGTGTTTTGATGTCTTTTGTTATCAGTACACTTTGACTTCTTTATCATGTCCTATTATATAACTACCATAGGATTTTCCTTTGTGGTTATCATTAGGCTTACATTTTATAATACCCTATTTTGAACTGATAACAGTTTCAATAAAATGCATAAACTTTATAATTTTACTTCTCTTCCTGGTCACATTTTAAGTTTTTGCTTTTAAAATCTACATGTTATTTTATTGTAACATGAATTTTATAACAGAATATTGTAGCTATAAGTTATTTTTACTACATTTGATTTTAACTTTTAAACTAGAGTTTTAAGTGAATTATGCGCCACTATTACCATATTGTAGAACAAAACTATGACTATACATTTACCATTACCAGAAGGATTTACTCTATCTTTTTATGTTTTTATGATGTTAATTAGCATTATTTTAATTTTCAAAGAACTCCTTTTAACATTTCTTTTAGGGCAGGTCTTGTGGTAATAAATACCCTCAGCTTTTGTTTGTTTGGGAAAGTCTTCATCCCTTCTTTATTTCTGAAAAACAGCTCTACTGGGTATAGAATTCCTGATTTTCAGTTATTTTCTTACAACATCCTGAATATGTCATCCCATTCTCTCCTAGCCTGAGAAATCTTCCAGTAGTCTGATGGGGGTTCCCTTGTTTGGAACTTCTCTCTTCTCTCTTGCTGCTCTTAAAATTCTTTGACTTTTGATGATTTAATTATAATGTGTCTTGGTATAGTCCTACTTGGGTTCAATCTATTTGGAATTCTTTGGGCTTTATGGATCTGGATAACCATTCCTCTCCCCAGGTTTGAGAAGTTTTCAGCCATCATTGCTTTAAATATACTTTCTGTCCCTTTCTCTTCTCCTGGATTTCCCATAATGCAAATATTCCTTTTCATTGTGTTCCATAATACCCATAGGTTTTCCTTACTCTTTTATTCTTTTTCCTTCTCTGACTGGGTAATTTCTAGTGTCCTATCCTCCAGGTCACTGATTCTTCTGTATGGCCAAGTCTACTTTTGAAACTCTGTATTAAATTCTTCAGTTCAGTTATTGTATTTTTCAACTCTAGGATTTCTATTTGTTTTTTTGATGGCTGCTATCTTTTTGTCAAACTTCTTGCTTGTTCATGCATTGTTTTCCCAATGTTATTTAGTTATCTGTGTTTTCTTGTAGCTCATTAAAATTCTTTAAGAGAATTATTATTAATTGTCTGGCAGTTCACAGATCTCCATTTTATTAGTGTCCTATCATTGGAGCTTTATTATTTTCCTTTGCCAGTGTTATATTTACCTTTTTATGATCCTTGACTCCTTACATTGCTGTCTCCTCATCTGAGTAATCAGGCTCCTCTCCCAGACCTCTGCTTTGGCAGAGACAGTTTCTCACCAGTCCGCTCACTTTGGGTTTCTGTGTGTGTTTGCTGGTAATGTCCTTGGGCAGGTGGCACCTGCTTTTATGATCTATTTTTGAGCAAGGCAGTTGCCAAGCTCAGAGGATGGGGATGGTGGTAGGAGTGGTTTGCCACTGGCTGAGAACAGTTGGATAGGACTGCTGGCTTTGTTTCCTACTTAAGTGAAGCTGTAGGATGAGATCCACAGTTTCCTAGATTCTTAGGTCAGGCTTACTAGATGGTTGGGACTGGGTACTATATTCAGTAGTAGATGGGGCTATGAATTAGCTTCCCTGCCCTATCAGGACAGACCTATACAACCTGTTGTTTGAGGACCCAAATCAGTCCAGACTGTGCATTCAATTTCCTGGTCAGGTGAGACCACAGACATAGCCAAGGGTTGTGCTCTCTGTTCAAGTGCCACTATATGTAGGGCTGCTGAATGGGCTCTACAGCTTCCTATGTGCCCGGGTCTGGTTCCCTGGTTCAACAGGCTGAAATCTGTATTCAGCAATGGGTGGGGCTATGAATTAGCTTCTCTGCCTGGGCACAGCAGGAGAAGCAGTTCTAGAGTTGGTAAAGCATGCTAGTGGCTATCCTACTCAAGCCAACCTGCATCCCAAGTTCCCTGACCAAACAGGGCCACTGGCTTTGCTCTGCGAAGTACCAGCTCTGCCAACCTCTTGGTTCAAGTGTCACTGGACTGCACAGCTTCCAGTAGTTATCTCCAGCCCTTCTGGTCAGATGGGGCTGGAAGATACTCTCCATGGTAGGTGGAGCTGTCTCAGCTCTCACGCCTGGGCATGAGCGTAGGGGCTGCTCCAGACTGCTCTCAGTTTCCCAAACAGGCTCTCTGATTGGGAGGAGCTGGGAGCTACCCTCAGCCTTGGCTGTGAATTCATCTCCCTGCCTCTGCATACATTGGGAATGTTCCATGCCTGGTACTGGCTTTGCTCTGGGGATGATCAACTCTGCCTGCTCGCCTCTCAGCTCAAGTGCTGCTAGGCCACACTGCTTTTAGGAGTTGTTACCAGGCCTTCTGGTCAGATGGGGCCAGAAGGCATTCCCCATGGTGAGTCGGACCATGATTCAGCTCCTTGTTTAGGGCTAGCAAAACTCCTCATTTGAGGATCCAAATCAGGCAGACTTGCACTCCATGGAGTTCCCTCGTCCGAGTATACCCTGATTTGGTTCTACAGATGAGCAAATCTTCTGGCTGGGTTTACTACGAGGACACAGCAGGCATGAACCTGGTCTGCCAAGATCCATGTGCTGCTTGTTGCAAGTCCCTCTCATTTTCTCCGTCATAGTCAGATTCCCAGTGGCTGAGATTCCCTGAAATCCCCATGGTGCAAGATTAGAGTGGGGGCTCCTGAAAAGAAACCTACAATGCTGGGGGTGGTGCTAACTGTCCCCCTGGGGTTCTCTTCCCAATGTAGGAACTGGAGGCTCAAGGGAGACCTCTGCCTTTGGTGCTGGCCTTGTGGAGGGGCAATGTGGTCAGTGTGTAGCTGCTTCTTTTACTCTTGTAATCTGTCTTAGCCTCTGTGGTGTAGGGTGGTTCTTCAGCTGCACCCTCTGTTTTAGGATTCTCTCAGTGGTGCCCTATTCTTGAATAGTTGTTATTTGTTTCTCTTATGAGGGGGAAAACCTATGTTACCTTGGTGATGTTAATCCCAACTTCAAGCCTTTTGCCTGTCCCATGTGGGAGCACGTTGACAAAAGTCAGGAACAAATACCAATTAGAGGTTACAGTGACCCACATGAACACATAAGTAAATAACAAAAATCTCCTCTATAATATCACAGTTATGCTCTGTAACTCGCTCCAAAAGTAAGCCAAATGAAGCCTTTGTTTCTATTAGCATTTACTATTGTTATTCATTTCATGGGTCCAGAAGAGCCTTTGGTGGGCATAATTCTTAGATTTATACTAAGCAACTCGATGGAGAGAAAGCTGAAATAATGGCTCCCACAAGACCAACGTACCTAATGAACTCATTTACAGGCCTGTAAAACAGACGACATGGAAGGATTCCTACTGGCCTCCTTACCAAAGCTTTTACAGCCCAACTCCCTTCTTACTGGTTATGAAGCCTGGACCACCCACTAAATTTTCTCCAGCTAAATAAACAGTTATAGTTGAGAGAAGTGCAAACTTCTGGGCTTACTGTTTTTAGATCCACCCAGTGTTCACTCAAGTCTGAGTTCCAGCAGGTAATAGACAAATCCCAACAGAATGAAACTGGGATCTTAATTAAGCCTTACCGCCAAATGCATGAAATCATTAGGTTGGTCCTCAACCTGTGTCTACCATCACTCTTCTTTCCATTGAACAACTGCCTGACTCAGAATAGCCAATGCTTTTTAGATGAAACAGATCATTATAACACTGATTCCATGGAAAAAAGAAAAATGGAGCAGCTTATGAAGGAAGTTCCATTAGTAAACTGACAGCATTTAACAACAGAGAGACCATATACCGGGAGATGAAGAAGGAAAAATATGACAACAACAGTTGTAAACAGTAGCTGTCTGCATGAGAGAGACACCAGCCTCTGCCAAAATAAACTATGAGGAGAAGAAAACTGTTTACCAGTAAGGCAAAACTGGTTTCTGGGTTTGTAATCATTTCCCTTTAGAGTCGTTCTTTGGTTTTCTGAAAGGCACCACGTTGAAGGTCTATACAGAATTCTGATGAGATCAGGGGGAAAAATAGCAGCTAGTATGTATTTAGCAAACATATATTAAATGCCCACTGTGTGTAAAGACGTTGCATTTTGGTAAAGCCTGCATCATGCTTTATGACCTTGTGGCATAAGCACTCTTTGTACTTTCAGTCGGTGTTCTTGATAAAAGATGACTGCCCCCTCCTGGCCACCTTTTATGAGATTGTTTTAAGAATCTGTTGTTCCCATCACCTGTCCTCATTGCTCTTCCTTCTCTGAGATGTCACAAACTTCCAGTGAAATGGAGTGTCCCATTGGTCTTTAAAGGGCTAATCTACTTTCAGATGACAGAGACTAAACACAGGAAATCTTACAGAGCTCCTTTATCCAATAGGGCTGGGATCATATTACTTAGAGGGACCCTCCACTGTCCCTCCCACAATCTTTTCTTTCCATCTTCGTCTGTCATTGTGTAATGACTACAAACCTTCACCAATGTTCTCACCATGGTAGAGTTCCAGAGACAGGCCTGGGTATTACCTCACCAGAGATCCCAGTCTATTTACTGCCCTAGCTGCTTCTCTTACTTAGGCCCTGCTCCAATTTTCCATTTCTATTTCTCAGACCCACACCTGGTTCTGCTAACTCTGTACCCTGAGACTCTGTAATTGGTCTCAGGGTATCTTTACATTTCTGAATCATTTCTTTCTTCCTGCATCTAGAACCATTTATGTCCAGGATCAGAGCTAGGTGGGAGTTTGCATAAACCCAGATAAAACTTGCTTTTTGAGGATAAGTTTTAACAGGAAGTAAGAGAGGTCTGGTTATTAGAGAAGCAAGGCTAGAAATCCTACCACGTAGTATAGTGAATTTATCTTCTCAATGCAGAATCTCTGGACCTTCCTATCCAAGGAGGGGACCTTGCTCATGGTGGATTTGCAGAACAAATCTGGACTGGGGACCTGTACCCAGAAGCCACTTGCAAGCATCAAATTCCCACCTGCAGAATCCAAAGCATAGGTGTTAAGATGGATCCACTGACTTTAGTAAATCTTTTACTATAATTAGCCACTCGTCGTCAAGACCAGCTGAAGAACTTGCCAATGTCGACTAGGAAAAATAACATCCAGAGCATAGTAGGTTTTATTTCATTTTGATTTTCCTGTAAGTGATAACATAATTTTTTCAAAGACCTATAGGATCATAAAGAATTTTCATACTGGCCTCATTAATGTTGGTAACCAACTCACACTTAACCGCTAGAAAAAAGGAGGCAGGGAAAGGAGGAAGGTAACGTACATAAGTTAAAGTCACAGACAATCCCCAGATCTCTTCAATCCAGTTTTTTTTTTTTTTAACGTTTATTTATTTTTGAGACAGAGAGAAACAGAGCATGAACAGGGGAGGGGCAGAGGGAGAGGGAGACACAGAATCTGAAATGGGCTCCAGGCTCTGAGCTGTCAGCACAGAGCCCGATGCGGGGCTCGAACTCACGGATCGTGAGATCGTGACCTGAGCCGAAGTCGGCCACTTAACCGACTGAGCCACCCAGGCGCCCCTT
This sequence comes from Panthera pardus, assembly GCF_024362965.1. Taxonomy (NCBI): domain Eukaryota; kingdom Metazoa; phylum Chordata; class Mammalia; order Carnivora; family Felidae; genus Panthera; species Panthera pardus. The sequence continues at coordinate 34,200,604 of NW_026526765.1, read as the reverse complement.
CAATCCAGTTTTAACCTCATCCTGCTAAGGCTTTTATCAGAGTTGCTAAGAAATAACCAATGTGACATATTTAAGCTTCATCTCATCTATTTCCTCTCCCAGGCTTCTACTTGGGCTGCTAATGAGCTGTGAAGTGGCTAAAGACAGCTGGCCTCCACATGGGAGGGAGAAGACTACAAGCTGGATAATCCACAAAGTCACATGGATACCACGCAAGAAGGCATACTCTTGTTACTCCAGCTCCGGTAGATAGGAATGCAGAGTCTAAACAGGACTTTTTCTTCCAAATAACTGTCCCTACACAGTTGAAATCTCACAAAGGAGGTACTTTTGTTGTTGTTTAAAGCATTAGGTCTCTAGCAATCATCTGATTATCAAATTTGGCTACATCAGCCTACTGAGATGTGGAAATGTACAATAGTTGGTAGTGAAACACAACCTGCCAATGGCAGAGCCGAGAAACAGCTTACAGCAGGGCACTGTTTTCCTCAGGAACCTCACTAAGGATCTCTCTAATTCAACCTTATTTCCTTGATCATTGAAAAAAAAAAGTTTTCTCCCAGAGCCATGAATCCAGGATACCAAAGTAAGAACCTTAAGGTGTTAAAAAATGTTTAGGGTTGGTGAGCTGGGGGGTGGGGAGCAGTGACAGCACCACAAGCCGAGAGGTGAATCGGAAGTGGCAGAGAGACCTGGGGAAGAGGATGTGTCAAAGCTTTTATTTCAAGTCAAAAACAGTTATGGGCAGTTTACTTGTTCTGTTACCTTTATTAATTAATAGTCTTAGCCAGTTGCCAATGGGCAGCTCACAAGTATAGGGCCCTAAAGGATTTAGATACAGAGTAATTTTTGCTGTAGAAAAACATGCAGAAATGAATACTGCTAGTTCATCAGTACATATATATGTATGTGTGGATATATATCCGCACATACATATATATGTACTTATATACCCACACATATATATACACACATGTAAATGAACACATAGAAGTACAAATATAAACATATATTCATGAAATATCTTTACAAACAAAAACAAAATCAGAAAAGGTAGAAAGGCAGATGGACTATTCTCTAGGTAAGAAGGAAATGCAGGTGAATTCTAAAGGAATTTGAATTTCATTAATTCAACAAAGATTTATGAAATGCCTTCCACATGCTGGGCTATGCTCTAGGCACTGAAGATACAGCACAGAAAAACAAGGGAAGCAAAGGAAACAAAAACGACACAATTCTTGCCTTCACAGAGCTTATATACTCGTGGATGCAGGCCAGGCAATAAATGAGTAATATCTATCAGGTGATGAGTACTATGGAGAAAAATAAACAATGGCATCCAGGGAAGAATGTCTGGAGGGGGTGAGAGCGTGGAACTTTTAAATGAGCTGTCAGGGAAGCTGACGCTATGAAGTACAAAAATCTGAACAGAGATCTGCAAGAGATGAAGAAATCCAGGAGGACTCCTGGAGGGACAGAACTCCAGGTGGGGAGAGCAAGTGCAAAAGCCTCAAGGAGATGCTCGCTTGACACATCTGAGAAAGAGACACGATGACAGTAGGTGAGAACAGGCCGTTCTGTTACAACATGTGTTTCTGTAACAGCAATTAGCTCATAGACTATTGGTTAATAGTAGGATAACGTTGGTATAAGATGGCAACAAGATTTTCCTTAGGCAGAAAGAGCCAGAATAGGAGCAGAATTCTAACCTTAGCAGGAAAGGGGAAAGCCCTCAGCTTGGCTACTGCACAGGCTGGAGTGTCTTCAGCTCCATTTAAGAGAATTAAAAAGGAGCACCTGCACCAGAGGTATCTCCCCAGAAATGTGTCGCCTCTCACCTGAACAGCTTTTCCAAGGTATCCTTTATTGCTTTCATTAGTGCTGAGGTTTTAAATCATATAAGACAGGAGAGGTCTGCTCCAATCCAAATTTTCCCAGAAGCCTTGTTATTTTTAGAGTAGGTTTTGCAGAACACAAAGTTTTTCAGAACACATAGAGTACTACAGTAGAAACATCTGCTCAAGTGAAGCCAAGGATTACAGAGAACCGGACCACAGTGGGCCTTATTGGCCACTATGAAATGGGGAGGCACTGGAGAGCTTTGAGCAGAGGCATGCGATGATGTCATGTGCTGAGCACAAACTGGCGGGGGGAGGGGATCAGAGGAGAGAGGCTAAGCAAGTACAGAAGCAGGCAGACCAGATAGGAGCCTTTACAATAATCCAGGTGAGAGAGGATGGTGGCTTGAACCAGGAAGGTAGGAGTGGAAATGGTGTGAAATGGTTCGCAAGACTCCAATATGGTTCGGCCTAAGCAACTCAAGGATGGAGGTGTCACCAGCTGAGACGGGGATGGTTAAAGGATGACATAATTAAGGGTGATCAGTTCAGTTTTGGTAAAGTCAATGTTATGTGCCTATAAAGCATTCAAGTGGAGATTTCAACACGTCCAGAGCTCAGGGGAGATTAATTTGGAGCTTTTCAGTGTACGGGTATTATTTTAAGCAACAAGAGTAAACATATTCAAATTCCTATCAAAACCTGACTTCCCAGCAACCTACTGGCAGCTAGACATGCTAATATCTACAAAGCCCATGGACTTAATTTTATTTCTTAGCACAAAAGTTTAGATGCCTGGAACAGGAGCAGGAAGTGTTTATGGCGGCAGAGGAGTACCCACCCCTCCCCCAAAAGAAAAGGGTCTAAGGCTTGGTTCCTGGGTCATTCTAACAGAGGTTGGGGTAATGAGCAAAAACAGCAAAGAAGGCTTAGAAGGAAGACCTGTGAGATGTGAAGAGTATCAGGAGAGTGTCTTGTGTCCTGGACACCAAGTAAAGAAGGAGGGGGTTGGTGATCAAACAAGTCAAAGAAGAGGAAGACTAAGGAATTGCTACTGAACTGAGCAACCAGGATATGGTGAGCAAAGGTCCCAGTGGCCAAGCACAGTTTCAGTTTCCATCTGCCATCCCACCATGATCGGTGTAGTATAGACAACTCTCCCAGGGAGTTTTGCTGAAAAGAGGGATAAAAAAAAATGGAGCAATGGCTAAATACACAGGATCGACAGCCATGTTTACTTTTTAATAGTACTGGGACATTACAGCATGTTTTTATGGTGACTGGAATGGTCCAGTGAAGAGAGAAAATATATAATACAAGAAAGAAAGGGGAGAATTTCTGGGGTAATATCCCTGAGTAGAAGGCCAGGGGGAAAGCAAGCGTCAAGTGGAGAGGTCCGTCTTAGCTCTTTGTTAACGGGAGGTAGGCAGAGCATATGGGCACCGATTCTGAGACACAGTGGATGTGGTGGTGGGAGCTTGTAGATTCTCTTCTGATTGCCTCTGGGTTTTGTTTTGTTTTGTTTTGCAGTAAAATAGGAATACCAGTTATCTGCCAAGAGGTAGGACGTGGGAAGTAAGTGTTAGAGGCTTGATGATAAATGAGAAGGTGTGAAATAGTTGTCTAGAACAGTAGAAAAGAAAATGGACTAGGGAAATAAGGACACTCCCAGACATTACTAAGGACTCTATGAGGGTAGTGGCTGTGCATTTAAAGAGAAACCAAGTCAGCATGGTGTGTGTTTCCTCCAGTGTTACTGAGCTCTCAGGTACACGCATGGTATAGGTGGAGAGCTGGATATAATCTAGGGTGGAATTTTGCCAGAGAGTGTGATGAAGCAAGAGAAGTGCAAAAGATTATGATAATGAACTTCTATCTATGGTTTGAATGTTTGTGTCTCCTCCAAAATTCATATGTTGAAATCCTAACGCCCAAAGGTAATGGTATTAGTAGGTGCGGCCTTTGGGAGATAATTAGATCATGAGGGTAGAGCTGTCATGAATGAGATTAGTGCTCTTATAAGAGATCCACAGAGCTCCCTTCCACCACATGAGGACACAAGAAGTCTGTGACCTGGAAGATGGTCCTTGTGTGACCATGCTGATGCTCTGATCTCAGATTTCCAGCCTCCAGGACTATAGAAATAAATTCTGTTGCTTTTAAGCCACCCAGTCTCTGGTATGTTGTTACGGCAGCCTGAATGGACTAAGACATGAACCATGGAATATGGTTGTGGTAAGGATGTTTATTTCTTGTCAGCTGCAAGTGGACAGTTAGCCGGTGTAGGCTTTAAGCAGTTGTCATAGAGCAAGTGACCATCCATAGATACACATTTCATCACATAGTGATATCTTTTCCTCCTTACTTTTAAAATGTTCCTTTTCCCCTTCAAGCTGGTGGAACAACAGTAACCTCAGACACGAACTTCCTGTTGGGAGATGGGTAAGATGTGTAATATCTCCACTCATACCATGAGTACACATCTCTTGAGGTTCACTACTTATAACAAAGAGTCTACCAACCACGCCCTCAAATGAGGGCTCTAGAAGATAGTGGAGGGGACCAGTAGCAGGAGTGTGGGACAGAACATTACCATATTGCTGTGAACTCATTTGCAGGCCATTTTCGTGCACATGCCTCCTCCAGGCTTCCCTACTGCTCTTATTCCATCCCTAATTGTAACACTTCTGGGGAGATTCTCAATGTCTTTTCTATTTTTTTCCCTTTTGACCTTCACCCATCAGTGAGCTATAGAATGAGCCCTCTCAGTCCCACAACCACATACAGTCTTGAGTGAGGAGACTGAGCCAGGCAGAACTGACCGGTGACTCTGGCTGCTGTGAGGCATTTACAAGTGTCTTTGCAAGAAAGTACCAGGAAGTGGATGCTACCCCAAGATCAAATGAGGTCAGGACCCTGAATTATTTGAATATACTATTCTTTTTTGGCAGCTTGTGGACTCTAAAATAGCATTTCCCATCTGGGCTGGTTATTCTATTTGGCTCTGCTCCCCTAGCAGATCCATTCTAGGTCTTTCTCTCCTCCTCCACCTCAGGAGGCTTGCCTGCTATGGGCTGCCATCACCACGCTCGCTTGCTGGCTGACTTCCTACTGGGTTTGAACAATTTGGATTTGAAAGAGAGGTCAGAGAGGACTTCCCCACAACTCCTTAGAATCCTAAGTCCCGACAGGATTCTAGCTTCTGTCACCTGTCCCTCCTCTGTGGCACCTGCTTTTCCAGAACTAGAGTAACACCATTTCCTCCCATTGCTGCTTCACATATAGGGGTGGTAACAGCCCCCACCTCGTGGCGAGGGTCTGAGTGCCTCAACACACCTTGTTGGTGACTTCAACCCTACCCACACTTCTGTCAATCTCCCCTTCATTAAAGTCTCTTGAAATTTCTAAGTTAGACTGTTTCTTGACAGGACCTGGACTGATACAGCATTTCAAATTCTACCGTGTGTAATTTTACAACTGCATGTCAGTCCTGAAGCTGCTAGAACAAAGGAAGGAAAAGCAAATCTCAAACATGTGTAATATATTCATTCATTCAGTCAGTCAGTCAGTCAGTGAGTCTAGGTGAATATGCTAACACCTATGTCTTATTAAAAGTAGAGACAGAATACTTTTTTTAATTAATTAATTAATTTAATTTAATTTAATTTATTTTTTTTAAATATATGAAATTTATTGTCAAATTGGTTTCCATACAACACCCAGTGCTCATCCCAAAAGATGCCCTCTTCAATACCCGTCACCCACCCTCCCCTCCCTCCCATCCCCCATCAGCCCTCAGTTTGTTCTCATTTTTTTTTAAGCTAAGTCGTTTGACATTTATTTTTTTTTTCATTTTTATTTATTTATTTTTATTTATTTATTTATTTATTTATTTATTTATTTATTTATTTATTATGTATTTATTTATTTTAATATATGAAATTTATTGTCCGACTGGTTTTCATACAACACCCAGTGCTCATCCCAAAAGATGCCCTCTTCAATGCCCATCACCTACCCTCCCCTCCCTCCTACCCCCCATCAACCCTCAGTTTGTTCTCATTTTTTAAGAGTCTCTTATGCTTTGGCTCTCTCCCACTCTAACCTCTCTTTTTTTTTTTTTCCTTCCCCTCTCCCATGGGTTCCTGTTAAGTTTCTCAGGATCCACATAAGAGTGAAAACATACGGTATCAAGACAGAATACTTTAAGAACTTCAGAATCATTTAACAGGGAACCAGCTCTACATATCCCTTTTTTTTTTTCTAATCGAAGTTTCACTTCCTGAATTAAAGGACACTTACAAAGGCTAGTGGTCACCTTTGTTAAAATCTTTTTCTATTAATCTCGAAACTATAATCATTTTGACAACAGAGCTTATTTAATACCATAGACAGCTGGTTATTAGATTATTTGAGAGGTTCTCCTAATAAAATCCCCTAAGTTTCTGTTTCAGAGAAAGAAACACAGGGAATAAGAATTTTAATTTACCTCAGGGCACAGGGGTGGCCCAGTCGGTTAAGAATGGACTCTTGATTTTGGCTCAGAACATGATCTCAGGGTTGGTGAATTTGAGCCCTGTGATGACAGTGTGGAAACTGGGATTCTCTCACCCTCTCTCTCTGCCCCTCCCCCACCCCCACACGCATTCACTTTCTCTATCTCTCCTTCAAAGTAAATAAATGAACTTAAAAAAATTTTAATATACTTCAAAAAAAGTCTTCAATAGTAACAACTGGCCCATTGGATAGCTAATTTGTGCTAAATGTCAACAGATTAGTAACACAGTCTTATATGTATCCAAAATTAGCAGTTTGGCTGTAAAGACTAAGGTCAAAGAATACTTCTGTTAATTTTCAATGATTTTGCTTAATAATCAACTGCTAATGACTACATCCTTATTTCCTCATAAGGACCTAGGATCCTGAAAGTCTAGGGAAAAATTTGCTATTACTCAGCTGAACTCAGGTCAGGGTGAAATTTCTAAAGGAGATCTATGAGTCCAGTGGTTTCTTATCTTAAGGAAAATAACTTTTCAGATTGACCAATGTCACCAGTGATGTCAACATCAAATATATGTGAACATTTCATTGTGCAGGATATATAGTCTATAAAGTCTGGCTAGGAAGACTAAAAATGTACTTCTGTTAAGAATTAATAAATAGGAAACCTACAGTTCAACCTAGCGATGGATCAAAACTGTTTTGCTATGGAAAAGGAAGTGAACGAAGATGATACATTGGCAACTTTTTATACACTTTGTTACTAAAAAGTGTGGTAAATGAGCAAAGCCAGACAAATCTCAGTTCAAATACTGGCTTTGCCTTTGTTACTTCATTAATCTTGGGCATGTAAATTTACACCGCCAAGACCCAGCTTTACCACCCAAAATACAGGAAAAAAATATTAGTTTCCTTTGCTTCATAGATACCATTAATTATGAGATGTCCTATCTCACTTAGAAATGGCTTTTGGGGGAAAAATTACCACATTAAACATACTTATTATATAATGAACCCTGACTTAAGAAATATTCAACTGGATAAAATCCTGCTTAGAAGATAGGAAACAGGACAAGATTATCCATTTTATTGAGTGTGTCACATGGAATGAATCACAAAGAAAGTAAAGAACCCATATGGCTCCTGGCTCCAGAGTAAGTCCTCAGTAAATACTGATGATTTATCGTTAGCATTAGTATTCCAAAGGAGAAGCATCCACTTAGATTTTTGCTCAATACATTTCAGCCCAAAATAACATGGAATTTTAGAAGTAAAACACATTGTCCAGAGATTTTTTTTTTCCTTTCACTTTATAGATGATCTACACATGTGGTAGGATAAAGTGACTTAACGAAGTTATCTAATAATTGCAGAATCAAAACTAGAACCCAGATCTCCTATTTGTCTAATCAAGTGACAGTAGTAAGTGCTTCTCATGTGCCAGCCTTCTAATTGCTTTGTGTATAATATTATTGAGTCACCAAAGCAATCCAATGTGACAATGTAATAGATATTATCATCCTAGTTTACAGAAGAAAAAAGCTGAGGCCCACATAGGATAAGTGAATCTCACCCAGGCATGCTCTTGGTCAGAGTCAGAGCACTTGATCCAAATCCAGGTCTACCCGATTCCAAAGCCTGGACTCTTTCTGCTGAGCTAATGCCTCCTGCTTGGCTTCTCACTTGCTCCTTCTTGGAATTCTTTTTTTTTTTTTTTTGCTGCTGCAAGTCTTATATCTTTTTAACAAAACTAACTCTACAAGTTCAAGGACAATGTTACCTAAGTCTTTTGGACATGTATGGCATAGGACTGGACTCTGGGTAGGTGCTCAGGAAAGGTTTTCTGAGTGCAAAGAAAAAGAATTTTTTTTTAAATTATGACTTGTAAAAGCAAAAAACCATAAACACTGAAGCACTTGAAACTTGCAAACTATGGACAAAATTGGTCAAGTAATGACTTGTGTCTGGATGCCATCCCTTTTCAGGAAGTACTTCCTTGCTTCTTTAATCACTCTTGATTCATCAGTCCCAGGATTGGGCTTGAACAGAAATTCTCCTCAGCTCTAAGAAGTAGAATTCCAGCATATTCTCTTGTTGGTCCTATGCCAGTCCTGCTTTCTTTAATAGTCAACAACTCTCAACACGCATGCTCAACAACCCCGAAGGCAAGGCAATCCTGAGAGGCACAGAGGTGAAATCTGACTGTCCTTGAGAACAGGGAAACCACTTCCAACGAGCACATGTGACCCCATTCGATGTTAGGCATTAAAAAACCTAGAGCAATTCCTAGCTGAAAAGGGCAGCTGATGCCTCTTTTCTTTACATGTTTAAGAAGAATAAAGCCCCTCTTGAGCTAATAAGAAGATACAGAATAGAAGGTAAGAATTTCCTGAAAGACTCTTGGAAAGGTTCTATGACTGAAGTCCTCAGCATCCTTCCCCTGACCTGGAGAACATGTCACACCCTTTAGAAGAACATTTCGCTCATATGAGACCAGACTAGAGGGACATGAAGGCAATGTGAAGCAAAGTAACATGGGATCTTTACCTATACTCTTCTGTTTTTCCTCCTTGAAACTGCCCTGCCCAGCCAGCTCTCTTCCCATTAAAATCTGGTCAAATGGACTAGGGCCCACAGTGAGGCCCAATCTGGTTGTTTTACTTCCCGGCCCAGATGAATAACATCCTCTAACCTGGGCAATGTTGATGAACTGTTGTTTTTTGAGTTAGCCTAAGCTTTGCAGGACAGCTCAAAAAGACAATCCCATCTTCATTATAACTCAGTTTATACAAAAGACAGAGCTATGGGTCTCATATTTAAAAACCATGTAAAAGATTGGCAAACACATAATTCAATTTTACGGTTTGTCTAATCAGTGTATAAATTCAGTGAACACATTCAATGTGTCTCTATTGCTTTCCCTAAGCTCCCCCTTTTATCTTTCCCTCTTTCATCTAAGCACAGATAGGCCTGCTATTCTGAGTCCTAATAAATTTTCTGTTGGGACATTTATAATGGTTTCCAATATCTTCCCACAGATATCCATAAGACTCTCCGTTTTATTTCCTTCAGTTCTCTGAGCAAATGTCACCTTACTAGAGGCATTTCTTGATGATCCCATATAAAATACTAAGTTCTTGGTCAATCTGCTTCACCTATCCTCTTACCCTGTTTTGGTGTTCCCCATAGCACTTATCTCTATGTGACATATCATATATTTGTTTATTGACCGTCTCCCTTCATTAAATGTAAACACGATTTTGTTTTGTTCACTGTGTAATCTCTACCACCTATAACAGTGACGAGCTCATAACAGGCTCTCAGTGTTCGTTAAATGCATTAACAATCTTCAAAGGCATTCTTCATTTCACATCATTGCCAAAAGGTGACAGCACAGTCTTAGGTAAAAATACCGTATCTCTTCAACCACCTCTCTCTTTAAAATCTGGAATAGATCGTATCTCCACTCCTCCAAGAAGCATTATTTTTTAAAGTGAATCATGTGCTTATTTTACTAGCACATTCTGTATTTTGACACCATACCTATTTCTGAATAAGATCATCCTTGAGATCCAAAAAAGGTCGAAGGCATTTCCTGGAGTCTTTTGACAACCTTTATACCGCATTATAAGAGGAAGCTTTCTTTTTATTGCTTGGGCACAGGAAGATATTTGGAGCACAGGAGAAAAGTTGGATCCACACCTGACCTTGGAGAATTGTTTCAGAGACCCTGGTAATCATAAACTAAAGTTAGACAGAGCCTGGGGCACCACACCAGGCAGCAAGAGTACACCTTGTAATCAAAACTTGCACATACCAGGACATGTTGTACCTTTCCTTTGGTGATGTTCTCATATTCCATTTGAACACCATCTGAATCTGATCATCTTCCTGCCTTACTCTTTTTCCTCTGGATCAGGAGCTGACCACATGGAGAAAACATGAATACTACATATTCTCCATATAATACTGTATATTCCTCTAATTCGTTAAAGAAATTTGGATACAGGGATGGGTATCCTGTACCAATGTGATGAATTCATTCACATCACCTTATTTTAGAATTATAATCTGGGTGAAGTTGATAATGCTGCATGGATGTGGGAAGAGAAAGGGTGAGAATATTTGGTCTGTCTTAACGACAAATTTTAAACCATAGTTCCTTTCAGGTTCCAAATAATTCATTTAGTGGGCATAATTCATAAGTATGATAAGGCACATTAATGGAGATCTACCCTTTCCAATCAGTTGATACTATGCAATCATGTGTTATAAAGAGAAAATAATTATAAATTTTGGGATCCTGAAGCAAAAGGTACACTGATAGTATTTTTAATTTTTTTAATTTGAAAAACATTTTTAATTTTGTCTCTGGTTTCTCTTAATTCCTAAAACTTTGAAAATTGACTTGAGTATATTTTTTAACATTTTACTCAGTAATTCTGTGCCTATACTGTTCTATACCTGTATTGCTGAAAATTTCAGGCTAGTGTCTGAATCGCCAAAGTTAATCATAATAAATTATGTTGCAAACTATTCTCTGGACCTCAGTGCCTTGTCCTATAAACCATAAGAAGTGGATTTGATCTCTGAGGTCCCTCTTACTCTTACTCTTACTCCCGATGAGTTTACACCCGAAGAGCTTTCGATGCAAGCGCCAATGGACAAGCAATGCTCCTGTTTACAAGTCTGGATAAATACTTTAAGGGTGATATGGATGATTTGGATGACGACTCATCCTTCTAGACTGGTTAGCAATTTATCTAGTGTGATAGCAATTAACACAACACATGGAAAAGCTGCCATGAAGCTTAGCAAAATCACCCATCTGCCAAACATGGTCCTTACAGGATTTTTCTCTAAGCATTTTGGACACAGTTTGCAGATCAGCTTATTTTCAAAACTTTTCCAACTCTAGGGCCTTTTGGTCACACACACACACACACACACACACACACACACACACACACACACCCCAAAACCTGTTGTGTTTACATCTCAACACTTTTAGCCAAGAGCAGTTGTTCTCAACCAGGAAGATCTCCTCAAGGTGGCATCTGGTGATGTCAGGGACTTTTTTTTATTGTCACAAGTTGGGGGGGAGGGCATTACTGGCAGCCAGCAAGAACAGATAAAGGATGCTGCTGAATATCCTACGGTGTGCAGCACAGCCTCACAATAGAGAATTACCTACCCAAGATGTCAACAGTGGCAAGACTGAAAAATCCATGTGTAGAGAGCACAGCTTTGGATTTATGGTACCCCAACCAAGTCTATGTGAAGGAAATAAGAATTCCTGGGGCGATCCTTGTCTTCCCAAGTCTCACCGAGACGAGAGTCTTCGTATTTGTTTAGAACTTACTGAGTACTTAGGGGAAGCCTAGATATTAACGAAGTGAGAGAAAAGTTAATTGGATGTAGGTAGAACTAAATACATTGTTTCTTGGATGCCCTTTCCTGGTCATGTTATGGAATAGGTTGACAGGCTGCCTTTTCTTTAAAGAACATTATTGAACACTTTCATAGGATTGGACCTCCCAGAGCAACACTTTGCCTCATTTCAACCCAAATCCTTGCAGAGTCAGTCCCGGATCATCACTCTTCTCAGTAGAGTCTCACTGACGGGAGTTGAGCTTACATAGAGCCTGATGCACGTTGGATGCAAAGAACTATGATGGTTTTTAACAATAGAGTTATCTACTCTCTGCCCCCCACTTCAAGAGAAGAAGTCAGTTTAGAAAATGAACTCAAATAATTAAGCCCGAGTGTCCTGAAACTCCAACCCTTTTAAATTGTAAATTATTCTAAAACGTATCTCACACACCATGCCTTTTGCAACAGATGATAGTAAATTTAATCTTTTCATAATGATTTTAAGGCATCATATTATGGATGTCAGCTGTGAACCCCTGTAACTGCTTTATGCAGGGAGACAGAGACAGTGGTCCAAACGTTCACTTCACGAAGGTTTTTATGGCCCTGGTAGGCCCACTGGTAAGTAATGCTAGTTTGAGCTCCTTACCCTCACAAAGTTACCAGAGACAGAGCGTAAGCATTTTCTATATAAATAGGAAGAAATCCTGAAGGTCTGAAATGTACTTTCTCATCCATTTCAGATGCTGTGAATTCTCCAACAAAACTTGACTTGCAAGGATAGGCCAATGAATGTGTAAAGTCTGTTTTTTACATGATTTTGATATTAACTAACACTTATCAATGCTATTAGCCATACTCTGAATGGCTAAGTGCATTTCATCCATTATTTAATCTCAACCTCGTAATAACTCTGTGAGGTAGGTCCAAGTATTTATACCCATTTTACAGATACTGGAGGTGGAAGCAGAGAAAAACTGAATAATATGCATAAATACTAAATAGATTTGAAGCTGGGTAGTCTGATGCTGAAGCTTTGTTTAAACCACAACCCCAGGGGCTGCAAAATGATAGTCTGTGGGCTAAGTGTGGACCACAATATCAACGTTACGTGAGCCAAACAAACGTAACTTTTGGGGCCATGTCTCAAAATGGGCAGCTGGTGGGGTGCTCCTCTGGCTCAGTTGGTAGAGCATGCAGCTCTTGGTCTCAGGGTTGTGAGTTCAAATCACATGTTGGGGTAGAGTTTACTTACAAAAATAATAAAATAAAATCTTAAAGTTGGGCAGCTTGTGTCTGGCACAAAGGCTCTGCCACGGGGCAGGCGAGGATTGATATTCAGCCCGCACTTGACTTGCACAGCCATGGGTCCATGTATGAAGAAAGGGGTGCCATTTCCTAATCTGTACAAAGGAGTCAGATGAGCTAGCAGCAAGCCTGGTCGGCAACACTAACAAATTGGACTATGACACAAAACTCCACATTTATGGCTTCTCAGGGAAGGGAAGGGGAAGGAAGGAAAACTGAAGGAAGGAGGGAATCAGGACTAGCATTCCTCTGTAGCAACCAGTTCTACAGAAGGGACACATGCTTGCCTGTGTGCAACTGGCTCATTTCACACCTTTATGTTACTTGCCAAGACGCTCCAAGCTTTCCGAGTTTGTAACCTCTGTTCTACATTGCACTTCTGGCATTTTGTTTTAAAATCCCCTCCCTTCTCCTTCTGAACAAGGGTCCAGTCACAGTGCCTCAACTGTTTTGGCCCCCTCTGCAGAGTACCATAAAAGTCCGGCTCTCCTGAGCTGACTGACTCCTGCAGGTGACCAGGCAGGGTGGATTCTGTTTTCCTTTGCAGGCTGAAATTCTTGTTTTTAGGACACACTGTTCTCTTCAGGCTCTATGACTGACGGAAAAAAAAAAACCACCCCCCAAAAACATGGAAAAGAAGTTTGTTGTGGGTAGCTACGAATGGGGGAAAGACCCACGTATTTGATAACTGTTCCCCTTAAAGCACTTCCTTATGAACGTGCACGTGAAAACTACCCATGTGAGTGTTTACATTTTGGAGGCATCACTATTTCTTCTCCTTAGACCACAGCAGGTCTCAGCCAGGTCCGGGGCAGTGAGCAATCAACAAAGAGCCACAGGGGATTGGCGACTGGAAGATGAAAGTTAGCTGCTGACTGAACAGTAGTCACTTGGAGGGTGCCAGATATTTTCCTAGCCCGCTAGAGCTCCAGTAGGGGCCACATTTGTCTCTGCAAGCTGATGCGGTCCAGCAGCTCCAAGCGGCCTCCCCATGCCCTCACCAAAGGGACTGTTGGCTGGTCCACAGAGACACCTGTTGTTAATACACAGCTAGAGGACTTGGAACGTCATCACACCTCCCCACATTTGGCTGAGGACATCAAGCAGTCACCACTCCTCAGTGGCATGTGTCTTGTTTTAGTATGGAAGCCAGAAGGAATTAATTCTATCTGCTGGATCTCTGCCCTGTACCAGGAGATTAGAGAGGGAAGATAACCTTTATTCTATCAAATTCATTTGAGCTGAGGAAAAGCAAGATCCATGAGAGTTTAGACCAGAAATGTTTAATCAGTCCATGTATCAGAAGGACCTCTTGGGGCGCCTGGGTGGCTCAGTCGGTTAAGCGTCCGACTTCAGCTCAGGTCACGATCTCGCAGTCTGTGAGTTCGAGCCCCGCGTCGGGCTCTGGACTGATGGCTCGGAGCCTGGAGCCTGTTTCGGATTCTGTGTCTCCCTCTCTCTCTGCCCCTCCCCTGTTCATGCTCTGTCTCTCTCTGTCCCAAAAATGAATAAACGTTAAAAAAAAAAAAAAAAAAAAAAAGAAGGACCTCTTGAAGAAAAGACTGTAAATGGCCTATTGAAAAACATTTCTCCCCCACTGCTGTACCTGCAGAACATATTTTTATGGGAGTGGTAATGTGTGCAGCTTAAGACAAACAAAACAAACTGCATATTTTCAGGTTTCCCTGCAGAAAAGGATGCCCTATGATGGTGACTAATGGGATGTAAGTTGACGTCACCAAGTAGGACATTGAGGAAAGGACAGATGTGGCTAGCTTGTCTGCTTACCTTCTGTCCTTTATCCTTAACCTTCTTCTTGCTTAGAAACACGGTGCTTAAATCTCTAGCAGCCATTTCATGAGCATGAGAAAGGGGTCAACAAGGTAAGGATTATGGAACAGAAAGCTAGAAGAAGCTCGTGGCATTGGCTGACAGAAACTATCATGGGAACTGGGCAATTTACTTAGTTTTTCTGAGTGTCAGTTTCCTGAAGTGTATTACCTCCCTTGCAGGGTTTTTTATGAGTATCTAAATGAGATAATATGTGTCACACTGCCTCACAATGACTGATATAAAAGTCAGTCCAATCAACAAATCACTCCTTTCCCCTTCCCATCAGATCTCCAGAGTCAAGGAAAAGTTAAGCCCGACTTACTTGCTACTAGCTGACATTTTGAAAGTAGGCCTCTGTATAAAGTGGTTTTTTTGACTTGCTGTCAACTGGCGCAGATACTAAGGAGCAAACAAGGCCCGAGGCAAGTGAAAGAGATTCCCTTCAAGGTGAGCAGTAGGAACCAAGGTAGGTAGCAGATTGGGCCTTGCCGGACTGGAGCAGAGAGAAAGCACGGCCTTGCTCAGAAGAAAACCTAAGAATATCTGAGATACAGCAACCATCAGGAAGTATCCAAATCCCCTTATGGTCCAACGCATTCATCCCTCAGGGAAATTACGGCCAAATGGAAGAGTAAAGAGGGAGAGCAATCCTCTGCATGACCTCCAGCCTGGAGACCTCCACACAAAGAGAAGGCCTGTCATTCTCTCCCCCAAGTACAAGCGTGCACAGTGTCTTGATACCTAAGTGCATGCAGGTCACCCGTGAACAAGCGACTTTTCCGACGTGTTCCATTTTTTAAAAGAAAATCTAGAACTCTACAATTTCTCTTTTCTAGCCAGCAGTTCTTTGGCACCATATAAATCTGATAATCTCTTTCTCTTCAAAGCAGCCATAAGCAAACCTTTACTGTAAAGGACCAGAGGGTAAATATTTTAGGCTTTGTGGTCCATAGGGCCTCTGTTGCAACTATTCTCATCTCTGCCGTTCCGTGAGACCGCAAACACTGGTAACACATGCAGGAATGGATATGGCTGTGTTCCAGTTAATTCCCATTTACAAAAACAGGTGGCCTATAGCTTGGCAGTCTCTGCTTTAAAGGACGCTGAAACCATGCAAAACTAAACAAGAAATGTTCAATAATAGGAAAGACTCTCTCACCAATAATCGTTACCATGAGAGCTTGAAGTAGAGGAAGGAAATGAAATGCGGAGAGTCAGGCATTCATTCCTACATTAGAAACAGTGCCTTTCATGCAAAGCCAAAGACTCAAATGTTTCAAGTTTATTGCAGATTGTGATAAGGAAGGGCAGAGAAGGCAACCTGATTGCAGAAATAGGTTAACGTAAATATTCAAGTGAATAAAACAATCTGTGAACTACGGCATGGGGGTTCCACGCGAAGGAATGAATGAATGGGAGACACCATTAAGAGTTTTAGCCTTTGACTCTTGAAGCACAAAAGTAGGACACGAGTAGTAAGTGTGTGAAGTAAGGGCTAGAGGCAGTAGCAGAACATAGGGCCCAAACAGGTATCCTTCACACATCTGAGGCCCCCGGGTTCCTGGCCCCAACAACACTCAGCACTGGTGACACCGCTTTGCTTTCTTTTCTACTCACACACAAAATGTTCAGATAATGAAAATAACTTACATGGAATGGAACGTGGAGAGAGATGGGAAACAGAATTCCATGAAAAAACTTAGAGGAGGATCATCTGGCACAGCTTTCAGGAAGGCTGGTCTTTTGGCTGTTCTATGGCCATGTACTTCTTTTTTTTTAATGTTTATTTATTTATTTTGAAAGAGAGGGAGAGAGAGAGAAACAAGTGGGGGAGGGACAGAGAGAGAGAAAGAGAGAGGCAGGGGAGAGAGAGAATCCCAAGCAGGCTCCGTGCTGTCAACGCAGAGCCCAATGTGGGGACTGATCTCACGAACCGTAAGATCATGACCTGAGCTGAAATCAAGAGTTGAATGCTTAACCAACTGAGCCACTCAGGCACCCCTGGCCATATACTTTTGTTTCTACTGTTCTTCTTTCCCTGAGCTCCCCTTTGCCTTCTCTCATAAATATAGTAAAGTGCTAACGCCATTCCAATGTTCTAATGTATGCCACATTACATGCACACATGTCGATCCTCCTGATCCTTATAACCCTGTACGTAGGAGTTATTATTGTTCTCACTGAACAGACGAGACAACTGAAGCACAGAGAGGTCAAGGAATTATCCCAGGGCTATCCAACTAAGAAGTGACAAAACTGAAACTGGAACCCAGACAGTCTGGCTCCAAAGTCCATGCTTCCAACTGCCACTTTACCCCGAGTTCACGGTCTTCCTCCTCCACATTCCAAAAGCCAGCCCTGACTGGGCACCTCATACCAACGACTCCACTTTACCCTCCAGTGTTCATCAGTACTTAACGTTTTCATTTTCTCGAGACAGTAATTTAACACAACTTTCAGGTACAATTACCAACGTATAGACTATAGGGAGGACAGAAAAAACATGGCAAAGGATACCATGGGGAAATAATCAGCAAAATGCAGACCGTAGCAAACTCTCCAAACAGCTCGGTTTCTTCAACAAATAAATTGCAGATAGAAAGAGAAAGATTCTGAACCTATAGATTAAAAGGAACTTACAGACTTAAAACCAATTACAGTATATGGAAATTATCTGGAGCCTGATTCAGACTCTGAAAAACAAATTATGACATTTGAAACAACTGTAATTTGAACACTACATGTATATTCAATTATTTAAAAATGTTTATCTTTTGGGGCGCCTGGGTGGCTCAGTCGATTAAGTGTCTGACTTCAGTTCAGGTCATGAACTCACAGTCCACAAGTTCGACCCCCACGTCGGGCTCTGTGCTGACAGCTCAGAGCCTGGAGCCTGCTTTGGATTCTGTGTCTCCCTCTCTCTCTCTGCCTCTCCCCTGCTCACACGCTGTCTCCCTCTCTCTCTCAAAAATAATAAACCTTAAAAAAATGTTTTAAATATAATAAAAATGCATATCTTTTCATAAGTGGGGTGATGGATATGTTAATTAACTAGATAGGGGAATCCCTTCACAATGTACACGTATATCACATCATCAGAAAGTACACTTTAAATATCTTATAATTTTATGTATCAGTTATATTTCAATAAAGCTGGGGAAAAAGAAGAAAAAATGCTCATCTTTTGGAGATTGATTCTGAAATGCTAATGAATAAAATGGAATGTTGTCTGGGATTTGCTTTCAAATAATACAGGAGGGGGAAATTGTGTGGGCAGAGATGAAGTGAGTCTGCCCTGAGTTGCTAACGACTGAAGCTGGGTAACAGATATTTGAGGATTCGTTATACTATTCTGCCCACTTTTACAAACCTTGAAAGTTTTATATAATAAGAGCTTTATAAAAGCTTGAAGGAAAGACACACTAGGGTTTATAATTAAACTTTAGTCAGGGAGAAGATTCTTGATTTCTTGGTATTTCATCTGTATGCCCATGCATAGTTTTGTTTGTTTGTTTGTTTTCTCTCAATGGGTATTTTAAAGATTAAAGGAAGAGTTTAGAGGAAATACAAGCGTGGGAGTAAACTGTTCTTATTCCTAAAAGATAGGCCTTGGAGATGCCGGGATAACCTGCAACTTAATTTCTTAATGAATGAATTTCTTGAATGGCACTAAAGTACTCTCACAGCAATGAAACATAACCCTCTGTAACCCCCTGGCCAACACTTCATCCTGCGGCTGACAAGCTCAAGGCAGAAAGTACGAGGAGGAAGAAAATCACACCCAGAGGTTTTGGGATTGGCGGATGAAAAGGAAACACTGAGTGGAGAAGATTATGGAACATCTACACATTTGACAGAGTGAAAGGTCATTGGGGTCTTGTTCAAAGCACCATCCCAAGAGCCCTAGGTTTCTATTCCGGCCCTGCAACCAATTGACTGAGTAATCTTAGATGATCACTCTACCACTGTGGTCCTCAACTGTTTTATTTAGAAACTGAAGAATCTGGACTAAAATTCACAGAAAGATCCATAATTTAAAAGATAAAAAAAAAAAACCCTCAGGATTTATGCTCCTGCAAGCCAGCCAGAGAATACTAGCCCCTGCCACATTACCTACTGCTAGTCTAGTGAGAGCTGCTCTGAAATGTTACCACTGAGCCACGGAGCCCCGGGTTTTTGGCAAGACAAAGAAACAAGGTAAAATTAGTAAAGTTAGGAAGAGACCATACTGGAGTAAAATGGAATGTGAAAACTAATATGCCCTACGTTGGGGTCAGTGTTTCAACTAAAGGGATAAATTATGAATGCAAATGACTAATGAGAGCAAAGCAGTTTTCTGTTAGCTGCAAACTCTGGGTATTCAACCACCCATGGGTGCCAACTGTCCTGAAGGCAATCTGTCCTTCAACAGCTGCAGTCGATATGCTGTTGGACAAGGCATACCTGACACAAACTTCACAGGCCAAAGAATACTGGCTTAGCTTCCAGAAACTAGGCTCCCACAACACAGCACATGGATTTCCACTCAGTGCCTCAAGATCAGGCACAGTTCCAGATCTGCATCTCGACATAGATGCATCCAACATATCCGGCCTTAAACTCTCTGCATGCCATTAGCTCTGAAACAAGATTTTTTAAGAAAATACTCAGACCAGTTTGCCCAATGACCTTCAAAGAGAGAAAGAGTCATTGGAAACGATGAGGAAGCCTGGCATATTGAATTAACTGACTATACTTCTTGACCTTAAATTGCAGGAACTGCTCACTAGTCAAGAATTAATTCCCTCTACTCAGAAAGCCTAATTATTTTTGTGCTTATGCTTCCCCTTCTGACATAAAGTACCTCTTCACAAAGCAGGGAAGTTCCTGACTGCGTTGCCTCAACTGGTCTTGACAAAAGAAGAGATGAATCACCGGAGCAGCCTGGCACCATCTCAACTTGTAATAACTCTTTACCAAGGGCTAAATCATAGCTGGCCGGACACGGGGAGCTCTTCCTTTCTCCCTCCTTTCTCTCCTTCCTTTAATAAAAAGAGGGGCATTCACCAAGGATCACTCCTACTTGACATAATTGGTAGAATCACTGGTGAATTAGTGGACAGAACTGCTATCAAGAGAGGATCTATGTATATAGTAAAGGCAAGGACAGACAGGTTGACTTGATCTTCAGGAAAGCTTGTTGATGGCCCCCAAACTAATCTGTAGCAAGAGATGGAGAAGTCAACATAATCTCCTATATAAAGATGACAGAGAGAGAGAGAGAGAGAGAGAGAGAGCGCACTAATTACCTCTGAGATTTCTGAGCATCACCTCAGACTTCCTCTACTGCAAATGTTTCTTCTTATAATTTGAAGATATATATACAAGCTTCAGTTATCTGCATGAACAACTCTCCTCCAACCCAAATGAACCTACTACCCCATATGTCTGGGTTGGGCTAACTTTGAAGCCTGTGCATTTTTTCCTGATCTCATAGGAATGGGGCAGTAACAAAAAGCTGTCCAGAAGAAAAATATGGGATGGTAATGGGTGTGTGTGTGTGTGTGTGTGTGTGTGTGTGATACAAACAGGATGAATAGCCTACATAAGGAAAATATGCAAATAAATAGAGTAACCAATATTAATAATCTACCAGGCTGGCAAGCAACAGGTGAGATGATTGTAATCTTGGTGGAAAAATTAGCTAATAAATAATTCATAAGTCTCTGGGGGGGGGGTGAACAGAGAAAAAATTATATTTACTCTGTAGCCATACCATGTCACTCTCTAAGGAGCCCACTGCTGTATTCTTTTTCTGTGTGTGAATCTCCAAGTACACACAAGGTGACTGGAAGTACTTATTAGACTGTCTCTAAGTACTTATTAGACAGATGGAGTGACCTGAATGTGACATGGGAATACCTTCCTTCTATCCATTATTTTCTCTTCTCTTTTTTTCCTTGCCTATAAAAGTAGCCAGTACCCTTAAACAACACCTGCACCTTATAAATGTAATCTATCCTCCTCCTTAGATAGATAGATAGATAGATAGATAGATAGATAGATAGATAGGAATTGGGAGATATGTCATCTAGTTCCATACAATAAAGTGTAGATGTTGGCATATTGTCTCAGTGAGGCAAGATTCAGAAATTCAGAGATTCAGAAATACCAAGAAACACTCAGAAACAGCAAGATGTGGGAGCTTCCATCACCTATCTAACGGGGGTTCTGTTGACAACTTAATTCCAACCATTTACAAGTTTGGCTCTGATAGTCAAGCACTACAAAAGAACTAATCCATTCATATAGCACTAGGTTATACCTTCTTTGCAGTTCATCTATCTATGAAAGACAATGTTCAGAAATAAACATCTAATATGTCAAGAAGACTCTCTATTGGACCTTTAAATTCTGGCTAAGGATGTTATCCATCTGTCTAAGCATCAGTTTGCTATACATAAGTTGTATTTAAGGTAGTATGTTTTCTCTCTTATCCTCCTATTCATGCTAGGCTATGCTTAAAGGTACACAGAAATGCCCGACTTCCTCATGGCAAATTTCCAGAAGATAGAGTGTTGAATGAATGCTTAGGTTTGTAGGATTAGTTATGTGTCTCCTGGATACTGCCACTTTCATATATATCCATCCATGCTTGATGATGCTTGGGAATTTAAGACAGAAGACAACATCTGGCTCTTTTATTCTGCACCCCTCCCCAACAAGTCTTAAATAATCAGAGTTGGTTTCTAAATATTAGAAATTTAAATAGGGCTCCATTACATCTTGACCTATGTTACTAGTATCCAGGAATGAAGATAAAAATGACCCCTAAAAATGACCATCCCACCACTTCAATCAGCCAGGATACGGCTGCCAATAGTTCCAGCAGGAAGAGAAGTGTTAGGTCAGCCACAGAGAGTTAAGGTCCAGTCTTGGTGATGATGTTCCCTTTAGTTTCTGTTGTTCCTTTTGAGTTCCTAAAAATAGTTCAGCAAGAGAGCTTATGGAGAGTTTGGTCATGAGAGGTAGAATAAAATATATGCTGCACTATGGAACTTATATTCTCAAGCATTTTCTGGGCACCCGTTTAGAACGCCTATTTTCTGCTGCAGTGAGTAATATTCCCAAGAAACTGTAAGATTCACTTTCTGTCCTCCAAGTGCTCGCTGTCAGTGTCTTAAAAGGCTTCTCTGTGCTGATTATGTAAAACCATGTTAGTTGACCTCTAGATATCTAGACCTACAACAAAACCACGATGGAGGGTTTGCAGCATGACCATAATGTAGGCAAGATAAGGAAAACTAAATCCACCTGCCTGTATCTTACTAATAGAGAGTCTGTCCTGGCAAATGAAAGCTGGAAGAAATAGTTCAAACCTAATACCTGTGTAAAATGTATACGAAACTGGTAATTGGGTATATGGATACAAAAGCAGTACTTCTAAAAAGATTTCTTTTGCTCTAAATTTATAAGCATTAACAGACTGAAAAGTTTACTTTCTTTTCTGCTATCCCATTAATTCTGCTATCCCATTTCCCATGAATAAGAAATACACAATGCATGATCCTTCTAAATTATGTGTTAGATCCCTCCACAACATTTATAATTGGATACCAAGGTCCTCTCAGAAAGTCACATACATAGGTCTGAGACTATGTATCCTGTATGTTCATGTAACTGCAAAAAATAATTTTTAGGTTCACAACCCTCCACTGAAACAGATTTCCTTTCCTTTTCTTTTCTTTTTTTTTACTTGAAGCCTGGAAGTGTTTAGGTATTTAGGCAGTTTGAAAAAATAGACTTGATAACTTAATAATATTTTTAAAATCCAGCATTAAAAGAACATTTTCCCTGATAGGATATACCAAATTCCTTCTCCTTTCTAAAGAAAGGCTGGCTTTATTCAAAGCAACAGCTTTCATTAAACACACTTTAAGTCCTCTATCTCCCCACCTCCAGAAACACATTTGGCACCAAAAGCTGTTTTCCCTACAAAATTATTAAAACTGGAAAACGCCCCAATCACTCATGGGGAGAGGGGAGCATTAGCCCTTTGAAAACACAATTTCCATTTTATCTTAAATGTACCAAATAATGGAGTTTCTACATACTAATAAGACTTTCCGGACAGCATGGATTCCAATTTCCTGTTACATTCCATTATTTTATTTGTGGTGATTTAAGCTGCTTCTGACATTCTTTGATGCCTCCACCCTTTACACACTTGCAGGCTTATCTGTGTTTTAAGTCAACTTTGCCCGCTGTTTGCCAAATTCCCATTTAACTCTCAAAATCTTTACCCAGGCAACACGGTTTTTGGTTCCCTTGCCTTGAATTTGAATGCACAGAAAATATGTCCTTTCAGGATGGCCCATTTGTAAAAGCTCTCTCTTAGGAGTACCTTTAGGCTGTGATACCAAAGTGTGCTCCATCAAAAAATATTTAAACATTCTAAATATATTTCTCCGCAGATTTGTTTTCCAAGTCTGCAGCAAAAAGAAAATCTGGATTATAACCAACATTTGCAAGTGTTAGTTTATGAGTTAGCATTAGTTCATTATATTTAAAAATCACTCTTTCCTCTCTATATAAACAAAACCTTAAGCCAAGTGGAACCACAGCCTTCTCCACCTCCCTGGGTCACCTCAACTACTTCTGCCTACAGAGGAAAAACTCTTCAGCATCTTCCTGAACATGCCTTCCCATTCTCAAACCAACGACAAGAACAAACTCCAGTTTTTAGCTCCACATATCAGAGACATTGTTCCATCAATCAATTTCTATATGGCTTCAACCTGAATCATTAAGTAGTCCCTTCCCCATATTTCACTTCACTTCTCCCTTATTCCCACTATATTTTACTTTTCTCTATCCTAATCCTCATATTCCTCAACATTAGCCACTCATTGTTTTTCCCACCACTGTCCACTATATGGATTTGCTAGTTTTATAAACTCAACCAGCCTTTTGCCTCATCATTAGAGTCACCATCTAGTAGTTTGCAGAGCTTCACAGGGACCATACAAGTGGACATACAAGTGCAGACAAAAAGGGGTCCCTTCCTGCAGGTTTGACTTCTTAAAATTGCTTAAGGAATTGCACAGGAACAGACAGCAAGGAAAAGTTGGAATTGGCGAATATGACACAGGCAAGAGGGGAAGTAGAAGGGGAAAGGAGGCCTGTGATTTTTCTTTTACTCCAGCTAGTAGTCACTCTTCCATGAACTCCCAGTCTGCTTGCTGTTCAAGATCTTTACATCCAGGCTTATCTAAAACTTCCTAATCTTTTGCCCTGTAAATGCCACATGCATTCCTGCCTTCATGCCTTGGCGGGACCCACACCTGCTGTCAAGAATGCCCTCTCCCTCCACCTGCTCAATGGTGTCCCACCCACATGTCTGTTCTCAGTTCCAGCTGACCCCTTGGACAGCAGACCCCCTCATTCACACCTCCTGCCTCCTTGAGCAGGAGGAAAGGAAAACTGAGAAAAGGAATTGAGCCTCAGAAAATTTAAGTGATGAGCCCAGGGCCATACCTGCCTCTGAAACCCTTGTCTGTTTCATTATGCTAATTGCCTCTAAAATGCTCTAACACCAGACCTGTGTCTCACATCTCTCAGTGTCCTCAGCTTGTAGGCTGTGAGCACTTAATGAATATTCATGGGAGCTTATATTCAAACGAGGTCATATTTCCCCAGTATACCACTATAGAGGGAGAGAGCCAAGAGGCAGAGGAGAACAAGTGCTGGATTAAAATTTCCGTAGATAATCCACCAAGTGAATGATCCACAGGCATGATAATCCAGTGTTGGCTAGATACCCAATTCCACAGAGGTCTCCTGCTTCATGTCACAATGTCAGAGCATAAGCACCAGCCTGTGCTTCCATGGCCGTTTCTGCTCATCCAATGAACTTGCTGGGCCTGGAATTAATCCTCGGTGGATGTTAGAAATATTATGACAACAGCTGGCACTGTCATTTGCAGTGTCCAAAATGGAACTTCCATTTCTTTTTTTCCCCAAGGAAGATTTATGTGTTTCTCTTCAAGTACCGGGCTTACTTCAAAATTAAAATATTCAATTTCTCTTCAACAGTTGGATTTTCTGATGATTTAAAACAAAGAAAAATGGCTTTCTAACATCAAACTAGCCCCTGTGTTATACAGGCTGTGATATATTCATGTTTTACATTCAAGGTAGTGTTTCTTAGAAACATGTTTTTGATGATGATTTTTGAATCTGTGCAAGTAAAAGGTGTGATACAATGGATGCCACCATAGTGCTTTTCGTAGGGGATGGAGAGTAGTTTTTATTAAAAAAAGAAAGAAGGAAAGGAAAAAAAGAAAAATGGCTCAATTTTTGTTTGTTTGTTTGTTTGTTTTTCTTTCTGAAACTTGGTCATGGAAACGTCAATCCAGAAAGACCAGGCAGGATATTGGGGGCCAGGCTAAGGCTGAAGCCCTGTTTACTAGGGCAGCCATGTCTATGGCATTAACAGCCTGGGCACAGCAAAGTGGCATATGCCAACGAAGGCTATCCCAGCTGTCACAAATGCAGTATAATCAGGCAAATTTGACAACACAGCTCTGCCAAGATAATTCATATTCCTGGGCCAGGGTTATAATCAGTTTGTGCAATTTTCAAATATTTTTGTGATCCTTCTATGCAATGGTACGCAGTATTCATAATATAATTCATGTGGTGATCCCATTACTGATAATAAATGTGGTCTTAGGCAGCACAGAGCCTAATCTTTCTGTAAGAATTAAGGTAGAAGCCACAGGGGATCCTATAAGCCATTCTAGTGTTTCAATGAGTAAAACTGGATCTCCGGGAACATTTCAATAATCAAAACTTCTCCACACCATTCCACAAGCTCAGAAGTTCATTCCATGGTTCTTCTTCCAAGTTCTACTGGTCAGCTTTAAGTGCTTGCCCAATTTTTGTACTTTTCCATGTGGGAATCTCTCTTACCAAAATGTTCTTACTATATTTTTCTTTAGAATCTACTGTAATTGTTAGGCTTTTTTTTTTTTTTTTGGCTTCTCTTCTTTAGAGAAAAAAAGTGGGGGAGGGTGTTTAAATGAGATTTAGAGTTCAAAGCTAAATAGAAGGGCAGTTTGTTTAGCTGGGCATATCCAACGCTGTTTCTTAAATGTTTATTTTATGGCTTTGTCCTACTTTAAAAGTCTTATTTAAAAGATGAATGACCATGACTTCAGAATTTGGACAGAAAAACAAAATGCCTAAGCCCAGACATCCAAATGAGACTCCAGTGGTAATTCATATCAGTGTATAATGATCTCCAAAGTAACTCTCTAGACAATAGAACACAAGAAGGAAGGCCATGTGATGAGCCTATCTATGCTTCTGTATGATAACTTGAATTATTTTGTGGTTGTTGCTGCATTGCTAAAAATATGCTGCCCAATAAAATGGCCATCAATGCATAAAACAATTTTGTGTGTGTTTAAATAGTGCTTTATTTGGATACTTAGAAACCAGGGAGTTCACGACATTATAGTCACTCATCATTTATGTTTCTAATAAAAAAAGTAAAGAAATCCTTTATTTCAATTCTATATTCTACTTCTGTTTTCACCTAGCTAATTATTATCTTATATGGTAATGATTAGAAATTGCCAAGGAAGTTAGAGGGTCCATTGTTAGGCGTGAAGGTGTTTTGTTTTAAGATTAAAAGGTTAAAAAAGTGAAAAGGGGGCCAGGCAAATGAGGTGGGAGGGCACTGGGAAGGTGGGAGAGGACCAAAAGAGGACAAAGTTAAGAAAGAGGAAGATGGAGAAGATTGAGTGGGAAGGAAAGAATAGGTAGGGAGGGAAGTGAGAAGTAGAGAGAACAGATGGTAAAGAATGGAAGGAACAGACAGTAGGTAGAACCCTAGATCCCACTGAGGGAAACATGGGGGTAGGTAAGCATGTGGAATTGGTGTTGGATAGACTCAAGCTCTACCATGTAGTAACTGGATGAACTTGGGCAAGTCTCTTAACCTTGAGGATAGCAATATAATCCACTTGACAGGGTTATTGTGAGGATTAATTGAAATAATCCATGCAAATGTCTGGTACATGGTAAACACTGCCTAGATGTCAGCTGTGCTGATGAAGATGAGGAAGACTATTGGGGGTCAGGAATGTATGTGTTTGGCTCAGTGGAGAGTCCCTAAATGAGCAACTTACAATTACTCTCCACCAGAAACTTACATTAGAAAGGAAGATAAACATGTAGACAAAAGAATCACTATTATGTAAAATAAGAAATAGTTGGTGGGTCTTCAATATTAACACATGCACAAAATTAATACACTGAAACCCTTCCAAGTGAAAAAAAATGGGAAGTTAAAATAGAGAGCAGGTGAGATGTGAATAAGGTTTTGCATCATAGTTAGCAAAAAGGAATATGGCAACTGTGTACATAGTAGTTAAAAGAGTGGGCTTTAGAACTCCGTGCATCTGGGTCTACCTCACTCATTTACTAACTTTGAACATGTTACTTGTTCTGGACCTCTGTTTATGCACCTATAAAAGGAGAATATAAATCCCTATCTTGTAAGATTGTTATGTGGATTAAATGAGGAAATATACAAATTTAGCACAGTGTTATGATAAAGGTGATGTCATTATTACTTTATTAGAGTTTAGTACTATAGTTAGAGTTCATCACAGATTTAGAGAATACTTTATATGAGAAAAACAAATACAGCTAGGCTCACTAAGCTTACAGAAAAGATGACAGGAGCCAGAATACAGGGCACAGGGAGTAGACAGAGTAGGTATGTTGTGGTGGGCAGTGAGAGGCAGAAGTGTAAGCACATTAAGGGCCGTATCAAGAAAGATAAGCAGCTGTTCTCATTTTCTGATGTGGCCAAGATAAGCCAGAAAAAGTGGAGTTTTTTTATTTTATTTTTTTAACGTTTATTTATTTTTGAGACAGAGAAAGACAGAGCATGAACGGGGGAGGGTCAGAGACAGAGGGAGACACAGAATCGGAAACAGGCTCCAGGCTCTGAGCGGTCAGCACAGAGCCCCATGCCGGGCTCGAACTCACGGACTGCGAGATCATGACCTGAGCTGAAGTCGGACGCTTAACCGACAGAGCCACCCAGGCGTCCCTCAGAAAAAGTTTTAAGTTAAATGTTGGCAGAAAAGTTCACAATATGTTCAGAGCCATGACAAAGATCCTCAACAGTATAAGCTTCCTTTGGAGGATTTTTTAAAAAATTTTATTTATTTTTGAGAGAGAGAGACTGAGTCGGGGAGGGGCAGAGAGACAAAGGATCCAAAGCGGGCTCTGCGCTGCATGCTTGAACTCACAAACCGTGAGACCATGACCTGAGCCCAAGTTGGACACTTAACTGACTGAGCCACCCAGGCACCCTTTCCTTTGGAGGGTTTTTAAGATATATAGGAAGTAATCTTTACTAGTGTTTTTAAATACAAGTTTGCTTGCAGGCTGATGGATGGAGTAAATAACTCTCTTAGTCGGGTCTTCTACTCTAGAGGACAAATGGCATTTGCCTCTTAGTTGAAATATAGTTTCTTTCTTCCTGGAAGAAGACAGAGGAACAAAGAAGGCCCACTATCTTGAGAAACTACATCTAAGAGTCTGGCATTATGGTAGATCACCTGTGTTGGATTTGTAGCAATTCTGTAATCTGTTCCACAATGATCTTTTTATTATGTTGTATTTCATGATCTCTATTCATTTTAATCCTACTGATGA
Source organism: Panthera pardus (assembly GCF_024362965.1). Taxonomy (NCBI): domain Eukaryota; kingdom Metazoa; phylum Chordata; class Mammalia; order Carnivora; family Felidae; genus Panthera; species Panthera pardus. Next base: position 34,172,033 of record NW_026526765.1, on the reverse strand, counting down.
GCAATATTGTAGTATAATCTTTATTTAGCAAACTTGGAGACTGAGGCACAAGGAAATTAAATTAGTGCCCAAAATAACCATGGAAGATAGAGTTTTTCAGCCTAAATCTATTTGTCAAAGCTTATGTTAAAAATGGCAGTGAATTGCCAATGAGTTATTAAACAAAGAAAAATGTTTCCCATACCAAAAATTGATACACTAAAAAATATTCATGATAATATTCTATTTGATAAAACTGCTCTAACTAGGAGAAAACCTTTCCATAGCTTAGGATCCAGAACCACCTTGGCCCCTTAACGTGAGGAGGGTTCAATCATCAGAGTTGGACTGAGATTCACCATGAAAAATTATGGTCAAATTGTATGAAATTTTCTAAAGAAAAATCAACGTCATAATAGTAACAGCATGTTAAAAGAAGAAGAAAAAATGAACCCTGAAATACTGAGCCTGTTAAGGATATCATTATGTAGAAGACTGTTATCTACAAATTTGAAAAAGTGATGATTTGGAACCCATCTTCTGGATTAAAAATAAAAAAACTATTAAATAATGATAACCAGGTATTTTTATAAATCATGCAGAGAGAGGACAAGAGGGAAATTCTGAACCATCTCACAGCATTAAACATTTATTTAAAGAGCATCATTTGAATTCAAACAAATGAGACTTTTAAAGGATAAAGTTAGAGGCTTACACTCTTTCACTCATGACTACCACTCTTTCATTCAATTGGCACTGATTAAGCTCAGAGCCCTCTATCAGAATGTTATTAAGGGTTCAAAAGGAATAAAAGATATGGTCTTTGATCTCACAGAATACACACCTTAGATAGGAGATAATGTTTCATTAGGTTTCCTCTGGATAATTTAAAATCTAGAGTTATATATGAACAAAAATAAAGTTGCATGTGTTATAGGAATATAACCCATTTTTAGAAAATGAGTAAAGCAGGGAAGTTTCCATTTCTTTTATATGTCTTGCCTACATGTTTTATCTAATTCCTATGTATTTTAAAGAATACCAGTATTAAATTAGGAGAAGCATTAATAGTAAGAACACAGGTTGGAATGATTGCAAAGTATGTTTGGATAAGATTATGATTCATTATAAGTAATCAAGATTAATGAAGCAAGGTGAATGCAAATGAGAAGGGTAAGTGACCATCAGAAAAACAGACAAAGCATCCTTATGCAGCAAAGTCCTTAAGGAAGGAGAATAATCATTAGAATGCAAAGGAGTTCATTGTGAAATGTTTCAAAGTACATTTGCCCTCCCCTCTCCCACCTCCAACTGCTTAATGTAAGGCTGGCGGCAGTCCTTCGATGCCCTAGAGGGCAACAAATTCGGGTCAGTGAACCAAGTCTGCTATTCCAATATGGTTCCTAGAGGAACCATCCTTATTGGAATATAGAAATGTACAAGATAACTCTTTAGTGATGTGTCATCAGTCTCTTCCATCCACCTCCATAAAAAAAAAAAATAATAACATGGCTTAATTCTGCTATCTTCAAACCAATCCCCAGATTACAGTATCTCAGTTCCTAACCAATGGAAATGAATTTGAAATTGTCATGTATTCTTACAGAAATCATTTTGTTTACGATTAGATGTGCCAATGTATCTTAAATGCTACCCCTGAGAGAAGAAATTAAAGCAGTTTTGTTAGTAAGAGAGAAATAAAGGCAATAGAATGGGTGATATAAAAGCTGCAGAGGGACCGATGGGCTACAAGACCCTGAACCAGACAAAACGAGCTGGGATAAAAACTGCGGGTAAAAGGGTTTGGCTTTGGAAGAGATCAGGCTTGTCTGAATTGTCACTCACAGACAGAAAGGAAGGCTAACAGTGGAGAGAAATTTTGTATCGGAGGAGACAGCCAGCACACAGAATGGCCTAAATCAGTGGCTCTTAAAGTGTGGTCCTCGCGAGAGCTGCACTGGCATCCTCTGCGAGCACCACCCCCGAATCAGATGTAGCGAATCAGATCCCTGAGGATGAGGCCCAGGGAACTGTGCTACAACAAGCCTGTCATGTGATTTGTATACGCACTAAAGTTTCAGAACCAGGGACCTAAATCATCTCGGTTAAAGCAGATCCTCTGCTGAGAACAAGAGGGTGGGGTCCGGACTTCAGGGTGGAGATTTAGAACAGCTGCAGGGAGGAATGTAGGATGGAGGTGAGAGATGAATTAAAGGCCTGTATGAGGCTAGGAAGCATATCCCTCGGAACTGAAAAATCTTGTCAGATGGCTTCTGGGTCTGTCTTCTGAGCACAATAATAATGAGTCTACGTAAAACTGCATTCAGATTATCACATAACTGACTACGAATCTGGAAAGACAGCTTGATTATGATTTAGGGACTGCTATATATGGTATATATGTAATCCACATATGGGGTGTGTGTGTGTGTGTGTGTGTGTGTACAGAATGGGTCAAATGGAGCAAAAAAGAAGAAAATCTTCAGATGCCTAGCAGAGAAAACACACTGGCACAAGAGACTCAGAATGAAGTCCATAACTCTTCTGTGTGGCCCTGGGAAAATCATTAAACTTCTTCATAGCTCATTTTCTCATCTGTAAAGTTGAATCCAGTATTCATTTATTCAAACAAAGCGGGGGTGAGGGGGAGTAGACAAGTCCATTAATAACTACAGCACAGAGAAAGGCTACGATAGGGGTATTTATGGATATTTACAGAATGCTTGGAGAACAGTAAGGAATTACAATCAATTCTAAATAAGGAAAACAAGGAGGCCTTCACCCTGAAGAGGCCACGGAGCTGGACCACAAAGAATGAGAGAAAATTCAACAGATGTTAGACCATACAGGTAGAGCGTAAGGGAATGCAGGGCAATCAGAGGGAACAGAAATAGGCCAGCACAGATTTGTAGGCATGAGACTATTCTGAGGGAGGGAGAAGGTCTCTTCTAGCTCCACAGCTGGTTTTTCAAACATCTTTCAGCAGCCTGAAAATAATGGGCAAATTTGATAGTGTACTCTTATCCACCAAGCCAGTGCTAGGGCACTTTTTTCATTTTTGAACAGTTCATAAATATTGAGCTTTGGGTAAAAGCCTCTCAGAATTCTTCCCGGCTGGTTTTAAAGTAAAAGAACCAGGAGTGTAAACTGTCAAAGGATGCCTAGCCCTTCCATTTTCCATACTCCTGGCATGGGGATCACAGGTATTCTGGGGGCCACTTGGCAGAAGGGTTACTTGCCTCTATGAAAAATATTGCTGCTCAGAGGCCAGAATTTAAATTGATTCCATCATAGGAAAAGGAAGAACACACTGCAATGAACTTTTGATTACCCTTTTATAAGTGGGCCAACTTTTTATTCTTGTAGTAAAATTCATATATTGAATCTCTGGCAAAGAGCCCTTGCTAAGCACCCTTTTCTTGTCTTGGGTCAAGCCTCAGGGGACCTGAATGAGCAGGAAGCAGTTGTCCTCTTGAATTTAAAAGCAGTTCTGAGCTCTCCTCAGGGTAGCTCAGTTACACTTAAGACAAAGGAGTAGCAGACTGAATTTCTGGAAGAGAACACACATAAGAAGAGCACCTTTTTCAGTTTGATCAGATTCCACGATTCCAGGACAAAGCAACAGGCTGATCAATCACAATATCATACCTCCCTCTTCTGGAAAATGTTTCTGATCAGTCACTTTTTTACAACTTCTGAAAACATTCCCAGCTGCCAGCCTGAAAGGGCATCCTCACAGGGGACACCTATGGTTCTACTTGAAAGAATGAATCATTTTTTCAGGTAATGAATTATATACCAGGCACATGAGCCTCAAAAGTTTAGTCCAAAGAACATTATTTCACTAAGTTCTAGGTTCACATGGAATAAATCACACGCCTATCTATTAAGATGATTTCTCTGGGCTTTTTAAGGCTTCCCACAGTGTGGAACCTCCAAAGGGAAACCATCTCCCCAGAGCAAAGCGCTCAGGATACGCACTCACACCATTATCGGGCTGCGTGATGACCAGCAAGCATTATGAAGCATCTACTTTGTGCTGAGCAGAGACTACAGTGGTTGGTTCGAAACACAAAAAATCTGAGTCAAATCCTGTCCCGGAAATATAGCCCAGAATGTTACAGTTGTTGGTTTTTAAGCCTTCTCTGACCGTGTTCTGACAGAATGACAGTGAATTTTGAGACTTTAGATCTGGGTGAATTGGTTAGCTACCCTTTCCCCGTCTTTATGTTAATGATAATGTTTTGAACATGGGCCAAACCTTCACTGTGTAAGTTTTTCTCAGCTCTTACTACATCACTTGGCCTCATAGAATGGGTATCGCTTTTAGATTTGATTCCCTCCCCTAACATGTTAACCAGGTATCATTCAGGAAATAGTTGATATCATGAATGATCACCCCTTTCCTCGATAACCCTTATCATCAATAAAAGGTTTTGGATACTGTAAAGAAACAGGTTTTTGTTTTGTTTTCACATATCCAAATCAAATGAACCTTGGAGATCTCACAGAATCATAAACTGACAGATGAGGCTAACAGGAAACTTTCTCCAATAAGCACAGGCTCTTTGGGCAGATTTCTCATTTGCAAGCCAGGCATAATGCCAATTAAAAGAGAGGCAGTGTGAATGCCAACAAGAACCCCAAGTGTGTGTGTGAGGGGAGACGGGGTGGAGGACACAGAAGACAAACCACTGCCTTGACAGGATTTCACTGAAAGCCCAGCAGAGGCAGTGATACCCGGAAGCACTGTAATTGTTAGAACCTCAGAAGTCTCCAATTTCTGCTGAATTTCTGTTGACCATTATCTCTCCCTCAGAAGGGAAGTCTGAGAAAAGGCATTATCATTATGTACAGTGCCAAGGAAAAGGGAAATACAGTTTTCAAACAATTTTTCTCTTCAGTTTTCTCACTATGACTTTCACAATTAACTCAATTTGTATTATTTTCAAAAATTCATGACTTTAAACATTATTTAATCTGATGTATTTTTCTTAACCATTACATGCAACCGTTCCATGCAACGGGTAGTCTGTTCAAAACAGACCCCAAAGACCAGGATAAAAAGCCCGATTTCCCTACTGGCAAATGCTGGTTGGGACATGGATTCCCATTTGCCCTCCCTTATGGCATCTCCCGCTTTTATTTCTGACTCTGACATTTTGGCTCTGATTCATAGGCAATTTCTGATTCATAGGCAATTTCTGATTCATTAGCTATTCCATTCCTATGCCCAGGGGAAGATCCCTCTTTATAGTGCTTGAAACTCCTGCAATTTGAGGGATCCTTTTTAAGAAAAGGATACCACATAACAAATACAAAATGCCGATGATAACTTGAAAGTCACCCACGTGAAGGGGAAGCACAAAGGAGGGAAGTTGAATTGGAAAGTGACAGTGATTTTAACACTTACCATTGAAACACATTGTGTTGAGTTTTTACAAAAAACCACCATGACAATACATTACTAGAGTGCTTTCCAGAATGCTGGAAGGGGCCTGTGTAAGTGAGGAGCTTCTACAGTTTCATGACAACAATCCTGCCTCTGCTCTTGTGCAAATCTCCACAGCCACCTTTACAGCCAAACCAAGGGGCAGCTCCAGCCCAAGAATAAGTCTAACCCCCTTTACTGGTTTCCCTGAATCCAGAGAAAGATCAAGCTCTCAAAAAGAGACATAGTTCAAATTAGTGTTTTCATTTTCCTTAGGTAAATACCCAGAAGTAGAATTACTAGGTCATAGGGTACTTCTATTTTTAGTTTTTTAAGCTACTTCCATATTGTTTTCCATAGTGGCTGCACCAATTTACATCCCTACCTAAAGGACACAAGGGTTTCCTTTTTCCACATCCTTGCCAACACCTGCTATTTCTTGTCTTTTTGATACTAGCCATTCTGACTGGTCCACTGACAGATGCATAGATAAAGATGTGGTGTGTGGATATATACGTGTATATATGTATGTGTATACATACGTGTATATATATACATATGTATGTATACACGTATATACATGTATACATATATATATACATATATATATATATATATATACACACACACACAATGGAATATTACTCAGCCATAAAAAGAATGAGATTTCAGCATCTGTGAAACACGGATGTACCTAGAGTATATTATGCTAAGTGAAATAAGATAGACAAAGACCAATACCAAATGATTTCACTTGTATATGGAAATTACAAAAAACAACAAAACAAACAACAAAAAAGAAAACAGACTCCTAAATATAGAGAATAAACTTGTGGTTGCCAGGGCAGGAGGGGGGGGGGGCGGGGCAGTGGAAGGATAGGCAAAACAGGTGAAGGGGATTAAGAGGTACATCCTTCCAGTCAAAAATAAGCCACAGGATGAAAAGCACAGCATGGGAAATATAGTCAATAATCTTATAACTTTGTGTAGTGACAGATGGTAACTAAACTTATCATGGTGAGCATATAGGATATGTATATAATTGCCAAATCAGTGCTGAACACCTGAGACTAATTAAACATTTTTTTTTTAGTTTAAAAAGTTAAAGAATTAAAGGTAAAAAAGTGAAAAAAATATTGTAGAAAATTAAAGTATTGCTCCTAACTATACAGGTTTCTGATCCTCAAAATACTACCCAATACCTCCTTGATCATCTCATCTGAGTATCCAGTTTTCTTTTTTTTTTTTTAATTTTTTTTTAACGTTTATTTATTTTTGAGACAGAGAGAGACAGAGCATGAACGGGGGAGGGGCAGAAAGAGAGGGAGACACAGAATCTGAAACAGGCTCCAGGCTCTGATAGGTCAGCACAGAGCCTGATGCGGGGCTCGAACTCACGGACCATGAGATCATGACCTGAGCCGAAGTCGGACGCTTAACCGACGGAACCACCCAGGCGCCCCTGAGCATCCAGTTTTCATAAGATGCACATTACCATAATGTTCCTCCTCATGGAATGTTGTATTTAGTGATCAAAATTTACTTCTCTGATTCCATGCCCCCCTCCCTTTTTTTCTTTAAAGTTCAAACAGGATCTTCCATTGTGGTTCCGGACTCAGGTCAGAGAGACATACGTTATTCACAAATAATTTGCCAAATACTTCTACAGGCTTCTAGAGCTATTTTTGATGACTCTCACAGAAGGGGTTTTATTTAACAGTCTAGTCCCGACTGTGTTCCATCAAGTGACTGGCTCCCCAGGCAGCTGCTAGAGCTCACGGCCATCCTGAACCAGGCACTGCCACAGTAGCAGAGGGGCCACTCAGAAGCACGTTGGCAGACAAAAACATTGCCATAGACCATTCTAATTCACTTACCAGCTTTCCTGAACCTTGCCAAAGAATAAGTCCTCATCTTCAGAATGCACATTGTATGATTCACCTAATTATGTTCTGGTTATGACCTACTATGTATCCAACACAGACCCAGAGAATAAATTCTTTCTAGCCACAGAGAAATCTTATTCTGGAGCCATTCATATCTCTCCCACTTAGACCAGCTTCATTCTGAGCCTCAGCTGCTTATATGGCAAAGGCCATGCTGATGGCCGCATACCAATTCACCCAATCTTTAGTCATATACTTTTTTTTTTCAGTTTTGTTATTTACTTTTTTGTTAAAGTATAATCAACATACAGTGTTACATTAGTTTCAGGTGTACAGTATAATGTTTCAACAATTTTATACATTGCTCATTGCTCATCAAGATAAGCGGACTCTTGGGGCACCTGGGTGGCTCAGTCAGTTAAGCACCCGGCTTCAGCTCAGGTCATGATCTCGCAGTTTATGAGTTCAAGTCCCACATCGGGCCCTGTGCTGACAGCTCAGAGCCTGGAGCCCGCTTCAGATTCTGTGTCTCCCTCTGTCTCTGCCCCTCCCCCACGTGTGCTCTGTCTCTCTCTCTCTCTCATAAATAAATAAAAACATTAAAAAACTTAAAAAAAAGAGTCTCTAAAAAAGATAAGTGGACTCTTTTTTTTTTTTAAATATGAAATTTATTGTCAAATTGGTTTCCATACAACACCCAGTGCTCATCCCAACAGGTGCCTTCCTCAATGCCCATCACCCACTTCCCCCCCCCCCCCCACCAACCCTCAGTTTATTCTCAGTTTTTAAGAGTCTCTTATGGTTTGCCTCCTTCCCTCTCTGTAACTTTTTTTCCCCTTCCCCTCCCCCATGGTCTTCTGTTAAGTTTCTCAGGATCCATATAAGAGTGAAAACATATGGTATCTGTCTTTCTCTGTATGACTTATTTCACTTAGCATAGTACCCTCCAGTTCCATCCACGTTGCTACAAATGGCCAGATTTCATTCTTTCTTATTGCCAAGTAGTATTCCATTGTATATATAAACCACATCTTTTTTATCCATTCATCAGTTGATGGACATCTAGGCTCTTTCCATAATTTGGCTATTGTTGAGAGTGCTGCTATAAACATTGGGGTACAAGTGCCCCTGTGCATCAGCACTCCTGTAACTCTTGGGTAAATTCTTTGCAGTGTTATTGCTGGGTCGTAGGGGAGATCTATTTTTAATTTTTTGAGGAACCTCCACACTGTTTTCCAGAGTGGCTACACCAGTTTGCATTCCCACCAACAGTACAAGAAGGTTCCCATTTCTCCACATCCTCTCCAGCATCTATAGTCTCCTGATTTGTTCATTTTAGCCACTCTGACTGGTGTGAGGTGATATCTCAGTGTGGTTTTGATCTGTATTTCCCTGATGAGGAGTTGAGCATCTTTTCATGTGCCTGTTGGCTATCTGGATATCTTCTTAGAGAAGTGGACTCTTAATCCCCTTTATCTATTTCACCCATCCCCCACCCTAAGCATCCCCTCTGGCAACCACAATTTCTTCTCTGTATTTAAGAGTCTGTTTGATTGTTTTATCTTTTTTTTTTTTTTGCTTATTTTTTCTTAAATTCCACACATGAGTGAAATCATATGCTCTTTCATATTTGTCTTTCTCTTGTCTGACTTACTTTACTTAGCAATATACCCTTCAGGTCCATCACGACCCAAAGCAATCTACAGATGTAAACGCAATCCCTATCAGAGTACCAACATTTTTCACAGATAATACTAAAATTTGTATGGAACCACAAAAGACCCCAAATAGCCAAAGCGATCTTGAAAAAGAACAAAACTGGAGGTATCACAATTCCCTATTTCAAGACATACTACAAATCTGTAGTAATCAAAAGACTATGATAATGGCACAAAAAGAGACACACAGATCAATGGAACAGAAGAGACATCCCAGAAATAAACCCACATTTATATGGTCAATTAATCTACAACAAAGGAGGCAAGAATACACAATGGGGAAGACAACCTCTTTAACAGATGGTGCTGGGAAAGCTGGACAAGCCACACACAGAATGAAACTGAACCACTTTCTTACAGCATACACAAAAATAAACTCAAAATGGATGGAAGACCATTACATAGGAGACTTGAAACCATAAAACTCCTAGAAGGAAACCTAGGCAGTCATGTTTTTGACACTGGCCATAGAAACATTTTTCTACAAATGTCTCATCAGGCAAGGGAAACAAAGGCAAAAATACACTATTGGAACTACATCAAAATAAAAATCTTTTGCACAGTGAAGGAAACCTTCAATAAAATGACAAAGCAACCTACTGAATAGTAGAAGATATTTGCAAATGATATTATCTGATAAGGGGTTAACATCTCAAAATCATAAAAAATGTCTACAACTTAACACCAAAAACAAATAATCCGATTAAAAAAGTGGGCAGAAGCCCTGAATAGTCATTTTTTCCAAAGAAGACACACAAATGGTCAAAACACATGAGAAGATGTTCATCATCACTCCTCATCAGGGAAATGCAAAGCAAAACCACATTGAGAGATCACCTTACATCTGTCAGAATGGCTAGAATCAAAAAGACAAGAAATAATAAGCCTTGGCAAGGATGTGGAAAAAAAGGGACCTTCATGCACTATGGGTGGGAATGCACACTGATACAGCCATTACAAAACAGCATGAGGTTTCTTTAAAAAATTAAAAATAGAATTACTATATGATCCAGTAATTCCACTACTGGGTATTTACCCAAAGAAAATGAAAATACTAATTTGAAAAGATATATGCACCTATATATTTATTGCAGCATTGTTTATAATAGCTGAGATATGGAAACAACCCAAGTTTCCATCAATAGATCAGTGGATAAGGAGGAGATGTGGGGTGGGGGGGGGGGGGAGAGGGAGAGAGAAAAGAATGTGATCTTGCCATTTGCAACACCGACTTAATATTAGACTAGCTAGCATAACAGCAGCATTGGAGCTAACATCCAAGTCATGAAATCACAGAGTAATGGATTTTTAGAATACAAGGAGCCTCCAAAGTGATCTGGTTGAACGTCCCATCTAGCAGAAGGAGTCTAGTCCCTAGAGCTCAGAAGCTTGTCCATCTGGCTGCAACTGCATAGATCCACTCACACAGAGCTCCTCCTCTTATATGGCAGGCCATTTCCTTGGAAGTTGATTTTAATGTTTAGAAACTCTTCCTTATATTTGCTCATTTCTAGGCCATAGTCCCCCACCTACCATTCCTATTCTTGGAGCATTCAAGAATAATCCTCTTCTTACTCTACCAATGACAGACCTTTTAGCTCTTATGAACAATATACTGAGTTCTACTTAGGCATCTAATTCTTTTTCTACTATTAACCATTTGGCATGGTTTATTACCCTTTCACTATTCTGGCACCTGCTTCTAGGTGTTCTCTAATTTGTCATATTCCTCTTAAAACATCTCACCTACACCTGAAATTACTAACCTAAATGTGGTCTATACATATTTATAGTAGATACTTCTATTTTTGTGGAATAGCATTCAAAGAATACACAACTGAATTAATTTTGGGAGTCAATTGTGTGAAACCCTTGGCTACAATTAAGCTCATAACCAATTAGATTTAAAACAAGAATGTTCTCTAAACTAGATTCTCTAAGAATAGAATATTATGTCTCTAGAAGGAGTTAAAACTGTCTTATAATAATCATCTTCCAATTGATATTAAAAGAATGGAACTCCATAATAACCATCCCCCATCCCACTGTGTTGACCTGCTGTAGAGTTGGTAACCTAAGGTCTGCAAACTCATCCTCAAATTCTGCCAAGTGTCTACATGGTACCATGCTATATACATAAAAGTTGTCTTGCAATTTATGACTACAGTCTTCAGTGGAATGGTCACCAGTCCTAAAAAAAAAGTCATCTAGCCTAACCCACGTTAGGTAAATGCTCTATAAATTTCTTATATTTTTATACTTGTCTTCACATTGTTGATATCGTTCCAAGGCCTATAGTAAGCATTATATCAATACTTACTAAGCCATCAGATAAATGAATGATGAGTTCCCTTGCTCTCACCCTCTCTTTAATAATGTTGATTGGTTTTCCCAGCCCTTCAAGAAATTGTAAGGGGGACTTTCTGAGGGGAGATATTTAGAATCCAAAATCTATAAAGAATTTATCAAACTCAACACCCAAAAAACAAATAATCCAATGAAGAAATGGGCAAAAGACGTGAATAGACACTTCTCCAAGGAAGACATCCAGATGACCAACTGACACATGAAAAAATGCTCAACATCACTCATCATCAGGGAAATACAAATCAATACCACAATGAGATACCACCTTACACCTGCCAGAATGGCTAACATTAACAACTCAGGCAACAACAGATGTTGGCGAGGATGCGGAGAAAGAGAATCTCTTTTGCATTGTTGGTGGCAATGCAAGTTGGTGCAGCCACTCTGCAAAACAGTATGGAGTTTCCTCAAAAAACTAAAAATAGAACTACCCTGTGACCCAGCAATTACACTACTAGGCATTTATCTACGGGATACAGGTGTGCTGTTTCAAAGGGACACATGCACCCTCATGTTTATAGCAGACTATCAACAACAGCCAAAGTATGGAAAGAGCCCAAATGTCCATTGATGGATGAATGGATAAAGAAGATGTGGTATATATATATTACAATGGAGTATTACTCAGCAATCAAAAAGAATGAAATCTTGCCATTTGCAACTACGTGGATGGAACTGGAGGGTATTATGCTAAGTGAAATTAGTCAGAGAAAGACAAAAATCATATGACTTCACTCATATGAGGAATTTAAGAGACAAAACAGATGAACATAAGGGTAGGGAAACAAAAATAATATAAAAAAAGGGAGGGGGACAAAACAGAAGAGACTCATAAATATGGAGAACAAACTGAGAGTTGCTAGAGGGGTTGTGGGAGAGGGGATGGGCTAAATGGGTAAGGGGGCATTAAGGAATCTACTCCTGAAATCATTGTTTCACTCTATGCTAATTTAGATATAAATTTTAAAAAATAAAAAATAAAATTAAACAAAAACAATAAAAAAATAATAATGTTGATTGGTTTTCAATGTATTTCATTCCCCATATCCTTCTTAGGAACTATGGCTCTCCACTAGGGCACTAAGCAGTGATACTATTCTTGACTCTGCCATTGAGTGATTGTGTTACTTTGGAAATATGTGTAAGCCACTAAGGATCCTTATTTCCCCATGTGAACAACATTTCATGTATTTATTTATTTTTTTTTAATTTTTTTTTTTAACATTTATTTATTTTTGAGACAGAGAGAGACAGAGCATGAACGGGGGAGGGGCAGAGAGAGAGGGAGACACAGAATCCGAAGCAGGCTCCAGGCTCTGAGCCATCAGCCCAGAGCCTGACGCAGGGCTCGAACTCACGGACCGCAAGATCGTGACCTGAGCTGAAGTCGGACGCTCAACCGACTGAGCTACCCAGGCGCCCCAACATTTCATGTATTTAAACAAAGACATAATAATACTTCATTTAATTTTCAGGCAAATCAGAATGAAGGACAGAAAGGTTAACAACTAATTTTGTCAGGGTCATTTTGCTAGCAGGTGGTGGAGATGGGATCTAAATCCGGGCAGTCTGGCTTCTGCATGTGTGTGCTCAATCCCTGTGCCATACCATCTCTCCATGTCTTCTGAGGGCATAATGTTTGGGAAATAAGGAAGAACTTTCTCTTCTTTTCCTTGGGTAGTATGGAAGATCACTGATCACACTGCTTACATAATAAGTGAATCTCTCAATATATAAAAAACTGATTGGGGGCATCAGCTGTGGTGACAGCTCAGAGCCTGGAGCCTGCTTCAGATTCCGTGTCTCCCTCTCTCTCTCTGTCCCTCCCCCACTTGCACTCTGTCTCTCTCTCTCTCTCTCTCTCTCTCAAAGATAAATAATAAACATTAAAAAATTAAAACAAATAAATAAAAATAAAAAACATTGATTTTTCATTAGTTCCTCAGAGAATAGCCTCTTCTGAATCATATTTTTTAAAGTTACCAACCAATGGAAAAATCACTCAAAATACAGTGCCTTGAACACAGAATGGATGCAAATGCCTTGAACTGATCTGGATTCCTTCCAGTCACAACTGTTGGAAGAATTTACCCGAAATGTTAAGAACCATGAAAGTCAGTTGACCTATTGCCAGAACAACAGCAAATCAAAAAAGTGCTACACCAGGCACCAGGAATCCGAGGGAAAAGGAAAAACGCATTTCCTCAGAAAAAATCAAGGTACAGACTATTCCAGAGCTGAGCACTGGAGCACTGGCCCAGTTGAAGGTAAGAACAGAAAGGTACTCAGATACTTGCAGGCAGTTTACAGTAGCATAAATAGTTACTTATGACCTCACAAATGAGAAAATTCTCAGGATTTATTACCTTCTCCAGGCTTGTCCACACACATGCCCCCAGTCAGTGAGTTCGCTTGAGTTCAGTATTTCCTGGGTGCCCACTACTCTCAGGGCTCTTATCCCAATGGGTTCAGTGCAATGTCTTTTTACAAAATAATTAAAGCCAGTTCCCAAAAGCTATAAACAAACAAACTCCTCAAGAATGTGGTGATAGGGAGAAAAGGAAGAGTTGGAAGGCAAAGTGGTCACAGAAGCAGTTCCACTGAGTGGCATTTTTTTACTCCAAATTTAGATTCAAACTGAATCCAGTATTCCTTCAGCTGAATAAGAAGTACTCTAGCACCGCACAGGGCAGAACCCTAAGGGGGAGGTTTCTATTTCACAGTGGGCTTCACAGAAGGCAAGATCTTTCAATGTAAGGTTAGCATCTGTGGCAAAGTAGTCTCTAAGTTCAGAATTTCTCTCCAGAAAGGTTATTTCTGAAGGGAGTTTATGATGATTAACTCTAATCATCAGAAAGACAGACAGTGATGGTCTTCTGAATGACTAAAAGTCACACTTCATTTAAATTAAGCAGCAGGACACAGCAATAGAACATCTGCATTCAACTAATGTTAGAGATAAAATGATCCACCAAGATTCTGGAGGGAAGCTTTTGGGAATGCAAATATGAATCTGGACTTTTACCTTTGGCTAATTGAAATACTCTTCTAACATATTAGATGCAAGGAATAAAGAGCAAGAAATTGCAAGACAATTTAAGAAGATAATGCAATATATATGTATACTCGTTTGCGCACACACACACACACACACACACACACACACACACACACACACACACCTACATTCCTTCCACCCTCTTTAGGGGGTAAAACTGTTAGGTTGTTGACATAGGCTAATTCTTGACATGTTTTTCTGAAAGATAAAATGAGTATTTGCCCCCAATGAGTAAGTATTCCTGGGAACTTTCCAGAAAGAAACTATTAAAATGTGAAAACCAATAAACAGAAAAAGAAGCAATAGCCCAGGTAAAGTCCAAACTTAAGAACTCAAACACACCTTACACTTATTCTGGCACCAAGGGCTCCATTTCCCAGTTGAGGAGGTGACCCAAATACCATGAGAACAGAGTCCAGGAATGCCCTGGGTCTGTAGGTCTGAGGAGGCTGCTCTCCTCTCAAGTCTTTCCTGGGCACTGGTCTGATTGTACTGGGAATTGAGTTTCTGGAAGATGCCTGAATACTGGCAAGAGAGGAAAACCTCATGAGACTCTAAGGCAAGGTGCTTAGACATGTCTTGCAGAGGCAAAGATGGGCAGTAGCAATGGCAAGGAGAAAGCAGACCTTTTTCCTGCCACCATGAGACTCTTTTTTCTCCTTGATCTCTTCGGCATCTCCTCTAATATAGGCTGAGGCAGATAATGGATTGTCAAAGTGGAATACTAGATGTGAACAGGTCTAAGTCTCAATCTCTTGATCTGTAAAGTGGGGATAACTATAGTGTCTTCCCTATCTCAAAAGCTTGCCATGTAAAATCCCAGTGTGTATGATCCATCTGCTATAGACTGAATATTTTGTGTTCCCCAAAATTCCTATGCTGAAACCTGACACCCAATATAAAGGTATTAAGAGGTGAGGCCTTTGGGAGGTGATAAGTCATGCAAGTAAAGGCCTCATGGATAGGATTAATGCACTGAAAAGAGACCCTACAGAGCTCCTTAGTCACTTCAGCCACATGGGGACAAAGTGAAAACATGGATGTCCACGACCCAAGAAGCAGACCCTCAGCAGAGACTGATTTTGCTGGTGCTTTGAGGTTGAACTTCTCGGACTCCAGAACTAGGAGAAATTTCTGTTGTTAATAAGCCACCTACTCTTCTGTTATAGGAGCCCAAATGGATTAAGACACTATCCTAGTATTATATTTCTTCCTTTATCAACAACTTCTAGACTATAGAAATATAAGGAATAATTTTCCTTCTTTTCTCACTTCCCATGGGGCTATCATAAGTTCCCTGGACCTACCTCTCCCAATAAAAAGTGGGAAAATGCAGTTTGTTAACAGAAAGTAATAAAATGACAATATCTGTCTTGTCTCAACCTCCCAAATTGCCTCTTTCCCAAGACAAGAGAACTTCTTCCCAGAATAAAGTTATTTGGAACTACCATTTATCATAAACTCATAATTAAATATGACTCCATTTTATGGACTTAAAAAAGCCATACTGAAATTTACCTTGCCTGACATGTACAGACATATTTAAAATAAACTTGTTCTTTAAAATCATCATATTCCATAAAAGAAAAACAATCTCCATCCAAAGTTACAGTTCTGGCTTTGTCAACCTGATGGCAGCCTCTGGGCCTAGTTATTCTGTTTTCTTCTTGATTCAGATGCTCATTATTTTATTTATTTATTTTTTTTAATTTTTATTTTTTTTTACATTTATCTATTTTTGAGAAACAGAGTGAGACAAAGCGTGAGCGGGGGAGGGGCAGAGAGAGGACACACAGAATCTGAAGCAGGCTCCAGGCTCTGAGCAAGCGGTCAGCACAGAGCCTGATGCGGGGCTCGAACCCACAGACTGTGAGATCACGACCTGAGCCGAAGTCGGACGCTCAACCGACTGAGCCACCCAGGTGCCCCGCTCATTATTTTTTTAATGTTTCATTTATTTATTTTGAGAGAGAGAGAGAGAGAGGGAGTCATGAGCAAGCAAGGGAGGGGCAGAGAGAGAGGGAGAAAGAGAGAGAGACTCTCAAGCAGGTTCCACGCTCAGTGGGAAGCATGATGCAGGGCTTGGTCTCACAACTGTGAGCTCATGACCTGAGCTGAAATCAAGAGTCAGACACTTAACTGACTGAGCCACTCAGGTGCCTCCAGATGCTCATTATTAACCAGTGTATCCCACTGCTTTTCATTATATCTTAGACTAAAAGGAACTGGGGTCTGTGTCACACGGTACCTATGATGGAAGCACTTTTAACAGAATGATCATTCTCTATGTTGAAGGCCACAGAGTTGGTCAATCGGCAACAGGAAACGATTATTCCACAGAGGAGAATCTTCTCCTAATGTATTTCTTCATTATTTTCATGGAAATAAACATATTCCAGCCATATGAAAATCCTGGTTTTTCAGTCAGTTTAATTCACTCACTAGGTTCACTACAGCCTGGTCATTTCTAATCCGAAAAGAATCTGATTCTCTTCCTTTATCTGTGAAGATAGAAGACACTTGCTCATAATGACAGACTTTAGCCAGTACATTTTGTGTGTGTGCATGAGTCAGTGCAGACATTCATAATTGACAATACAGACTCTGCTAAGGACTCCAGGGGGCCCCCTGCCTCAACCCTCTTTGATCCCCATTATAACCTGACAAAACTGAGATAACATGGCTGAGGCTTCCCTGGTACTGTTTCTTCTTCCAGTCTATTAGCCCACATATGCAGAATGGATTCATGACCTTCCTACCTTTCCTCTCCTTCCCACTTGGCTCTTTCTCTGTCTTTTCTCTCAACCAGGTCCACTTTGTTCAGCCTGCACACCTTTCCATCAGCTGCCACCTTCCAGAGACCTCATTCACACAGTGCATCTGAGTTTTTCATGGAGGTGTTTCAGATGACATGTCCCTACTGCCAATTCTTTCAAAAATGCAAAAGTTTCAATAAAACTTAAACTGAATGCTGCAGATCAAGCCTCAAAAGGGCAGTTTCAATCAGAACAAGAAGAGAGAAAACTAACTTTTGAGCCAGAATGCAAGCTCCCATTCACCGTTGACATTATATCCTCGGCATCTAAAGCAGTGCTCAATAAATACACACGTAAGTGCTCAATAAATAAATAAATACAAATGTAAGTGCTCAATAAATACACACGTAGATTACTGTGGAGCTCCAAGGACCAGTCATTAGCGGATAGAAGATCGTAAAGCTAGAGCATTAGAAGTCAGAAGCCCTGGAACCTAGTACTGGCTCTGAAAAAAATAAATTTTGTGACTGTGAGCAAATTTTCTCCTTGGTAAAAATCAATCGATTACCACTAAATTATTTCTAAGGTAGCTCCTATTTAAAAATTCTATAATGATAAAATACATGAATCACAGCTAAAGGTTGAAAGGTCTCTGAAGAGGTATATGGTCAAGCCACCCACCTCTCCCCTTTTTTTTATATTTCCAGAAAGATGACTGACTATCCTATTTGGAAAATTTCCAGGAAAATATCTGAATTTCCTATTGTCATCTACGCTGAGATTTTAGTTCAAAAAAGTCATTCTCAGATTTAACCTAAAATCCATTTCTATGCTGTTTCTACTGCTGTTAATCAATTTAGGGCGTAACTATCCAATTATAAAATTCCACAATCCTCATAATCTTGGAATGTAATTTTATTTCCAATTCAAGTATTAAAAGATATGGCCAATAAGGCATAAAAACATTTTCCCTGAAGTCGTATCATTGACTAAATCATTAAGCTTGTCTACTGTGCTTCTCTGTAAATATACATTTGTAGCAGGACTTGATTAGTTTTCTACCAAGAAATACATGTTTATTAAATTATATCTCATGCACCAGGGCTCCTTATTTATCTTAGTAATTTTTAATGGAAAAGTAAATGAAACATTATTACATAAATGCTTAGAGAGATGACAGTAATTTTATTCTAAATTAAATAAAGAAAAGGTTAAATAAATGTTACAATTTTTCAGGAATTACAGTATAAGCCTTAAAATCATAAATCTCCCACTTGCTTTTTTATAGCTTATTCTTAAAATATTTATCAGCATAATATTGAAACTAAGTTCTTGTTAATTATTTTCTGGCAATTTCCTGGTTTTTCAAAAGTTTCAGTTAGATGATGTGCCAATTCCCATTCAGAACTTAAATATTACATTTTTAAACACATTCTAGTTTTCCAATTTAGTAATGCATTTTTGTGCAATAGGAAATGCTGACATTTCAACCTTCTATCATAATCTCTGGATTTTAGGATATATATATATATATATATATATATATATATATATATATATATACATATACATATACACACACACACACACATTCTCAAACACACAAAACATTTTGTTGTCAAATATCTAAAACAAAGTACTCAGTCTCATAACCATAATAAACCAGAAACAGAGGAAGAAACCTGCTTTCAGTAATAAGGAATGGCAAATATCTGGATAATCTCATTATCTATTTGAAAGTACATCTCCTTCATGAAGAAATAATAAATTACACATTATGACAAAGTGGTTAAATCTACATCTGGATTAATAAAATCATTAAAATCTAAAGTTCCTCCCCCCACCCCAAATCTTGCATCTTTTTTGGGGGCAAAATTAAAAAAAAAGTTCTAAACAAGTACTATTAAATTTAATTTAGCTTCATTTTTAATAAGAAGTGACCTCATAATTCCCATAGACATGTTGAAAAATAAAACCTATCTCTGACTTGGAGAGTCTGAGTTGAGAACCATCAAAATAACTCTAAGGGCAGAAACACAGCCATGACCTGTTACAGACGACAAGAGAAAACCAATAATTGAAATAAGTCCTAAACAGAGTAATTCCCAGTTTTGTGTTCAAGTCAGTGTCTGTATCTGGGCTGGAAATGTGAACAGTAGATTTGACACTCATTTTTAAGACCTTACTTCCAAAAATGTGACCCTGAACAATTTCATCAGAATTCACTTCTTATGAGGCAGTCCTTCGTCCCTGGGTACCAACCTCTCTGATAGGAAGAAGAAACCACATACTCGAGGGGTTATGTCTATAAGCTTTTAGGTATGGGACTTGGAGGTGGTCGCCAGAGGTGAAATTGCAGAAAGTAACACTCATTCTCTATGCTCTTCATGCTCCACGCTCCTTAACTAGTTTCCACCAGCCTCTCCTGCTAGCACCCTGCTTCCCTAAGGTCCCATCTCACTCTCCCTAGATAAATCTTCATGCATTTCTTTTCCTCTTTTCATGTTCCCTTCTATAAATACTGAAAGACTTCTGGTGTTGAACCCAGCACCAAGCAAGGGAGGGGTTAGGGGTAGAGTTGGAACCAAAGTCACGCACAGTCCCATCCTCATGATGCTGACAGACTACCAGGAAAAGATGACCACAAATCAAATAATCACACGGATAAACATACAGCCAGTCAAGGTGGTTGCATCTCTAGTTTCTTTGCCTCTTTAAGGAAATGACAACTGAGCAGATCGTCATTATGTAAGGAGGACACAGTGGGGGAACAAAGAGTCTCATGACCTGAAAGATGATAAATGTGGCCACTGCAAAAAAGGAGGACTGTGACAGAAAGCTGGAGAGGTAGTCAGGTGCCAGACCATGTGGCTTTTCAAGGAAAAAAGTAAAGATTTACTCTAACAGCACTGAGGAACAACTGAATAATTGTACACAGATAACGAATGAAATAATGAGGTCTGAGTTTAGGAAAAGGTCATTCTGACCAAATGTGGTGGACAACAGAGTGGGAAGAGGACAAAATCTAGCCTGCCTGACTGCCCAGCAAGTTCACTTGCCTCCTTCTCCCCTCTGCACTTAGGAGGGACAGTTGTGTCCTCTATGGTCAGGACCTGCCCTTCATTGAAGTGGGCTGCTCTTAAAATCATCTATGTCACTTTGTTTTCCTTATTGGCAAAGAAGGAAAATGCCCACCCCAGGATTGGAAGCAGATCCTAGATATGAAATACTCAAGGGATCTCCCATTCCTCAGCCACAAAGCATGATTAACGGCGGGCTGCTAGGCTGCTGCACACCTTAGGATATATTCAGGAACGTGGGAGCTTTCTCATGTCTCTCAAATGATACTGAATAAGGTCCTAGAAGTCCATCTGAAGAAAACGCACTAGAACTCTAACTTTGCTTCATTGATTAATAATGAAAGACAATTATTTCCTTACTGACCAGGCATTCAGATGAGCATTATTAATATAGCTTTCATTATTACATGTTTGGTTTCTTTCAGATTCCCTATTAGCCCATCAACTATTAAGAAACATTTATATTGCTTTTGGGTTGAGCACTGGTATATGCAGATTTAACACCCTGCAGATAAAAATGTAAGTTTAACATGAAAAAAATTATTGCAATCAGTCACCAGACTATTCCAACAGAAGGTGAACCCTTTGCAGAGGAATAAGCACTCCCCAAGGCAAATATCTGCATAATTAAAGATACTTTCCAAACTTCCTGGAAATGAAACCAACTTTAAGAGCCTACTATGGGTCCGCATTATGAAAAGCAAGGTACATATGCAACTTCGTTTAAAACTCAGACAAAACCATTTTGCAGGTTGAGGAAAAAGAAATGGGCCTATATGACTAGTAAATGCTAGAAGCAGGATGTGAAATTTTAAGTAACTTACTCACCTTTGAAGTACATTCAAGTAACCTGCTTCCATGATAAATTAGTCTGCTCGGGCTGTCATAACAAAATACCACAGGCTGGGAGGCTTAAACAACAGAAAGTTTTTTCTCACAGTTCTGAAGGCTGGAAGTCTAACATCAAGATGTCAGTCAACCTGGTTCCTGGTGAGAGCCCTCTTCCTGCCTTGCAGGTGGAAGTCACAGCCGTCTAGCTGTGTCCTCACATGGCAGAGAGAAGGCTCCAGGGTCTTGTTCTCTTCTTTAAGGCCACTAGCCCTATTGGATTAGAGCCCCACCCGTATGACCTCAAGTAACTTCTATCTATCACCTCCTCACAAGCCCTGTCTCCAAGTATAGTCACACAGGGGGACAGGGCTTCAAACATAAGGATTTGGGGAGACACAAATAGTCAGTCCACATGTAACACGTGGCTAGAAAATGGTAAGAGCAGGACTTGAATAGAGGCCTCAAACACCCACGATCAGTCTACTTCTCCTGCTGTCCCTCTTGGGGTGAGAGATGTAGAAGTTTAAGCTTCAAATAGCTAGAACATCATTAGTGTATCAGGACAGCGGGACTTCTTGATCAAGTCTCTAGCCTGCTAACAACACAAAGAAGTAACTCATTCATCTCACTGCCCTCACGTCACACTCCTTAGTCTTTCAATTTCTTCTTTACCTTGCTCACAGGCTCTTTATAAATGAAACTGATTAAACATTTTCACAACTATACTACAAATCCACCCTGTCAAGCATTTCGCCCCAGGGAACAAAGTTTAGTAAAAACCTTTGACTGAAACACAGGGTAACAACAACGGGCATTTAGCCTTTGAAACTGAAGTATAAACAAGCAGATAATTCATTATGTTGAACATAGTCAAAGGACTAATTTATTAGTGCCAGAAAACAGGTATTCGATGGTGTGATTTATACAGCTTTTCTAGTTTGGCATCATTCTCTTTCAAGTTAGACATTACTCATGAGGTTGGAAATAAAAATCCTCTCCTTTAAGCAGAAATTCACATTAACTGAGTTTGAGCAAATAAGAGTTATAACTTGTATTAATAAGTAGCTCTTAAAAGACTTCAAGTTATCTTGAAACCAAATAAAACCTCAAAATACGTTCTAATTACTAAATTAAAACTCCTAAACTTCTTTTTAATAAATCTTTAGAGGAGAGATTAGAGACTTCAGAACATTTATCTTTCACTACCTTTAGAAGATTACTCTAAGAATTAACAAATATTGGTTTTTATGTGCCAGAGAACTTTATGAGAAAGTTGTTTTAAAATAAATATTTATCTTATCCCACAATATGAAAAATGGAGTTTCTCAGGCGGCTAAAGCATTTACTAGGGAAGGTTATGTTTCCTGGCCTTTTTCTAACTGTTGTCATTGTTGAATTCTTTGCAGTGATTACATGTAGTATCAATTATAGTAAGTATGCACACATTCTGCCTATATATGTAAATTCATATCTATATATACATGTCTAGGTGTATATATATACCTAGACATGTACCTATATACATACCTATATATATATATATACACGCACATAGCCACTGGGACCTGAGAAGAATATGGATCCCTGTTTTTAGTTTTTTACTTTTTTAAAGGCTATCTGTACCATAAAGTAAAAATTAATGATGACAAGCACACAACCACACGTGACACAATGAATGAAAGGGTCAACTCATAATTTAAAATACTTAGCAGATGGGAGAAATTGTGCCCCCACCCCACCCCTATTCCCAGCAAATCTTTTCCTGACAAGTTAGCATGAGCTATACAAGGAGAGAGATTGACTTCGTGTGTCGACTTATGACAAGGTTGAACACACATATAAGCAACCTTTCAGGACAAAGAGTAGACATGGCTTCAACAGGAAAAAACAATCCATCACATCATCCATTTGCACTGAAAACAGCTTGCCAGCTGATGCCTCGAACAGGTATGGAAGGAGACTGTTCTGGGAACAAGTGTAAGAATGAAATCAACTTGCAGCCTGAGCTTCAGAGACAAAAATTCCTCTTGTCTGATCAATCCACATACCTCGAAAGGGATTAAATCTCTAAAATGGAAAAATCGCCATGGATTATCGTCCCTAAGCACAAGTATGTTTACCTCATATTCTACATCATAATGAATACATCAGTATCTAAGATAAACATGGACATCTTCTAGGGTTGATGAAATACATTTTCATTCATTAACACACTCGATCTTAGAAACATCCCTGTGGGCTGAGGTTAGGTATATATTGTCATTTCCATTTTCCCAACAAGGAAACCCAGGGTCATGTGGTTAATAAGTAATTTGCTTGGGTTACAAGTGCCTTTTTTTTTTTTAAGTTAAAGGTAGGAAATACAGGTGATAAGCTTATATTCAAGATTTCTGAGGTTACTGAGAATTCTGTAATCTAGCACGAGTGAACAATATCAACAGACCATAAAAATATAATCCAGTGAAGTAACTGGAGGAACTAGGGGGAAAAATAACAATTAATCTGCAACAATGTACCTTGTCTTTGTCAAAAACAATACCAAAAAACTGCTAACAGAGGTCTGGTTATCCAGGTTAATGGATCTCACCCGGGCTTGGAGCCTTAGTATTCCTCATCTATAACACAGGGATAATAATAATACCTATTTTATAGGTTAGTTGTGGCGAATAAATTAGATATATGTGTAAAGCAGTTGTAACATTGCTGGCACATAAAATCCTCATTAACTGTTATTTTTATTATTGTCATCACATATAATATATCATAAAATACTGTTTTCTTAATAGAACACGGCAGAGAGGATTATTCACTTTGGGTAAGAAGTCCTGCACAAACCAAATGCATCTTTTCAACCTGTAAAAATCCTATTAATTCAAATATGCCCACTTAGATCTCACTCCAGGCGGCTGCCAATTAACCACACAAATCAGTCCTCTCTCCCACCTAGGTATTTGCTCTCAGGCAGACACAGCAAGAAGCCACAAGGAAGCTGAAGGAGGGCAAGAACCTCAAGAACCTTCCACAACCAAGCACAGGAAGAAGAGAGCAAAATCTCTGATAATTGCCTCTTTGCTCCCTAGGGAAAGCCAGTCACATCCCAACTAATGATCCCACTCCTAAACAGGAAAGAATGAAAAAGAGGAGGAGAGGAAGCCTCATTAAAAGTCACCGGAAAATGAATTAATCCTCTGCTGCCCCCCCTCCCAAGCAGGTGTTCTCTATACAGCAGTATGAGGAGTTCTGCTGGTAACAAGACACATTTCCCCTTCCTCTGGACCCTGGGATTTTTCCATCTTCAAAGATTGAGTTCCCTTTGATTTCATATAACGACTAGCTTATAGATAAAGGTGTCATTTGTTTGCCATCACTTTTCTGGTTTTGGAAACAAACGATTCAAAGAATTTGAGATTTTAAGACAATCTAGTTCAGTTTCACAAATGGAAATGCTTTCAAGAGCCGGGAAAGTAACACAAATGGATGAAGTGGGCCCAGCAGAAACTGTGGTTTATTTTGTGGAATTTATGCCACTCAAAAATATACACTTAATTGTTGCCCAATCTTTCCCTTTTTTTCAAGAGAAACTGGACCTTTCTTTTGAAATGTTAACAACAAATTTAAAAAATAATTAAGCTCTATTCCCACATTCAGAGAAAATTCCCCTGTAGATTTCCGGTAGGGACCTCCAACCTAGTGCAGCTTCCAAAACAACAAACAACAGAATCACTGGGACCTTTAAAAATATGCATGCCTGGGGCGCCTGGGTGGCTCAGTCGGTTAAGCGTCAGACTTCAGCTCAGGTCACGATCTCGCGGTCCGCGAGTTCGAGCCCCGCGTCGGGCTCTGTGCTGACAGCTCAGAGCCTGGAGCCTGTTTCAGATTCTGTGTCTCCCTCTCTCTCTGACCCTCCCCCGTTCACGCTCTGTCTCTCTCTGTCTCAAAAATAAATAAACGTTAAAAAAAAATTAAAAAAAAAATATGCATGCCTTCTCCTCCAACGGCAATTCTGATTTAAGTGGTCAAGGGTAAGTGTTCAGGTGATTGTAATGGACAACCAACGTAGAAAACCCCTACTCTGGTCTAACCTACGGATTCTACAGATGAGGAAACAATGGTCCAAAGATGAACACAACCCACAGCGAGCAAGAGAGCAAGAACAGGACCTCTCATTCCATTATGCTGTTAGCAAAACCCTAACACAAATGCTACTTTTTTGCCCATGAATGGGAGTTTGGGCTTCAATATACTTGTCTGTAAAACATTTCAAATGTTTCCCCAGCACAAGTGTCAGTTTTTGATGCTAGAGTTCTTCTTTCCCTAAATCCAGTGACTCTCAGGCCACATTTACTTGGACTATGAACTTCATGAAAGCAGAGGGCTTGTCAGTCCCTCCCTCACCTGTGAAGCAAGTCAGTGCCCCCATAAGTACTGAGTCAATGAATGATGTGATTAGGATTTTCCAAATTCTCTTCCTGTGCAACCTGGGAATCCAGTTTCATGAAAGCTCGAAAATTCATCCCATACAGAAAAGTGTCCATAAGCAGGTCCGAGTCAGGGGAAACAAACTGCCAAGTGTTGGCTTTAATCTAATGGGAAGATCACTTGGCTCACTTGATAGAAAGCCATGAACAGTAAGTGCAAAAATAGCAAGCTGTTCACAGGAACCCATATCACTGGATTTGAAGCTTCCTTTCCCTGTGACAGCACAAAGGAACAGAAAACTCTCCTCATGTCACCCTCACCGCCACTGAGTTGGTGTATTTACTTTCCCTGGAGCTGAACCCTTGCCAATACCAATAGCCATACTTAACTATCCTGTCTGGTTTCCTGCTTGCCTGTGACAGAGAACTCTGTGTGGCATGCCCTCATCTGACTGCACGTGATGTGCTCTTCACACACTATGTCCTCGAAAATGGAATACAGCCTTGTGTTAGAGTTACATCGCAAAAGATTTGGTGACGAATACCAGGCTTCCTTTCATCTTACGAAGATGCTGGCAGAATCCTACTCATTGTGCAAGAGTAAGACAAGTTATTGCTCATTCGGTTTATTATTGAAAAATACACCTCCGCCCTACCTGTCAGTTAACACGATGTAAGTGTCTCACTCCTTCACATTGAGCTATCTTTCTAAAATAACAAATCTGATCATGTCACTTACCTACAGAAGATATTCTGGTACAGCTACCTACGGTGCCCCAGAAAAAGTCCAAGATCCCAGACACAGCTCATGAACTCTATCTCCTTTTCTAGCCTCATCTCCTTTCAGCTCCCTCAAATATCCTCCGGTTCAGCCACCTCAAACCTTATCTCTCCCTGACACACCACATTCTTTTATATTTCCATGCTTCTGGGTTGTCTCTTTAAAGAACACCTTTCCCCTTTTCTCAGCCTAATGGCCTCTTCTAGAACACTCAAGAATCACCTCAAATGGCAAATTTTCTGGGAAGCCTTCCATGACTCCTCCAGGAGTAAT
This sequence comes from Panthera pardus, assembly GCF_024362965.1. Taxonomy (NCBI): domain Eukaryota; kingdom Metazoa; phylum Chordata; class Mammalia; order Carnivora; family Felidae; genus Panthera; species Panthera pardus. The sequence continues at coordinate 34,145,455 of NW_026526765.1, read as the reverse complement.
GAGTCCCTGCTCCCCATCTCTGCAGCCTCCCATTGGGCTCGCTGTGAGTGTGGCAGTGGGATGCCTCAAGGCTGTGTCCCCCAAAGCCCAGGTCTGTGCTTTATCACACCCCTGGTGCCTGACTCATGCAGGCACTTGGTCTGGAACATGGGTTTACTGAGTTCACACTGATGCCCACTGCCCCACCTGTGTGGGTAAAGCAGACAAAGGTGGGTTTCCTGGGCAGTTCTGCCTTCTATGGCAACTATGGCTTCTATCCACAGTGAGCCTTGTTAGTATTTGTGGCTGTTTTGCTTTGGCATCAATTAGGAATCTCATAAATTGTTTGACCCCATTTTTAAGTCTGTCTTGTGAAAGAAAAAAAAATGCAACATCTCACTTATGTGTGCAACATGAAAAAGCCCAACTCATAGAAACAGAGAACAAATTGGTAGTTACCAGGGGCTGGAAGGTGGGTGAAATGAGGAGATACTCATCAAAGGGTATAAAATTTCCATCATAAGATGAATAAGTCCTAGAGACCTAATGTACAACATGATGACATAGTTAACAAAACTGTATTACATACTTGAAATTTGCCAATAGAGTAGATCTTAAATGTTCTCACAACACACATACACACACACACACACACACACACACACACACACACAATACACACAGAAAGGTAACTATATGAGGGGATGGATATATTAACTAACCTTCTAACCTTAATATAGTTATTATACATATGTGTATTATATGTATGTGTGGTATATCTATCTATCTATCTATCTATCTATCTATCTATCTATCTATCTATCTCAGGGGACCTCAGTGCATGTCTTAAGCTTATACAATGTTGTTCATCAATTGCATCTCAATAAAAACCTTAAAATACATTAAAACAAATAAACAAAAATTTGCTCTCTTCTGTGAATCACGCTGAGCTTAAGTCAGACTCTCCTTACTCAGCATTGCGTATGACATATGAGCAAATGTTGAACTGAAGTACATTTTTCAAATCAGAAGACAGATACCATAGGCAGTCTCTATTGATATTTATCCAAGTCTCTTTTGCTGTGGTTTAAATCAGGAAACATCAGGAACATTTTCACAAAACTCACCACCAGAGATTGGAGGAAACAGAAAAGCACTCTATGCCCAGTTTATAAATTAAAAAAAACATTTTTTTTAATCACAGGGATTGCTGGACTACCGAATCTCTTCCCCAGCAGAACACGCTCAGACTGCTCTTTTAGTACATAAAGTTGGCTATGGGTGCTCTCAGAGTGGGGTATTTTCTGGAGACATCACCACCAATACATTAGAGTTTGATGGTAACACAATTCCACCGATGAATCTGACTCATGACTGATTCATTTTTCTCTTTCCTGGGCTTTAAAAGATACCATAGTTTCCTCCCATGTGCCTCAGCAATAATGTTGCCTTTCAAGGCTTGTATCATCAGACCAAGCCTCCTTTAGCCTGAAAGCACCCAACAAACTTTATCAAATAGAGAATAAATCCATCAATTGCTGATTAGTGAATGCCCACTGTGGGCCCACTGCCTAGCATATCACTAAAGTACTGTGGAGGATGCACAAAAAAGTCAACAACAAAAAAATCTTTCCTTGGATGAAACTGATAAATCATACGAGGCTTTACCCATCGGGTCCCTCACTTTAATTTTCTCAGCAAGAACACAGGAAGAGCACATCACGTGCAAGGTACTGCAAGGAGACAACTGGGGAGTCCGCAGACATCGATCCTGGCAGTGGACCACACAAGGTGAGCCAATGCCCACGACAAACTCATGAGTGAGTCTAAGCAAATGTGCCAATATTTACTTAGGAAAGAATAAAGGAGCTTGTAGCTGGAAAGATGGCAGGTGGGGCAGGGGAAGAATCAGAGCTGACACTATGGAGCTGTGTTTTGTGGCGTTTGAGCTCAGCCTCAGGGTAGCAGAATGAGACACAGAGGGGCCAAGGCAGAGGGCACAACATGCACTGAAGCTGTTGGGCAGACACACACGAGATATTTTGAGGGCCAAGGAGTAGTTCAGTTTGAAGCTCAGCAGAAAATACAGATAGATAGGTAGGCTGGGGTAATATCACAGGGCTGTGAACACCAGGTTAGGAAATCTGAAAGTCAATCCATAAGCTGGAAGATGGTTTTTGAGAAAGTGAGTGGTCAGAACAGCATTTCAGATGCTTTGGCGGCAGTGAGAGAGAATTAAAGGAGGATAAATCAGGACTGCCGTGGCTGTTTATTCTGCTCCAATCCAGGTGTGCGAGCTGAAAACAACAGGGAACCTTCTGGTTAATGTTTACAGCCACTGCCAAATTGAAATCTATTAACTGCTGTGGTGTCTTGTTTCACAAAGCTTTGGCTTCAAACACAAGTGTGTGAAGTCACTTGTCACTGGCACTGAGCACTGTGTGTGCTCTGTGCACAGAGCTACCAGAAGTGTTATAAGACAATGCCAAAAGACATATATAAAATACCCCAAAGAAGACCAAACTTGTAGTATAATGTCTATATTCCACATAGCCCCTGACATACGTTAAGCACCCTACAAATAACACATTGGACTGAATTCAATCTTATTGAATCCAGAGAAGACAGCATCATAACTTCCCTTGGTGTGACGGTTAATTTTATGTGTTAACCTTCCTGGGCCACGGTGCCCAGATAGAAGCATCCCCCACTTTTCAAAAGTTCATGTTACACCACTTCACTTTTATGAAAGACCTACATTAGGACTTGTTCTCGCCAACGGACAGAAATCCAAAGAGGACTTTTGCTCTTAGGAAAACGGAAAAAGTGAAAATAGAGCTCAGCAAGCCATTATAGAGGCAGCACCCACCCCAAACAGTAAGAGTGGCACCACCCAGCTCCTTTGCTGGGAATTACACTCAGCATCTCAACATTAAACCACCACAGCTTTGAACTGTGTCTGTGAACATCTGTGCTTTATCTTGATTTATTTTGTGCATCTATTAGCAAGATACGTACTAACGTATCACAAAAGCCTAAGAGAGATTATTTTGGGGATCTGGGAACACTCAGAAAGTTTTCCATATAAATTAATATAACTGCTTCTTTGCTTTATGCCATTTTAGTTTACAAAAGTGTTCACAGGAATGCTCCACTTTCAGATATTGGGGGAAACCTATATGTGGTCAAACATAATTATGTTTCTGTGAGGTGATTTTGGATAAGATTAACATTTAAATCAGTAGACCCTAAGGAAAGCAGATTACTCTCCATAATGTGGTGGGCCTTATCTCATCAGTTGATGGCCTGAATAGAAGAAAAGACTCACCTGCTCTGAGCAAGAGGGAATTTTGCAACAGACAGCCTTGAGACCTGAACTGCAGCATTGGTTCTTCTCTGGGTCTTCAGCCTGCCTGCCCACCCTGCAAATTTTGGACTTGCTAGCTTCTATAATTTCTGTGAGCTAAGTCTTTAAAATAAATCTCTTTCTATACACACACACAAACACACACACATCCTATTGGTTCTGTTTCTCTGGAGAACCCTGACCAATATACTAGTAAAACATGCTAATATTTTCACAATGTGCTCTATGTCTACTTGAATCTTTTTATGATGGTCTTCTCTAGAAAATGTCCTTGATCTATACAGTGGACTTCTATTTAACATGGAAAGAACAGAGATAAGTTTCCTTAACTGAAAGAGCTGGCAGTGATGACCCTTGTCACTGAATTCCAGATAAAACCTTAACAAACCTCATATGTGATTTCAATGAATAGAATTTTGCCACTATTCCAAGATGAGTGGACTGTAATATAGCCACCAAGTCCAAGGATCTGGGCTGAGGGCTGACCATGCCCCATATAGGGACCTGAGCCACACACGCAGACCTCTGCAGCCAGTCTGATACCATCCCATGACAAGTGAGCCAAGCATTGTCCCTCCAAAGAGACTGTATAGTCACCATGCTTCTAATTCCAGTTTCCATTAGTCAAATACCTAAGCATCTAGCCCCCAGGTAAGTCATCCTGAATTACACCATTTTCCTCATAATAATCTTTAATTCTTTGCCTTGGACATCTAATAGCAGAGAGAATAAAAAGAAGGCAAGGCTTATGACTTCAATTTGTAAAGAAGGAAATGTGTGGTTTCTGTCTTTTTATTTTTTATTACTATTTTTTTTTTATTTGAGAGAGAGAGAGAGAGTGCACGTATGTGCACACAAGTGGGGGAGAGGCAGAGAAAGAGAGAAAGAGAATTCCAAGTAGGTTCCAAACTGTCAGTGCTGAGCCCGACATGGGTCTCGATCCCACAACACTGGGATCATGACCTGAGCCGAAATCAAGAGTCGAAAGCTTAACCAATTGAGCCACCCAGGCACACCTATTTTATTTTAAAGGCACAATTCTTTGCTTTCTCTTTTTGTCTCTTCAACTTGATTTCACACTACTAGTATCTTTTGCCATCATGGGCTTAATGACAATGACATTGGCATTATATTCCTTTTTTAAAAAGCACTGGACTTGCCTGAGGACCTTTAAATAATTGATAGGCCCCGCCCCTGAGATTTGGATTTAATTGGTGTGGTATGCACCAACCTGTTCTCATCACTGACTTCTGTTCTCCCATCACCTTTAATCAGCTTCTCTGACTACAACCTTCACACAGACCTCTACTCCCTCCCTCTCCTGTCTACTTTATGCTTAACCAGCTTTGGCTTTGACTTTGACTCTTGGTTTGTCATTTCCATGGCTCCCATGCTGCTGTCATCTTTCCATCATACCTCTCAGACAAAGCCCTAGGTCTAGATGATTCCACTTTCTCTGTACCTGGTGAACTGTGGAACACCTCCAGAAAGGGTCACATAGTTTGTAATACTTTTAACAGTGGCACTACCATGAATTTGTGATCATCAACCCCAGTCCGGCCTTCAAGTAATGACTAGCAATCCTACTAAGCTTTACTAATTTATTCCCTTTTATGTTCTAGCTTTCTCTCTCCTCCTCAAACACCTGAAATTATCTCCTTTCTTTTCCAGTATGCCACCTCCTTCCTGTTTCACACTGACCTTCCAAAGCAGATAGAGGCCATAGAACACATAGAGACCACGGAACAGAAATGTCTTTAACTTTCAGCTACCACACCTCAACATCTGCACACATTCCTCTTCCTTCCCTCCCTGGACAGAAGGGCTAGCACCCTTTCTCCTCTCCAGTTACTCCCAAGTGCTCTGGATCTAACCACTCCTATCTTCTCAGGAACCTGACGTGATTAGGGTTCCACCCAACTGGCCTTCCCTATCAACGTTTAAACATACTCAAATCACCCACCTTTATCAAACCCTCCCATAACTGTTTCCTTCTCCAGCTAAAGCTCTATCCTTTTGATTCTCTTGACAGTCAAATGTCTTGAGTTACCTTTATCCATTGTCTCCTTCCCTTTCCACCCACTCACCAAGACACTTCATTCTGGCCTCTGCCCCCATCACTGCACCCATGTACCTCTCCTTAAAGTCCTATAACATCCACTTTACTAATCTAAAGGACATGTGCAGGACTTTCACTTTTCCCTTTATCAGCATTTAAACTGTTTTCTGTCCTTGGCCTCTGAGAGCCAGGTAATCTCCTTAAAATGCAGACCTGATGGTGTCACCCCCCCCACCCCATGCTTCAAAACCTTCTATGGTTTTCTATTGCTTTTACAATAAATAAAGACTATAACACAGTCTGCAACATCATGTACGATATAGTCCCTTCTTTGGCCCCTTCTTACATCATACTCCTTCCCTGCTCTGAACTCTGGGCACCCTGACTGTTTTCAGTTCTCGAAAGTACCAGGTATCTTCTTGACTCCTGTTCCCTTTGCCCGGATTGCTCTTCTGTCTTCCTCCTACTTCTACTCCTTTAGATTTTAAATATTTTCTTTTGAAAGCCTTCCTCAACCACCAAGCCCCAAACAGATCAAATCCCCGTATAAGGGGTTATACTTTTACTTCATATTACTTACAACAGGTTTTTTAAAAATGTTTATTTATTTATTTTGAGGGAGAGAGCGAGCACAAGTGAGGAAGGGGAAGAGAGAGAGAATCCCAAACAGGCTTCACGCTCAGCACAGACCCTGACACAAGGCTCGATCCCATGACCATGAGATCATGACTTGAGCCAAAATCAAGAGTCAGACACTTAACCAGCTGAACCACCCAGGTGCCCCACACCAGTTTTTAATTTTTTAATTATACTTGTTTAATGTTTTTCTCCATCTTAGACCATGAACTCTAATAGAAAAGAGACTATTTCTTGGGGCGCCTGGGTGGCTTGGTCGGTTAAGCATCCGACTTCGGCTCAGGTCATGATCTCGCGGTCTGTGAGTTTGAGCCCCGTGTTGGGCTCTGTGCTGACAGCTCAGAGCCTGGAGCCTGTTTCAGATTGTGTCTCCCTCTCTCTCTGCCCCTCCCCTGTTCATGCTCTGTCTCTCTCTGTCTCAAAAATAAACATTAAAAAAAAAATTAAAAAAAAAAAGAAAAGAGACTATTTCTGGGTTGCTTATTAAAGTATTCTAGCACCTAATCCACTATTCTGGACAAAGTGTAGATTAAATTAGTGAGTTTGTGAGTAGGTGAGCATATGAATGAATGTGTACTGGATTTTTACACTCAGGCTATCAGTATTCCTCTTTATCTCCCTCTGCAGCACAAACCCATGAATCAAGGTCAAGTATATACTATTAAGTCCAGTTGAATACAAAAAATGGTTTTGAGAATTCACGGTGCAAGCTGCATGGAGGAAAACACATTGAAAGGGAAAGACTAGGAGAGTCTGATCTATGTTTTCCAGCTTAGGCAAGGAAAAGGTAGCAGCTCTACCTTACTTTCATTCTGATTACCAAACAAGAACTAGCCGTATCTATTTCATGATGAATTCCTTAACTCACTTAAATTGCTTTGTAAATATACAAGAAAAAAATCACTTTCACGTAATTTTTAAAGGCAAATCAAGTAGGATCTTTTGTAAGGACTTATAAAGCTTCAAGTTCAGGGGGCACCTGGGTGGCTCAGTTGGTTAAGCGTCCGACTTTGGCTCAGGTCATGATCTTGCATAAGTTTGAGCCCCACATTGGGCTCGCTACTATGAGCACAGAGCCTGCTTTGGATTCTCTGTCCTCCTCTCTCTGCCCCTCCCCTGCTCGTGCTCTGTCTCTCAAAAATAAACATAAAAAAAACCCTCTAAATTCAGTACCTATGCATGTACTAAAACCAACACCAATGCACCTCCTTCCAGCTTTCAGAGTCCATCTTTAAATAAGTTTATAGTACTATATCCCAAAGTCTTATACGAATTCTTAATCTCAAGCTAAAAGATATTAATCAAAGTCCAAGTCATTTATTAAACTGCAAGTGGCCATAAAGCAGAATTCATGCAATTTGTCAGGCAGAGCAAATCAAGAAACTGCTTGACCTATGAGCTTTTAGGACCCTCTTTGAAAAGCTGGGTAAAATCACCAGGGAAGAGGTTAAAATTCAACTTTGCTTTATGTCCCTCTTTAAATCACGTAAAGTGCAAGCGTGCTCCTGACAACTTAAGATTATGAGTGATAACTTATCAAACAGAACACTTCCTGAGTTTTCCCATGAGGATTTTTTGAAAGTTCAAAATGCTATCTTCAGCAATGTGGTTATTATTAATATCCTTCCTCTTTAAATCACGGATTTTTAAAGCAGTTGTCATTTTGATTACAAAATCCCAAATCCCAGAGAAATCATCGTAACTATTATGTTAATTGGGTATTAATATTCTACTAGTTATATTGAGTAGCATGTTTTTTCTGGAAAACTCCTCCTTGCTGTGTCAGTATTTCAAAATTTAAGATTCAATGAAATTAAGACAATTTCTTTTTTAAAAAAAATAAGGCAATGTTAGGCTGCCTTAGTTATTCTATTGCCACATAACAAATTAACCCAAAGCTTAGCAACTTAAAACAACAAACATTTATGATCTTGTAGTCTCAGGGCAGGGTCCTGGAAGAGGTTTGGCTAGGTTGTTCTGCCTCAAAGACATTCATGAGGTTGCAGTCAAGCTGTTGAGGGGAGGGGGCTCCAGTCATTCTGTAGCTGGACTGGGTCTGAAGGCTCTACCTCCAAGGTCATTCCCATGGTGGTGGTCATCAAGATGCTTCAGTTTCATACTGGCTATCGGACTGGGGGTCTGAGCTCTTCAGTCCCCACTGGTTATGGGACTCTCTTACTGCCCTTCCATCTGGATGTACCCATAGGGCAGCTCAAGACATGGCAACAGGTTTCCCCCAGAGAGAATGATCCAAAAGACAGAGCAACTAAGACAGAAGCCACAATGCCTTTGAATGATCCAGTCTCTAAAGCTGCACATCTTCACTTCCATTCTATTTGTTAGAAAGTAGTCATTGAGTCTAGCCCACATTCAAGGAGAGGAAACCTGGACTCCACCTCTAGAAATATCAAAAATGTGTGAACATTGTATTAAAACCATCACATAGTGGTGGCTAAAATGGTTGGAAGCATGGGAGTTAGAGTCAGAATTAGGAAGATCTGTTTGATTCTTGATTGTGCCACTTGCCAATGGTGAGTCCTTGTACAAATTACTTAACCTCCTAATGCCACAGTTCCACTAAATGTAGAATTCAGTGGATCATGGGGGTTTTGCATGGGATTAAACAATACAACATGAAAAAGAACTTTATAGAGCCCTGGGTCATAGTAACCACTTCCTTAATGCTGCCCACACAACAGTAACTGGTGAAGCCAACTGTTGTGTGCCCATTAAGTAGAGATTATGCAGTCCTTTACCCTATAGGAGCTTAGAGTTGAGGAGTTGGAAAGTAAATCTGAATGTGGACATAGAAAAGCTAATGTGATTTTTCATCTAGAAACCAAGGGACTGCCTACCAAGAGATAGAAAAGCAGTCTGTTCCGCATAAGGAACCCTACAATGGGATTTTAAAACCTTTTTGTTTGCTTGCTTTTTTTAAAGAGAGAGGCAGTTTCTTCAACTTAGAATTTCTCAGACGCGCTATGTGTAAAACAGATGGGCACATGGCCTCTTGCTCGGTTTGGAGGCCTGCAATGCAGCCAGCCTGGCCCTCTCTTCTGGAGCCCCCAGGGCCCCTAAGGGAGCTTGCTACAGCACAGTTTGCAAATCTGCACAAACAGATTTTGCCAGTAATTGCCCATACAAAGGATCGAAGGTCATGGTTTAAAACCATGCCAATTTAAAGCAGCCATTTAAGTAAAGAAAAGTTTTGAGCATAGGTTCTTAAAGGTAATGGTTTTTCTCCTTTAAAAATGTCTAATGCTCTAAACATTAGAGTCTGAAGCGATTACCTTTCAGTCAACCCCTGTTTATTCCTTCTTCAAAAAAAAAAAGTCCATTTTCACATGATTGTCCCTTTGTATCTTCTTGGAAGTTAGATTTCATAGTGAGCCAATAATTTGTGTTTTACATAGATTGTGTTATTAGATCCTAACTCTAGGCTTCCAAAACTTGTAATCAAAGTAAAAATAAATAAAAAACCTTAAAGCCTATTCTTTTCTGAATTTAGAATTAGAGGTTAGAGGAATCTCAGCATTGGTTAGTCTAGATATTCATGTTGTTTATTTTCCCAGAGTCAAAGCCCAAATAATTTATAGGAATTTTTCCTTCTGAATTTCATGTCCTGCACTCTAAGGCAACCAAGGCAAATTTTCGGTTGGGCCACTGCAAGTATAAAGATTAATCAAAGATTTCATTGAATGCTTCATATCCCTGAGGTAACACTTAAAAAAAAAAAAACTATGAAAAGACTGAAAAATGGAGGTCAGCAACCCAAACTCAAATGCATTATAAAACAGTAAAATATTTTAATTATTACACAACATCAATGCCCTGCTCTTTAGAGATGCTTGCTCCTAAGACTGTTATTAGCCCTGTATCAAAACTTTATCATTGATGTATGGGTGTCTTTCTGAAGAGCCCATACGTATGTGGTCAATGTACGTGTATACCAAGATGACAGGTTTTACAAATGTTAGGTGGGCTTTGAAAAAATTCACAGATTTCAGGTTGGCGCTTAACCCAGCTCACTTAGAAATATACCATGCATCCACATCCATTGCAGTTTAGTAATACAGACTTGTTAAAGAGCACATGCCTAGCAAAAAGTCACCACAATGAGGTGTTGGGCAAGCAGAGAAAAATGGGGATAAGTGAGTATAGTAGTAAGAGTGTAGGAGCCAAGGCAAGAGATGTTTTTCATCTCAGTGGTGTCATTTACCATTTCTGAAGAGCCCTGAGCAAGTAAGCCTAACAGTCTCAAGGCTATGCGACTCACAGCAGAATTAAGTGCAACACGCACATACAATGCTAGGCACATTGGAAGGACTCAGTCATGTCTGATTTAGGGGGTCCTGCTTCATATTTGATGATCAGGACACATGTGCAGAATCAAATTTCTTCCAAGTCGTCACACTGTTATGAGTACTTCCTAGCTAACTGATGGAGGCTCAGTTACACATATGTCTATTGAGTAGACTTTTGCTCTTATTGTTGTTTTGATGTATTTGTTTTGTTTTCAAAACATAGCCTTGTCTCACAATGATGCTGGATGTCAACATCATTATATTTTCACTCAGAGAACGTAACCACCTAGTTACAAAGACTAGTCAATCACGAGAAGGCTCAGTTAAAACAGTGTATGCACAGTATTTAAAAATTGTAAAATTGCAATGTGATATTATAAATTGAATCCTACAATACAAAAAGGCCATTAGCTGAAACAGAGAAAATACAAATAAAGTCTGGAGTTTAGTTAATAGCATTGTACTAATATTTGTTTCTTAGTTTTGATAACTAGACCATGATTATGGATGTCAACATGAGGGAAAACTGGACAAGGAATATATAGGAACTCTATTATTTTTCTTCACAGGTTTCTGTTAATCTGAAACTAGTCCAAACAAGAAGTGTATTTAAAAAAATATATGGTCTTATTCGGGACAAGTTGCCTGTCCCTTCCCCAGCCAGATCCCCTCACCTCTACTACTTCCCACTGCCTAATTCCTAACTGCCGGCACCTGCATTTCTTCTCCTAAGGGTTCGCTTTTGCATCCGGAGACTGCTTTGTCCTCCCCAGAATCACTGATCAGGAACTAAGCCTGATGAAAGCTGGTTGGGGAATATTCAAACCTTTCACTGAGAGGGACTCTGACATGTGTATTTTGCCTGGGCTCCCAAAATCTCTCTGGGAAGATCAAAAACTCCAGGGGCTGAAGGTATCTTGCTTCCTAATGCACCCTCTATTGGCTCCTTTCCCTTCCTTATTTCACTTTTCTAAATAAACTTTTACCTGAATCTTTATCTCATCGTCTGCTTCTGGGAGAAATCCAAACCAAGACATTATTCCTAACTGTATTTGCTGATAAAGTGGCTACTACATGTATCAGTTCAAGGTAATTTACAGGGAGGTATTCTAGCTGTCCTGGATTATTTTTGGTCCCTGGAAGGCGCTCCTCACTCCATACCATGAGGAAAATCACCAAATTATAAACATGCTAGGAACTGGCACATGAAAGCTATACATTTTTGGATGTGTGAAAGAGATTTAAATATCTGGAAGAATGCTAACAAAACTTCTCTTAACTACGAAAAGGCATTCATTTATTTATTCAACAAAAGCTTCCTGAGGATTTTCTATAGGATATAAAGTGAACAAGACAAAAAAAGTTCCTACTATTAAGGAGTTTACATTTTTGTCAGTGGAAATGGACAAACAACAGGAAATCTAATAAACAAGATAGTATCAATAGTGATAAGTAATGTCAACACTAAACAAGGGCATATGATAGAATGACCTAGCTGGGGGAAGGTTACTCTATTAGATTGGGGTCAACGAGGTCCTGTCCTTTCTGAAAAGGTGACATTTGAGCTGGGGCCTGAATGACAAGAGAAAACCATTGTGAAGATAGATACACACACATACACACACACACACACACACACACACACACACACAGATTTTACTTTGTTGAAATGACCCCTTAACATATCACAAAATCAGGCCTGAAGAGTATAATGTCCCCTCCAAGTATATCTCTCTATCCCCATAAAATATAGACGGTGTGGTTACTAAAAAATAGGAGACTTACTTGTTAGACATGCATGTTAAAGTATTTACATGTACAAATGAAAAAACACAAGATGTCTGGGGATTGCTTTAAAATAGTCAGGACCACGGTGGAAAGATGAAACAAGATGAGCAAAATACTGATGACTCTGGAAGCTGAGGAATGGGTACCTGAGGCTCAAAATACTATTCTCTTTATTTTGTACGTACTTAAAATTTCCCATAATCACAAGTTTTTAAAACTAAAGCATATATTTGGGAAAGATGGAGAATTCCAAAGGTTATAGGAATCCTACTTCCCCAAATTTTCATCAGCAAATTAGGAGTTCAAGCCAATAGAATCATAAAGGTGTACGGAAAACTTTTGACTTTGAAATGAGCAAGGAGATTACTGGCTATCCTTTCAATGGAATGCTGAGGCCCCCAGGGATTAGCTGATCCTATGGAGATCAGAGCCTTTGTCTTTGACTATGCTGTTTTTCAGCTCTGAGGAGACAGAAGTTAACCTGTAGAAATCAGTCATAAAAATAATTTTTGTCCATACAGTGCAAGTCAGCTGTGTCCAGCGGAATGTAATTGATTACCGTCCTGTGGATAGATTGGATTTTGCAAATTCTCTTCAACATTCCTTTATATACATTTGTGGTTCTTTGAGTTCTCCTCTAAAATGGCTACACAATTATCTTTTTAAATTACTTCATTAATTGATATCTGTATCATTTTCCATCTGTTCACTTTATATCTGTATCATTTTACCCTTTTAGAGAATTATCTTTTAACAAAGAAAAACAATTTTAAAGTGTTCCAATAATGAGAAAGTGTGTACCTATGTGTCAAAGTCTGCATATTTCCTCAAAGTCAAGGACTGAAACACTCAGGCTTTTGTGTGCATTCCTCCAGGCTCTTGTATCTTTCAGTGGACCACCATAGGCTGTTCTTTACCCAGAAAGGCCTTTTACCACAACACTACCCCAACTGGCCAACTTTCAATTGTCCCTGAACTTACAGGGGACCTTGCCTGAGGAGGGTCTCCCAACACTGGTAGAGATCTCTCTGACAAACATATACATCCAGGAATAACTTTTAATATTGATTTTTAAAACCCAAATTTTATAAGCCACCAATAATCATCTGGATATAGGTTTTGTTTCTGTTGTACAGTAATAGTCTAGGCACACTGACAGTGAAGTCATGAGCAACTAACCTCTGGCCAGTAGTACTCTTCTGAAGGAGAGACGTTTCAATAGTTTAAACAAAAGAAACACTTCAAGAACTCATTAAAGCCCTAAATTTGGTGGAATGGGGAAAGGCGGAGGAAGCAAAAAAAAAAAAAAAAAAAAAAAAAAAAAGCAGATACCAAGTGATCTTTATGGGTGAAGGTAGGAAGTCTCCTTTCTCCAAGTCTCTCAAAAGAGTGCTGCAGGGAATCTTCTCTTTCTGCAGTGTCCAATATGAGTCGGGCATTGTTTTGACTCCTATAAACTACAACAGCTTCGTAAAGTAAGAATCACTATCCCCACTTTGCAGATAAAGCCGAGAGAGTTTAATGAACTTGCTGCGAGTTGCAAAGGTAGTAAATGGCAAAGCTGGATTCAGATCTCATCAGACAAGCCAGATTTATGGGATTCCAAAGCCTACTCCATGACCTTTCCAGAATTCCAACCTACCTTCAGGCCTTCACAGTGGTTGGCCCCTCAGAGGGCATCTGTCAGCCCTTCTTCTTTACAGTGAAAAGAACTGCTGGTCAGGTGTCATTTGCCTCAGTTCACAACCCCCCCACTCAGGTGGTTAACACAGCTTAACTATCACCCTCACATATGAATGACAGAGGTAAACAACACCCTATTCCATGGGTAAAGTCCACGTTTATGGGTGGGAATGCGGTATAGCAGAAAAAACCCTTGAAAGAATGCTAGAAGAACTGGGTTATAAACCTGTCACTATCACAGTGGAGTTTTAATCCTAGAGAAGTCTTGTCACTTCTCAGGGACTCCCACTTCCTCACCTATAAATAAAGTGAGGATGTTGCACTCAGTTTTCAACAGCGGTCTACTGGCATTTGAGGACATATAATTCTTCCCGGGGTATAAGGCTACCCCGGGGATTACAGAAATTTAGTGTCCTGACTCTGGGCACTAAAAAAAGCCTATAACTCTTTTTTAAGTTTTTATTTAAATTTCAGTTAACATACAGTGTAATATTAGTTTCAGATGTACAATGTAGTGTTTCACCACTTCCACAAAACACCTGGTGCACAAGTGCCCTCTTTAATCCCCATCACCTATTTAGCCCATTCCCCCTGCCCGCCTCCCCTCTGGTGACCATCAGTTTGTTCATAGTTAAGAGTCGGTTTCTTGGTTTGTCTCGCTCTCTTTTTCTCTCTCTCTCTCTATATCATAGTTTAAGTACTAATTCAGAAGCCACTTTGCCCATAAGTGCTTGCCCCAAATACTTCAGGCCAAACAGATCTCCTTTCTCTCAAAATAAATATAGCATTTATACCCTGTAACACAATTTTTCATTAAATTGTATAATTGTCTACTGCTCCTTAATCACACAACAGACATTATTAGTGTTGCCTTCCTAGCTTGAATGATAGGCCCCAGAGTCAAGGGTCATGTCTTATACTACTTTTATATTCCCCAGAGTGTCTAGCACATTCCTGGGAACACAGTAATGGCTCAATAAATATATGTCCTGTCTTTGATTTTTCAGTGATCCCAAAAATACCACTAGCTTGGCCAAACTTACATCCTGCAGGCTAATAAAAAAATTTATTTATTCAGCATCTTTTTCCCAAGTAGTTTTCAAAGTATTTTTCAGATGACATTCCTAATTCTCACATACCCTACATGTACTATAAGGAATAAATAAAAGCAATGAAGTTTCAGGACAAAAGCAAAGAGAATTAAAATTTCATGCTCTTTGATGAGAGGCATTCTGAGAGCTGGCAAACTGTGTATGTCTCCCAAGTCCTATTGATTCACACAGAAAAACTCCAACACATCTCCATCTTGCTTCAAATATTAAAAACGTCTCGACATTGCCAAGGCCCTGAACAGGATCTGCCTGGGACAGCTGGTCATCAAGTAGGGGTGTTATCATTAACCTAAACAGAATAATACCAAATTTGCATTATGAGCTTAGATTCTAGTCATCACCTGACCTGTTCAATATCCCTTTGCCCCCAGCTCTCCACATCCTTCTTATCAACACTTCAATTTCTCTGGTTTACTACAAACTAAGGTCATCAAAAAATATTTATTAAACAACTGTTCTATGACAAGCAGAGCACGGTTTTGCCAATGTCTCTAAAGGAAATAAGATGCTATGCTGACTGCGAATATGAAAGAAATCATTCATCTTTATTCCTGCTCCTCTTTCTTCAATCTTTCTGACATGCTAGGTATCAACGTGCTATGTTTTCTTCATTCCTCATCATCTTGTACAGGGACTCTGGTGTCCTCCTCTACCCCTAGGGGAAGAAGCCATGCAGAGGCTCTGTCTTCAGTATTCTTTCCATAATTCATCATTCACATATGTTGTGCCAGACTGTTTTTCACTCTGCTTTGCCAAATTGGGGTTTTCCGGGATAACAATAACATAGCTTGAAGGTGTCTAAAGAAGCCACAGAGACGGTGAATTAGAATCATATGCCATCATCCTGACCAAGGACAAAGGCTGCTTAACCAATGGCAATCAGAATTGGAAGTCTGACTAAAGTTTGTCACCTGCCATCACCAAACTTGATGTGAGCTGTTTACTGCATCACTTAGCACCTTTTGTTTCAATAAGCATCCCGGGGGAGAGCTACGGATGTCTATCTTGTACTAGTTACACTCTACTTTTTTCTGACATGGCAACTCAAAGCAAAAAAAGATAGGTATGATATTTGTTATGATAAAGTACACTTTTTAAGCAAGAAAAAAATGAATTTTTCTTTTGACCAATGACTTTATGATATATCTAATATATTCTAAAGGAACAGAGAGGGATACCTCTTCAAAGTTTTTAAAAAATATATTTTCAATGTTTTATTTTATAAACAACTGAAGAAACAATCAAGGAGGAGTCACTATAGCAAATGTCTAGCAGAGCAGGCTGTCCACCACAGGTAATTACAGAAAAGAACTTATTCAACTTGCAAAACCTTTTGATGTTCTAATACTGAATAAGGGCTTTATCAGGGTATTCTCTATCATCTGCCTCAAATCCCCATGAAATGAGCATCTTCACCAGGAAACACTTTTCACTCAGAAGCCCAGCCAGCTGGAGATAGATTTGTTTATGTTTACACAAATTCACAATCTAGGAAGTGTAATTCATTGGGATTATAACGATATTATTCTAAAGAAAACTGACTGAAGTCTTGTCAATACCAAAAGAAGCAAGGCCTAATCAAAGCAGTAAACACATCTGGAAGTTTTAAGGACTCTGTAGAAGAAATTATCTATGATTTTGAAATGGAGTATTTGAAGGTGGGTTTAGATGCTAATTAAAAAGACACAGCCCAACAATTTCTGACAAAATCACAGACTTCTTATAAATCATTATTAAGTAAAATTGGTACCTGACCTAAGGCTTCATTGCCTATATTAAAAGGCAGTGAGAGGCACCGAAAAAAGATGTTGAAACTAAACCATGACTGTTTCTGTCACCCTTCTTTTTCTTTCTTTTTAAAAAAATATATTGGTGACATTTTACTTTTTTAAGAGAGAGCATGAGTGGGTGAGGGGTAGGAAGGGAGAGGGAAATGCAGAGGGAGAGAGGGGGAGAGAGGGAGAGAGAGGGAGGGAGGGAGAGAGAGGGAGGGAGGGAGAGAGAGAGGGAGAGAGAGGGAGGGAGGGAGAGAGAGAGGGAGAGAGAGGGAGGGAGGGAGGGAGAGAGAGAGGGAGAGAGAGGGAGAGAGGGAGAGAGAGGGAGGGAGGGAGAGAGAGAGGGAGGGAGGGAGAGAGAGAGGGAGAGAGAGGGAGGGAGGGAGAGAGAGAGGGAGAGAGAGGGAGGGAGGGAGAGAGAGAGGGAGAGAGAGAAAGAGAGAGAGAGAATCTTAAGCAGGCTCCACGCTCAGCACAGAACCCCACTTAGGGCTTGATCCCATAACTGTGAGATCAGGACTTGAGTCGAAATCAAGAGTTGGACACTTAATCCACTGAGCCACCCAGGCACCCCATCATCCTTCTTTTGAGATTCTGGTACTCCTCATGGCAACAACAAACAAACAACAAAAGAACACAGTTTTCAGAAAGATTTTCTGCATCAGACCTTGGCGAGCTGCTATGGTTCCAGAAAGCATAGCGTGATTATATTTTTATCTGTTTCCCTTAATTGATTAAAAATATTAATGGTGAAGGAATAAAATAAGCAAACGCTATTTCTCGATGCTTATATTGAAAATTATTGGGGCACCTGCGTGGCTCAGTCAGTTGAGCATCTGACTCTTGATTTCAGCTCAGGTCATGATCCCAGGGTCATGGGATCAAGCCCATGTTGGGCTCCACATTAAGCATGGAGCCTCCTTAGGATTCTCTCTCACCCTCCCTCTCCCCATGTTCCCTACTTGTGCTCTCTCTCTCTGAAAATAAAAAAAAATTTAATGAAAATTGTATCTTAAATAAGTGATATGAATTATAGCTCAATTATCCAAAGCATTCCACGTTAATTACACTAACACTCTTTCCACAGCTGCTGTGTTTACAAGCATTCAGCAAAGAACGGAAAAATATAAAAATGAATAAAATTTATTTCCTGTTTCAAGGAACCCTTACTAGCAAGGAAGACAGATAATGAAAAAGTAGACCACGAAACTGAAAGCGAATGAAATAGGTGTTCTTAAAGAGTTTCAAGCAAAGTCCCAAAGGAGCTGAGAGAAAAGAGAAATTCAGTAATCAAATGAATTTAAATCATAGCCCTGTAAAGAATCCTAATAAGGCATCTTGTTTATTCCTCATTTTTGTTGCTGTTGTCTGTTATTAATGTGTAAGAAATATGAAACCCAGGAAAGTTCAATAGTTTGCAAAAATCACATTGCCCATTTGAGGCACAGCTTGAAGGCACACAAGTTCCCTGACATCGAGTTTACTATTGTTTCATATTATGCCATCCTAAGCTGAGGGTTTCTTATACCAAAGTAGAACTTTGGGTTGGAAACTGCATGTCTAAGAACTTGTTGGGGATGTACTGCAATCTTTTGTTTGTTCATTTTTGCAGGAGGTTGGGGCTAAATAGGAGGTGGAGAGTTGTGAAATAAATTTTTGAGCTTTAAAAAAAATATGTACTTTATCATTGGTTATTTCCTCCCTTTATAGGAGAACAAAATAAAGCAAAGAAGAAAATGTAATATAGATGGAGATCATAATTCAAGGGGCTTAGTGAGCAGTCTCACTGCAAACACACACACACACACACACACACACACACACACACACACACACACGAGGGGGAAGAGCATGAACAATTTTATTAAAGAGAACAGGACTGCATTGGCCCCTTGTTCTGACAAAAGGTCAATGCACAAAGTAGGAGCTTCTGATAGGCCCAGATGTCAGCCTATATCACAGGTTGGTTTTCTCTCTTTGCCAAGAAAAATGGTTATTTTGTTCACACTCAGACTTGCTGAGAAAAACATTGTCATCATCATCAACCATAAACATTTCTTGCAAGAGGACAGAAGATTCTCAGCTGAGGCAGATTCTCAGCTGGTAGCAGGGGAAACATAACTTCCTTGGGAAGCCCCAGACAGATACATAAAAGGGAAATCAATCATGTCAGGCAGGTGTCTAATGTGCAGTGCAATGCCATAAATGCTACAGAGGTTGTGTGGAAACACCTCAGCCCAGGATGGTAAGCATCGTAATTTTCACAGAGGAGAAGAGTGAGTCTCAGAGGAGCTAATCCGCACATTGGTGGTAAAGCTCAAATTCAAACTAGGGTCCAATGGGCCTCAAAGTACATGCCTTTGAACCACACCCTCTCCCCCTGCATATACCAGCTTTGCTTCCTTCCCCCAAGAAGGTTAGAACTTGGTAAGTGAAGACCATCAGAGCCTTTGTCTGACTTGGATCCAGACACACAGCAGGAGGGAGGAACCTTCCTTAGAACTGATGCAGTGATATACCTGCTTTGGACTTCTCTGCCACATCGCAAGCCATTTACCTCCAGGGGAAGAAGAGGTTGTTGACTCAGTCATGCCCTGTATGTACATCTTAAATCCCAGTTGCCGAAGGAAGCATTTCTGTCAGTTGTACTTTTACCTCATTTAGGGCCAGATGGCATACGGTCTGACTTGGACAGAATGAGCCATCAGTAAATGCCTGATTACTAGTACTGACTCATGCTTGTGGAAGCAGACACAATAAGGTCCAGGAAAATAATACCTCGTAGTCCCTACCTGTCCATGATATGCAACTTCAATTTGCTTGTCTCCAGAACATTCTATGTCTGGTTTTTTTCTGGGTTTTTTTTGGCTTGGTGTTCCTTGACAGGGAGAAATTAAGCAGCCATTTTCATTGCATGTAGAATTCTATACACCTGCATAGGAAGACACTTTCCATAGATTTATAGGAAGTTCAGGCATGAAAAGAAAATTTTTTTATTATTGAAGTACAGTTTAAAGATATTTTGAAACAATTATAATGTTTCGACTACGGATGACTAATAATCTGAAAAGACTAAATTGTTATCTTGTTTACAGGTTTGAAATTAGTGAACAGTGTAATGAGGTGGCTAAAATAGTACATGAAGATTAACCTGACTTAATGGATACAGAAAGTCTAGAACTAAGGATTTCATATCTGTGTTTGAGATGACAACCATGATGAGGGGGGCAGCATAAATGCGGACTCTAGGGCATATTGGTCAGGGCAGGGAAGGGTGGGACCCCACTGTGGGTGAGAATAGCTGCAAGAATAAGCAAGAAAAAAAAAAGGTATTCAGGAAGAAGGGGCATAATGTTTGTTTTCAAATACAGCACTTAAAAGGAAGAGAGATTAGATTCATTGTGGGTTGCTCCAGCAACTGAACAGTAGGTCAATAGGTAGCAGAAAATGTTGATTTAATGCAAAGCAGAACTTTCTAAAAATGAATCTCTCCTAGAATGGACAGGCCAGTGGACAGAAGCAAGATTCCCCCCTCCGATTATTTTCAAGAAGAGGTGGGCTGGCCCACTTATAGAAAGGGCTACTGAAGTGGAAGTTCATCCATATGATAGGTACCTCTGAAGTTGGCTCATACTCATCAACCATTTTATTGGGCACATCATTGATATTATATTGTCCAAGGTCCAAAAATAAATGACTTGCCAAGAAGACATCCTACATTGTTTTGTTTACACAATAAACAGAGGGCTAACTCCAAAGCCTTACCAAACTTCAACTCATTTTTTTACGTTTATTTACTTTTGAGAGAGAGAGAGCGTGCGTCTGCATGAGCGGGGCCAGGGAAGATAGAGAGGGAGACAGAGGATCCAAAGTGGGCTCTGTACTGACAGCAGAGAACCTGAGGTGGGCTCAAACCCACTCTGGGAAATCATGACCTGAGCAGAGAGCTGAAGTCAAACACTTAACCGGCTGAGGCATCCAAGCACCCCAAACTTCAATTCTTATCTATTCAATATTCCGAAAGTGATGAGATGATTTGAAATCTCATATTACTTAAATAACTACCATAGAGATTATAGAGTTTTCTCTTTTTTTAAAAAAAAAAAAGGGACAATTTTTATGGACATATGTAAACAGACTAAGTTATTTTCATTATTGACATGTTTTTAACTGTTCTCTAAAACTAAACCAAGTCTCCATAATTGTGCAATTTACTAGCAGAATGACCAGAGAAGCTTAATCTTCAGGATAGCAGATTTAATCAATATAACCCATGCCTGTTTTTCTAAGTTAAGCAATTTGCTGTGCCACATTCTCACTGTATCACTCAGATTTATCTTTACATTAACAATGCTTACCAGCAGATAGCCAAAAAAGACTTGCCAAGTTGGACCAACTTCAAGGTTTGTTTCCATGCTGGGGTGTTTCATGCACTTGGCAGAAGCAGGCTGCAACTGGGGCTCCATTTATTACATTCTGCTATAAACATTATGTCCTGACCTAACAAGACACTGCACATGACAATCCCATAGGTTACCAAGCACCGTAAACATCTGTTAACACAAGCACCAGAGATAGCATGGAGAAGATGTCTAGCATCCATTCTAAGTGGTTTATGATGTGGAGTCTGCTGTTTACACACAAATAATCAAAAACACAACCCCAAGTTCTGCCTAGAACAAATATTTGCAAGACAAAGTTATGCTCGGTTTGAAAAAAAAATACACTGGAGTCATCACTTTGTCACTGCATTTACAGACTTTTATTTCATACCTTTACCTATTAAGTGTTGGCTTTTCATGACATTCAGTAGACCTAAACTATAATTTCACTGTGATATATTTACTCCAAATGAAAAGCTGAATGTTGACTTACCAACTTTCCTTAGACTTATGTGAATCAAAAGTTTACAAGTGTGGAAGGAGATAAGGGATGGGTGGTGCTTAAACTCAAACGATGTTTTCCAAGGGTCTCTGGGTGAAAACACATCCTTCCAGCTCCATCTAAAGTCCATCTGAAGAGAAACCAGAGACCCCCTTTAAATCTAACCTGGGAACACCAACTTTAAATCTAACCTGGGAACACCAAGCTTTGCTTTTCTCAAAAGGAAACAAATCCCCAATCACAGAAAAGATGGAACCAACAGTCCTGTCTACTAAATTATTTTATTTTGTTGCTATCCAGCGTCTTAATTTCTGGAAAATGTTTCCTACTAGTTACCTCCAAGGTCTATATACCTTGGCACTCCAGAGAAAAGGATTTGCAGGGTGACCCAGGTGGAAACTAGCCTAGAACACCAATCGCTTAGGGCACAGCTGCCACAACATGTCTGAGGAGAGACGGGTGCCTTCCCAGGCACACATGCCAGGGATTCTAAAGGTAAACATCACGGAGACCATGTAGTCTCTGGACTGTGCACAGCAGCACCCCGGGAATCTCAGATCCACAGCTCCAAGTTGGGTCTGGGCCTCCAGGGTTCTGTGCCTACACATACACACGTCTTCGAACCCTCGTCCTCCTCTGCTAGTCTCCTGAGAGCTTCAGGAACCTTCACCTCTAGCCCTCAGTTCCTCAAAGGCAACGGGTTTAGTTAGTGTTTTAAAGTCCGTGGTATTTAAATCCTACGCAGGGTTGCGACTTCCCAACCCTCTGGCCTCCCGTTACCTTTCCCTGTCCCTTCCAAGGTCTCCTGGCTGCACAAACGGGCGGGCGGCACCTCTCTGGCCTCCTCCTCCCACCCTGCACACCCTACTGGCTCAGGCGCCGACACGCCTCCCCAGGCGCACACACACGCGCGCGCACACACAGTGCTCACGTACACCCATTCAGCACACGAACCCGGAGCCAAGTTACCAACTCCCGCAGCCCGGCCCGAGAAGGCGTCCCCCACTCCGGTTATATATAAAGCACTCGCCCCAAATTAGACTCCCCCACGCGCCCGGGAGTGGTGACCCTGCCCGGCACCCTGCACGCGCGGCCAGCACCCTCTCCCCTGACACGCCGCTACCCCACTCACTCGCAGCTCTCAAGATCCGGGCAGTTCTGTCAAAACTTTGAGCCTCGTTGATTTCATAACCACTAGTGTGTCCGGGGCTGGGGGGCTCGGCTCGCCACGGTTTCCACCCACTCCAGCTCATGGGTACTGGTGGCAGTGACTCTACTGACCCCAGCTCCGCGGGTGCCAAAGCGTGGCTGCAGCCTGCACAAAGGCGCAGAGGGCGGTGCGCTTTGGGGAGGAGCGCACGGTGTCGACGAGCACAGCCCGACGACCTCCCCTCTCCTCCGGTCGCGCCGCCAGAGACCTCTCTCCCCGCTCAGCAGCGGCAGCCTCAGCAGTTCCTGCCCCAGCACCGCTGATGATGTCAAATAGAAACACTCGCAAAACTTTTACGACTTCAACAAAACTGGCTTCGGAGGCAGCCCCTCCAGACACCGCAAACATCGGTCACAGCAGGCGCCAGCGTGGGATGGTTCGCCTGTGGCCCCCAACTCCCTGACGCCCCCCACCAACGTGCACACACACACGCGCGCGCGCGCGCGCGCGCACACACACACACACACACACACACACACACACAGCGTGGATCGGGTTACGACAACCCACCAGCAGAAAACAACTTCGCGAGGAGGAGGGGAGCACAGCCAACCCCCAAGTCACCCGGAAAAAAATTACTCGTGTAAATACATAATCCAGACCCCCACTTTCATAAACAACTGGTGCCCCAGGGTCCACTCCCAGGTTCCCTGGCACAAAAGGGGGGAAAGAAGAGCCCGACTCCCTCAGCCCCCCTCCAGTACCTCCGAGCCTCGCCTCCGGATAGAGGGCGCGGGTTCGCTTCCGCGCTGGGGCCGAGGGCGCGGGGGCCTCCGGCCTGCGTGGCCCCAGCCCGGGGTCCCCGCCGCCGCTTCGGCTCAGCAGCAGCCGCCGCCGCCGCCGCTCCAGCAGCCGCCGCTGCCGCCGCCGCCGCTCCCTAGACCGCCTCCTCTTCCCATGGCTGCGCCCTGCTTGGCAGCTCGCGGGCTGTCAGGCTTGGGGAGGAGGAGGGGGCGGGGTGAAACGGGAAGGGAGGACGGGAGGGGATGGGTGGGAAACGGCGGCCGCCGCTCACCAGGGGTCACTCCTGGCCGGGCCTGCCGCCCCCGCGACCCGGGCTGCCGCCGCGAGGTGAAGCGGGAGTTCGGGGCGACCGGTTCGAGACCCGCTGCGGAGGCGCGGAGCGCCGTCCGGGCCAAGCATTCCGAGCAGCTGGGATGAAGCGTTCCCCGGCGAGGAGTTGGAGTTGGTGCGTGTCACTCTCTTCTGGGCTGCGCGGCTCCTCCTAGAGGAAAATATTGGTAGTTGCAGGACACTTCCTTCCTCTCCGCCCACCCCTGTTCCCAAAAAGAAGGCAGGACCTAAAAGAGCATGAAGTGCAGTCAACAAATTGAAAAGAACACTTACAGAAAAGTTAGCTATCTGCAGGAAAGGGAAAAAGACGAGCAGGATAGCTCGGAAAGCGTGATGAGCCAACCAAACATTGCCTCTCTCCACCTGCAACCAATTTCCAAACTCTTGCTTCCTGGGTAAAAAGATAGTTAAAAGTAGACAGGATCTTATTTTAGAGGTTAGAAAACAGAGACAGAGAGATGAAGTAATTTGCCAAAAACACAAGGCTTGTTAGGAGAGACGTCTGTCCCGAAGCCAGTGCACGGGGCTACAGGGTGTCCGGACACAGGCCTCAGCCGGAGGACTGTCCTTGTGTATGACTAAGGGAACGCAGTTTAACTGCCCTGCGCAGAACACAGCTCATCTGTCAAATACGAGCCTGTCCACCACTTTTCACCGTAGGAAAACAAAGTGACAGGAGAAGTTGTCAAAGTGCTTCAGAAAGTTAATATCGTTGTGCATGAGCATGTCGTTTTGTAAAGCATCAAACTCCCAGTCACCACATGCTTTTCTCAGCAGAAAGTACAAAAGTCCAGTTCTAGGTTGTCTGAGATCTGAAGGAGCAGCCAGTCATGCTACCTTTTTACTGTTTACTTTAATACTGACAGCCAGTTATAATGTCGTTTATCTAACAGCTTCTAAACAGCTTGGGCTTACAAAATGACTTTTTTTTTTTCTTTTACAGGGCTCCAAACACAAAGCTGAGTTTATAACCAGAGAGAAATGTTGAAACAACAATCTAAAGAAACCAAGCTTCTTAGCACTGGAATAAAAGATTCCCGGGGTGTGGAGAGCAGCACATGGTGAGTGGTACATGGCAAGTAGTACAGAGAAGGCAAAAGGAAGGAAGGAACTCAGGACCCAAGAATGCATCACATAAGATTCTCCCATTTTTAAAGGAATCAAAGAAATGGAAAATTCTGTTCCTTAAGAGTCCTTTTTGAGTCTCAGCTATGGCTCAACAACCCAAATGTTCCAGGCAAAGAAGGACAGCCAGAATGAAAGAAGGAGGAAAGATTCTAGAAGGTGTTTGTATCATCACAGTCCTATACCGTGGCAGGAGTCAGGTGGATGTTGATTTTGAACTGGTCCTGTTCTATCCCACCTAAGTACAAGGTGGCTCTCCTTCTCTTCTCCAGTCCCTTGATTTCTAGGGTTCCGGGCTCTGCAAGAGCATTAGGGTGCTTCCCAGTGTCTAGAGTTTTTAAAACAGGAGTTGCTCACATTGACAAAGATGAGGGCCCAGGCAGGCGGAACTCCTGCTGGGTGTTCTATCCATGTCATGTCAGCTGAAAGGGCATGAAAGGGCATGACAGGAGAAAGACAAGGCAGTCGTCACGTGCTGACTCCATTCCTGTTTGAGATGACCTTCCAAGTTGGCCCTTCAGACTCTGGCACCACCACCTTCTCTCTTTATGCCTTTTCATCCTCTTTCCCCCATCCTCCAGCCCAGGGAATCTTGACATAGTCTAGAAGATGCCAGATGGACTCACAAAATATTTTCTAAGTTCTATTGTTTATGGCCTGAGATGATTTGAGAGCAATGCTATAAAAGAAGGATTGCCTTCTCTTTTTTTCTGGGTTCAGCAGTAGCCTTCATTCCCTGAGTCAGGAAAATGTAGACTGATTGCTTTGGCTTCTGCTCCATCTTTGGTAAAATAGTCATTGTGCACCAAAGCACAGGAAAAGACATGTTGGTTAATATAAAATGTTATGGAACTAGATATAGCCTTGCAACTTACATGAAGGGCAGTCTTTAAGTCCCACAAATAAAGGTTCTTGATCTCATACATGACTATGTATAGGTCTATAGTGGTATGTCCCTCTTTATATTTTCTAGGTTATGGGGGGAAATGTATCCGGTCTTAGGTTGACTAATATGTTACAAATTAAGGCATACCAAAGCACACTTGCCTTGTGAAATGTGCAATTGCATTTCCTCATGCCTTCTCCTCTGCCTGGAATATCCTACTTTGACGGTGTAGGGAAATTCTCCTTAACCTTCCAATTCCAGCTCAGTTGTGTGGTTTCTCTATAAAGTCCTTCCTCGCTCTTCCTAAAGGTGGAATTAATGAATTATCTTTGCATCTGCATCCTCATAGGCTTTTATACCTACTTTCATTACGGTTTTAATTGATAGGTCTACTTTCCCCATTAGTTATGAGACCTCCAAAAG
This sequence comes from Panthera pardus, assembly GCF_024362965.1. Taxonomy (NCBI): domain Eukaryota; kingdom Metazoa; phylum Chordata; class Mammalia; order Carnivora; family Felidae; genus Panthera; species Panthera pardus. The sequence continues at coordinate 34,119,150 of NW_026526765.1, read as the reverse complement.
ATGCACAGGTAGTCTTAATATTAGTACCTAAAAAGTCTAGGTTTGTGCCCAGCAAATGGTAAAGTGCCTGACAAATGCTTAACCAAGTTCAATGAAAATTTATTCCATCCAAATTTGTATCTCAAACCCAGATCTCTATACAGAGCTGCCATGTTCCATGTCTCTCAAACTTACTTTAAAGGATTTTTAAAAACTAATCCTGAATTCCCATCCACCAGTTTCTTTCATTCAACAAATGTTAGAGAGCATATACCATGACAAATTTGTTCTAGGAACTTAAGATGCATCAGGGAACAAAATTTATACAGCATCCCCATAAAGACCTTGCCCTCAAGGGGCTTGCATTCTAGTTAGGAGAGACAATGAACACAGTTAAGAAGTAAATCACTGAAGTGCTGATTATAGAGAACTATGGCAGGGTAAGGGGCTGAGGAATGCCAGGTAACAGGTACAAGAATGCTGGGAATTCTCTCCTTGCTCAGAACTGAGCAGTGTATTAGAGGAGTCGAGCATGTGATGGTTATGAACACATTGTAAGCGATCCTTGAGCAGGATAACCTCTCCATCCTCATCCCCAACTCCAGCCACAAATGCCTTGGTTGAGAGGATGCAAAAGGAATCATAAAGGGAAGAAAACAACTTAGGAAACTTCCTCTACTGAAAGGCAACATGGGAAAACCCATTTCATGACCTAGAAATTCTTAGCCGAGACTTATGAGGAGGTCCCAGAACTAGAATGAAAGCTTCAACCCACCACTGATTTTGTGAATTTCAAAAACAGTAGGTATTTCATTTCAGAGCTCATAAAAGCTAAAAGGAATATGATTGCCTTGACTCTCTGGTGGATTCAGAGCCACCCACAGGAAAGCTCAGGGCCTGAGCAACACCAGACAATGGACAGACACCTGGTGGAAAGGAACAAAATAAGACAGGTCTCCGTAGGGACTCATGAATGAATGTTCCCTTTTAAATCATTTCAGTGTAGGGGCGCCTGGGTGGCCCAGTCAGTTGGGCAGCAGACTCTTGATTTCAGCGAGGGTCGTGATCTTGTGGTTCATGGGTTCACGCCCTGCATCGGGCTTTGCGCTAGCAGTGTGGAGATTGCTTGGGATTCTCTCTCTCCCTCTCTCCCAGCCCCTCCCCTGCTTGCATGCTCTCTTCTCTCTCAAAGTGGGTAAATAAACTTAAAAAAAAATTTAAGTGTAAAGATTTAAAAAATAAAAACAATTTTTGAGATTATTTTTCCCCTCCTCCCATCAAATGCAAAACCTTGTTTTTAAAAAACGTAATAGAAAGTCATCTGGCTTCTGTCTGGATAATTATGTTGATGAGTAACCCACTAACTCCCTTACTGGGAAGCAAGCATATTCCATTTTGTGACTACACCATTCGTTAAAAGTACTTTAGCCAGACTCTGCTATTCTATTATTTATACCCAGTTCTATCTCTCAAGCTCATAGGAACAAAATTAGGCATTTAAATTTATTTATTTTTTTTTGAGACACACTTTCACTCATGTCAGTGCAAGTTACTTCTTCTCTGGGCCAAACGTGGCAGATCTTTTCGGTACTTCTCATGCAATGTGGTTTCCAAACCTAACAACATCCTTGTCCTTCACCTTAGTGTGTGCTCTGCTTCATCGAAATCCTTTATAAAGTGCTGTTCCCAGTATCAAATTAAGTCCCATTATGGACACCACAAGAGAGAGGAGAACCGTGAGCTTCCAACTACACCTTCTGGAGTAATGGAAATGGTAGAAAGAATCCCTGGAGTCTGGCAGATGGGGCCGGAACCCCAGCTCTGACCCAACTTAGCCTACGCTCTAAGGAAGTGAATTTAGCAAACTTAACCTTGATCCTGGCATTTGTATCTCTTCTTTCCCTCCACATTCAGTCCTTTTCTACTTTTGTCTTCACAGATTATTTTGTTCTTTGTTTCTATACTTCTCATCTTTAAAAGAGGTGGAAATATAAAAGCAAAAAGGGATGTGAATGAAAGGAACCTGAGGAGGTATGAAAAAGTTTCTCATAGCAACTTTCCTTTATAGAAATTAGGCACACAGAATATTTCAATTACTAAATAAACTACCAATCTAATTTGCTTATCAGACTTCTCTGAAAGCGACCCAAGGGGAAGAACATTGAATCCTTTGCACATAAAAGGAACAGACCTACCTACCTACCACCAAGGTTCTACCCAGTGAAATCAGGAGAGGTCAGGGGAGGAGATGTGAGAATTCCTGGCTGGAAATTCCCTTAGGTATATTGAAGAGGGAGAGGGCTTGCAGGGTAGCAGCATTTTTCTCAAGGTCACCAGCCCTCTGTAGCAATTGCTGAACCAAGCCTATGGTTCTCACCACAAGAAAGCACAGTGTCTTTAATAAGAAAATTTGAGGACTAAATAAAATAGGTCTCAGCTATTGTAGACAACTAATAGATTAGAATGTCTGTCCAAATTGCATTTGCCTCATAAATTTGTTTATCGTACTTTCCTAATAGTATTCCAAAACGCTCACATAAATTATGTCAATTTCTCTTCACAGCAGTTCTGTGAAGAAGGTGCAATTGTCTTCTGTTGATCAGTGAGGAAGCTGGCTTAGAGAAGCAAAGGGACTGGACCAAGCACACAAGTAGGCAGATTCAGGTTTGCATGGGGACCCAGAGACTTTCTGGGCTGAGTCCATTCTTTGGACTCCTCTACTGCCTCTGCAGGTAGCAAGGGCTACCATCTTGTCCATCTTGCGTGTGTGTGTTTAAATATTAATTACAGTATAGTTAAAATACAGTGTTATATTAGCTTCAGCTAAAACATCATGACTCAACAATTTTATACATTACTCCGTGCTCATCGTGGTAAGCAAGTGTACTCTTAATCCCTTTCACCTATTTCACCCATCCCCCACCGACCTTCCCTCTGGTAACCATCGGTTTGTTTTTACCCCCGCAGACCACAAGCATCTGTCTGAGGCAAAAACTTTAAAATTTCTTCAAATTTCCAGGAACCAAGTTAATAGGGAGTGGTGGGGGGACATAAGCAGTCTATTGCATTTTTAATACCATTCCATGCAGGTTCACCTCTAATATTTGTGGGGTTCAGAGCCAGAAGATAAATGGAGCCCACATACCACAGGTCTAGATATCTAAAAGTGATGGCCAAACTAACAAATTGTTGGATACAATATACTCTATCTTCTTATCTTGAGAAATGTACCTTCAAAATGACCTGGGAGGACAGATGTGAGTTTGGATTTCTCAGAGTTCTGCATCGCCAAGTGGTAATGTAGTAAGATCGGCTTGATCTCAGTGTCCATCCTCCCACTTCTCTTCCCACTCCTGGCTCTCCCTTACACACAGAGAGGTCTCCTATACATATGTGAAGGACCCTAGCTCACATGTGTAAGCTCTAACCAATCTCTCTCTCTCTTTCCATCCTCAGGACTTCAAGACATTTAGGCTGGGAACTCCAAAGTCTGAGATATCCAAAGGATAATCTAAAGAAAGCACAGCCCATGGATAGGCAATCTCATTCACCCAGAGGTTCCTTGCCTTGTGAATTAGGACATGGCCCCAAGAGAGCCAGTGGAAGGACCTTTCTTTCATAGGTCTGAAGGCAGTACTTATTATTTGATTTCATTTAGATGCATGTACATTTCTTTAATGGAGGCATTGGTCTAAGGGCATCTTGGAAAGGACATCCAGTTGAGGAGCTCAGTGCAGAATGCAGCATGCATTAAGTACTCAGCAAATGCTTGTTTAAAAAAATTGAATTTCAGGGGCTCCTGCATGGCTCAGTAGGTGCAGTGACTGACTTTGGCTCAGGTCATGGTCTCGCAGTTTGTGAGTTCGAGCCCCACTTCATCTCTGTGCTGACAGCTCGGAGCCTGGAGCCTACTTCGGATTCTGTGTCTTCCTCTCTCTCTCTGCCCCTCCCCTGCTTGTGCGCATGCTCTCTCTCTCTCTAAGAATAAATAAACATTTAAAAATAAAAATAAAGCATTGGATTTCATATTTAAGGCAATTTGATGCTCAATATTGAAAACAAACTAAAAGAAAAGCAATATATTACAAAATATATTTGAAATATATATCTAGAAGACACCAACAACCTGATAGTAAAAATGCTTGTATATATGGGAATTTGGGTAAATTGCAAATTTTAGTTATCGTAAGTAGTTCTCCTATGGACTTCTGATATGTATCTTTTGGTGAGCATTTGTACCCATTTCTATTGGGTATACAACCAAACGCTGCTCAAAGTGATTGTATGAATTTGTACTTCTGCCAGCACTATATGATAGTGATTGTTCATATCCTCACCAACACTTAATATTTTTCACCTTTTTGGATTTAGTCATTCTGGTGTCTGTGGAGTAGCACTATATTCTGATTTAAATTAGTATTTTCCTGATGTCTAAGGAAGTTGAGCATCTTTTCATATATACTGGTTACTTGGACCTCCGCTTTTTGAAGTGTCTGTTTAACTCTTGCCATATGTGTGTGTGCACACACACACACATCATTATTTTTCAGTTATTTGTAAAAATCACATTAAATTATTAACTGTGCTTTCCTCTAGGGAGTGAAATTTTTTGGAAAGTAGGAGGTGGGTGGAAGGAATGAAAGAACAAGGTTTTTTATACTTTTAAGCTCTAGTTTTGTTTTCAATCAGGAAACGTAAAACCTGAATTTGCATAACAAAAACCTCATCCGTATCAGAAGCTGAATATTTATACAATATTCATATGATACTAAAGCTCTGTGCTTATGAAGCGCTCAAATGGCAAGTTCCTGTAGTAGATTAGATACAGAATTTGCTTTATAATAATCTGATTCACAAGCAACGTTCTACAAATAACATCTGTTGTGTGATGTGATACAAGGTACCATCGCTAATTAATTAATTATTTTTATACAATAAAAAACATGGATAAATCAAAGCAGTTGATACATAATAATCACTTTATTTCTGCTGACTTGAATAAACGAACATATGATGTCAGAATTTTTTAATTTGCCTATATGCCTTATTATCCACTTTATCATTCATTTACCTTATTTGTCTAATTATTTAATGCTTTTCTAGTTTCCTTATTCTAAACGAGGACTTGAGATGGTTTGCAGAGAAATATATAAGCCATAAAGATGAATAAATAAAACAAATGAGAAAATGGGAAAGAAAGGAAAAGAGGGGATAAAACTAACATAACAAGCAGGGATACTTAGCCTTTGAAATTCGTATCATAATGTCCTGTTCATTTGCCAGAAGTCAGACACAATATTGGCTCTGACGATTGGTGACTATAACAAATAAGAAGAAAACTATAACAAATAAAAAACATCTGCAAGATGTACCCTACCCATAGGTGAAAGCCAAGCATTGGAAGGGCATCTTCTTCTAAAACCAATACATTCAAGAAGTTGTTCCTGGAGGTCATCTTACAGGGATTTGACATGGTGGGCTGGATGATGTATTGGTGACATATATGATAAGACTGAAGGACCTTCTTTCCTTTGTGTGGAGATACCCAAAACGGAAAACTTTGCCAGAAATTACAGGCAATCTCATACTCACCTTTAACTTCTTTTTAACACAGCCATTGATAACATTTAATTTTAAGAAACAAAGTGTTTACTTCATAGTAACCACAGAAAGTTTGGTTCAAAAGTTATTTCAATTTACTAATATCTTAGATTTGAGAATATTGGTGTTTAAAATTTAATTGCCCTCTGGGGCACCTGGGTGGCTCAGTTGGTTGAGTGTCCAACTTTGACTTAGGTCATGATCTCACAGTTCATGAGTTCGAGCCCTGTGTCGGGCCCTGTGTAGTGCCCCTCTCCCACTCTGTCTCTCTGTGCTCTGTCTCTCTCTGCCTCTCAAAAATAAAGAAATGTAATAAATTTTGTTTTTTAAATTTAATTGCCCTCATAGTTCATGAAAACATTAAAGAGTCTATGGAACTATGTGTTCCAGGGTTTAAACAAAATCCATCCAGATAAGCAAAAACCAAAATGAGCAAGGTATCTGAGATTTATTTATGATTTCCAGCTTTCTTGGGATTATTTGAAGTAAAAGGTTGATCTATCAACTGCCTTTTCTGGGGTTTATTAAGTTTACTAGAAATATATCAGTTGTTTCATCCATGCTTATGACATACAAAAGAGTTAAACAATTTTAACCACATTTACATGCCTTATACATGATGAATGCTGATTTCATCCTGAAAACTATCAAAATACAATCCAGAACCTGTTTTTTACCCCTTGAGATCACTATCTGAAAATAATTTTACAGAAATAAACAGCCTCATTAACTTTAAATTATTGTAAACATCTATAACAGGACTGGTAGGATCAGCAGCCCTACCAGAATTTCTGGACATGAAATTCCAATTTTAAAATACCTTCTTTTGGTCAAGATTTAATTTGTAGAGTGGTCTTGTCAAGATTCAAATATATTTATTTGAGATGAGCAACAAAATTAATTTATTTACTAGAAGTTGTATATGCATTCACAGGGATGAATGAAGTGGTTATACATTTTTAAAACAATTTTTAAAACATTTTAAAACCTGTTTCATTTATATTTTCCCCCAATAATTCCACATTTGAGACTGTATGCCAGATATTACATTCATTTATTCCCATTTTTATTAATTTATCCATATAAATACAAAATTGAGCTGCTGATCACTATGAGAGATAACATTGAGTTAACACAGTTTCATTCAATAGGGAGGAATTTGGTGTTGTAGATTTTCTATCTGGTTTTATTATAGGTAGTGTATATTTTGCATTAGAAGAAAGTGACTTAGATATAGATGTAGCTATGTCATAATACTATATATGTATGCACATGTATTCTAGAATTTTGCTTTAATTTTGAAATATAATATATCTCTATGGTAAAAAAAAAACACAAAAGGATATAGAATGAAAAATTATTTGCAACATATAAAACAGAAGAAAAATTTAATTAACATAAAAGGAGATCTTAAAAACTGATTTATTGGGGCACCTGGGTAGCTTAGTCAGTTAAGCGTCCAACTTTGGCTCAGGTCATGATCTCACAGCTCGTGAGTTCGAGCCTGGCATTGGGCTCTTGGCTGACAGCTCGGAGTCTGGAACCTGCTTCAGATTCTGTGTCTCCCTCTCTCTGCCCCTCCCCTGCTCATGTGCTCTCTCTCTCTCTCTCTCTCTCTCAAAAATAACATTAAGAAATTTAAAACAACTGATTTATTAAAAATAGACAATTCAGTGGAAAAATAGGCATTTCAAAGATGATTAAGAAGAGACAATTCAAAGAAAAATAAAAATAAAGTATTATGAACATATGAAAAGATGTTCAAATTCATTTACTGCTAAGAAAATGTAAATCAAAATAATACCTTTAAATCTATCAGATTGGAAAAGATAAACATGTTAATAGCATACATTATTAGTCAGGGTGCAGGGACAAACACCTTTTCAGGACAATTTGGCATATCTATAAAATTTTCAGTGCATATATTCTTTTGGCCAGAGATTCCACTTTTAGAGGTATATATTTATAGATAAACTCACAAAATTTTGCTAAATTATATGAATGAAAGCAATTTCAAAATAATTCTGCATTCTTTACCTTGTAACTTTTTAAAATGGTATATTGTTTTGATACAGAAAATAATTTTTATTTGGTCATACTTATCCATTTACTTATCACAGGCTATTAATTACCTTATATAGTCAACTACTGTGAGATAGGACAAAGTACCCCCACTTTTCATCTGAGAAAACTGAGGCTCAGAGCATTTACCTACTCAGAACGAGAGTAGAGATTTGATCCCAGTTCTATCTGACTTCAAAACCTATGATATTTTCACCACATCAAACTCCATTTTGAAAACTTGAAAGATTGAAATCTTGAAGGTAGCTTGGGCATCATCACCACCACTGTTTGAAATCCTACCAGTCTGGGGACTACCAGACAGGAAGAAACTACTCTTTGCTAATACACAGTTCCACTAGTGAATTCACTTATTTCACTTCTTAGTTTTTGGTATATCGAGTATGCGTCCAAACCTTGCTCCACTATAGAGTGTTGGAATAAATGAAATCACATTTCCATATTTGGAAATGTATCTCTGAAGATACTAATGTTTTCAGAGATTTCCACAAGGGAAATTAACACATCAAAAAGATAGTGACAGCAAGCACATGGGGAAAAGGACACCCCCTATATAATGATGAGATAGATGGTACGGTTAATAACATTTTTAAAAGGCACTTTGGCAATAAATATCAAAATTTAAATTCCACATATCCTTTGCATCATCTCAAAAATAAATAAACATTAAACAAATTTTTAAAAAAAGAATGTGATAGACCAGTCATCCCTGATATGGGCTGCCGTCAGTGATTAAATAAAAATAATTGCCAAAAAAAACCCCTAAAGTATGAGTCAAATTCTATAAAAATGAAGAGCGAAATATCTGGTTACCCCAGGGGTAAAAATAGAGGAAGGGACAAGTGGGGAAAGGTGAATATTCACTCCTTATTTCATATAGTTCTGTGTATTGTGTGAATTTTTCCCAGTGAGTATGTAAAACTAACAAATCCACTCCTCATATAGTTTATTTTATGAGCTTTTTTTCAATGAGCAAGGACAACTTCTGTAATTTTTTAAAATGCAATGATGTTTTTTAAAGCACTGTGATTTTTATGAAGATAAAAGTAGCACATATGCTTTGGTTTAAGAAATAGGTAGTGTAGTCAAGCTGTGTAGACCACGTATTGAAATAAACCCTTGAAGCAAACTGAGGATGAAAGCTCACTTCTACTAACACAAAGCATTAGATTAGACAGCTTTTCTTTCAGTAAGAATTGTTTACCTTAAAATTTGGCATTGTTATTAAACCAACTTTCTTGAGATGGCCTAATACCCTTAAGCAAAAATGAATCGCAGAGAATGACAGTTGTGTTAAAAATTCCCATAAGGACTCTCTTGGGGAGATTCAACTGATTCATATACTTTGAGGAAAGGAAGAGCTCAAGTGGAATAAGGCTGGTCATTATTCCAGCTCCTACTAGAGATCAATTTCTTTTCTTTCTTCTAAGTGCTGGCACCTTATCCCTGTGCTTGGCAGAGTATTTTCTCTGCATAAGTTAGGGAGGGGTTGAGCATTCTTTCTTGTGGAGGAGCTGTCAGAATCCTTGGCACATTTTAGGTTAAGGCTGGATTATGCTATCATGGTAAAAAGTTTAGCTCAGGAGCTAATCTCTACTTTGTTAACTTATCCAGGCACGGGATTTACCAAGGAAAAACTGTAATTATTGCTCCCTAGTGGATTCAAAGAAGACACAATAGCTTTTCTGCTTGAATGCTTTGTATATGATGTACAAATCTCTACCCAAAATGAAATGTTTTAGTTGGAAGTTTGAGATGATTCTTTTAAAAACATAAATTCCAGATATGCCAGAAAGAAGGCTGGGCTGGTCAGAAAGTGTGGGGGGGGTGCTGTTATAGTTTACACTCAGTTGTTATGAATTGATAGAAATACCTCTGGGTGTTGCGGTGAGAGGTCTAGCAGTGTTGTGCAGAAGCAAGGTGTAACTGACTATGGTTTGTTTCTTCTCAGGCTCAGTCCCTAGGGTTTCCTCCCAAAGACCAGAGACATAAAACCCACCCTCCTTCGTCACCACCCTACCTTCTCTGGGTAAAACAGAAGTAGCTCAGAAACAGAACTTTGTGAGATTTTTTTAATGTTTATTCATTTTTTTGAGACACAGAGAGAGACAGAGCGTGAATGGGGGAGGGGCAGAGAGAGAGGGAGACAGAATCCGAAGCAGGCTCCAGGCTCTGAGCTGTCAGCACAGAGCCCGACTCGGGGCTCAAACTCACGGACCACGAAATCATGACCTGAGCTGAAATCGGACGCTTAACCAACTGAGCCACCCCGGTGCCCCAGAACTCTGCGGGATCTCAAATGCGGTCATCATTTCCACGTAATTTTGATTGTCAAAGAAGGAAGAAGAATCCTTTGTAATAGTTGTTGTGAAATTAGGAAGAGTCATCAAATTACTGAAATAATGTACATAGACAGAATTCATGTAACAATAACTCTGCAGTGGAGACTGATAATTTTGTAGTATTATTAGTAATATGGTCAATTATTTGATGGAAAAGCCATTTCAACGTAGAACTTCATGAAACTCATGAGGGGGATGAAGGAAATCTGGGCCATGAAATAGTCAAGAAGGAAATCTGAACTCAGCACAACAGAAGCAATTACTTAAGCCGTGCTTCTGAGCACCAGCAATTGTCTGTATTTCATTGTATGTAATAATATATATATACTAAACTGCATTTAATTGTTGTTTCAACCATTGTTAACTAACCCTCTTGTCGTTTTAAGGAGCACAGTTAGAGAATCCTGTGGGCATTATTTTAGAAAGGTATCTGTGGCAGCCATGGTGGTGCTCAGATTTCCCCCCCAGAGAACTTTATGCAAGTACTGGGGTTGGCAGACAGCCTCCAGTGGCCACACCTTGGAATCTGCCATAATGTGGATGCCAGGGCCACACTTTCTCTAGGCTGCTCCCAGCCAGTGACTGGCCTACTAGAACTGAGCCATTTCTGTCCAATAGCAGATTCTTCTAAAGGGTAGTCTGTGCTCTGGGGCTCCCTGTCGACCTGACCGAGTCATTCTCAGAGCTGCAGTATCGTCTGAGACTCTTCCCACATGATCTTCCTTCCTTCTTTCCTTAGGTGCTAGACCTGCATCATAGTGTGATGCTCTCCTTGCCTATTCTGCTCCCACTCCCCCACGTCTTTCACAGGGGTCTCCTACAGTAAATCCTGCAAGCATCTAATTCTGTCTTGGCATCTGCTTCTTAGACAACTGGAAATGACATAGCATTTGAATTAAGTGGACCCTAACTTGCAATAGAGTTAAAAGTTCTCCTAAGTACTTTTTTTGAAGAATTTTCAAGCAGTACTTAAAAGCTTGCTCCAGCAAGAGTCATTGCTGTCTGGATGTGCTTTAGATTATTTACAAGGAGGCCTTGATTAAGGAGCCCCTTATCTGAACAATGGAGCTATTGCTGTTTAGAATGCTATGTATGAGAGAATCCTTAGGGACTTGGCTTTCTCTCTGACCCAAGTACAATTTGTCTATCAGCCAAAAAGAGTTGCTTCAAAGCCAGCTGGCCATAACTGTTTATTGGCATCTCATTGGCAATACTTTGCAAACATATGTTTGATGTTCAGGTTCAGAGTTCGTACATGCAGAAATCAAACAACTGAATAAGAGTATGATGTTGGATTTTTCTTACACTTGCCTCTGCTTAAAATGATAACCTATTCACTTTGGATGCGAAAATATGATTTTAGTATGATTAGATTCAGATTCAATTAATTAAAAAATAAATCAAGAGGGCCAGTTTACTTAAAATTTTCAGTCACATATATATGTATCTATAATATGTTACTTCGCCCTGCAGATGAGTGTGTGGGGTCATGTACTTTTTCACTTCTTGTTTTCTTATCCATTCTGTTACCCTATGTCTTTTGATCGGAGCATTGAGTCCATTGACGTTTAGACTGAGTACTGAAAGATATGAATTTATTGCCATTATGATGCTTGTAGAGTTGGAGTTTCTGGTGGTGTTCTCTGGTCCTTTCTAATCTTTGTTGCTTTTGGTATTTATATATATATATATATATATATATATATATATATATATATATATACATACACACACATACATACACACACACACACACATATACATATGTATATATATACATATATAAAATATACATATATAAAATATACATATATATAAAATATACATATATATAAAATATATACATATATATATATATATATACACATATATTTTCATCTTCTCTCCCCTCAGAGAGTCCCCTTAAAATTTCTTGCAGAGCTGGTTTAGTGCTCACAAATTCCTTTAATTTTTGTCTGGGAAACTTTTTATTTCTCCTTCTATTTTGAATGACAGCCTTGCTGCATAAAGAATTCTCGGCTGCATATTTTTCTGATTCAGCACATTGAATACATCCTGCCACTCCTTTCTGTCCTGCCAAGTTTCTGTGGATAGATCTGCTGCAAACTTGATCTGTCTTCTCTTGTAGGTTAGGGACTTTTTTTTCCCTTGCTGCTTTCATGATTCTTTCCTTGCCTGAGTATTTTGTGAACTTGACTATGATACACCTTGTGGATGGTCAGTTTTTGTTGAATCTAATGGGAGTCCTCTTTGCTTCCTGGATTTTGATGTCTGTCTCTTTCCCCAGGTTAGGGAAGTTTTCTGCTATGATTTGCTCACATAACCCTTCTACCCCTATTTCTCTCTCTTCCTCTTCTGGGACTCCCATGATTCTGATGCTGTTCCTTTTTAATGAGTCATTGATTTCTCTAATTCTTAAATCGTGCTCTTTTGCCTTAATCTCCGTCTTTTTTTTCTGCTTCGTTATTCTCTATAAGTTTGTCCTCTATATCGCTGATTCTCTGTTCCACCTCATCCATCCTTGCCGCCACTGCGTGCATCCATGATTGCAGCTCAGTTGTAGCATTTTTAATTTCATTCTATTTTTTTACTTCTTTTATCTCTGCAGAAAGGGATTCTAATCTATTTTTGACTCCAGCTAGTATTCTTATTATCGTGATTCTAAATTCTGGTTCAGACAAGTTGCTTGTATCTGTGTTGGTGGAACCCTGGCTGTCGTTTTTTCGTGCTGTTTCTTTTGGGGTGAATTCCTGCTGAATTCTGTGGTTCAGGTTGTACAGATTGTTGTGTTAATCCTCCAATCAGTTTTCTAGGTGTATAGGATGGTTAAATGTTGGTCTGGCTCTATTTCATGGACGTGAGACACACAAAAAACTTCCATGCTGTTCCGCCATCTTGGCTGCTCCCCCACATTTTTTCACTTCTATAGCCCTCCTTCAAAGTGGCTTGGTTTTACATAGAAGGTGCCCCAGGTTCAATATTATACCCTGTGCAACTAATGAGATGCACAAATATAATTTAAATAGCCTGAAATATTTCTTGATAAAACTCTATTCATATTCAATTTTTAAGCTATTAAGAGCAGATTTTATTCACTATGTGTTACAATACTATCAGGAATTTTAGCATGATGAATTTATATGTTTCCTGTGTTATCTTACTGTTCTCTATGTGTGATGACCTATTAGATGGATTATCTCACATAACTCACATTATAACCTTATATGGTAGGCTACTTATTATCTCCAACTTAAGACATGGCAGCTGGGTTTTAGAGAGGTTGTATGCTCGCTCAAGGTTACATAGCTAGCTATCATTTTAGCAAGGATTTTATTGTGGGTTACTCTGACCCCAAGTCTATACTTTTATGTACACATGGTACTTCATTCCTAAATAAATTCCCTACACAATAAAAGAAAGGGGCCATGTTACACATTAATATGACATTGGGTAAATCTCTTAACTTATTTAGGAGAGTTTATAAAATAGAGTTTATAAAACAAGAAGGTTGGATTGGCCTTAAGCCCTAGACACTCTCTAGGGGTCCCTTCTGTTCTAACATTCCTTTACTTTAGATCTCATCTGGATAAGTTCCTACTAAAACATAATCTGAAAGAAAAATTATATACAGTGTAGGGTGCAAGCCTCTGCACATGCTGATTGGGTATTCCATGTCTTCTGAAATGTTCTTAAGTTTTATTCCTTCCTCTACCTTAAAAATGGAGTATATATGGCAAGAAAAGAAAAAGGGTTATAGTTTTGATGAATGAGTGTCCTGTGCTCCTGTTGAGGAATATGATTAAATTAAAAGCCATGAATAAATTTCAAAACCAAGACATCATGATTTAAGATGAATGAGTAGCTGTAAACTATATTTAACTATGCAAGTGAATTCACCCCAAGGTTTAAAAAGGCCATATATCCTACAAAATTTACATTAGTGTTACTTATTATAAATTCTAATTTAAGCAATATTATTCAGGGGGTAGGTCTCTGATATGTACATTTCCTCACCTGCACTCATCTTAAAGTCTCTAATCTGATAATACTAGTAAGTTATAATATCTGAGATAATGGCCATTTGGATCTAGAAAGGCCACTTCAAAGCTGTTCAACAATCAGTGAATGATCCAAATAGAAAGTCTCCTACAGGCAGTATGACATAAATTGTTCTGTTTGAAGGACTGGCATCTAAAATTTATCTTATGCTTGAAAATGTATAATTTCCATACAAAATATAGTCAATTTCATGTTTGTATTAGTAGACTGATGCCATATGGACAGAGTACTATTGTATAGGCCAGGTGGCACTGTGACACAATCTTGTAATTTCCTCCTCAGGGTTCTCTTCAGTTTTATTCATTCATTCATTATTCCCATTGTTGTATACTACTGGAAGCCTAGGGTGAACTTTCTGCCATTTTGGGCTGTAACAGATTGTTGTTGAATAACCTGCTCATCCTCCACTTGCTATTATCAGACAAACAATAGGAGTACTGAAAAATGAAGTCAATATTTAACTCAGCAAAGCACTGAGAGTCCTAAAAAGCACTAAGCCCAGGATTTACTTCATAAAATTACTCTTTTCACACCTTCTCTCTCCATCTGTTATTTTATCATCCACTTCAAGTTAAAGACACAACTTTTGCCCAATGGACCTGCCATTGCATTTTTATTATTTTTTTAAAAAATCAAATTGTGCAGCTTAGTGAAGACATATTGAGTGATCAAAATGAAAGAGTTCTATAAAGCTTCGTCTTCCTTTCCTATTTTTTTCACAGTGGCAGCTGGAAGAGAAGCTTTCATGTTATTCAGGAACAGACAGAAATTGCTCCTTTTTATGGATACATTAAAACAGACCTGGAAATATAATTTCCTTTTCTTTTCCCCACGAGGGGAGATAACCCAGATTTTAATATGACAAATATGCCTGTAAAACAAAATGGAGCTATCTCAGTTTATGTGGATAGTCTCCTTTTGATACACTGTCACCAAAATGAAACGGAGAAACGTAGATTTTTCTTCCTAGTTGAAAGAAAGAATTAACAAAAGGAAATGGAAGAAACAAGCTAAAAATATTTATTCTTTATCTTGCCAGAAACACACACACTCATCCCTTCCCTGAAGGTGCCACACAGCTGATATGGCTCTTGTTAAACAGTAACTAACAGTGAAATGTCAAGCGTCTAAAAGGAAATTGGTTTATAGTTCTCGATTCCAAAGTGAAATGTAATGAAAGTCAAACGCAGCAAACATGTAACTCAGTATCTTGATGTTAAGTCATGGAAGGTAACTGTCAGAATTGAGTTTTGTGAGAGCAATGAGAGTTTAGTCATGCCCATATTTTTCTCGATAAATAATGCTTACGTTTTCAGCTGCTTAATTTTCTGACTAATGCTGCTACCCTCCCAGTCTGAGCCCATTTAGAATGACTTACCAATCATTTAAAAAGCATGCAATTTCAGATGATTATTTCACATCATTAATCTCCCCTCAAACCTGCAACACCTCTTCTTCACCTTCATTTTTGGCTATTAACACTGCTTCTTAGTTCACTAAGAAAATTGAAGTAATCCAAGGAGAGAATCCAGAGACCGGTGCCCCCTCCACTGCCAACACCACTGCATCTACCCACATGCCAGCATCTGTCCACGTATCTCTGATGGGTCAGTTTTTTCACTTATACTAAACCCAGACTTCTTTCTTGTGCACAAACTTCTATGACATGTCACTCCAGACATTACTGTCTCCCTTCTCTCCTACTATCAATTTTTGCTCTCTCCTGAATCATTCTTATAAGTAGGCAGACATATTGTCATAATTTTTATATTAAGAATAAAAACTGTTCTTGATGCCATTTCCCCTCCCAACTGTCACTCAATTATTGTTACTTGCCTTTGACAGCAAAACTCCTCAAAAGAGTTACTTACACTCACCCTTTCCAACTATTCTTCTAAAACTGCTCTTAATTCCACTCCACTCAGCCATTTCCTCAGCCACTCCATTAATACTGGCATTAATACTCCATTAATACTAGGTGATCAATGAACTTCCCATTGCTAAATTCAACAGTCAATCCGTAGTCCTCATCTTAGTTAACCAATCAGCAACGTTTGAAATAATTGAGAGGTCTCAACTCCTAGATTTTGCTTCTTCATTAGGCAAGCAGAGACATACAGATGGCTTTGGAAACTCATTTGTTCTTCCCTTCTGGTAGTTTAGTGATGCTGAATTAACTCAACAGAACTGGCAGGTACCAGTGCTGGGTTCCAGAGTGGACTTTCTAGGAGTCACTTTCTCAATAAGGAAGCTTTCATTGTTACATAGTATCTAGACATTGTTGTCTATTCTTGTGCATACACAGCACATTAGAGTGGTGGTATCCTTCTGGATTCCTGCCTGTGGAGATGGTGGCTCAGGGGATCCCTGTGTGCTCTGCTTGGTTTGTGAGATTTTGCCCAATATAACCTATTCTGAGCGTAACACGGTGCTCACAAGTAGTGCATGCATGAGACTCTTCTGCTGTCAAATGGCTCCCAGAATGCTTCATTCAAATATTTTTTCTCCTTCCATGGTGGCCACTTTCTGAATGATTTCACCCAGTCTCATGACTTCCACTTCTAAGCCAGACTATTCTATTGACCATGAGAGGGCAAGAGTGAGGATATTGGGTGCTGATAATGTTTTAAGCCTAGATATGTGTGGTGATTAAACAGGCTTGTAAGAATTCACTGAATGGTACACTTCTTACGTGTTCATGTTTCTGTATGTTATCTTTCAATAAAAATGCATCCAGGGGCACCTGGGTGGCTCAGTCAGTTGAGCCTCCAACTCTTGATTTCAACAAAAACACTTAAAAAAATTTTTTTAATATCCAAAAAAGTCATGTTGGAGGTCGTGTCTTATCTCCAAAATGGAAATAATAATACTTACTTCATAGAAATGCTATGATTATTAAAAGAGGCGATACCTGTGCAAAATACTGTCAGTTTCCAAGGTGGTCAATAACTTTTATTTTACTCCTTCACCTTTCTTCTCGTTAACATTCTGATATTTACTCATTTTTCTATAAGCAAAATTCCTCATGCATTTAAAGAACTAGTAGGTCTTATGGAGGCTACTTTTGTCACAGACTGGAACACTGACTAACCACGAAACCATTAATAAGGGATTATAGTAACTTAAGGTCAAAGGAATATTGATTCTAAGAAGGAGGTGATCAAGTATGTGTCTGATCACAAGGAAAAAGATGTGTGTGTGTGTGTGGTGGGGGGGTTAAAAATAATAAGATGAACTAATTGGTACTCATCTGCAGCTACAGAGAAAAAGTACAGTGCTGAATGGTGTGTAGAATATATCACCGTACCACCCTCTGTGTGTGTGTGTGCCTGTACATGCACATGTGTGCTTGTGAAAACATAAACACACACACACACACACACACACACACACACACACACACCCTTAGATGTTTGCACAGGCACAGAAAGATAACCAAGATGCTAAGTGCCTCTGCGAACAAAGGAAGGGACAGGGTTCCCCAACACCACACAGCTACTACATTTGCTCTGGACTGCCTATTCCAGACATTTTCACTTGGAAGAAAAATAAAACTCTGTTTTGTGTAAGATATCTGTCATACATGGTTGAACCTGATAGCAATTGCCACAGTTCTATTTCTTAGTGATTAATTTTTTTTTTACTGAGTAGGTAATTTTTTGAAAATAGTAATAGAAATGAAAAATTGCCATTTGAATCTATGCCAAAAAACCAAAAGTAGATTAACTGACAGAAACTAATAAATCTAGGAAAATATGTGGGATTTATGTCTTGTATATGAAAGGTCAAGGGAGATGATTTAGGTGAAATTAGCACATAGATGAATTTTGTGTTTGGGGTCCTATCAATTGCCTTCATCCACACTTTCTCTCCTTCTATAATCTCTAGTCTCTGTCCTGCCCCCTAATCATTATTATCCCCAACCAATATTTCCATGTTTCATTTTGTTCTCTTTTTAAAAGATTTTATTTTTAAGTAATCTCTACATCCAACATGGGGCTTGAATCACAACCCCAAGATCAAGAGTCATATGCTCCACTGACTGAGACAACCAGGTACTCCTTATTCTTGTTCTTTGATGACTTCCACAAATGCTCTCTTAAGAATTAATAGTTAATGGATGAATGGATAAAGTAGATATGATATATATATGTGCATATACATATATATGTATATATATATATATACATATACATACATACACACATACACACATACACACACACACTAGAATACTACTTAGCGATGAAAAGAACGAAATCTTGCCATGTGCAACAATGTGGATGGAACTAGAGGGTATTATGCTAAGCAAAATAAGTCAGTAAGAGAAAGACATCATATGATTGCACTCATATGTGGAATTTGAGAAACTCAACATATGAACATGCGGGAAGGGAAGGAAAAATAAGATAAGAACAGAGAGGGAGGCAAACCATAAGAGACTTTTAAATACAGAGAACAAACTAGGGTTGCTGGAGAGGGGGATTGCTGGGGGAAAGGATTAAATGAATGATGGGCATTAAGGAGGGCACTTTTTAGGATAAGCACTGGGTGTCATATGTAACACATGAAACACTGGGTTCTACTCCTGAAACCAAGACTACACTGTATGTTAACTAACCTGAATTTAAATAAAAAAATAGAATTAATAGTTAGCAGGAGTGTTAAAAGTGAACTGTTAACATTGATTATCTGTTGGGATTGTAGAGAGGTGGGTCTATATGGAATGAGGTACTCTAGTATAGCAGGAAGAAGCTTCCTATTATTCCTGCCTCTTCGATATACTTGACATATACATTCCATGTTATAAGGCACTGTTTTTTAATCAATGGTACATGTTCACTTAAAGGCTGTGCAATCAGTTTAAGAGGGCCATGGCCAGATTAAAAATGGAAAACCAAATGGAAGAACATTTATTTGTAATAGATTCAAACTGGAAACAGTCCAAATGAATACCAACATGTTAATGGGTAAATAAATTATGATATATCCACATGATGGAATACTATTCAATACTAAAAAAGAATGAACTGTCAACAAATACAGCATAGATAAATCTCAGAATAATTACATATTTAGTGAAAGAAGTCAGACCAAAAACTGCATACTCTATGATTCTATATTTATAAAAACCTAGTCAATGAAAACTAATCTATAGTGACAGAAAGCATGGGTGATTATCTGTGGGTGGGGGAGGGAAAAAAGGGAGAGGAAGGCTTAACAAAGGAATATGTGAAAACTTCTGAGTATGTTGGATATTTTCATTATTTTCATTGTGTTGATGGATACAGGTGTATACATATGTCAAAACTTATCAAATTGTACACTTCAAGTATGTGTAGTTTATTTACCAGCTTTATCTCAACAAAGCTACTAAAGAAATTCATAACATCAGAGTATATCATACAGTGAGTAAAAACTTTGTCTCATGAAAATTTTCAGTGTATTTTTGTGTATGTGTGTGTGTGTGTGTGTGTGTGTATACAGCTCCTGTATTTACATACTGATTCTTTTAAAAAAAAATTCTGACTGGTTAATTTCTGCTTTTATTCTTCTTATTTTCCTTAGGTATGTTTTTTGCACCCCCCTCTGTTTCTCCTCCTCCTCCTAAATTCTGGAATCAAGTGCATAATTCATTTATTTTCATTCTCTTTATTTTAAGAATAAAATAATTTAAGGTTATAATTGTACCCCTAAATAATGCTCTTGGGGATTCTCATATATTATTTTCATGTAGTATTTTCAGTGTCATTAGTTTGTTTTGGGTTTCTTTTTGATGAAACACAGATTAAGAGAATTTTTAATCTATCTTTTTTAAAGTGTAATTTCTAATTTTATTGCTTTGTGCTCAGAGAATGTGCTCTGATCAGCTTCTCCTAATAAGAATTAATCAGTTAGGAGCATAGCTCTGAAGTCACATATGCTGGAGTTAGAATTCTATCTCCCTCACAATAATTGTGATTTGGAGGCAATAAATTAGATAAGTTCTTTAAGCTTCAGTTCCTAGATCTTTAAATATGTTTAATAGTTTCTGTCTATCTCTTGTATTATGGTGAAGATTAAATGAGATGATATATACAAAAAAGTACTTGGCATAGTGGCTGGCCTAAAATGGAATTAAATACATATTAGCTAAATAATATTAATATTGTCAATTCATTTTTGGACTAGGAAATAAGCTTATTATAACATGTATTCTCAAGATATAGCATTTGTTTTAACTTCTAAAACATCTTTTATTATTTAAATCTACTTATTATTTAAATCTATAATTTTATTATTTAAATATGTTATGTTCTTATTTTGTCTGTTTTAGAATGGTGTGTTAGTCTCCCACTAAAATTGTAATTTTTTAAGAACTTGTTTTGGCAATCACTTGTTTATATATTTCAGTGTCTTGATATTTATTCCACAAAGTTTCATGATTATAATATCTTCTTTAATACTATACTTTAAGTAAATATAAAATGGTGACCTTCCTCATTTAATCAAATGCTTTGAGGCTCAAATTCTACATTGTTTCTAATAATAGATTAGTTACCTGATTTTTTGTTTGTTTATACTTACCAGAAAATATTCTTTTTACTTAAATCTTTATAAATTATGCTTTTTTTTTCTTCCAAGCTTTAATTACATTCAAATTAGTTAACATATTGTATAGTATTGGTTTCAGTAGAATTTAGTGATTCATCACTTACATACACCACCAGTGCCCTCTTTATTTTTTTTATTTTTATTTTTTAACGTTTATTTTATTTTTGAGACAGAGAAAGAGCATGAACGGGGGAGGGTCAGAGAGAGAGGGAGACACAGAATTGGAAGCAGGCTCCAGGCTCTGAGGCAAGTGCCCTTCTTAATGCCCATCACCCATTTAACCCATTCTCCCCCCCCCTCCCCCCCCCCCGCCCACCTATCTCCCCTCCAGCAACCCTCAGTTTGTTCTCTATAGTTAAGGGTCTCTTACGGTGTGCATCTCTGTATTTTTTTAATGTTTATTTATTATTGAGAGAGAGAGAGAGCATGAGCAGTGGAGGGGCAGAGAGAAGGGGAGATACAGAATCCGAAGCAGGCTCCAGGATCTGATCTGTCAGCACAGAGCCCGATGTGGGGCTGGAACCCACAAACCATGAGATCATGACCTGAGCCAAAGTCGGACGCTTAACCGCTTAACCGACTGAGCCACCTAGGCGCCCCAAGCCTCTATTTTTGTTTTATTTTTCCTTCCCTTCCCCTATGTTCATCTGTCTGAATTACACCTTCAAGCACATCTTTGTAATTAAAATAAAGATGGAATCTGATAAATTCATTAGCCTTTATTTTTTTAGTAGAGGGTATCAATACAGTTATGTTAGGATTATGTATTTCTGTGTTAATGCTTTTTAGAGGTTATTTTTTACTCTGACATTTTATGGTTTTCTTTTTTCCTTTTGTTCAATAGATTTTTTTAAAGATAAACATGACTTAGAGTTATCATTTTTATTGGAAAAATTATATCTGTTTTTCTGTAATTATGAATGCCAAGAATGGAATGGTTTCTATTGACACACCTGTAAAATAATTTTGTTCTTTTCTTCTTCTCTCAATTTACCAGTTTTATTAACATAATCTATTATTTAAGTTGGGAGTCTATTTTATAAGATTCTTATGTTTTACAATTTTATTTTTAATATTTGCATTGGATTTTCTAAATATTTAAAAGTAACTAAAATTTAAAATGTCTCTAGCTTTCTAGTTTCATTGCCTACTTACAGTTCATTTTATTTTCCTCATTCTTGAGTTCTTCACTTAGTTTTATCTCTTGGATAGCTCTAGTAAATCTTTGAGTAATATTTGAAGGGATGGTATCTTGAGAGTATATTTTCAAAGCCCTGACGTTTCTATTCTTTGATGAGTGTTTTTGATTAGTAGACTCAGATCTTTCTTCAATTCAGGAAAGATTTTATTTTCCTATTTTTTCTTTGATCATAGCCTTTGCACAGTATGCCTTATGCTTTTCTTCTTGAATTCCTATTAAACTCACTTTGTTCTATCTTCAATCTATATACAGAGCAGTCTCCATTTGCCCCATAGATTCATTTTTGTCCCTCAGCCCCTCTTGTCCTGCTACATTTTGCAGAAGGCTATCCTCTTTTGCCCTCTAGTTCTGGTTGTCAAAAGAAACCAGAAAGGGATCAGAAGGATGAGGAGTGAGGTTGAGGTAATTATTCACCTGCTGTCTTCCATCGGCCTTGGTTGGAACAGAGGCTGCATTCCTCAACCAAATGTCATAGCTCCTGTTGGATAGCATCTCTCTTATGGCTGATAGAAAAGAAAGATAATAAACAATGGGGTGTTGTGGTAGAGAATACCCTCAGGACTCTACTTAGGAGAGCATGGGCAAGGAAACCTTCCCTCTGGAGGTAACACTTATGCAAAAAGATGAGCAAGACTGGTCATATGAAGGCTGGAGAAAGAATGGCCCAAGCAGAAGAAAATGTAAAGCAAAAAGCTTTGGCCATTCTAGGAATGAAAAAAGTCCAGTGTCACTAGAGCATAGTGAGAAAAAACAGCCATGGCATGAGATGAAGAAGACAAGGACTTAAAGTGCAGTGGAAAGCCATTTGAAGTCATGTCAGCAGAGAGAGATGTTTTGGTTTGTTGTTGTTGTTGTCGTTGTTTTTAATTTTGAGAGAGAGAGAGGGAAAAAAGTATGAATGGGGGAGGGACAGAGAGAGAGAAAATCCCAAGCAGGCTCTGCTGTCAGTCAGCACAGAACCTGACATTGGACTCAATCCCTGAGCCATGAGATCATGACCTGAGCTGAAATCAAGAGTCGGACAATTAACCTACTGAGCCACCGAGGTGCCCTGACAGATATATGTTCTCAAAGGACTGCTTTGAATGCTCTATGGAGGGTGAATAGGTTGTAGAAAGGCAAAAGTGAAAACAGTCCAGTTAGTTGGCTATCTCAGGAGTCCATGTGAGAGATGTGGCTGGACTAAGGTGATGGCAACAGATTGCTCCTGAAAAGATTTGCTGATTTACTGGATGTTTTGCTAAAGGAAGAAAATAATTCCACAGTCTTTTGCTTGAAAACAATGGGACAATTTGCAGTGGTAAGAAAGACAGTAGAGAAAAAGTCATGAGACAGCCAATAAGCCATTGGAGATGTTAAGAGGGAGTTTTTCATATGAGACAGAATCTCAGAGGAGAAGTCTGTCCTGGAAATAGAATTTCAGCATTGTTAGCACATAGACAGTATTTACATCAAGGGAAGATCTGGAGAAAGGATGTATAGATAGAGGAGGGAAAGTGGCTCCATTTGGATCCCTGAAGAACTTCAGCACTGAGACATTGGATGGAGGAGTTGACTGCGAAGGAGATGTAGAAGAAATAGTTGGTATGATAAGAAAAAAAAAAAAAAACCCCTGAAGAGCGTGATGTGAAAAAGCAGAAAATGGGAATATTTTCACTGAGAAAAAAGTACCAATTATTTCAAATGTGGCTGAGAGATCATTAAGGAAAAAGAAGGTATCCACTGGATTTTGCAATATATAGATTATTGTTGTTTTTAATAAAAACTGTGTTAGTGGAGAGGTTGGGACAGAAGCCAGATAACATAGGTGGAGGCATGAATATTTGATGAAGAACTGGAGAAAATGAATGTAAGCAATTCTTTGAGATATTGTGCTATGAAAAGCAGGGAAAAAATGGTGTGGAAACGGGAATAGCAAGTTTTGTGGTAAGATGAGCACTCTTATTTAATTATTGTTAATTTTTAATCAGAGAAACTAAACTATGTGTTTAGGTTTATGGGAATATGCCTAGATGATACAGGTAGAGGGACTGAGAGATTGATCTTGAAAAAATAATTTTTTAATCTTTATTTATTTTTGAGAGACAGAGAGAGACAGAGCACAAGTGGGGGGGGGGAGGGGGAGCAGAGAAAGAGGGAGACACAGAATCTGAAGCAGGCTCCAGGCTCCAAGCTGTCAGTGTTGAGCCTGATGCGGGGCTTGAACCCATGAACCATGAGATCATAACCTGAGCTGAAGTTGAATGCTTAACTGACTGAGCCACCCAGGCACCCCAGAGATTGATCTTTGAAGAGGGTAAGGACATGTCCTCTTATAAAAAAAGGGAAGAAACAAAAGATGGTAGTGAGTATTGCATAATGTATAGAATTGTTCAATCACTATGTTTTACACCTGGAGCCAATACAACTTCGTATGTCAATTTTTTTAATAATAAAAAAACCTTAAAAATATAAACAAAGTTAAACTCTAATGTTTAGGAATGCATAGCCTGGAAATAAAAACAATTAAGAAAGTAGTTACAATAAAGTTAGAATAGTGGTTGTCTTGGGGGAAGAGATAACAATGGGGGGAGCAGAGGGGGATCTTTGGGTGCTGGTGATGTCCTATTTCTCACATGGATGGTGGTTGTCGAGGTATATACTTTGTGACAAGTCATTGAGCTACATTTTTCATTTTGCGTATATTTCTGTATGTGTGTTATTATATAACTAAGAAGGTAAACACTAGCTTCTCAGTTAAAATTGTGAGCATAAAAAATCATTTCAGGTCGTAATGAGTAATTTTTAAAGAGGATGATTCTTTGCATTATTTTTCATAAACATACATATCTATACCAGTCCAAAAAAAAAAGAGGCAGGTTTGTATGTTTGCTGGTGTAAGGAATTCCCAAACTGATGGCCTCTATATTCTTAATAAAGATGAGGTAAGATTATTCTCTAAGTACAAGATGTCCAACTTTTAAAAAATAAAAAATAATAATTTAATCTCATTTTTAACCACAATTACTTGCTAATGGGATATGCATATTCTTGGCCACAACCTCTCAAACTTTGGAATCGTATTAGATACCGCCACCTTCATTTCCTGCTCTGCATTGATTCTAGCACGGTCCTTGCTTACGTAGAATGTCTTAAGTGAAGGTGTGAAATGGTCAACTCAACTAGTGGGAAACCGCATTTACTTGGAAAATATAGTTGAATTGTTGGGAAATGTTGAATGACAAAGTAAAGTTTTTCAATCATCAATTTAAAGTACAATCACTTATACAATTTTATTTTTCCTAGTTCCTTGGGTGTTGACAGATTAAAAATAAACATCTAGGTTGATCCAAGTTTGGGGTTTGGAATATACAGCATTCATCTAATCTGCTTTTTATTATCTCCATTGCAAATTTAAATTCTAGGATCATACATTACTTTGCATGAAATCTTTCTTAGTCTCACAGTATAATCACTCATGACTTATTCTTCGTGCATGAACTTAATGTTGGATTGAACCTTCATACAACATAATTCAGAACACACTATACTTTTATTTCTTGTGGCAAGTTTATTTTATGGGGAATGCTGATCATCGGCTGATTTCTCAGGAAAAAAAAAAAAACTCTTGAATGCATATGTTATTTCATATGTCCAGGGAGGTGTTTTTTTGTTTGTTTGTTTGTTTTGTTTTCTTTTTGTCTGTTTTAATTCTTTCCTCATCCTTATAAGGGAAGATCTGTGATTGGCAGGATTGGGAATTAAAATAGATTCTTTCAGGTACCATGTGAATTTCTGTTCATTTTTTAAAGATCAAAGAGAGAAGAGAGAAGTTGGAGATTATTGCAGCTAACTCTCTTAGTTCAGAAACCCAGAAATATGGAGGGTGTGAGAAGAAAGAGACAGGGCTAGACAGAGTGGTGACAGGAATCCTTACCTATGTAAGGAATTATTTTTCTGTCACCATTACTGTGGTGCCAGGGGGAAGCCAAAGCAACATCTCCACTCTTTGCCTGGGCGTTCCTTTATTAAGAGCCCAGTGCAGGGGCACCTGGGTGGCTCAGTCAGTAAAGTGTCCGACTTCAGCTCAGGTCATGATCTCACAGTTTGTGGGTTGAGCCCACATCAGGCTCTGTGCTAACAGCTCGAAGCCTGGAGCCTGCTTCATATTCTGTCTCTCCCTCTCTCTCTGCCCCTCCCTTGCTTGCACTCTGTCTCTCTCTCTCAAAAATAAATAAACATTAAAAAATTAAGAAAAAAAAGAGCCCAAAGCCATACTCTCCATCAGTCTGGTGGTTCAGAGAAAGGGTAAGCTTGCCATCAGCACCATGGGTGTCTCACATACTATGGTCCTGAAACCTATTACACTTCCTGAGACCATGGTGTATGGTCTTTCTGGGCTTACTTTGCTTCCCTCCACTCTTCACTCTTCGATTTAGACTCCTAGCAAAGTTCTACCAGGTTTTCTGTTATTCCCTTCCCAAATAAGCTGCCGGGTAGATTCTTTTAATCTGTTCACATATACACAGTATCTGGAGAAATCCTTCCAATATTCAGATTTGGGAATATCACTGCTTACCAATTCCCTGGGCTGAGTGGGCTTTTCCTTTATTATTATATGAGATGGCCATTTGAATGGGAATCTGGATAAGAGGGAACATAGCGAATCTCTGTTGTTCCAGAGACCCTGCATCCAGGCACCTTTTTGTTGTAACCATAAATCACCTTTCCTTTGGGGAGCTAATCTGCAAAAATATCAGTCCCTGTGCTTAAAGATCAGAGAATGAGACAGATAAAGCCTTTTGCTGCACTTTCTGGGAAGAGGTCCTTGTTCTCTCCCATGGGGTCTGCGCCTGAGAGAATGTGGTGCTAGATATGCTGCATCAGTGCTGTTTGCAATTGTGAGGGGAGAGGCTGTGTAAGAGTGGATTTGCCATAGTCAGTGGCAAAGCTTCAAACCAGAGGCCTGGCACTATCATCTGAGCCCTGGAGTGTAAAAAGTGTATCCCCTACACTTTTCAGATACGTGAGCCAATTAATATCTTTTCTGACCAAAGACAATTTGAATTGGGTTTCCTTTCATTTGCAGCTGCAAGATTCCTAATTGATAAACACCGAGGTGAGAAGCTAAGCTCAAGATATCATCTTATCTAGAAACCTTTCCTTTGATAGATCACATACTGGGTCACAAAACAGCCCTTCATAGGTATACAAGAATTGAAATCATACCATGCATACTTTCAGACCACAATGCTATGAAGCTTGAAATCAACCACAGGAAAAAGTCTGGAAAACCTCCAAAAGCATGGAGGTTGAAGAACACCCTACTAAAGAATGAATGGGTCAACCAGGCAATTAGAGAAGAAATTAAAAAATATATGGAAACAAATGAAAATGAAAATACAACAATCCAAACGCTTTGGGATGCAGCGAAGGCAGTCCTGAGAGGAAAATACATTGCAACCCAGGCCTATCTCAAGAAACAAGAAAAATCCCAAATACAAAATCTAACAGCACACCTAAAGGAAATAGAAGCAGAACAGCAAAGACAGCCTAAACCCAGCAGAAGAAGAGAAATAATAAAGATCAGAGCAGAAATAAACAATATAGAATCTAAAAAAACTGTAGAGCAGATCAACGAAACCAAGAGTTGGTTTTTTGAAAAAATAAACAAAATTGACAAACCTCTAGCCAGGCTTCTCAAAAAGAAAAGGGAGATGACCCAAATAGATAAAATTATGAATGAAAATGGAATTATTACAACCAATCCCTCAGAGATACAAGCAATTATCAGGGAATACTATGAAAAATTATATGCCAACAAACTGGACAACCTGGAAGAAATGGACAAATTCCTAAACACCCACATGCTTCCAAAACTCAATCAGGAGGAAATAGAAAGCTTGAACAGACCCATAACCAGCGAAGAAATTGAATCGGTTATCAAAAATCTCCCAACAAATAAGAGTCCAGGACCAGATGGCTTCCCAGGAGAGTTCTACCAGACGTTTAAAGCAGAGATAATACCTATCCTTCTCAAGCTATTCCAAGAAATAGAAAGGGAAGGAAAACTTCCAGACTCATTCTATGAAGCCAGTATTACTTTGATTCCTAAACCAGACAGAGACCCAGTAAAAAAAGAGAACTACAGGCCAATATCCCTGATGAATATGGATGCAAAAATTCTTAATAAGATACTAGCAAATCGAATTCAACAGCATATAAAAAGAATTATTCACCATGATCAAGTGGGATTCATTCCTGGGATGCAGGGCTGGTTCAACATTCGCAAATCAATCAATGTGATACATCACATTAATAAAAGAAAAGATAAGAACCATATGATCCTGTCAATCGATGCAGAAAAGGCCTTTGGCAAAATTCAGCAACCTTTCTTAATAAAAACCCTCGAGAAAGTCGGGATAGAAGGAACATACTTAAAGATCATAAAAGCCATTATGAAAAGCCCACAACTAACATCATCCTCCATGGGGAAAAACTGAGACTTTTTCCCTGAGATCAGGAGCATCACCGCTGTTGTTTAACACAGTGTTGGAAGTTCTAGCATCAGCAATCAGACAACAAAAGGAAATCAAAGGCATCAAAATTGGCAAAGATGAAGTCAAGCTTTCGCTTTTTGCAGATGACATGATATTATACATGGAAAATCCGACAGACTCCACCAGAAGTCTGCTAGAACTGATACATGAATTTAGCAAAGTAGCAGGATACAACATCAATGTACAGAAATCAGTTGCATTCTTATACACTAATAATGAAGCAACAGAAAGACAAATAAAGAAATTGATCCCATTCACAATTGCACCAAGAAGCATAAAATATCTAGGAATAAATCTAACCAAAGATGTAAAAGATCTGTATGCTGAAAACTATAGAAAGCTTATGAAGGAAATTGAAGAAGATATAAAGAAATGGAAAAACATTCCGTGCTCATGGATTGGAAGAACAAATATTGTCAAAATGTCAGTACTACCCAAAGCTATCTACACATTCAATGCAATCCCAATCAAAATTGCACCAGCATTCTTCTCAAAACTAGAACAAGCAATCCCAAAATTCATATGGAACCACAAAAGGCCCCGAATAGCCAAAGTAATTTTAAAGAAGAAGACCAAAGCAGGAGGCATCACAATCCCAGACTTTAGCCTCTACTACAAAGCTGTAATCATCAAGACAGCATGGTATTGGCACAAAAACAGACACATAGACCGATGGAATAGAATAGAAACCCCAGAACTAGACCCACAAACGTATGGCCAACTAATCTTTGACAAAGCAGGAAAGAATATCCAATGGAAAAAAGTCTCTTTAACAAATGGTGCTGGGAAAACTGGACAGCAACATGCAGAAGATTGAAACTAGACCACTTTCTCACACCATTCACAAAAATAAACTCAAAATGGATAGAGACCTGAATGTGAGACAGGAAACCACAAAAACCCTAGAGGAGAAAGCAGGAAAAGACCTCTCTGACCTCAGCCGTAGCAATTTCTTACTTGACACATCCCCAAAGGCAAGGGAATTAAAAGCAAAAATGAACTACTGGGACCTTATGAAGATAAAAAGCTTCTGCACAGCAAAGGCAACAACCAACAAAACTAAAAGGCAACCAACAGAATGGGAAAAGATATTTGCAAATGACATATCAGACAAAGGGCTAGTATCCAAAATCTATAAAGAGCTCACCAAACTCCACACCCAAAAAACAAATAACCCAGTGAAGAAATGGGCAGAAAACATGAATAGACACTTCTCTAAAGAAGACATCCGGATGGCCAACAGGCACATGAAAAGATGCTCAACGTCGCTCCTCATCAGGGAAATACAAATCAAAACCACACTCAGATATCACCTCACGCCTGTCAGAGTGGCCAAAATGAAGAAATCAGGAGAGTATAGATGCTGGAGAGGATGTGGAGAAACAGGAACCCTCTTGCACTGTTGGTGGGAATGCAAATTGGTGCAGCCACTCTGGAAAACAGTGTGGAGGTTCCTCAAAAAATTAAAAATAGACCTACCCTATGACCCAGCAATAGCACTGCTAGGAATTTACCCAAAGGATACAGGAGTACTGATGCATAGGGGCCCCTGTACCCCAATGTTTATAGCAGCACTCTCAACAATAGCCAAATTATGGAAAGAGCCTAAATGTCCATCAACTGATGAATGGATAAAGAAATTGTGGTTTATATACACAATGGAGTACTACGTGGCAATGAGAAAGAATGAAATATGGCCCTTTGTAGCAACATGGATGGAACTGGAGAGTGTGATGCTAAGTGAAATAAGCCATACAGAGAAAGACAGATACCATATGGTTTCACTCTTATGTGGATCCTGAGAAACTTAACAGAAACCCATAGGGGAGGGGAAGGAAAAAAAAAAAAGGTTAGAGTGGAAGAGAGCCAAAGCATAAGAGACTGTTAAAAACTGAGAACAAACTGAGGGTTGATGGGGGGTGGGAGGGAGGGGAGGGTGGGTGATGGGTATTGAGGAGGGCACCTTTTGGGATGAGCACTGGGTGTTGTATGGAAACCAATTTGACAATAAACTTCATATATTGAAAAAAAAAGAAACCTTTCCTTTTATTTTGTTTGTATAAACTCATTCAATATTTTTAATGGATTCCATTTAACAATTTAGCTTTATGCACTGAAGTCAATTCTAAAATAATTGATTTAAAGTCAAATGAATGTAATTTTGAATTTCATTTTTGTACATCAAATTGAAAAGCATGACAGGTGAATGCTATTACTCCTGTTAGAATTTTAGTCAAATATCATTTAATAATAAGTCATTCAAAAAGTTTTGTCAATAAACATATTCTAAAGCCCATCTGCCCATTTATTTGTCTGCAACCTTTTGGTTTGCTATAAATTTGAGTAGCCCAGAATAAGACAAACTGCATCTAAAATATTCCTACCCATTCTCTTCTGCAAAGTGCCCATGCGGTGCACTTGTTTCAGGATAACTCAGGGTTATCTTGAGTTACTTTCTACCTACTCAGGTAGAAAGAGTATTTGCTTAAAGTTTGGAAACAGTCAAGAATTAGATATGTAATCTTAGACACATCGAAGAATAAAATTACATTTCTATGCATGCAAATATATAAAAATAAGTTTCATGTGGACCAAAAAATAACTAAATATGAAAAACAAAATTTTAATCTGCCATTAGAAGAAAATATGGCTGCAAATCTTTATGTGCTGGATGGAGAAGAGCTTTTTAAACAGGGTCCAAGAAACACAAATCAAAAAAGTAAAGTTTGGCTATATCACCAGTTAATCTTTCTATATAATTAATAGTCCTACAAACAAAGTGAAAAGATGATAATGAAACTTATAGGAAAATATATTTTCAATGTATGCAACAGATAATGCATATTATGATAATGTATCTAGAGTATATTGAAATAAATTTTAAAAATCAAGAAAGAAAAAGACTACCAAAAGAAAAATGGGGGAAAGACAAGAACAGGCAATTTACAGAAGAAAAAATTCAGAGAATCAATAAACACATAGAAAGGTGTTCAACTTCATTAGTAATCAGAGAAATACAAAGTAAAAGGAAAAAAGGGATTTTATTGTTTACCTATCTTATCTCTTAAATATTTTTAAATGGGTAAGATCAAGACTGGCAAAGCATGTAAATTTTTATTAAATGCTACAGAGAGCTTAAGTTACTATAGCCACATGGAAGAATGCACTGAAAATTTTATAAGCTATAAAAAGCATATAACTTGTGGCCCAGTAATCCTGCAACTACTTATATAAATCCTAGAGCAATTATTATGCTATACACACACACATAAACACACATATAAGATATTAATTTCAGAACTGTTTATAGCAATGAAAATTTTAAAACAATATATCTTTGGTGGCCATAAAAATCTCCAGCCTGCCCTCTGACTCTATCATTGCCTTTAAGCTAAGATCAGACTTCCCGCAGGCTGCTCTTAGCCAATGATTGAGCACAATGAAGATAGTAAGGCAGTCCCTTTCTATAGGACATATCTGCAAATGACACTGAAATAAACCTTGCTGAAACACTCTTAGAACTACAGCACATTTGGTTTTCCTTCCTTCCTTCCTTCCTTCCTTCCTTCCTTCCTTCCTTCCTTCCTTCCTTCTCTCCCTCACAGGAGCCGGACCTGCATCCCAGTCTGATGGCTCTCCCAGATTCCTATAGCTACCTATACATTGTCCCTTATAGGTAATTTCTCCAATAAATTTGTTGTATAACTAATCCCATGTTGGTATATGCTTCTTGGGACTCCTCAACTAGCTCAAAGGATGCCAGAAATGGTCCAACAACACAGGTGGTAAAATGACATGGATATTGCTACTGGTCCAACTGCTACAAATATCACTGAAGGTTACCTGGGAAAATCTCATAGTGGAGGTGGGGCAGGGGAATCCCTTTATGGGTGAATTGATTCATAAATTTAAAAGATGGTGGTGGTAATGCAAATGCTTACAAAGACAGCAGAGCTGGCTGGCTACCGCTAAATTGTACTGATGTCTTTCCGAGTAATAATGAGAAACTTAGATCCATCAGTAAGAAGTTATAGGTTAAGTGTGAAGACCAGAGGTCCTCACTAGTAACTAACAGAGGCCCATATCTCCTATAGTGGGATTTATGACACAGTTAAGCAGCAAACAGTTGGTAGTTAGAGTTACAGAATTATAGAGATGTTTGAATGCTCAGCTAAGGCAGAACTCTTACACTAACAGACCCAAGTTGGGAAAACCTAGGATCTTGAAATATTGGATACAAATATCTAGGTGGATGCCCTTGAGGATGCTGGCTCTGAACCCTCAGAGCCTACAGAGGTACCACACTTCCTAATAAGTGTGAGCACCTGCCCTGTGAGGCAGAATACTGCAGAGGTCCCTCTCCCACAAGGCAATAGGTGCCCACCCATTGGAGTTGTCTGCATCTCCTCTCCTGGCTGCTAGACCAATAACTAGCAAGGCCTTGCCAGGGAAGTGCTAATTCTATAAAAGAGAGAGACAGAGAGAGAGAAATGTTATACATAAAAGGAGATACAAGAATTAGCTAGGTTGTATTGGCAGGAGCCATTAGAGCACCTTTGGGATTGGATTTTGAGGGTGCATGATCAAGGAGGCCAGCATGTAAGACAAAGCAAGAATTTATTGAGTCAGGGTCAATTTATCAATACACGGGATTTATCAATTTGCCAAGGCTTCAGGGGATGGAGCAAACTCACTGTCAGGGTGGCTCTCAGAGGTCCAGAAGACACTATAGCCAATGCTGAGTGAAGTGGAAATGCCCCATCTGCCCTGGCAGACAATAAAGGAAGGGATTAAGAGGCTGCTGAAAAATAGGCATACCAGAACGGATATATTATTATATGAGACCAGAAAAGCCAACAGAGGATTGTGTTCTACCAGAGCCCAGAAGACACACAACTCACTAAGGCCATTACTGAGGACACCAGTCAGCAATATCCAAAAATGTGGTAGTAGCTCTCCTTTGTCGACCAATGTTAATAGTAAAGGAGGAGGCCAAAGAGTTAGGTTCATTAATATCATGGGGACATGGGGCTGAAATGATAAAAGCCATTGGCAATGCTTAACTGATAGGAGCCAGGCAGCTGAAATTACCATAACGCCTGGCAAGGTTATAAAGGTAGCAAGAGGGCTTAACTGGCAAGGAATTGCAGAAAAGGTAAATAGAGCATGACATCCCCAGAGGCATATTCGAGGGCAGCCAATAAGGATGCTGTTTACCATCTGCAACCAAAAAAAAAAAAAAAAAAGTAGTTCTAGAATTCTGGCTAAAGTGCAACTCCTAGTGGACCCACTCTAATTATTTGCCCAGTCCCTGAATGTATAATTGCAATTGTTACACTTGGCATTGAGGTTATATGCCCCTCCAACACACACACAAACTGGTCCTTTGCCTCTGCAGTAAAAGTCATCTTAAGGGAGAAGGTCAGGTGGAAAACTCTGAAACTACCCCCCACCCCGGCTAAGAGAGTAAATCAAAAGCAATATGACAGTTGGGTGAGATGGCAGAAATGAGTGTGTCCATTACAAATCTAAAAGATTGCAGGGGTAGTATTCCCTATCATATTTCTGCTCGGTGTGCCAGTCTGGCCTTAGCAGAAACTGTATGGATCCTGGAAAATGACTGGAAAATGAGGACTAGTGCAGCTTAACCAAGTAGTAGCCTCAGCGCAGTGAGAGTGATTGGGTGGCCAAGGAGGGTGTTGCCATTAGAAGAACAGATTAATAATGCCTCAGGTACATGGTATGCAATCATTCATCTGGAGAATACATCCTTTTCACTCTGAATCAGGAGAGAGGATCAGAAACTGTTTGCATTCATGTGGGACAGCAATATTCATTTACAGTTTTGCCTCAGGCCTCTCTGAACTCTTCTGCTCTGTGCCATGATATGGTCTAAATAGCCTGGGCATTCCACAGAACATCACACAGATATATTACATAAATGACATCATACTAATTGGGCAAAACAAACAAGAGTTAACTAATATGCTGGAAGCCTTGGAAAGATACACATGTTGCAGAGGGTGGAAGATAAACCTTATGAAGATTCAAGTACCTGCCATTCAGTGATGATCTTAAGGATCCACGATCAGGGGCATGCCATGATACGTCATACAAAGTAAAAGCCAGAATTCTGCACCTCTCCTATTCCCCCATACCCACCCTCTGCCCCAACAAGAAGAAAGCATAAAGCTTGATGGGTCTCTCTTGGTTCTGGGCTCCCTGTGAACTAGACTTCCATGACGGGGATCTCTGGGCTGGGTAACTGGCGGATGGTAAAGTCATTAACTGAACTAGGAGAGGCAGAGGAGGACAGTTTTGCTTGAGGGTAGAGAGAGACTTGAGACTGCAATAAACACAACCTCAGACCTCAGATCAGAAAAGGCTCCAAGACACAGAAGGGCTGTTGGAGTATAGGTGTAAATGGGGACAAATAGCTATTTTTTATCTATGTATGACGAGAGTTGCAGGGATAGAGTCCCAAGTGAGCATTCTTCTAGCATGACACTGCTTAGAGTGTGTGACAGTTTTGAGGAGTATTATTTCACTAAAGTCATTATAGATGTAGATGTAAAAAATGCTTATTTGTTTGATGTTCTTACTAACCTCCATCGAATAACATCTTATAAGGACATTTTAAAGCCCTTGATTACTCATCAAAGAGTAACTGTTGTTTGCTCATTAAGATCAGTTAGTTTATGAA
The DNA here is from genome assembly GCF_024362965.1 of Panthera pardus. Taxonomy (NCBI): domain Eukaryota; kingdom Metazoa; phylum Chordata; class Mammalia; order Carnivora; family Felidae; genus Panthera; species Panthera pardus. The sequence continues at coordinate 34,084,050 of NW_026526765.1, read as the reverse complement.
AACATCCTGCATTAGTACCAGATGTTTTCAGTGAGTTAGAGAAAGAGGTTGAACCACCAGAAATGATGTCTATGTTGAAATCTAGATGTAATTAAATGACACTAGGTTGAAAACCCTATGTAATATCTTTCTGCATCATGTATGTAACTTATTCCTGTGCTGTGAAGATGAAACCTCTTCATTTTTAAAGTTATATAAGGACCTTTTACAAACCTTAGAAGGGAGAAAAACAAGGAAAGGTGTTGGAGGAACTTTCACTGGATACTCTCGAGTGCATATTTTATTTTGATCCATGGGTATATATCTTATATTTAAAAACAAATAAATATTTAAAAATACACAGAAGTGAAGAAAAACAGTTCTATTCACAAAGTCATCCAAATTATAACATGCATAGGAATAAAATATAGCAGGAAAGGGGTAGTATTTTTATGACAAAAGCTAGAAAATATACTTTAAAAACATACAATAAGACTTGGATTGGAAACAAAACCTATGTTCTTGGATGGAAGATTTACTATAAAATATCAATCCTTCCCAAATTAAAAAAATAATAATATTTTAAAATTTTTTTAACGTTTATTTATTTTTGAGGCAGAGAGAGACAGAGCATGAACGGGGGAGGGTCAGAGAGACAGAGGGAGAAACAGGATCTGAAACAGTCTCCAGGCTCTGAGCTGTCAGCACAGAGCCCGACACGGGGCTCAAACTCACAGACCGCGAGATCATGACCTGAGTCTAAGTCGGAAGCTCAACCGACTGAGCCACCCAGGCGCCCCCCAAAAATAATAATTTAATGCAATTACAATCAGAATTTCAATGGGTTGGGACAAAGGCATTTTAAAGTACATATGGATGCATAACTGATTAATAATAACCACGACAATTTAGAATAAGGAGGGAGCATTGGTGAAGGATCTAATGTTATTGGATGTTAAAAATTTGCTGTAATATTTTTATAACCTACTGTTTTGGATAGTATACCGTTGAAATTTATCGTTCTAAGTGCTTTACAAACATTAACTCACTTAACCCTTAGACAACTCCATGAGAGAGATACTATTCTTATTTCCATTTCATAGGTGAAGAACTAAGGCCAGAGAACCTTGCCCAAGGTCACAAAGTCAATACATAGGAGAAGCTGGATTCAGTCATGCCCTTGCTTAGTATATTAGGCAACTTCTCAAAGGCAAATAAATCAGTGGACTAGAACAGAGTATAGAAACGGATCTGTTCCCGGGTGATGGGCTGTGGAACTCCTCAGTCCTTGTCTTCTGGAAAGAATTCAGTCAAGACATTCAACAGAGAGTTAAAGTAGCAAAGTTTTTATTTAGCAAAGAGCAACAGTACTGACCCGAGGATGGATGGCAATGCTCTGAGTCGCTGACTCTTCTCCTTTATGGGGATTTATTTGGTGTGCTCCTTCCCATCTCATTATCATCACTCCACCCTTGGATCCACCTTGCTTTCCTCCCCTTCAACATTTTGCTCAAATTTATGTTAGTCATTTTCCCCGTGAGTGCCTAAGTGTAACCCATGGCAATGCAATGATGCTATGGTGATATTATAATAACCTCGGGGTGACTAGTGGACAAGGTCTTTCTCAAGTAAGTGTGCTTCAAAGTTGTATCTTCTGCTTGTCAGTCTGTGCTAAACCACAATAGAGAGTGGTTTATGAGAGCTGGACAATCTCAGGGTGGAGACCAGGTGGTCTCTGGCAATTGTCCATTTGTTATTCCATCATTCTTCTTTCTCTCCTCCTGCTTGTGTCTATCCGCCTACTCTAACAGATCCACTGGCAAACAGGATCTTATTAGATGCAAAGAGTAGTGTTTCTATTCAGTAAAACATTACTCTCTAGTACCAACACAACTGGTTCTTCAACAAAACTCTGACTTGTCTGATCCTAGATGACTAAAATCATTTGAAAAAATGGGTCACCAAAAAAGGTTTCTTGGAGGCGAAAAGAAGGTAAGGAATGACTGTTGTATACTTCTCTAATCTCTTTATCATAAGAATTCATGTATGGAAGAGTGTTTGCACAGATACCAATCCTCTGGGTGGGGATTATGTGGCAGAGATCCTGTGAAAAGAAACAGGATCTAAGGTCTTGACCAACTGGTCAGGGATGTAAAGACCAGAGAACTACTTCAAGCTGTTGGTGGTAGAAATAACACATCCCACCAATCAGCACAAAAATACCCAGGAGCTAACTGAATTTGGCTACTACCCTGCTTTTATCCACAGGCAATTATTCTGTTTCTTCTGTTATTTCAGCTATAAAAATAGGATTTTGGGGGCACCTGGGTGGCTCAGTCGGTTAAGCATCAACTTTGGCTCAGGTCATGATCTCATGGTTCGTGAGTTGAGCCCCGTGTCAGTCTCTGTGCTAACAGCTCTGAGCCTGGAGCCTGCTTTGGATTCTGTGTCTCCTTCTCTCTCTCTGCCCCTCCCCAGCTTGCTCTCTCTCTCACTCTCTCCACCCCCCCCCGTCAAAAATAAATAAATATTTTTTAAAAATATGGTTTTCATTGATGTATTTGTTATTTTAAGATCATCCAACATAAGAAGACACTATATCACCCATTCTACAGTTCAAATTGGAACTACTTCTAAAAAATCACCTTTACCCATTTTCACATTTCCCCTAATTCTTGCATTTCATTAAGAGAAAAAGAACACATTAAAGACATATACAAGCAGATATGTACATGGATTCCCATGAAAGCCAAATTAAACTGAAGAGACAATGAAGATACATTATAATGCGTGATTTCACTGCCTCATTTTCTTTAGAGCTATTCTGAATTCTTTTAGAGATTGACCACTTCTCTCCCCATCTCTCTTCCTCCTTCCCCCTTTCTCTCTCTCTCTGTCCACGCTTTATCCCTCCCATCAATTGTCTTTACTTTAGATATAGCTTAAGGCTACAGCCATTTTTTATTCATTTTCTTTGCAAACATTTTACCTTGGCAGTGTTTCTCAAAGTGTGGTCCATGGACTACCTGCAGCAGAAATACCTGAGATATTTGATATAAAAATGAAGGCTACCATGTTCCACTTTGTACAAACTAAACCCAAATCTCTGGGAATGGGGATCTAGATTTACAAGCATACCGTGCAGAGATGTGATTCCCATACATGTCTAGATGTGATCTAGACATAATATTTAACATGGATACATCATTTTAGAATGCTAGTGATTTGCACATGAAAAGAAGTCCCAGCAGTCATTTCTTTAATCAACAACTTTTTTTTTAAGTTTATTTATTTATTTTGAGAGAGGAGGAGGGGGGGGGGAGAGAGACAGAGAGAGAGAGCGAGCATGAATATGGGAGGGCAGAGAGAGAGGGAAAGAGAGAGAATCCCAAGAAGGCTCTGTGCTGTCAGTGGGAGCCGGATGTGGGGCTCCAACTCAAAAACTGTGAGATCATGACCTGATCTGAAACCAAGAGTCAGATGCTTAACTGTCCAGCTTCACTTAACTGAGCCACCCAGGTGTCCCTCTTTAATCAACAACTTTGTAAAGGACAGTTACTATGGGCCAGGCACTGAGTTGGGTACAGTAATATGATAATGAGTAAAGCAGACATTGTCTTGCCTTTATGGTGCTTTTAGACTAATGGGGAAGAAAGATATTGATCAATTAATCATCTAAAACTGTGTTATGCTATGAAGTAGTACCATATAATACAATAGAACTTGGGATTCAAGGAAGGCTTTCTGGAAAGAAGTCCCACTAGAATCACACTTAAATTGAACTAGGGAAGAAATGGAAGAGAGTTTTCTTTCTAGACAAAAGGAATGTGATGTGCTCGTTGTGCAGTAAGTCCAGTGCATGGGACAGAGGAGAGCTGTATGGCTACCTCTGAGACAGTGGGGAGGGTACGTAGTGCAGGGTGAGAAGGAGCTTGGGGCTTACAGGACATTTTTAGACAGTTTCTCAGATTGTAAAATCGGGTTTGTAGGTGATGACCTATCTTGCTAGGATGATGCAGCAGGATATTCTGCTAAGACTACTTGAGAGATTGAGACATGTTACCTTGTCCTACCACCAACTAGTTGCGTGATAAGCTATTTAGCTTCCTTACATATGAAGCATGGGTACCTTCCCTGTCCCTGTATACTCTCAAAGTGGTTTTTGTGCTTTAACCTTTATTATTACCCAGGACAGGGAAGGTACCCATTTCTGAAGGTCTGTCATGAACTCAGCTCTTGATCTTTGCTTCTGCTGGCTTTTACCCACTATTTCTTACTACTTCTCTGAGCTCTTTTCCTGATGATTACACTAGTCTTATCAGCTTTAGATGACTGATGTCTCAGTTCATAGTTGTTAAAAAGCACTCTGAGGATGTATTTTCCCCTGAGTTTCTGGCACCTTTTCCTTTCTTTCTTCTTTTTGCCTTTTTGAAGTTCTACTATCCTTTATTCTTATGTCTTTTATTCCAGTCTAGAATTCAAACAGCTGAAAATACCTTAAAAACACCCAAAGATTGCCCCTTTTTGCAGTACCCCTTTCTTAGCTGTTTAGTCTTAGAAAGTTCTCACTTGCCTCAACTTCAGTGCCAGATTTGATTCTACTTTAAAGCAGAGCATTAGGTCCCTTTAGTTCATACATTTTCAGAAACACTGAAATTGAACAATGTGTCTGTATTTCTTCTCTTCCTTAGCCTTGGCCATCTCCACTGTCATAAGCAGCACTGACTTATCTTACTTTCCATAAATATTAGATTTGAAAAAATATGCAATGATTTAGATTCTACTTACAATTAACTCTGCTGGTATTTCAGAGGAGCTGAGTCCTATAATCAAGGTTACCCCTTATCACAGTCTGGTGGCTGACCATGAAGAAAGTAGATGGTGAGTCTCCAAAGTCCTTGGAGAGCAAGGCCATGTCTTCTGTTTCTTTCATACCCTTCAAAGTTCAGAGCTGAGCCCAGAGTTAGTCTCAGCTCTGGTACCAAATCAGTGAGTAAGGGAATATCTCAGAGTTATGCTTTCCAGACCTCTACATGGCAAGTTGTAGCTGTGACTCTCTTTATCTAATGACAGACTTGATGTTTGACAGTTTCTTCTAATTCACTTAAACCCACTTCAAGTTTAACAGGGAACTAAACCTCCTCCCTCTTCTGCTCTGTCCTGAGGCCAGACACCATTTCTTGGGTCTCTCGGTTCATGGCAAGCCTGTTGCCTTCCCTAAAGGATTTGTTCTTCATTTCATTCTGGCAGTGTCTCAATTCTAGAAGACTTGGCAATAATCCCCAAATGCTTTGCGTATGTTGTCCCATAAGGACTGAGAGAAATGTAAACAAATTTAGGGATAGCCCCATCCTACAGTATAATATAAAAAGTAGGCATATTAAAATTCTTCATGGTCTTAGCTTATATGGTTATGAAAATTAGTTTTAGTTCATGTATCCAATATCTAAATGAAGCAAATGTGGGACACATAAAAACCAGACAGTAGCTCTTGGAAGACCTGCCTTCTTCTGTTCTCTCTCTGACCCAAGAATGAATTGATAATAAGGGAAAAACCCAAGCAGAGTATATCTGTTAAAGGAAGACAGTTAAAGCTTCCTGGGTTTTATCTCTGCATTCATGTGCCTGAATCAGTTTTAGCAGAGTCAAAGCAGTTGCTAAGTAGAACGTCTCAGTGGCCAAAAAGGTTGAAATGACTAGTTGTCTGTGCTATTATGCTGTTGTTTTGATTTTCCATTATCAGGCTAAATAATTTATTTTAAAAATGGTTAATCAATGAAACATAAGCATAACCTAAAAATCAAGTTTGTGGAGTTATTAGTCCTACATGGCTGATGGAAACTAGAGAATAGATAAGAATAAATCTGCCCTTGAGGGCCTTATTTACTAAAGTGTGGGAACTATTCTAATCAATAGAATACAGAAGATAAATCACAAAACCAAAGGGAGTGGAAAGAAAGGAGCTCACCAAAGTAACTTTGAGAAATAGTGTTTTGACTGAATAGAAATAGACTAAATAAAAATTTAAAAATTCTGAAATGACTTTGTTTTTATACTGTAGTTGATAAATAAGTATATGTATGATAGATAATAAGAGCCAGGTTTCTCACCATCAGAGAAAGAAGATATAAATAAGGAAAAGGAGGAAAGCAGAATTAACCCTGCAAGGGTGGATTGGTATCCGAGGCATCAAAATGACTCATGTTTGTTTTTAAATACTTATACAGATAACTAAATAAATAAATAGAAGTTAGTATATTGGCTTTATCCACTGAGAGTGGCTAGAATAATGAACGCTCAAGAGCAAGGAGAACATCTAATACCAAGATCCCATTTTCTAAATACGATTCTCAAACTAAAAACAAACAGACAAACAAAAACAGAAGTCTTTAGAGAACTGGTTTATTCCAGGCCTGAGTCAGGGAAAACACAAGATTAACCTGAGCATCTTGTAGTGTCTAAAATAAGGAAGTGCTAAACAAACAAACAGACAAAAAGTGAGATCATACCAAAAGGACACTGGAGATCCTCTAAAAGTTCCCAATGGCCAAATTTAGAATAGTTTGAAGAACAAAATAAATAATGATAGCATTGGATTATAACCCAAAGACTAAAATAAATATCTATGAGTGTATATTGATACAAATAAAAATAAATAAATGGTCTAGAAGTGACAACTTACAAAAGAATTCCAATTAATAAATGGAAAAAGAATGATAGAAATAGAAAATCATTATTAGCATAGCATAGTAAGAATTGTTGCAGACAAGGTCCATTATGGAATGCTGAAATCTGTTGACTAAACTTTAATTAAAATAGGGTATTTGCATAACCTTAAAGTATCTTTGTCAAAATATTAATTTCAAAAGGAAAAATAGTACATTTGCACCTTAGTCAAGTGATCAAGGTTAACATCATCATTAAAAATAGTGACATCATGTTTGATGATTTGATACCCTGAGAAGGGCACATCATGCCTTGGTAGCCTTCCCCAAAATACGTAATTTCAATATAATCATAGGAAACTTCAGATAAACTTAAGTTGAAGAACATACTTCAAAATAACTGACCAGTGCTTTTTCAAAAATGCCAAGGTTATGCAATATAAGACAAGACTAAGGAACTGTCAGAGTGAAGGAGACCTAATTTAGATACTACATCTAAATTAGGGGTAGGCAAAGTTTTTCTATAAAGGGATACATTGTAAATGTTTTAGGTTTTGTAGGCCATGTGACTTTTGTCCAACTATTCATTGCTACCAAATTTAGTGTAAAAGCTGACAGAAATAATATGTAAATAAATGATCTTGGCTATGTTCCAATACAAGTTTATTTACAAAAAAGACAGTGGGCCATATTGATATCTGGAGCCATAGTTTACTGACCTCTGATCTAAATGTACTGTAGAATCCTTGAGCAGAGAAAGGACAGTTAGTGGAAAAAACTGATAAAATCTAAATGAGTTCTGTTTTTTAGTTACTAGAATTATATCAAGATTACGTTCTTAGTTTTCATAAATGTTCTATGGTTATGTAAAATGCAAGCATAAGAAAACTGGGAGAATGGTGTGTAGAAACTCTGTACTATTTTGCTATTCGTCTGAAAGTCTAAAATTATCTTTAAAAAATTCCAAAAAGCCATTAGTCAAATACATACATTCATAGCTAGATACATAGATACATAAATGGAATTGAAGATGGCTAGGAGAAAGAAGAGACAGGGTTAGTTACTGTAGGAAAAGTCAATGCAAACATAGCCAGAAGTATAATATTCATTGACCTTGTGAGCTTTTAAAACTACTACATATTGAACTCTTATTTAAGTTTTTGTTCAAGTCACTAAGATTTTTCCCCATAAGCATTTTTTCCCCCTTGTGATAAGAGATGGGCCAGGGGCCATTAGGAGACTTTTGAGACAATGCACACAAAAAATTGTTCATTTGTAGAGAAAGCTTGCACAACTTTAAAGAACTACTAAAAGGCACATTTATGAGCTGGTCAAAGCAGCTTCTTATACTCATTGTTGAATGATTCTTTGATTGAATCCAGGCTGACCTGTCAATTTGTTTAGGGACTGAGGCCTTTCATGTGGTTAGAAACACAAAAAGACCTCTCAAAAAGACAAAGGCAGATATGTCTACATATGCATATCCACAGATTTAAAGGGATCTGCATTCCCTTTACATCCACTTTAAAATCCTTAATTCTTTTCCTAAGAAATATAGAAATATGCGAAGGAAATGGAGGAAGGGATTGTGACATTTGGGCTCAGGCTCAAATTGAAACACCAGCTTCTTCCCTTGGTGAGAATCATATGCACATATCTGCATATCTACATACATATATTTGTTCATTTTTATCTTGTTAACTTATACTTAGAGGATCTTAATTACTTATCTTGGAAGGATCTGAACTCATAAGCCATCAGCCAATCAAAAAATCCTTATTGAGTAATTACTGTGTGATAACCCTCTCTCACACCCCATCTTATCCAATACAAATCCTTTTGGTGCTAACTCTGAAATCTATCACAAGTGTAACCATTTTTTCCACTATATCCTAAGTCCAAAACTAGTACAAACCATCATTTTTCCTTGCCATTATTCCTGTACTACCTCTTTCCTTGTCCCCTGGTCCACTCTTCAGTTTGTACTTCATATAGTAGCCAGAGTGGTCTTTCAAAACTGGAATTCAGGTCACATTACTTCTTTGATTAAAACCCACCTATATTTTTCCATGCACCAAAAGTAAATCTGAAATCCTTTTCAAGTACTGCACAATCTACACAATCTCTCTCCTGCTTACCTCTCCAATCTGATATGATTATTCCCTTTAGTGTGAATATCACTCCTCCAGATCTTTCCTTGGCTTACTTGTTCTTACTTAGATCTCATTTCAGATGTCAGGAACCCCTCCTGAACTTCAGAAATAATGTTGATCCCACCCCATCAGTCTCTATCTCATTACATTTTTTTCTTCATAGTACTTACTACTCTCTGTAATTATCCTATTTGTTTCCTTTCATATAGTGACTTCCCCCAACTAGTTCCTTAAGGGTAGAGGCCGTATCTGTTTTGCTCGCCACTGTACTTCCAATGCCCAACATTGTAGTTGGCATAAATATTTCCAATAAAGAAATATTTATTTATTCCAATAAATATTTGTCAATAAATATTTCTTGATGGAAACAAGTGAACATGTAAATGAATTAATGCAAGGCCCTGTGCTAAAAATAGCAAGTGTTCAAGACTTATTTCTGGGCTCAAAGAGTTTATAATTTGGTAATAGTCACATTAGGGAGCATAGTAGAGTGCATCTGCATGAGGTCGTAAAAGAGAGGTCTTAAAAGAGAAGAGTAATGCTGAGTTAGGATTCATAGGAAGGACTAATGGATTCTGACCAAGGAGATCAAAGTGGTGTCATTCAGATTAGGCCTTAACGAGTGAGTAAACCTAAATGCAAAAACCTGGGGCTGCAAAGGGGATGGACAGATTGCCCTTCCATTCACCCCTCCAGGCCAAAACAATAATATAGCCTATCAATGAATGCAACAGTAGATGCAGACAGTGGGAAATAGGAGCCAAGGATGAAGGATTTCTTGGGTCATTAAGTTTCTTGTCTCATTAAGTCACAATTGGAACTACAGAAGTGGAAGAAATCTGGGAAGCAAAGAGGGAAAGTGTACAAATGAAGGTAGAATAATTATATTTAAGAAAAAGTGAGCATAAAAGTCACTACCAAAAAGAGACAGAAAGAGAGAGAGAGAGAGAAAAAAAGAGACAGAGACAGAGAAACAGAGAAAGAATGGTCAGAGAGGTAGCAAGAGAACATGTGATGGGAACTCATATTATTTACCAGCCCTCTGTAGTCAATTCTGAAACAAACAAATGCAAACATTCTCTCATAGTTTAAATAGGAGGATTATAGAAACCAAGGGAAAAGAGATTCAAGAGTGAAGAATTGGTCAACAGGGTCAAAGAACAGTTATAGAGAACTGGGAATTGGATTTGGCAATCAGGAGGTTATTGCTGACCTTCTGGGAACAGTTTCAGAGGCATGCTGGAGGGAGAAGCCAAAGTGCAGTGGGGTAAAGGGAGAGTGGCAGGTGGTCAAGTAGAGGCAAGGCAGTGAATTCAGCTTTGTTCTTCAAGAAGCTTGGTGGTAAATGGAGGCACAAGAAGTGTGTTTTATTTTTTGTTTTGTTTTGTTTTGTTTTGTTTTGGTGGGAGGACTTCTGGCCATTGCAAATCATGTCAGGGAAGAGGGTGGGGCAGGTAAGTGAGCCAGCGGCATCACTGAGTGAGTCCTAGTCAGGGAAGTGACTTTAAAAAAATTTTTTTTAACGTTTATTTTTGAGAGAGAGAGACAGAGTGAGAGCGGGGAGGGTCAGAGAGAGAGGGAGACACAGCATCTGAAGCAGGCCCAAGGCTCCCAGCAGGTTGGGCTCAAACTCCTGAACCGTGAGATCATGACCTGAGCAGAAGTCAGACACTTAACCAACTGAGCCACACAGACACCTCTGGAAGTGATTTTTGATATGCCAATATACTCAATGCTGAAGGAAAGTAAGGGGTGCCAGCCAATTTCACCTGTTCAAGTTAGTGAACTGAGTTAAATTTGGCTCAGAAACATATGCTTTTAAATTCATCTTTTCCTATATTCTTTGTTTTGTGCTCTCATTTTTTTTTTCCTCTCTTAAAGTTTTCTTTTAAAAGCTCTCACCTTGGGGCACCTGGGTGGCTCAGTTGGTTAGGCACCTGACTTCAGCTCAGGTCATGATCTTGCAGCACACATCGGGCTCTGTGCTGACAGCTCAGAGCCTGGAGCCTGCTTCAGATTCTGTGTCTCCCTCTCTCTCTCTCCCTGCCCCTCCCCCACTCATGCTCTCTCTCTCTCTCTGTCTCTCAAAAATAAATAAAAACATTAAAAAAATATAAAAATTCACCTTAATTTGGCTGAATTAAGAAGATTTTTTTTTCACTTTAGTCAAGATAGACTAGTATATAATTGGGAAGAGTGTGTGTGTGTGTGTGTGTGTTGGGGGAGGTGTGAGTGATAGTTAAAATGATTGAGAATAGATGGGTGGGATTGGGGACAAGGGGTAGGGACAACTGTAGACACTGGCCCTTTATTACTTACATAGTTGTCCCTATTATATTTACAGAACAAAAATCAGCTGGGTGTCAAACTTTTGGGGAGCTCAAAATCTTATGCAAACTTTAGATATGTTTGAATGCCTGGTTTATCCCTTTGAGTATAGGCATCTCAACTTCTGCATGTGACTGTCTCCCAACTCTGTTCACTGTCACGATGTCTAATATGAGATCATGTACTTCGTGTGTTTTCTACTGATGGCCATGAACAAAGTTCACAGCAGCTATAAAATTCCTGCTGCATTTTGGTATATCCAATGTGGACTGAGGCATTTATTAAGACATAATAACTGAATCAAGGATGACAATAATTCTATATCTAATGTGAACCCTCTTAAATTAATGGCTAAAGTCTGGAAGTTGTTTCTTCTTCCCCACACCCAAGGCAATAGCTAATTATTTCAGTGTGAAGGCTATTAATGGAGCTAGTTGAAGAAGAAAGCCACTGAGGGGCACCTGGGTGGCTCAGTCAGTTGAGCATCCAACTCTTGATTTTGGCTCAGGTCATGATCCTAGGGTTGTGAGATCAAGCCCCATGTGGAGAGCCATGTGGAGCCCTGCACTGAGTGTGGAGCCTGCTTAAGAGTCTCTCTCTTTCTGTCCCTCTCATCCACTTGCATTCTCTCTCTCCCTAAAATAAAAATTAAAAATAACAAAAAGAAGAAATCTAAACTCTTTACTGTACCTGTGCCCTGGTAACAAAGGATATCTTTTTTCAGAAAACTATCTGAAATGGGTTTCACTGGATTCTGTCTGGTGACAGTATTTTATTACTGACCACAGTCTATCAGACTGAGGAACCAAAATAAGGTAGCAGCACTGGGCAAGAAGCAAGTGGGAAAGAGCCGCTAGCCTTTGGCCAAAGCTGGTAGTTTTGGTCAGAAAACCTGATTGTGTCACCTTTTCAAATAAGCTGGTCTGTAAGAATACATTTAACCCCTTTTTCTGTATCTGTGCTAAGTTCAGAATCAAATATGTGGTATAGCTTGCTGGTATTCAGTAAGAGAAATCACTCTCTCTATTTAGACCGAGTTCTGGACCAGAGGTTTTCACACCTGAAGTGTGTGTGTGTGTGTGTGTGTGTGTGTGTGTGTGTGTGTGTGTGTGTTGTGTGTAATTCTTCTTTTTCAAGAGCCATGATACTTAAATCTTCAACCAAACTTTAACCAAAGCAGGCAGGCAGATTTATGTGATCTATGGGAATTCAACTTTTACTCTGCTGCCCTTAAGTCACTTTTCTTATTTCAAATTTAGACTTTTATCCATCAGCAGAATATCAAGCATTACCATCCATCTCTGGCCTAACAGCCAACCTATTTGGTTTCCATAAAACAACCATTTTTATATTACAATGGTACTTGTTTGTTGATCCACTTGAGTGTTTTATTATGTTTTCCTTCATTGTTTAAAATAAACAAATGTAAGATGGAGAAATTTAACATGCTAACATTAGCAATAATACAATTAAGAAAAAGATGGAGAAAGCATGAAGTAGACCACACATTGGTATTGCAACCTCAATAGTTCCCTGGATGAAATATGAAATTGGCTTCCATAGAGAGAGGTCAAAGAGAGACTGAAAAAAGAGACAGACCACTCCAGATTGGTAAGTGAAAGTTTTAAGAAGCAAGGGAACTTACATGTTAGGCGTTTCTTGGGTGGCCACAAGACAAGTAGCTCTCCACACCAGCCCACCAGAATCTTAAATTTTTGTAGTAGGCTTAACTGGGTTCAGTCCTGTTTTAAGTCCAGATGGCCTCAACAACACTTTACTCCCTCAAGGCTATGTCCTTGAAATAACTTCTAGTGTGGAAATGGTGAGTAGAAGGACAGGAGAGAGGGTGAAGAGCTTCCAATGGCCTGGGTCCAGCTCACAGTTCAACTGATAGTCATGTCCTCTCAATAACCTCCTCCAACATCAAAGGAGGTGTCTCTTCCATCTGGTTTGGATGCACATTACAAGTAACCTTGTTGAGAAGAAGTCAAACCTTCACTCTGCAAATGACATGATACTCTATGTGGAAAACACAAAAGACTCTAATAAAAAACTGCTAGAACTGATATATGAATTCAGCAAAGTCACAGGATATAAAATCAATGTACATAAATCTGGCATTTCTATATGCCAATAATGAAATAGCAGAAAAAGAAATCAAGGGATTAATCCCATTTACAACTGCACCAAAAACCATAAAATACCTAGAAATAAACATACCCAAAGAGGTAAAATATCTATACACTGAAAACTGTAGAAAGCTTATGAAAGAAATTGAAGAAGGCACAGAGAAATGGAAAAATATTCCATGCTTAGGGACTGGAAGAACAAATATTAAAATGTCTATACTACCCAAAGTAATCTACATATTCAATGCAATCCCTATCAAAATTATAGCAGCATTCTTCACAAAGCTAAAACAAACAATTCTAAAATTTTTATGGAACCAGAAAAGACCCTGAATAGCCAAAGTAATGTTAAAAAAAATCAAAGCTGAAGGCATCACAATTCTGGACTTCAAGCTGTATTATGAAGCTGTAATCATCAAGACACTATGGTACCAGCAAAAAAATGGACACATAGATCAATGCAACAGAATAGAGAACCCAGAAATGGACCCAAAAATATATGGCCAACTAATCTTTGACAAAGCAGGAAAGAATATCCAATGGAAAAAAGACAGTCTCTTCAGCATAATCGTTTTGGGAAAACTGGACAGACATGTAGAAGAATGAACCTGGACCACTTTCTTACACCATACACAAATAATAAACTCAAAATGGATGAAAGACCTAAACATAAGACAGGAAGCCATCAAAATCCTAGAGGAGAAAACAGGCAACAACTTCTTTGCAGTAACTTAGCTGCAGTAACTTCTTACTTGACATGTCTCAAGAGGCAAGGGAAACAAAAGCAAAAATGAACTATTGGAACCTCATCAAGATAAAAAGCTTCTGCACAGTGAAGGAAACAACAAAACTAAAAGTCAACTGACAGAATGGGAGAAGATATTTGCAAATGACATATCAGATAAAGGGTTAGTGTCCAAAATCTATAAAGAACTTATCAACTCAACACCCAAAAAACAAATAATCCAATGAAGAAATGGACAAAAGACATGAATAGACACCTTTCCAAAGAAGACATCCAGATGGCCAATAGACACATGAAAAAATGCTCAACATCATTCATCATCAGGGAAATACAAATCAAAAGCACAATGAGATACCATCTCACACCTGTCAGAATGGCTAACATTAACAACTCAGGCAACAACAGATGTTGGTGAGAATGCAGAGAAAGAGGATCTCTTTTGCATTGTTGGTGGCAATGCAAGCTGGTGCAGCCACTCTGGAAAACAGTATGGAGTTTCCTCAAAAAGCTAAAAATAGAACTACCCTACGACCTAGCAATTGGACTACTAGGTATTTATCCAAAGGATACAGGGGTGCTGTTTCGAAGGGGCACATGCACTGCAAAGTTTATAGCAGCACTATCAACAAGAGCCAAAGTATGGAAAGAGAGACCAAATGTCCATCAACTGATGAATGGATAAAGAAGATGTGACTATTCTTCTTCCATTCCATACAGTGGAATATTATTCAGCAATCAAAAAGAATGAAGTCTTGCCATTTGCAACAATGTGGATGGAACTAGTGTATTATGCTAAGCAAAATAAGTCACTCAGAGAAAGACAAATATCATACGATTTCACTCATGTGTGGAATTTAAGATACAAAACAGGTGAACATAAGGGAAGAAAAATAATATAAAAATAGAGAGGAAGACAAACCATAAGAGACTCTAAATACAGGGAACAAACTGAGGGTTGCTGGCAGGGTGTTGGGTGGGGGAAAGGCTAAAGGGGTGAGGGGCATTGAGAACATTTTGTGGGATGACCACTGGGTGTCATATGTAAGTGATGAATCACAGAATTCTAGTCCTGAAATTATTATTACACTATATGTTAAGTAACTTGGATTTTAATTAATTAATTAATTAATTAAATGGAACAAAGAACAACAGGAGGCCTTTCAACAACTGAAAACTAAAAACAAAACAAAAAAATAGTGTCCGACTTTGGCTCAGGTCATGGTCTCACCATTTATGATTTTCAGCCCCCGAAATGGGTTCTCTGCTGTCAGTGCAGAGCCTGCTCTGAATCTTCTGTCCCCCTCTCTCTCTGCCCCTCCCCCCTTTCAAAAATAAACATACATTTAAAAAAAAACATTTTTGGGCTTTGGGCCAAAGCCCTTAATAGACACTTTACCAGAGAAGATACACATGTGACAAATAGGCATATGTAATATGCTCCACCTCATGTCATCAGGGAAATGCAAATTAAAACGACAATGAGATGCCACTACATACCTATCAGAATGGTCATAATGTGGAACACTATAAGGCCAAGTGCTGGTGAGGATGTGAAACAATAGGAACTTGCATTGCTGGTGGGAATGTAAAGTGGTATCTTCACTTTAAGAGAGAGTTCGGTGGTTTCTTCAAAACTAAACACAGTCTACCATTCAACCTAGCAATTACATTCCTTAGTATTTTCCCAAAGGATTTGAAAATTTATGTCCACACAAAACCCTTCACATAGATGTGTATAGCAGCTCTATTCATGATTGCCAAAACCGATGAATGGATAAGTTAACTGTGGTACATCCAGATGATGGACTATTATTCAGTGCTAAAAAAAGAAATGAGCTATTAAGCCATGAAAAGATACAGGGGAAATTCAAATGTATATTACTAACTGAAAGAAGTCAATATGAAAATGCTATATACTATATAATTGAACCATATGACATCCTGGAAAAGGCAAACTATAGAGACAGAAAAAAAATTAGTGGTTACCAGGGGAGAGATAAATACACTGAGGATTTTTAGGGCAGTGAAAATACTCTATATGGTACTACAGTTGAGCCTTGAGCAACACAGGCTTGAACGGTCCCACCCATAAGTGGATTTTTTAAAGTATAGTACAGTGCATGTATTTTATCTTATGATTTCCTTAATATTTTCTTTTCTGTAGCTTATTTTATTGTAAGAATACAGTATATAGTACATATAAAATACAAAATCTGTATTAATCAACTTCATGTGAGTGGTAAGGCTTCTTCTGATCAATAGTAGGCTCTTAGTAATGAAGTTTTTGGAGAGTCAAAAGTTATATGTGGATTTCTGCAAGGGATTGGCACCAAAGCCCTACATTGTTCAGGAGTCAGCTATAGAATGATAGCTACACGTCATTGTACATTTGTCCAAATCCACAGAATGTGCAGCACCAAGAGACAACCCTAAGGTAAACCAAGGACCTTGGGTAATTATTAATGTATACCTGTAGGTTCATCAGTTGTAACAGACGTGTTGCACCACTCTGGTTGGGGATGTGGATAATGGGGAGGTTATGCAGGTGTGAGGACGAGGGAACACACGAAATCTTGGTACCTTCTTATCAATTTTGTATAAACTTAAAACTGCTCTAAAATAACGAAGTCTTTAAAAAATAAAGTCTACTCCCTCTGTCTCAAAAATAAATAAACATTTTTTTTAAAAATTAAAAAAAAGGCGGGCGCCTGGTGGCTCAGTCGGTTAAGCATCTGACTTCGGCTCAGGTCATGATCTGGCGTTTGTGGGTCGGAACCCCGCATTGGGCTCTGTGCTGACGGCTCAGAGCTTGGAGCCGGTTTCGGATTCTGTGTCTCCCTCTCTCTCTGCCCCTCCCCCACTAGTGCTCTGTCTCCCTCTGTCTCAAAAATAAATAAACATTTAAAAAAATTTTTTAATAAAGTCTACTAAAAATAATTTATAAAACACTATCAAAGTTATCATTATAATCTCCTTTCCATCTGTGGCAAATTACCATCAAGGATTCCATTTTACTTCATTACACCTTTGTTTTAAATCAAATGTGATTTCAGTGAAACTAAGAGAGCTAGGCTTTGAGGTAAGAAATTTATAAAATTAATTTTCATCGCACATTATTAATGTTTAATCCTTGTTTTGAATATTCATAGATATAGTGTATGACATACAGGGGTTAAAAAGCTGCAGTAATCTTTCTGTGTGTGAAGAATTTTAGAATTATTATTTATTCTCTGAGAAGATACCTCACTCCCCTTTACTTTCTTTCAATCACACTCTCAGGAAAGCTTCATTTATAAAAGTAGCAAATTGTATCTTAATGAAATATTAGTTTCATACCCTCACAAAACTTATAACCTGACTCTGTCTACAATTCCCATTTTTAGACTCACCTTTGGGTTAAGGCTGTTACTACAATGTAGGCAACAGAAATAAAGCCCCATTATGTTTCAAAATGAAAACATAAAAGATTAACTTTTTTGATGGGCATTTTTCTAAAATGTATTGCTCACGTTCCTACATTCTTAGGGTATGTAGAACATAATGACAAGTGTTCTTAGTTATCTGTAATCATTACCATTACGTATTATTGTGCCATTTGGTATAATATTCTCAGGGCCTAATGAAGTAGAAGTATAGGGTTTTATGGATTTACTTATAGGCATATTTAATAGCAACCATTTAACTTGTACAAATTTCATGTCTGTTTTTTATGTATTTTATTTCTTCTTTTTCTTTTTCTAATTACATTTTACTTCTTACTACTTTTAGCCAATCTTATAAAATTACATTTAATAGGCTGTAAATAAGGATCTGAGAGTTTCTGCTAGGAATAACAATTATGAGTTTGAGCATATAGTTTTAGAGTTTTTGTTTGGCAACTGAGATGCCTCTTGGTCTCAATTGTCTTTTATATGATGGAAATCACCCAATGAGTGACAGCTGGAAATGTGAATGTTATGTTTCAGTTTACTGATAACTTTATGAGTATTCCTAAAGGATTGGTAAGCTTTCCCTCTTCTACGACAAAATATTTCAAGAATGTCAAAAATACCAAAAAAATATTTTTAAATTTATTTTTAATATGTGCATATATGCCAAACAGATTATATAAAATATTGACATTTTCCTATATTAAGAATTTTTGTTAAGGGCACCTGGGTGGCTCAGTCAGTTAAGTGTCTGACTCTTGGTTTCAGCTTAGGTCATAATCTCACCATTCGTGAGTTCAAGCCCTGCATCAGGCTCTGTGCTGACAGTGCAGAACCTCCTTGGGATTCTCTCTCTCTCCCTCCCTCTCTCTCTCTGCCCCTCCTGCACTCTCTCTCTCTCTCAAAATAAATAAATAAACTTTCAAAAAAGAATTTTTGTTAAAGAAATAAAATGCATGAAGACAATTGAGGTTTTTTTATATTATCACAGATTCCCTTCTCCTTTCTCAGATGCAACCACTTGCCTGAAGATGATGGGTATCCTTTCTGTCCAAGGTTTATGCATTCACAGTGCACATGTATTAATAACTCATTTATGTAATATACTGTTGTATGTTTTTTTAAATTTTAAATAAGTAGTGTCATACTTATGTAGCATTCTGCAATGTGTTTTTCATTCAAACTTTTTCAAGGTTGGCCTATATAATTCATGGAGTTCTAGTTCATTAATTTTAAATACTGTGCAATATTCCATTGTATAACTAACACAATTTACATGAATTTTTCACTCTTTTAAACAGGATTGCTATAAACATTCCCTTGCATATTTCATTATGTATATTACATCTTATATGCATGTTGGAGAATTTCTCCAGGGTGTATAGCAGGCATTAGAATAGCTAGGTTACAGAATATACACATCTTCACATTTACTAGATGTGGTGAAGCACCCTCAGGTAGTGGCAACTTCTATTTACTCCAGCAACGCCGCGGTGGTCCCATTATCTCAATTCCTTACTAACTCTTGATTTTGCCAAATTTAAACTTTTTTTTTGCCATTTTTGTTTTTGTTTTGTTTTGTTTTTGTTTCGTTTTTCATGAGTGAGGGCATGCCAGAGAGAGAGGGAGAGAGAGAATCCCAAGCAGGCTCCTTGCTGTCAGCGCAGAGCCCAATGCAGGGCTCAAACCCACAAACTGTAAGATCATGACCTGAGCCTAAGTCAGATGCTTAGCTGACTGAGCCACATAGGTGCCCCATTATAGTTGTTTTAATTTGTATTTCCATCATTATCAGGGAAGTAAAACATTTTTCTTATATTTACTGGACGTTCAGGTTTTGGTTTCTGTAAACTGCACGTTCATATCCTTTGCTCATTTTCCTATTACATTTTTGAATTTTTCATATTCATTTGCAGTTATATTTATATATTGAAATACCAATCATTGGCCAGTTATTTGTGTTACAATGGTCTTTTCCTAGCCAATGGTTTGTTTTTTAAATTTATTTATGGCAACTTTTATTTCACACAAAACATTCTCGTTCTTGAATTTAAAGGAATTGAATATATTAGTCTTCTGCTTTTTGTTTCTTAATGAAATGTTTTCTACCCCAATGTCTTAGAGATGTTCTTTCAGCTGGGATTTATCTGTGTGCATTGTGTGACACAGATATCTCACTTTGTTTTTTCACACAAAGAATCTACTTAGATCTCTTTTGGAATCATCGACATCTTTTGGATATTGAGTTTTCATTGGTGTTAAATATTCATTTTTTGGATAATGTGTGGTTATGTTTCACCCTTCCTTTTAGAGGTTAGTTCTTTGGATAAAGTGACCTTTCATCCATCAACTCAATATCTATTAATCATATTGTTGTTATAACTATTGTTAGTGATAGTAACAAGCTATGCTGAGTTGGAATGCAACAGTCCTCATTTGTTCAGATTAAGCATCACACTTGTTCATGTGCAAGGGCAATGACTAGTCCATGGAGCAAATTAACAGAGCTACAGTAAATAATAATGATTAGTTATTATGTGCCAGGCATTATACTTAATATTTTACTTGAATTAAGTAATTCAATCCTCATAAATATTCCTTGGGATAAATTGTTATTATCCTTGTTTTCCAGAGGATGCAGAAGAGGTTTAATAACAGTCTGAGCCATTGTCAGTTTTGACCACAACCAAAAACCTATTTATCCCAAAGTCTTCACTGTTTCTTAGGGAGGTGTTTATTGTGAAAACAGCAGGAAAGAGAAGTATCTACCCAAATTATTTGGCTTTTGTTGTGATTCTTCACCAAAGAATTATTAAGTTGCACCACAACCTAATGTTTGCCCTCCCTTGAGAATAATTATTAGCATTTCTAGGATAAGACACGTTGTTAGTTTTTTTGGTTTTTCTTTTTAAATCAAAGCAGCAAGCCCTAATCAATCCAATAATTGACAGAAAGGACCAGCTGATGGGTGAGATTTTTAAATATGGCTGTAATAGCATAACATATCGAGAAGTTGAATCACTATGTTGTACATCTGAAAATAATGGAGTATTATGTGTCAACTATACTCAAAAAATAAAAACAAAAAAATAATACAGACGGCTCTTTCATAAGTAAAGAACAGACGCATATAGAAGAAAACTGCAATAGATATTTCATCACCGTGTGAAATACTCTAAAAATATTCAGGGCAAGGAAGAATGATAAACCAGTGTTTGGCTGAAACCATGCAGAAAATAAAGAAATCTAAAATCACATGAGATGTTAACTCAGAGTAGTTCCATCTCTCCACTTGGAGAATTCCCTAGTAATGTTAGTGTAGCTGCTTTTGTCCAGCTATTAACTGAAAGCATTCTGTTGCTCATTAGTGAAGAAACATATTGAGTCCCCAGCAAAATATAAAGGAGTTATAAGCTAAATAACCTTTTAAAACATGCTATGTAGTAAAATTACGGCTTTAGATTTTTCTAGTAATGGGTAGTAGTCCAAATCAATACAATAACATTCTATAAAACATACTGTTAAATAGTTTACTTAACTCTTAGAGAAGAAAAGGTAGGAAAGACATTTTCCACAGTAAACATTAAAAAGTCTTTGTAAACCAGTTTCTTGTCATTTCAACAAGTATTTTTTTTGAGAGCTTGCTTTGACCCTTGTATTGTACTAACCAAAAATACCAAGATTAAAAACTTAATTATCCTTACCCTTAAAGAAATTGTCATCTTGATTAGTGGGCCATTAGTGGCCATCACTTAGCTATATCCTGAGAGCATAGACTAAAGACAGATAAAGTTTGATGGTAGACTGACTGCAAAAATGGCCCAAACATTCTTTTCTCTGTAATCATGACTTTTGCAATATGACTTTATAGGTCCTCCCATTAAGAGATGAGTCTGTCCTTGTTATTTGCTAATAAAATGTGATAGAAATGATAGCACATCAGTTCCTCATTTAGGCCATAAGAAACTTCTGCTCCCTAAAGCCCTGCCACACCCATGAGAACAAGACTGGAATAGTCTAGGTCAGCCAGCCTGCATCATTGATTAGCTAGTTGACCACGGAATGAATTAGGTGGAGCAAACATATTTGAGATCAACTTATGTTGCTCCAGATCGCCAATACTGCCCAGCTTACCCACAGCTCGTGAGAAGTAATAACTGATTATTGTTTTAAGGCTCAAAATGTAAGACACTAGGTTTTGAGGTGGTTTGTTTTATAGAAGTAGCTAACTGATAGAAATACGCAAAATATTTATGTGGCTGGAGTATGGCTCTAGAAAGTCAAGTCCTTCCGGAGCAATTCAGGAAGTTTAGGCAACTGAATGTTCCTTGGCAGGTATTTGGTGGGAAAATATGGAAATGAAGACAGTTGAGGAATTGTCAAGTCAAACTTGACCAACTTCACAAGATTTTCAAAGTCAGGGCCTCTATACAGCTGTTGCCAGGCTTCTAAATGTCTTCTTTTATGCTTCTGACAGTCAGTGTTTAGGCTCAAAATCTAGTGTCAAAAGACCATAGAATGTGAGAGCTAATAGAAACTTCAGAGATTTCATACCCTCATTTTGCAAATAAATAAGAATAGAGACCCATCTCTATTCTTATCGATCGAAAAGTGATCGATGACCTGTCCTAAGTCACACAGATAACTTTTATCTCTCACTCTTATTTGTCACTCACAGTTAGTTACAATTGTCAGTGTTCTATGGATTGGTGCCTCTTTTTCACTGCTTCCTTCAAAGTTTATGGCTTTATCGCTCGGTATTTGATTTACTTCAATGGCCTATTTCTTGATATTTCTTCTTATGGCAGTGTTTCATAATAAGAGCACCACTGGCATTTTAGGTAGGAAAATTCTTCACTGTGGGAGACTGCCTTGTGTCTTGCTAGACATTTTGTCTCCTTGATCCCAAGGTAATAAGTGGTATGTTATGTGAGTTTTGCCACACCTAAAAATAAAAGTTAAAAAAAATACCCCTACATAGTTACAGTTATGCCCCTCTCTCACTGACACTATGGAGGGTGTACTAAGCCACTACAAAGACTCTTGAGAAACCCTTTGGAAATTACTCCTCCTAGAGCCTTCCCT
Organism: Panthera pardus; assembly: GCF_024362965.1. Lineage (NCBI taxonomy): Eukaryota > Metazoa > Chordata > Mammalia > Carnivora > Felidae > Panthera > Panthera pardus. Next base: position 34,061,538 of record NW_026526765.1, on the reverse strand, counting down.
GGTGAATCTAGCCCATTTTATTCTTTGAATTTTCTGACCATAGCAATAATTGACCTTTATTATATTTATTCATAACTTCAAATTATTAGTATCACATAATCTGATATTTTATACATTTTGTTTCATTAAATGGCTATTATGGATAAGCTCTGTGTTCTGGGCTAGACCTTAAACTGCTTGGGCTTTTGCCTTTCTCATAGCACCTTGCTCAGTAGTAGGTCTGTGGTTTATATTCTACATATACTTGTTGATCAGTTGACTATTGGAGACTTGACTGGAGAGCAACAGAAAGCTACTAGAGTCGTGGTTACTTTGAAATTAAATGTTGCATTGTGCACTTTACTTAGCCTTTCTCTGCATTGTCTAGTGTACTACAGCACTGTGAGCTGCTGTCCTCCTACAGACTACAAAAATACACCATTGTCCTGTGGATTTTGAGTCTTGCTGCCTAGTTTTATGGAAAATAGTAAAGACCTCTTTAAGTTTGAGCTCCCTTTATCCATGTAACACACAGGATGGCTTTTAAATCCAGGGCATTGTCTAGGCCCTCCTGGAGGAAGCCTCCCTTCAGTTATCACATTCACCAATAATGCCAGACCTTTCCCACCTGTTTGTGTTGGCCTTTTCATTTACCATTCTTTGGAACCATTTCAAACTTACTGTCAAATAATAACCTGCCATCACGTAACTGTGTACCTTATGGCTGTCTTCCCTCCTGCACTCTCTTCCTCCTCATGTAACTCTCCTCACCCACTCCAATCCCTAAACTAGACATTACTGAAAAAGATCCATGAGGTTTTCCAGCATTCAGCATTTCTCTGTCCCCAACAATTCATTTTAAGAATCATAATGCATTTAATCTTTCTAAATTTCTCTGACCTTAGGCTTTCATGCAGGAATAAACACCATGCTCAGTTTGTCAAGTAGTAGAGTGGGGAAAAAAGAACCTTTGCAGTTTGGTACAGGGAAATGGAACCCTGAAAATCTATTTGAGGCATAATCATCTGACAGTTGTTCATGCCCCGGATGGAGCAAATCAGATTTATTATGCTCAAAAAACACCTTCAATTTTGATAGAGTTTCTATACAAGAAAAACAGTCATTTCATGCTGATATTACTTCTTATATTTTTGTTCAATTTTAACAGCCTATGCAAGAGCAATAATGTTTCCCCCCTAATTTTTGCCCTTCATATTCGTTCGGAGGTCATAAACCCTACAAGTCATTGATGACCATCTTGACTGATTTTATTTAGTAGAGTTTTAGGTGGGCTCCATGATTTTGGCTCACACTGGAGATGAATTATACAGGTCCTGTTTTCAGCATGAGGCTGCGATTCCAAGTGTTAACTTGAACGTCTGTTGACTTTGATATCTGCCTACCCAGAAGGCATGTGGTTCTCTTCTGAAGAACTCATGTTAAATGTTAATTGGCTCCTTAGGGGAGTCTTCTTTGTGAAAATAGAAGATAATTTGTACTTTGTGCTAAACATTTTTCTCCATTGATTTTGGCATAGAGCTGATGGGAAATGTAATGTTTCCTTTAGCCACAGGGAAGCAATGAGGCTGGAAGCGTGGGTAGAGGGCTTTATTTACCTGTTTCCTCAATGTACCTTTCTTTCCAAGGCAATGTTTCAGGGTAGAGAATGTCCTCTTTGAGCACAAATACTGGTAATGCATTTCTCAGGGCAATATAGTTAGCAAGGTCCAAATCCACTTTTGTTAGGGCAGTTTTGGAATGTTTCAAAGCAGTCCTGCAATGTCATAAAGTCTTATATTTCAATGCTCCATTAAGAAAAGGTGGCTATTAATGTAACGGAGAAAGAGGCAGGTGTGCTTGGCACACTTGTATGTTTTCTAATATGTGATCTGAACAGATGGCGAGGAATGTGTAGAAATCCTTATGTCTCCTGGTCTTCTGACAAGTTGATCTCTGTGCTGCAGTGTGAATAAGAGTGGACAACTCTTCAAAGGAAGACCAGTTGTTATGTTGGCAACTCTGTCAATAAAATGATCCTGCTCAACCTAAGTCCAAATCTGCCAGGGACTGAGGTTAAAAGAATTCTATTCACTTCAAGAATTGGTAGTCCTTGTACTGCTAATGTCGTTATTTTAAAATTAGGGATTCATGGTCTTCCTCCTCTAGGTGTGTGGTGCCCTATAAAGTTGCCCAACACTACAGGAAACAGACCTACCTCTGCTTCATAGGCATCATCAGTTAACCCTTTACTTAGTGTTTTTGAGTTTCCTGGGAGAATTACAACATAGCTTTAAAATGTGTGAGCTGTGAATTCATCTGTGTGATTACCAAACCATAAACCATTTGGTGGCAGTTCTACAAGTCCAACATGGGCAGAGACTGCAAACACATGTTTATGTTCTCTATCTTTGTGGTATTTAGATTCAAAGTGATTCGCATAAAGTCAAAATGATCCTCCTCAGATGAGAAGGTGGTGATTATTCCTTTGACAGAGAGAGAGAGAGAGAGAGAGAGAGAGAGACCTTGGATCATCTGGAAACTCTTGGTGAAGGGTATACATGCTTGGAGGTCAGGCCAGCTTCAGTTACAGCTGGTCTTTGTGTCATCTACACATTAGGCTCATGTATAAGCTTTTATTCAAATTAGGAATCCGAAAAGTTAAATCCATGACAAAAAGCTAAAAAACTACTTTTTAGCATATTACAGTTGGCAAAATTAATTTTTGATGCCATGTCTCACTTCCACCCCCTTTCTATGTCCTTATTTTCTTGATTTTATTCCAGTCAATCAATCAATCAAGCCTCTGTGGCCTCCTTTTAGAAAGCTTAAATTGAAGTAGGAATAGAAGATGGCACCATCTATGGCTTAGAACCCTTTTTTTTTTTTTTGAAAGACCCTTCTCACTACTCCATTATCTTCTCTCTTTCTCTACTTTTCTCACTTTGACTTCTACTTTGATCTTTACTCTGCTTTCATCTAAAATTTTCTTTCCTTCCTTCTTTCTTATTCTTTTCTTTCTTCTTTCTTTCTTTCTTTCTTTCTTTCTTTCTTTCTTTCTTTCTTTCTCTTTCTCTCTCTCTCTCTCTTCCTCTCTCCTTCCTCCACCTCCTCCCCCACCTCCTTATCCTCCTCCTCTAATTCTTATTTCAAGTGGAACTATAGAAGATTGTGAGGCAGAGAACAGGAGTCAGAGAAAAAACTGCATGTCTGTGATATAGATACAGTTATTCTTTCCTTGTTTTCTGTGTCCTAATTTGTTCACCTTTTACTGGATCTTAGTTCTTTCTCTTAAAAATATGCGCAGAATTCTTTAGAGCAAAGCAAAGAGCAGCTTTAGCTGCAGAAAACCTGGGATGCTGGGTCTTCTAAAGCTCTGCCATGCTTTTCCAGGCATGTCTCCTCCACTCCCTTAAAGCACTTGGCCCTGCCCCAGGCGTGCTCCATCTCGCTGCTGTATATCACATAGCAAAAGCAAATTCTCAGTGGATATGGAACAGGGGTTGACAAATTTTCTCCATAAAGAGCCAAATAGTAAATATTTTAGGCTTTGCAGACCATCTAGGTTTCTGTTGCAACTACTAAACTCCAGCAGTTGGGCCACAATATCTGCCAAAAGCAATACATAAATGAATGGGCATGGCTGTGTTCCAATAAAACTATATTCATGTACACTGAAATTTGAATTTCAAATAATTTTCATGTGTCAGAAAATATTCTTCTTCTTTTCGTTTCCCTCAACCATTTACAAGTATAAAAAGTAGTCGTACCTGGTAGGCTGAACAACAACAAAAAAAACACCAGGCTGTGAGCCAGATTTGGCCTGAGAATTATAATTTGCAGACACCTAATATAAAGGATAAATTCACAGAGACTGGGAATTTTATGTGAATGGCATGAAGTTTAAACTACTTCTATTTTGGCACAAGTCATGCTCTCAGGTTGGGCTCTTGTGATATATCTTAAGATCTCCTTATGTCATCCAATTATCCCAAATTGTAATAGAGGAGAGACAAGTATTCCATCTTGAAAAACCTGAAAATCATTCAGGAAGTCAGATTTTGGAGCATTATGATCCATACCTGTCACCTTTTACATTCTCATGACCACAGGTGGTCTCCCCCTGTGGTGTGTTTTCCTTCTGCATTTACCTCCATCTGAAAGGAACCCAGAAACGGTTGCTACCTAAATGATGACACTCCCCTCTAAGCATCATACCTTAAAGAAGGGGAGCAGCAAGGTTGGGGAAAAATCACATGAAGGGAAGAAAAGATTTTTACCCCCTGATGGAGGTTTCCATAGCCAAAACCAATACAGCCATGACCCAAATCTAAATGGGGATAGGAAGTTCAAAAGTTGACTCCAGTGACCTCTAGGTATATTTGTACAATACCCCACTCTCCTCCTCTCCTTTGGGTAAAAACTGTCTCCCAAGAAGAATAAGATTCCCAGAATGTGCCCTTTTTTGACAGTCACTGGCCAAGACTGTTTTTTGATGTGGGAAACAAAGGCAAATGAAAATTAAATTTCCTTACTGCCTACAGCCCACTGACAAATCCTTGAGACAGGGAGAGTAACCTTCTTTTGGGAGCTCACTGCTTCCATGTTAACACTTTGCTAAGGGCAAAAGGGAACCTTAGCTTAACATTATCCCGACATCCCACAATCTTTTAAGTCTACTTTAAATTTTTACATATAAAAATTCCTTTGGAAACTTCCTTTATCTCAACCCCCCCCCAAGATATATGTTAATAATCATATTCCAAGCATATGGCCCCTGATATAAATCTGAAGGGTCTCAGGACTGAGGTTTTACTAGACAGTAACACATGATCTTTTCTTGACAACAGCTAGTCCCCCAAGGTCTTGGAAATCTTGCTTCTAAAATTTCTTAGAGACTTACAGTATCCCTAACCCCCTTCCAACTGAAGGTTGGAAGGTATATATATTATATACTGAAGGTATATATTCAGTCACCCATCACAACCCCAGTGCAGCTCTTTCTGCCCACAGGTCCTGTCCCTGTGCTTTAACAAAATCAGCTTCCTTTTTTTTTTTTTTTTTTTTTTACCAAAGATGTCTCAGGAATTCTATCTTGGCCATTGGCTCCATACCTCAACACTTCAAACCACAACACTTTTCACCTGCACTTGCCTTTGATCTCTTCAAGAAAAATACAAAGGACCTGGACAAAAGATTAAAAGACATTGGCTTCCTGCGAGGTTTTCACCAACTTTGTTGCTCTCAGACTGAAGTCTAGCATCTATATCCAAGCAACAAAACAACTGCATCATTTGAACAGCAGAAAATTGAGTAGGAAAATTGAATTCTTTTTTTTTTTTTAATTTTTTTTTAACGTTTATTTATTTTTGAGACAGAGAGAGACAGAGCATGAACAGGGGAGGGGCAGAGAGAGAGGCAGACACAGAATCTGAAACAGGCTCCAGGCTCTGAGCTGTCAGCACAGAGCCCGACGCGGGGCTCGAACCCACGGACCGCGAGATCATGGCCTGAGCCGAAGTCAGACGCTTAACCGACCAAGCCACCCAGGCGCCCCGGAAAATTGAATTCTGAAGCTGAAGGACAAAGTATAGAATCAAAGGCCCTTGCTTATAAATGAGTCCTGTTCAATCTTGCTTTTTCATTTATCTTCTTTTTTATTGTTGTCAGACTATTTTCCCCAACTAGATACTCATATTGGGAAGTTCTGCTTAAGCAATTTGTTATCTAGAAGGGAAAAAATGTACAACTTGAAGAAGCGGTGGGTTTTCAAAGAAATGAAAAGAGGGGCGCCTGGGTGGCGCAGTTGGCTAAGCATCCGACTTCAGCCAGGTCACGATCTCGCGGTCCGTGAGTTCGAGCCCCGCGTCAGGCTCTGGGCTGATGGCTCGGAGCCTGGAGCCTGTTTCCGATTCTGTGTCTCCCTCTCTCTCTGCCCCTCCCCCGTTCATGCTCTGTCTCTCTCTGTCCCAAAAATAAATAAAAAATGTTGAAAGAAATGAAAAGAACCATTTGTTGCAATGACTTGTAAAAACCCTGTGGCAAAGATCTTGTGTTGGTACAAACAGCTCTAGACTTATAAGTGGATTGTGAGCCAAAAGTTTGTTTGTAAGTCATTTGTTTATAACTTGGAAGGCATTTGCCTATCGGAACGGTGTTGTAGGTGGTGGCTGAACACCAGCATTTAGTTACCACAGCTTGTGTAATACACCGTCTTACATTTGAAATGGTAAAATAACAGGGCTTGAGGCTCTCAGACTGAAGTATGCAGAGACATGGCAATGAATCCTTCTGGCCATGGAATAAACATGGTGCATCTCTCTGATATGTTCATTTTGTTATAAAATTTAGGGAAGTATCCCTTCTGAATTAAAAATAGGTAATGCAGGGGTGTCTTAAGTACCTCAGTCTTAATTTCTGCTCAAGTCATGATCTCACAGTCGTGAAATCGTGAAATGGAACCTCCAGTTGGGGTCTGTGCTGGGCGTGAAGTCTACTTAAGATTCTCTCTCCCTCTGCCCTTCCCCCACTCATGCTCATGCTCTTTCTCTCAAAAAAAAATAGGTAATGCATAATTTATCGAATAAAATATAAAATCCCTGAAAAATGTAAAGATAAAGGACAAGACTCAAGAATATTTTGTGCTTGTAGCTTGAAGCTTTGGTCCAAATCCCCAGGCTTCCTTGATTTCCCTATTATGCAAACTGGAGATGTGAGAGAAGCAAAGCAGGTCAGCATTCCAGCTCCACCTTTGTCTGCAGCATGGCAGCTTCTAGAAGTAGACCCCCGTGGCTCCAGCCAGGCAAGGACAATAAATGAAACTCACTTTATCTAAAATGTAAATTACCATCTTGCTGGGGTAGAAGGAAATAAAGTACCAAAAGTGACTGGAGGAGACAAAGGAGTCTTGACCACTTCATGCAAGGTGGATCCTAGACTGGATTGTGGAATGGGAAAAGGACATTAATGGAAAAACTGGTGAAATTCTTTTTTTTAAGTTTATTTATTTTGAGAAAGAAAGAGGAACAAAGCGGGGAGGGGCAGAGAGAGGGAGAGAGAGAATCCCAAGCAGGCCCTGCTCTGTCAGAGCAGAGCCCGACACAGGGCTCGAACCCATAAACTGTGAGATTAGGATCTGAGCCAAAGTTGGACACTTAATCCACTGAGCCACCAGGCACCCTAAAACTGTTGAAATCCTACTAAAGACCAGAAATTAGTTCAACTATTGTAACAATGGTGGAATGTCAAAGAAGAGTGGGGAAGTCAGAAGCACATGCTAAAAATTAAACTGCTAAAAACAGTGCTCATATCAATCTCAGTCTTTTTCCTTAAACATCCTTTTATTAATTAATAAGATAAGGGGATATCCTGATATTGTTTCCACATCTGTTATCTCTAGAGATAGGAATGGTGAAGCAAGCCTGGGGCTTAGTGTAAAAAGAGCTTGCTTCAGATGGTTCACACATCTGAACTGGACAGTTCATGGAAATGGATCAAGTTTTCCAGACTCTACTATGGCTGGGAAAGTTTGGGGTGAGACAGAGCTTTCCTGGGAGACTTCTTGGTTAACTTTCTAAGTCAGAGGCCTTGTTCCAAGACAGTTGACCTGAAAGCCTGCCCCTGCTCCCAAGGTATTGGTGGATCCAGGAGTATTTCCTGCTCACTGGGGTTAATCCAAGATTTAGTATCATTTTGGCATAGTGTGCAATTCCCCAAGCCCTTAAAAACTTCATGCCATCCATGAATGGAAAAGACCTGTTATATTAGCCTGACAGATACACTGTCAATATAATTAGTACTATTGAATTTCTTTCTCCTTTAGGAGGGAATAGGAAAGACAAAGCAGAAAAAGAACTAGTCATGTAAAATGAAAAGGCAGATGCGGGGGGATGCCAATTAAAGAGAAGGGAAAAAAAGAGACTACGGTAGCAGGTACAAACTCAGTGACTGCAGTTTTGCTGCTCCCCTGTGGAAGCACAAATAGAAGTTTGGAGGTTAGTATCACGAGAACTCCCTAAACTACAGACACACATGTGCACATGCACACATGCATGTGTGCACATTTAATGGGACTTATTCTGACCTATGCTTACTTTAATTCCAGAGAGCAGAGTCTAGGGAGGGTGTCAAGGGCAGGGTGGAGGAAAGAGTAAGGGACGCTCACGATTCTTAAGGTAAGTGTAAGGGACAGAAAGAAAACTCTGCATGTAGCATGGAAGGCTTCCTCTAGTACACACTTACACCTAAGGATGTTCTTTATGTCTCCAACTATTTGAGAACAAACAAAAATTACTCCCAGAGGTGTTCTAAACCATGCATGGATCATAAAAAAAGCACTTCTCCACTTTATTGTTCTATTGCTGGTTCTGAGGTCTGCAGAGCATTTAGTGAGACTTTGAAGTCTCCAAGAAAATGCCTTTCTCTGCAGAGAAAATATCCCCTGTCCCAATATGCCCCAGTCCAGCCATCCAAAGGGGGAATTAATTATAAATGGCTTCACCGAAACCAAGACATACTTATGTATTGTTGTAAGAGGGGTTTTTCCTTAATGTTTAAGTTTTTATTTTTTAAAATGTTTGAACTTAAAGAAAAGTTGCGAAAATAGCACAGAAATTTCCCACATACCCTTCACTGAGGTATTCCCAGTGTTAACATCTTACACGACCATGATACAATGATCAAAACAAAAAAATTAACATTGGTACAATATTGTAGATAATCCATAGACTTTACTCGGATTTTCTTAGCTTCTCCCCTGATGTCCTTTTCCTATTTCAGGATCCAATCCAGGATCCCGTGTTTGAGTTAACTGTCATGGCTCCATAGTCTCCTTTACTATGTGATAGTTCCTCAGTCTTTCCTTTTCTTTCATGACCTTGACACTTTTGAGGAGTACAGATCAGTACTGAAGTTATGCATTTTGATCAAGAGTACCCTTCTTGGAGCATCATTTTGGGAGTTTATGATGTCAGTATGTTTTATTATTAATGATGCTAACCTGGTTAAGGCGGTATCTTCCACGACTCCCCACTGTAAATTTACTATTTTTCCTTTTATAATTAGTTAATATATTATAGTGAGACACTTTGAGCCTCTTCAAATATTCTTTTTCATTATATGTTACTAAGTTTAACATTCATCAATAGTTCTCCTTTGTAACAATTATTATGATGTCAGTCACCTAAAGATGATTTTCTATTTCTATCACTTTTTCTACATTTATTCATTGGAATTCTACTGTAAGGAGGATGTGTCCCTTCTCTCCCATTTATTTACTCATTTGATTATTTATATCAATATGGACTCGGGATTTTTTTTATCCATAGTTATAATCCAATTCTATCATTATTTGCTGGAAGTTGTTTTTGTTTTGTTTTTTAACCTTATGCATCTTGAGCTCCTAAAAGGTGAAAATTATACCAGGAAAAAGAGATCCTCTCATCTATCTTAGATATTACATTCTAGTGCTAGACCTGAATGAATCTTGCAGAAATACTAAAGACAGACTGGAAGGCCTGGGGAAATGTTTGGTACATTTTGGTAATGCATAATTCTGGAGAGCCTTGTCTCAAGCAAGCAATTTAGAGATACCCTTAGTGGCTAAAGATAAGATTTTAAACCAGGAAAAAGAGAACTCTTCAATTAAGAAGATAAATAGGAAGATGAACCCATATTGGAATCCTCAGAATTTGACTTTGAATGTTCAGAATTTGTCTAAATTGTAAATGTACAATTGCTTTGCTTCTAATGGAATCCCTTGCCCTGTTGTTTCCTGCTTACTAGGGAAAAGGGAAACAACACAAAATCCACAAGTATTCCATGTAGAAGAAGGACTTCCTCCTGTGTACTATTTCAGAACCACTTTTCTGAGAAAAGCCAAAAACAAACACTTGTAAAATGTCCTAAATGTCGATCCTTTCCCTTGGGTGAGATGTTCTTTAATGCTGGAAATCATCCTCCTTTCCGCAAACTCCCACAGCTCCTTTGCACTTTTCTTAGGACTATTACCACATTTGGTCCTATCTTGTAACCTCTGTATATATCTAAACTTCCCAATAATTCCAAGTCAAAAATAAGCTGCTTTATTTGATGATACTAATAAATTATTCTTACATTTTTAAAGCTTGATAATAGTATTGTGGATTTGTTTTTTAAGAACTTGTTTTTTTGAGATACACACCAAAATATTTATGGATTTCATGGTATGTCTCAGATTTATTTCAAAATCACCCAGCATGGGGGTCGGGGGAGTAGGTAGCATATGTAGAGGGTGGAAGAGAATATCCTCATGACCTTGAATGAAAAAGAACTTCTTAAACAATACTTCAGAAACATAAACCATCAAACAAAGGATTGATGACTTTGATTAAAATTAAGGCTTTTCTTTGAAAAATGGTGGAACATGGGTAAAGGCAAGACAGATTTGGAATGACAAAATATATTTGCAATATTAGAACTGATAAGAGGCTTATATCTAGAATATACACTACACAATCTTCAGATCAGCAACAAAAACAAAAGAACAGTCATCCCCTTCAAAAAAAAATGAATAAAGCAATCTTCAGCAGAGGAACTCCTCAAAATTAACAGGCATATTAAACAGAGGCTCAATGTTATTCATAGTTCTAAGAAATGCAAGACAATACAGTAGATATATTGTTTTATTGAAGTGGCAAAAATCTGAAAGTTCTTTACTGTCAAGTAAGTAGGGACATGGGGCTCTCATAGTCCTCATTCTTAGTTGGTAAATTGTAGGCTGGAATGGTCATTTCAGAGAGCAGACAAGCAGAACTTAGTCATGTTAAATTTACAAATGCCCCATGATCCAGCAACCATGCTACTGCACGTATATCCCAGGGAAAACCTCAACAGGTCTGTAAAGATGTTCATTGCAGCATTACTTTAAAGATGGAGATTTGTAGTCCCAAATAATCTTATAGGCAACACTAAATAAAAATATTCAAGAAACAGATATTCCATTTCTACAAATTCTTCCAGAGAACAGAAAAGAAGAAATGCTCCCCTACTCATTTTCTTAAGCTGAAATAGCAGCAGTAGATAGATCAGTGATTCTCAGTTCTCAAATGTTGCCTCATCTTAAAAGCATGATGTTTTTCTTATGATCTTTCATACTTCTGTGGTATCGTTGTAATGTCTGCTATTTCACTTCTGGTTTTACTTACTTAAGTCTTCTCTCTTTTTTCTTAGTCTAGCTTAAGATCTGTCAACTTTATCTTTTCCAAAACAACTCTTAGTTTCATGTATCTTTTCTGTTTTTCTAGTCCTTACTTTGTTTATTGCTACTCTGATCTTTGTAATTTCTTTCCTTTCTTCTAATTTTGGGCTTAGTTTCTTCTTCTTTATCTAGTTCCTTGAAGTGTAAAGTTAGGTTGTTTATTTGAGATTTTTTTATCAACATAAGCATTTATCATTATAAACTTTTGCCACATCCCATAAATTTTGGTATGTTGTGTTTTCATTTTCATTTGTCACAAGATATAATTTTTGTTTCTCTTTTGATTTTTTCTTTGACCCGTTACTTGATCAGGAGTATATTGTTTAATCTTCACATATTTGTAAATTTTACAGTTGTCCTTCTGTTATTGATTTCTAGTTTCATTACATTGTGGTCAAAAAAAGATATTTGAAAGGAGTTCAGTCTTCTTATATTTGTGAAAATTTGTTTTGTTACCCAATATATGATCTATACTCGAGAATGTTCCATGTGTGCTTGGTAAGAATGTGTATTCTGCAGCTATTGGATAAAATGTTCTGTATATGTTTGTTAGATTCATTGGTATAAAGTATAGTTCAAGCCTAATCTTTCCCTGTTTTGTTTTTTTTTTTTTTTTGGTCTGGATGATCTACCCATTATTGAAAGTGAAGTCTTGTACTATTTTATTGTTTTGCTGTCTATTTTTCCCTTCAGATCTATTAATATTTGCTTTATATATTTAGGTGCTTTCATGTTAGGTATAAATATATTTACTATTTTCAGTTCTTGGTAAATTAACTATTTTATTATTATACAATGATTTTTGTCTCTTGTTATATTAGACTTAAAGTCTATTTTGTTTGATATAAATATAGCCACTATTCTTCTCTTTTGATTTCCACTTGCATGGAATATCTTTTCATATCCCTTCACTTTCAGCTTGTGTGTGTCCTTAAAATTGAGGTGAGTCTCTTGTAGTGCACATAAAGTTGTGTGTGTGTGTGTGTGTGTGTGTGTGTGTGTGTGTTATCCATTCAGCCACTCTATGCCTTTTGATTGGAAAAGTTAATGCATTTACATTTAAAGTAATTTATATGTAAGGATTTACTAATATCATCTTATTAATTGTTTCTGGCTGTTTTGTACTTCTTTTGTTTCTCTCTTGCTGTATTCTTTTGTGATTTGATGATTTTCTACAGTGACATGATTTGATTCTTTTCTTACTATCTTTTGTGCATCTATAAAGGTTTTTGCTTTGTGATTATGGTGAGGCTTATATAAAACATTTTTCCTTTTATTTTTTTAATATGAAATTTATTGTCAAATTGGTTTCCATACAATACCCAGTGCTCATCCCAACAGATGCCCTCCTTAACGCCTATCACCCACTTTCCCCTCCCTCCCAACCTCCATCAACCCTGAGTTTATTCTCAGTTTTTAAGTCTCTTATGGTTTGTCTCCCTCCCTCTCTAACTTATAAAACATTTTGTAGTTATAACAGTCTGTTTTAAACTGATCATGTAAAAACTCCACCCTTTTATTCCCACCTCCACATTTTATGTTTTTGATGTCACAGTTCACCTCTTGTTTGTACTGTATATCTAGTTATATTGGGTATTTAACAAATTAGTGTGGCTATCATCATTTTTAATGCTTTTTTCTTTTAATCTTTATACCAGAGTTAAAGTGATTTACATGCCATCCTTATAGTATTACAATAGTCTGAATTTGACCATATACTTATCTTTACCAATGAGTTTTGTGCTTTTATGTTTTCATATTACTAATTAACATCCTTTCATTCCAGCTTGAAGAACTCCTTTTAGCAATTCCTATACAGCAGGTCTAGTGTGAACCTGCTCAGCTTTTGTTTGTCAGAGAAAGTCTTCAGAAGAAGGAGAACTCTGTCAGGTAAAGTATACTTGGTTGGCAGTTTTCTTTCAGCACTTCAAATATATTATCCCATTCTCTCCTGAACTAGTAAGAAATCAACTGATAGCTCTAGGGGATTCTCTTGTATGTGATAGTCTCTTCTCTTGCTGCTTTCAAATTTCTCACTTAATCTTTGATTTTTGACAGTTTAATAATGTATGACAGTATAGACCTCTTTAGGTTGAAACTCTTGAGGGACTTTTGAGTGCCATATATCTGCATGCCCAAATCTTTCCCCAGATTTGAAATGTTCTCAGCCATTATTTCTTTAAATATACTTTCTACCTCTTATTCTCTCTTTTTTTTCTGGAACTCCCATAATTCAAATATTAGGTCTCTTGATGGTATCCCATAAATCTCATAGTCTTTTTTAATTCATTTTCTTTTTTTTCTCCTCTGACTAGATTATGTCAAATAACTTGCCTTTAAGTTCACAGATTTTTTTTCCTTCTGCTTGGTCAAGTCTGGTGTTAACATTAATGATTGCGTTTTTCATGTCTTTCATTGTATTCTTTAGTTTCAAACTTTCTGTTTGGTTCTTTTTGTCTCTTTTATAATTTCTCTCTCTTTTGTTCAGCTTCTTATTTTACTTATGTATTTTTTCCTGATTTTATTGAGCTGTCTATTTTTTCTTATAGCTTGCTGAGCTTCCTTAAAATAATTATTTTGAATTTTTTGCCAGAAAATTTACAGATCTCCCTTTATTTATGGACAGTTACTAGAAAATTATTGTTCCTCTGATGGTAGCATGTTTGCTTATTTGTGTGTGTGTGTGTATGTGTGTGTGTGTACACTTTGAAGTCTTGTATTGCTATCTTTGAATTTGAAGTAGGTGTCACCTCCTCCAGTCTTTACTGGATGGGTTCAGAAGAGAAATGCTTTCACAAGTCGGGCCAAAAAAAGGTTTCTGAGACTCTCTCAGACCTTTTGTATGGATGCGCCCACTCCACAACTCTTTTTCCTTCTTGGGGGATTAGTCTTAAGATTGTATGCCCTCTCTTGATCCTGCAAAGCCAGGTAGAATGCTGAGAGCCTGCCATTTGTTTTCCCTAGGGCAGTGTCCTGAAGTGCTTGTGTTTGTGTGCCTTCTCTCAATCCTGCAGAGTTAGTCTGGCATTCTGTGCATGTTTGCAAGCACCTGCAAAGACTCGCACTCACAGTCCATATGGGAATGTGCAGGGAGCTGGCCATAGGGTGGTGGTTGAGGTAATGGAGCATTGGGGATTGGCCACATAAGGGATCTGCAGGCAAGGCATGCCTAGTGGCTCGCGGATGGGCTTCCTGTTGGGAGTCTACAATGTGGTTAATAGGATCAGCAGCCCTGTGATGAGTTCCAAGTGCTGTTTGATGTGCTTCCAGCCTCTCCTAACCCTTCAGTCATGCCAATCACTTGAGTATTTTGCATTTGATAATAAATAAGTGGGTTTCTTGGGCAGTGTCTCACAGAGCTGAGGAAGTCAGACATTCACTCACTATGTTCTCACTTTCCCTCTGTGAGAATTTGGCAGGGAGCTCTGGTGCCTTGGAGGAGGAGTTGACATGGATAAATTGAAATTTTTCTTACCCTCTTCAATGCATCTATTCTTAGATGTTTTTTCTCTTATGGTGTGTTAGAACTTCTCCACTGGACTCCCAGTCTCCCACATAGTTACAATTACCTATGAGTGGTTGTCAAAATTGATCTTCTGTGGGGAATGATGATAGAAAACTTCTATTCCATCATCTTGTTGACATCACTCCTTCCTTTCTGCCTTTATTAATGGGAATTGTATTGTAAAGAATACCTATCCATTGTTCCCAATTTATTTATTTATTAAAGAAGAGAAAAGGATGGGAGTTAGATGTCTTTTATTTCCGTTACTTTACAATTTTTTTAATGTTTATTTATTTTTTGAGAGGGAGAGAGCACGAGCATGGGAGGGGTAGAGAGAGAGAGCAGAATCTGAAGCAGGTTCCAGACTCTGAGCTGTCAGCACAGAACTCCATGTGGGGCTCAAACTCACGAACCACACATGAGATCATGACTTGAGCTGAAGTCAGACGCTTAAGCAACTGAGCCACCCAAGCACCCCAGATGACTTTTATTTTAAACTCAAGTTTTAAAAACTAATATTTTAATTAAACATGATACAGATAAGTGTATAGAACATATATGCACTACCTTACAAATATTTTTGAACACATTGTTCAAGAAATAGAATATTAATGACTTTCCATAAACCCTTAGTCTATTCTTTCCCAGTGAAAATTTATCCCCCCCTTAGAGACATCTGCAACTGCCATGACTTTTATAGTAAACATTTCCCTCCTTCTCTTTACGTATCCCTAAACATTAAAGCTCACTTTTGCCAGTTTCTGGATTTTATATGAAGAGAATCATGCTCATGCTATATGCGTTATTTATAACATGCTTTTCCTTCTTCAACATACTTTGAGATGTCGATAATTCTTTAGATTTCTGAAGCTCATTCATTTTTAGTGTTGCATAGTATTCCATTGTATGACTAAAGCACAATTTTTTATTCTATTGTTGATGAGTATATGAATTGTTTTTAGTTTTTTGCAATTATGAAAAAAAGTTATTATGAACATTTTTCTGTGTTCTCCCTAGCTCACATGTCCACTTATTGCTGGGGCTATATTTGAAGGATGAGAGTGCTTGTATAATAAGGTAAAGATATCTTTCATTTACTCCATAATACCACAATGTTTACAGAGCCAACAGCAGTGTATGACAGTTTCTGATCCTTTACATATTTGTCAACAATTTATCATGTCTAACTTTTAAACTTTAGTGACTCTAGTACATATAGTGTTATCTCAGTGGGGTTTTGATTTTTATTTTCTCAGCTACTAATGATGTTGACATCTTTTAAAATATTTGTTGGTCATTAACATATCCTCCTTCATAAAGTATCTGTTGTAATCTTCTGCCCATTTAAAAAAACTTGTTTTGGGGGGTGCCTGGGTGGTTCAGTCAGTTAGGTGTCCAACTCTTGATTTCAGCTCATGTCATGATCTCATCGTTCGTGACGATGCATCAGGTTCTGTGCTGACAGTGTAGAGCCTGCTTGGGATTCTCTCCCTCTCTTTCTCTCTCTCTCTTTCTCTCTCTCCGTCTCTCTCTGCTCCTCCCCAACTCGTGTGCACGCATGTGCTCTCTCTCTCTCTCTCTCAAATAAATAAATATTGAAAAAAATTAAAAGGCTGGTTTTGCTGTCTTTTGGGATAGACCTATAGTTCTCTGTATCTTCTTATATGTTAGTAGTTCTTTGTTGGTTATACTACTGCAGACATCTTTCTTCCACCTGGTGGCTTATCTTTTCATTCTTTTTATAATGCCATTTGGTGAACAGATGGCTTAATTTCAATGTAGCCAAATTTATAATATTTTCCTTTATGGCTAGTGCTTTTGTATCTTGTTTATGAAATCTGTCTATACCACAAGGCCATAAAGATATTCTCTTATATTCTCTAAAACTTTATGATTTTGGCTTATACTTGCAGACTTTCAATCTATCTGTGATTGATTTTGTGTTTGGTGTGAGGTAAGAATTAATTTTTTTTAACCCATGGGTAGTTAATTGTCCTGAGATCATTTATTTAAAGGAATGCTTTTTATTTAAAAGAGAAGCGGTTGCCAAAAACCTCTTTGATCTTGGCCGCAGCAACTTCTTACCCAAGACGTCTCCAGAGGCAAGGGAAACAAAAGCAAAAATGAACTATTGGGATAGCATTAAAATAAAAAGCTTCTGCACGGTGAAGAAAACAATCAGCATACCTAAAAGGCAACTGAAAGAATGGGAGAAGATATTTGCAAACGACATATCAGATAAAGGGTTAGTATCCAAAATCTATAAAGAACTTAATCAAACTCAACACCCAAAAAACAAATAATCCAGTGAAGAAATTGCCAAAAGACATGAATAGACACTTCTCCAAAGAAGACATCCAGATGGCCAACCGACAGATGAAAAAAATGCTCAACATCACTCATCATCAGGGAAATACAAATCAAAACAACAATGAGATACCACCTTACACCTGTCAGAATGGCTAACATTAACAACTCGGGCAACAACAGGTGTTGGTGAGGATGCCAGAAAGAGGATCTCTTTTGCCTTGTTGGTGGGAATGCAAGCCACTCTGGAAAACACTATGGAGGTTCCTCAAAAAATTAAAAATAGAACTCCCTACAACCCAGCAATTGCACTACTAGGTATTTATCCAAGGGATACAGGTGTGCTATTTCGAAGGGACACATGCACCACAATGTTTATAGCAGCGCTATCTACAATAACCAAGGCATGGAAAAAGCCCAAGTGTCCATCGATGGATGAATGGATAAAGAAGAAGTGGTATATATATATATATATATATATATATATATATATATACATATATATATATATATATATATATATATATATATACAATGGAGTATTACTCAGCAAGCAAAAAGAATGAAATCTTGCCATTTGCAACTATGTGGATGGAACTGGAGGGTATTACACTAAATGAAATTAGTCAGAGAAAGACACATATCATATGACTTCACTCATATGAGGACTTTAAGAGACAAAACAGATGAACATAAGGGAAAGGAAACAAAAATAGTATAAAAACAGGTAGGGGAACAAAACATAAGAGACTCATAAATATGGAGAACAAACAGAGGGTTATTGGGGGTGTGTGGGAGGGGGGATGGGCTGAATGGGTAAGGGGCATCAAGGAATCTACTCCTAAAATCATTGTTTCACTATATGCTAACTAATTTGGATGTAAATTAAAAAAAAATAAAATCAAAAAAATGATAATATAACAAGTAATAAGCATAAAAATAAATGTTCTTTCCTTCTCCAAAAAAAAAAAAAAAAAAAAGAGAGAGAAGTGGTTGCCAGAAGTTGGGGCTGGAGAAAGGGAAATTATAGGTAGAGCACAAGAGATTTTTAGGGCAGTGCAACTATTCTGTATGATATAGACATGATGGCCACATATCATTATACACTTGTCAAAACCCATAACATGTGCAACACAAAGACTGAACCCTAATGTAAACTATAAATTTAATTAATAATAATATATAAAGACATAAAAAGAGCAGCATGGTCCCTGCCCTCTATGAACTTAATGTCTTTTCAAGTTTAGCTGGATACATTAGTTATTTATGCCCTTGAGATTCTTTGCAAAAATAAGAATGGAATTTGCTACATTTACAAAGAAGGTGATTATAATTGAAATGTACAATATGTAGCCTTAAAGTTTGATCAAGATGAATTTTATACTACAATGTTATAAACTGAAAGCAGTTAAGCTGTACTTCCATAATGGAATCTTTATATCTTTGAAGAGAGCAGGAGACAGCTCAGGGGTTCTTTCCCCCAGGTCTGACCCAATTACAAAAGGATGTGATATTTCTTGGGAAAGCGTTGCTCTTTATAGTATTTCCTTAAAAAATAAAGATGTCAAAAAAACAGTGATATAAAAGGAAAGAAGAAATAGAAATAAAGAGAAAAATGTTCAAAGCATAAAAGAATGGATGAAAGGAAAAGAAAGAACTGGCTAAAAGGAGAAGGGGGAAAGAGGAAAGAGGAGCAGGAGAAGTGACAGGAGGGAAAGGAGAGAAGAGGAGTAGTTTGGGAAGAAAGAGGATTCAGTAAAGACTGGTGGTTTCCTGAGACACAAAGGGGAAAAAATAGCTACTAAAAGAATTTTTTATCTTAAAAGAAAAAAAGAAAACATTGCACAGTCAACCCTTCTGTCCCTGGTGCTCCACTCCAGCCACACTCTTATCTGAGGCATTTCCAGGGGAGCTTAGGTCCCCTTGGACCACTTGCCTGTTTTTTCTCCAAAGCATCTTACTGGAGGCTTTCACAATTCTCATTAATAAGCTCTAGATATTCTGGCTTTGTAAGTCTTTGAGGAGAAAAGCATTTCTAACCTAATTCTGAAATAGATATAATTAGATAAAATAAAACCAGCCTTTTAAAAACATGGCTTCATTAACATCATCTGCTTCTTTTTTTTATATAGCTTTTCTCTGAATCCCTTCTATGAAGGACCATGCAATGAAAAAAGGTCAGGGAGAAAGAATGAATACATTTTAATGAATATCATTTATTATGGCAACTGGACTTTAAGGAGTCACAAACATTTAAGCACTGAATACAACCTTAAAGATATTTTTATCCAAATACTTTGTTGCATATGTCGTATATGAAACAACATATCCATATATTTTGTTTCTAAATAATTTTTGGTGAGAAGCCCATTTGGGAAGAATAAAATGCTGTCATATATAGAACTAAACATTGACCTGTGTGATTTGTGCTCAGTGCGGACTCTTGGCCAGGTCTGGGCCTGTTGTGCAATGCAAGGCACAGAACTCAAAATCTCTAAGCCCCAATGTCTTCCACATGTAAAATGGAAAGAATACCATTTATCCTTTAGGATTATCAGAATTAAGGAAGATATATTCGAAGGCAGATGGAACGCAAGAAATAAGTGTCATCCTCTATTAGGGTGCCTGCCCTATGTGAGCCTCTTAGAGCCTCTTAGACTTCCACAAAACCCCAGCATCTTTTGAGACTCATGTCCTTCCAGAATTATCTTCTCTGGCCTTCTCTCCCCAACGTGACTCTCTTATTCATGAATTCACAACTTTTCCTTCTCATTTCTCACATCAAAATTTATTTGTGCTGTGTCCCTTTCATATATTTGTATAATCTTGGAGATTGAAGGACATGATTATCTAGTAGAATTAGGAGTTCTTATTATGATAGTGGTTCTGAGGGGTTTTTGTTTGTTTGTTTGTTTGTTTCAGTTTCCCTTTTATACTCATAAATTATTGAGAACCCAATAAGCTTTTGTTTTTGTGGGTTATAGTTATGAAGATTTGCCATATTAGAAGTTTAAACCTAGACCTATTACATTTTACGATAAATAACATTGTTATGAGAAATAACTATTTCCCAATAATTTGTAAGAGCAGTGCTGTTTTACGTATTTACAAAACCTTTTTTATGTTAGCTTAATAGAAGACAGCTGGGTTCTCATATCTGCTTCTGCATTCAATCTGTTGCATTATTGCATTCAGATAGCTTCTGAAAAATCCTGTCGTTCACTCATGAGCAAATGAGAATGGAAAAGCCAAATAATACCTTTGGATTTGTATTGGTTTTCTACTGCTGCTGTAACAACTACAAATTTAATGGCTTAAAATAACACAAATGTATTATCTCATGGTTGTGGAGGTCAGAAGTCCAAAAACTTTTCTGAGCTAGAATCAACATTGGCAGGGTTGTGTGCCTTCTGGAGGCTCTCAGGGTCAATAGGTTTTTGGTCTTTTCCTTCAGGCTTCACGTGGCCACCAACACCACTAGGCCTGCGGCCCCTTCCTCCATCTTCACAGACAGCAACAGTTAGACCCAGTCCCCTTCTGTCTGGTTCCCTCTCTAGATTCTCTCTTCCACTTGTAAGGACCTTTGTGATTACACTGGGCCCACCCAGATAATACAGGATAGTCTCTTTATTTCCAGGTCAGGTGGTTAATAACTTTAATCCATTACAATCTTAATTCTCTTTACCATGTAATGTAATATATTCACTAATTCCTGAAATGTGACCATGGACCTCATGAAGAGAGTGTTATTTTGCCAACCACAATACTATTATTAAATTCATTTTGACTTCATGGATCCCATGAAACAGTCTCAGAAACCTTCAGAAGTTTCCAGATCCTACCTTGAGAACCACTATTCTATAATATCCCTAATAGGTAGTATGTGCCTGACAAAGCATCTCACAAGGAAGCCTTTTCGAAAAGTAGTGAAAATTGAACACTTAAAAAAAAAATCTGTCTTCTGTAATTCCCACCCAGTAATGTTCTTCTATTCTTTGGAGCTACAAATAATAAATCTACTCTACAATGTTGACAACCTTTCAAATATTTAAAGAACATTAATGTGCCCCACATGATTTTTCTCTTCATGTTATATATACACAAATCCTTATGAGAGAAGTTATGATGACATTAGCAGCAATAATATTTGTCCAAACTCCACCTCCCTTCACAGCCCAGCCTACGTGTCAAGTTTTCTGCAAACTTCCTCAGATGCCACTAATGGAAAATTATTTTTTTTTCCTCTAATCTCCCACAGCACATTGTCAGAGAAGTCATTTACATTCAGGGCTACTCTGTAATATGATTGTAGATTTCTTGAGCGCAAGGTCTTTCACTCATTTGTTCTTACATTGTACACAGCTTGATATCTATTGGAAAAGAAACACCCTAAGTGATGTCCTTTTGAATAAAAGGACCAAAGAATTAGAGCAGGAGTCCCAGCTGGAGCCCATGCTTACCCTTGGTTTCAGGCGCATATGATTAGGTTGAAGGTTCCATGTAAGAACCTCCTACCTGCAGGGTATGTACTCCAACGGAAAGGAGAATAGAGACCCACTCTGAAGTGAGGAGGATGCACAGGTTTGAGATTAGGAATGACTGAGCCCAACACAGTGTCCATCACTGGGGCTGTCTTGAATCCTAGAGAGAAAGGACTCAGAATGAAAATGAAAAGTACTATTTCCTAAAAATCCCTAGAAAGACCAGATAACAAAGTGCAGCCTCACTCTGGGGTCCATGTTTTAGTGATTATCACCTGATGGTACAACGCACACCTTCTCTGAGGCACAGACTGGGGTATCATCACATGGGGCCTGCTCAAGGCTTCTGTTCAGATGGAGCCAGCTTCTCAACACTGGGCAATGGTAGCTTTAGCAGAGACAGATTGTTTGCTAAAACTTCTTTCTTTGAGCAACATCTTCCTATTTCCCTCATCCCTTGTCCCAGCGACCATCATTCTACTCTCTGCTTCTAAGAGTTTGACTTTTTCAGGTGCAACATATAAGTGACATCATGCAGTATTTATCTTTCTGTGACTTGTTTCATTTAGCATAATGGCCTTAGGGTCCATCCATGTTGTCGTAAACGACAGGATTTTCTTCTCTCTTTTTTAGGCTGAATAATATTCCGTGTGTGTGTGTATGTGTGTGTGTGTGTGTGTGTGTGTGTGTGTGTGTGTGTGCACGCGTGTGTGTGTGTGTTTGTATATATACATCTTTGACCTTTGAACAACATGGGTTTGAACCGTGCAGGTCCACTTATATGTAAATTTTTTCAATAAATACAGTACAGTAATGCAAATGTATTTTCTCTTCCTTATGATTTTCTTAATAGCATTTTCTTTTCTCTAGCTTACTTTATTGTAAGAACACAGTATATAATACACATAACATACAAAATATGTGTTCATCAACAGTTTACGTTATTGATAAGGCCTCTGGTCAACAGTGGCTATTAGTACAGTTAAGTTTTCGGGGAGTCAAAAATTATATGCAGATTTTCAACTGCTTAGGGGTAGGCCCCTGGCCCTCACATTGCTCAATATATATTACATATTCTTTACCCTTTCACGCATTGATGGACACTTAGGTGGTTTCTATATCTTGGCTATTATGAAAAGTCCTGCAGCAAACAGGGAGGTGCAGATTTCTTTGATATACTGATTTCATTTCCTTTGGAGTTTCAGATATGCATGATGACTATAGTAAATACTGTATCGTGGAGCACCCGGGTGGCTCAGTCGGTTGGGCATCCCAACTTAGGCTCAGGTCATGATCTCACAGCTTGTGAGTTCGATCCCCACATCGGGCTCTGTGCTGATGGCTCGGAGCCTGGAGCCTACTTCGGATTCTGTGTCTCCCTCTCTCTCTCTCTGCCCCTAATCCACTCACGTTCTGTCTCTGTCTCTCTCAGAAATAAATAAACATTAAAAAAAAATTTTTTAAATACTGTATCATAACTGGAAATTTGCTAACAGAGTAGATCTTAATTGTACTCGATTTTTTTAAAAAAGGTAATTATGTAAGATGATGGAGGTGTTAATTAACTTGACCGTGAAATGTTTATAATGTATATGTATGTCAAAACATCACATTGTACACCTTAAATATCTACAGTTTTTATTTGTCAATTATACTTCAATCAAGTTGGGGGGGGGATCCTCTTTCTTTGTGAATAAACACAAATATTACTTTTAATAATATGACTGAGAAGACGAGAAACAGGAGCAGTAGCTTCCTAACCTCTCGGGTGGAGGCATATTCCTTCTCTGAACTCACGCAGGGAGGCAGGAGCAGAGGTGGCTATTCCATTGTTTTCAGAGGCATATAAAGCAACAAAGCACGTGGGTGAGGAGAGGAGGGTGGAGGACACTTATCAGATGCCATATGACAGCTTGGGAGCCAGTGCTTACCTTGGAAGACATGGTCTAAACAGAGGAGTTGGGCTTAAAATGGGGCATGGAGGCCCTAGAATGGTGAATAGGTAAGGCCGGGAGAAGAGAAGTTCTGTTTTGGCTCCTGTTCATTAACTCCAGAATGGCATAGCCCACAATGGGCCGTGACTGGGAATCCTGGCTTGACTTGCTCACAGCTCTACTTACCAGAGGAAGAATCTTGGTCTCCCCATTTCCCACTTACTTCCACTGTTATAGCAGTTCCTGACTCTTTCCCCAGTTAATGAACTCTAGCACTTTGCCATAGGGCTAATACTTAGCTTCTGCAAACACTTGAGTCAGCTCTTATTGGAATCAATGTTTTTGTCTTGAAACCAAATCTGTTTACTATTAACAGTTCAGACATATTAACTTCAAGCTAATTAGAAACATACACAGTGTAAAAGAGCAAATAAATATTGTAATTCATTCCTTGTTTATTTATTAATGAAATTGGATGAACACGCTGATCTTAGTATTCTAATGATTTAACTGTATATGTGGCACTAACTACATAATGACCCCCAAAATTAAGTAATCAAGCTCTTATCCAACAATTGTATAACACTAATTTTGGTCCAGGGCTAGATACATCATAAAAACACAAATGCTGCTCTCCACCAAATGAGAAGAGCGTTAGTAGCTCCCTACCCTCCCCATCCAGACATCTGTGTTTGCACACGTCCTTAGTTACTGAGGTCTCTATCACCACTGAGTGTCTACAGCAGCATGTACTATGGGGTCCCCTGTACATACTAGTGTTTGCTGTGGTATAGCTCCTCTCCATGTGTGCACATTGTTTGATGTGCTCTGATAGCTGAGATGTTGTTAGTCCCACCTGGTTTTCAGACATAAGGTACTGGCCGACATCATTGATAACTGATATCCGTGGTCTCTGCCTTTGTCTCAGATCACAACATAATTTAGTGTCATAGTCACATTGACAAGAGTCCTGTGAGTTGCCTAACTCATTCCCAGCCAGCTTTTTGGATGCTGTGTCATACTACACTAAGCCAATCTGCCAAGATGCCTTTGCCTGTCATTGGCATTTGACCACCCACGTGTTGTATTGGACTTGAGGCTTGACTCCTAGACTTGCACTCTTTCAGGCAGGAAGCAAGTGCAAGTCCTCTCTGCTGTAAGATTTAGCCTAATCTACTGTGGATTTCTGGGGTTATCATGAAAGCACGCCTCTCAGATGTCTGACTATGGAGAGTATAACTGATCCCTAGCTCCACCTGCCGTGCTCAGAAATGAGTCACTGTGTTTGAACGATGTTACACTTTCTAGGGACTGTTCCCAGTAAGTAAGGAGCATGGCTGGGCTATAAAGGTCAGAAAACCACCTGGGAGGCACAGGGCTCATCTGATGGGGGACTTTGGCTTGAGGACTCACTGTAGGCTTTACCAAAATCTTCTTAGAAACTGCACTGCTGTCTACATCTTCCCGCCCCCTCCTTTCCTTTTTCCTCCACAGGCTCCAGATCATGGTCTGACAACTGTCTTGTCTTCACCCCTACTTTTCTTACCCCAGGAAATCTTCTTCATTTCTAATCCCATCTTGGCATCTATTTCTCAGGGGGCAAGGACTATAACAATTTAAAGCAACTAAAATTTTCATCTTCCTGCCTTATTTCTTTGGGATACTCTCTTTGGGACCTAAATATTGCCAATTTCTTCTACTTCCCCTCTTCCTTCTTTCTTTTTTTTTTTTTTTTTTTTTTTCCCTCTTCCTTCTTTCTAATTGAACTTATTTTGTGGGTGGGAGAATGGCTAACATTATCATTCTGTAAACACTTCAATTTTATTGTTTATTTTTGAAACTCTATAATCTAGCTTTAACTTTCATCTTGCTTAGAAAAGTTAAGCTTTTGGAATTTCAGAAAACAGAATCTCTAAACCAAGCAAATCAAACAAAAATATCTATTCTTCCCACAAAACTTGTCTCTTACTTTGTTTCCATACAATGTGTTCATCAAAAGCCCATTCAGAAATTCATCTATCCCTTGGTTTTTGGATGTGTTCACTCTCCTTTTGTGGGCAGAGCAATGAAAAAAGCTATCACTGATAATTAAATGGTGGGAGAGGTATAAAAGAATTGTGGGGAAAATGTAAAGCAAAAGGAATAAAAAGTAACATGTAATTTAGAATCAAAATCACTAAAGTATCATTTAATATAATTTAGCACCAAAATATTTTTAATCCCATCTAAAGTTCATCTCTTCCTTGTGATTCAGGATCCATGGGAAGGAACTGACAGTTCCCTAGTAGGTATATTTCAGTTGTAGGAAAAGATTATATCTATTTTCCCCCTTCCCCTCTATTTCTTTTGGGAACACCAGCCCAGAATTTCAAAAATTCTTGTGCACTATTACAAACCATATATGAGAATTGGAGTAAGTCAGCTTGAGGCAAGGACTTTAACCCTAGGAGAGATGCTATATGCAGAGAGGGAGCCAGATTTTGGTTTTAGAGCAGTGGACTTATTAATATTTAGCTTGAAAGTATACTACAGAATACTTTAAATCCCCAGAAATAATCAGCAGAAGTAAGAAAAGAGGAGGAAGGGGGCAGTGTCATGGAAAATTAGGATTCTCTTAGACTATGAACATTGAAAAGAATTGAAGCTTTTCTTTAAGAGAAAAGACTGATTCCAATGATATTAGCCCAAAATGCAAGAGAAGGATCTTGAGGGGGGAAGATTTTCATGATGACAGTTAAGAGTTGCTCTCCTTTTGGGTTTTCTTTTGGTAGGAAAATGGAAATTTGACATTAGTTTTATCAACAAAAAACAAAAGGCATTTAGACAGAGTTCAGATGGGGTTCAGGAATTCTCTGGAAGTCAGAGGGAGACCAGAGACTGGAGCCCAGGTCCTGGGATCATGCCAGGCTTGGCTGGTGCCTACTCTCCTTATAGGTCAAGGCCAGTATCTGAGCAGTGACTCATTCACACTCTGTCAGTGAAGCCTGTGGAGTCGGACACACACAGGGAAGCTTCTCATGCTCCTGAGGGCAGAGCCCTGGAGGATGAGGGAGTGGTAGGAAACACAGAGCAAGGAGCATAGAGGCGTCAGGTTGGGGGGGGGTGGTGGTTAACCCAGTATCCAGGTCCTGATATATGATCTCAAGAGCTTGGCATTATATTCTAAAGAAACAGACTGTGGAAAGAGTCATAATCCCACCTGTTTAGAAGGGAAGAATATAGATGAGAGTAAACATCCTTGTGGTGGCTTATTGGGAAAAAAGAAGGAAAAATTTATATTATAAATTTTCTTGGTAAGTTACATTTTTCCTAATTCACTTTCTTTTTACATCCTTCCCAACATTTAATGGTGATGAAGGTTTTCATCTTAAAGCCATGACTATTAGGATGGGAACGACACAGAAAAAGATAAAATCTAAATTCTAATTTTCGAATTATTTTATAACCTTCTGTAACCTACAGCAGAAGCAACATTTTTGAAAGACATGACCTCAACTGCAAAAGCAAAGCATTTAAAAAACTAATGATTTATATTTAGCTACCTATTTATAATTTTTTTTTTACCATTTCAAAAGCTTCCTTTAAAATATTGAAAACTATATAGGCCAATACAGAGATATAGAACACAGAGTTGATAATACAAACAACAAAGTCTGGAAGAATCCTTGATTTAAGAGAAAATTTCCCCACTATGGCAAGAGAAGTCTCCTTTCTAGATTGGGAAAAGGAGTTTATAAAGGAGAACAAGAGAGTTTTAAGTTAGTGTTGGGCTCTGAGCACTGCTCTAATCGTCTCTAGGAGTTGAAACATTGGGGTGTGTGTGTGTGTGTGTGTGTGTGTGTGTGTGTGTGTGGTTTGTGATAGAAATCTCTTGGCTATGTTTGAATCACTGAAAGCTGATAGGTCTTGTGTCCCATTTTATATCTGAAACTCTAGGTGACAAGATCATAGGTTTTATTTCTCTCCTGATCCCTTTTAATAGATAAAAAAAAAAAACTCTGAAAAGTGTAACAGATAACATAATTGATTCTTTGGGGGAGTATAATACTCTGTGGTGGGGGCTGTTCTGTGCATTGTGAGATTGTGGGGTTTATAGAGTATCCCTGGTCTCTATTCACTAGATGCCAGTAGCATACCCCCTCCCCCAGCTGTGGCAACCAAAAATATTTTCATACATTGTGAAACATCCCCTGAGTGGCAAAATTAACTCTGGGTAACAACCAGTGCCCTATAGTAAATTAGAGTTTGTTAGATCATTCTCCTTCATGCTATGGGGACTAGGATGTCATAGGCAGTAAGGACAAGAATGGAGAAAGGGCATTGAAAAGGAAGTTGGAACCAAACCCCCAAGCTTCCTCTACCAACATTTTGTCCTGGGTTGGGTCTTTGTTCAGTCTTCAGATTTTTATTAACATTTTTTTAACAAGATGTCAAACTTAAGGAATGAATTCATCTCCTTAGGAGCCTCTCCAAGTATGTGGAAAGAAGAATTATTCCAAACAACAGGAAATAAAAAAGACAATGTGTGTGTCTAATGGCTTGGGGTTGGTTAGGTTGCAGTGAACAAACTAGTTTCATTTAATGGCTCATTAGTGGATGGCTGAAAAATGTGTAATCGTTCTAATATAAAATCTGCAGCTAGACCAGAAAGCAGCTTGAGTCCCAGACATACATAAAAGTGTCCCAAAATAATAAATTGGAATTCATTTAACAAAATATTTGCTAATGCATCTGAAAAAAAAATATATGCCACAGATATTCTGATGGTAATATATACCTAATGAATAATATTGCCAAAAAAAGCCCATGAGTGTGCACACAGAATGAATTCTGCAATCTGATACCCAAATAAGAAGGACCAAAACAGTGTTTAGTTGTTGTGGAAGGCCTGGAAAAAGCATTAGCTTCATATGCTCTGACTCTGAGATCCTGGGCGGTAAATATATCCAGGTGAGGTCACACCTGCCATTTTAAAATGTACTTTGGCTCATTTCAGGTCTGGATAGACATAAATTATTTGGCAAGCATTCAAGAGTGAGCAATGATGAAGGTAGGGGAGGTGGTGGATGGAAAAAATAGAAGCTAGAGGAGACAGAATATTACCAGGAGCCTCCCCCAAGTAACAAGCGTGAATGCTACGCTATATGCACACATTGTCTGAGACCAATTTATGGTTGAACCATTTAAAGTGACTCATACTCTAACAAGCATTGCTATTAACAATGTACTAAGGCAACCTGCAGCCAACCCAATTTGGAAGTAGATTATTGAGACAGAGGTCTATAAGAGACATTACTTATCTAGTTTATCCATTTGGGGTACCAGAATTAATTATAATAGGTAAGGTTCAAAATATCACCTGGAACTGTATATGTTACTATTGGAAGGAGGTTCCTTAGATTGAAGCTTTAAAGAAAACAAAATGACACCACCCTATATATTTTACTGACCCCAACAAATTGTTGAGAATCTATGTATATGTATATTTACATGCGCTCTCTTTCTCTTTTTTTTCTCTCTCTCTTTCTCTCTCTGTCTCTCAAATATTTTGAGATCTATTTCCTAACTGAGGAATTAGAAATAACTCATAACTAGGGGCGCCTGGGTGGCTCAGTTGGTAAATCATCCGACTTCAGTTCAAGTCATGATCTCATGGTTCATGAGTTCTAGACCTGCATCAGACTCTGTGCTGACAGCTCAGAGCCCGGAAACTGCTTCAGATTCTGTGTCTCCCTCTCTCTCTGCCCCTCCCCCACTCATGCCTGTCTCTCTCTCTCTCTCTCTCTCAAAAATAAATTAAAACATTAAAAAAAATTTAAAAAAAGAAATAACTCGTAACTAGCATGGTCAAGAGAATAATCTGCATCCTTGTCTGATGTTGATCCTAGTTTCCATGTCCCATGATGTGTTCCTCCCAAGCAGTCTGTGTTGGGTATCCATTTCTTATTGAAGGGGCTCTGAATTAATCCTAGAAGGAGGACAGCAAATAAAGGCTGGGTTTGGGGGAGGTGAGCTGATAAATTTCCTTATAGCATAGATATTAATATGCTTTGGAGATACTGTTTTTTATGGAAATACACCTGTAAATTTTCCTTGATAAAATTAGATTCATTACACATAACTGTTTTTAAGATCATCCTTTCAGGAACATATATATTCTATATGCATTAAGGATCATTCACATATATTAAAATGATTCAATTCCAGTAATGTTGTCATTTTTACATGTTCAAAGAACCTTAAAAAACTTAATTATATGAATCACCTTAAAATGGTCAAACAACCAAATAAGAATGTAGAAAGACTTCCCACCATAATACTTTAATTTGACTTGATAAATACCATTCTGTGTAGGTTCCTGCAATGGCTTTCTTCTCAGTTGGATGGGAAAAGAGAGGAGTCCAATAAGACTCTCTTAGAGCTACTCTCTTCCGGTTCTGACTCCTGCCCCCAACCCTTTTCCCCTCAAACTTTTCCTTCACACCCTCTTGCTCTGGTTTGATTTCTCCAGATTCTGTAAAGTTGCCTAATTTATAAATAACTAACATTTATTTAGTGGTAACTATATGGTTAAATATCTAGTTAAAAGACTAATGGCAAAATATCCTTGTCTCTTTATGAAAAGAATCTATGATCCTTTGTTTATTGTAACTTATGCTAATTGGGCACAAAGAAAAACTACTAATGGGTGTTTTGTTTAATCCCCACAGTGTTTTATAAATTGTCCAATTGGGGACAGAACATATTTAAATGGGAAGGAATTCATGGATCTGACAGCCAGTGAGCTGAAGCTGGGTAGTCTGTTTTGCTAGGCAAGGCTGCCTGCCAGTGCTTGAGGACAGGCTGGCATGCTTTAGGTATCAAGGATATTTCTGATGACATCACAGAGAAGGTGATCCAGAGGATTGGTAGAAAAGTCAAAAGATCACCCCAGAATATGGCTGGTAGAAAGTTCTAAAAAGAAGTATCTTTGGCAGAATAGCATTATTACTTTATCATCAGTTAATTTGCTGATGTTGGTCTTTATAGATTTGTTTCACAACCAGAATTTTGAAGTAACTTGTCTTACTTCGATCTGTTCTCAGAAGGTTACAGTGTTTGACCAAACTGTTTCATTCTGATATGCTTTCAGAGGTATAATGAGCCAGAGGCCCAGGAAATGTTGAAATCCTACCGCCTCAGGATTCTTCCATATTCACAGATGGCCACAGTATTGTGATTATAAAAGGAAGCACAAGTCTGTATTATTATGTAAAGATTAAAATGTGAGTTCTCCTGACTCTTCTTAGTGAAAGTTTATCCATGATTATTCACACCAGGCCTAATGGTTCATCTGTGTGTTTATAACGTTAATGAACCTTTTGAGTTTTCAGATTCCAACCTCAAACATCTGAGTGATAACAGAAGTTTCCATGTAAAGGTTATATGATTTAAACAATAGATTTACTGTTTTACTAGGGACAGCATTTTTCTTCTGTCTGAAGGCTTAAGGATGAGAGAATGCTAGGACTTGGTAGTTTTTTTGTCACTGTTTTTCATCTTTCATACATGTTAAAAGGGATGAAAAACACCGTAATAAAAGGTTGGTGAGGAGACCTTTGAATTCTGTATCAATATTTCAGTCCCTTGACTAGATCTGCAACCATTTCCTTTCCAGTAAGATTAAAATTGAAGTATTATGTGATGAACATAGACCAGTTTAATAGAGATAATTAAAGTGTAGCATCATCTTTAATTAAGGACACGAGATAATTTCCTTTTCCATCTGCATGGCTATTTAAAATTGTCTCTTATGGACTATAGATGCTGGAGAGGATGTGGAGAAACGGGAACCCTCTTGCACTGTTGGTAGGAATGCAAACTGGTGTGGCAACTTTGGAAAACAGTGTGGAGGTTCCTCAAAAAATTAAAAATAGACCTACCCTATGACCCAGCAATAGCACTGCTAGGAATTTACCCAAGGGATACAGGAGTACTGATGCATAGGGGCACTTGTACCCCAATGTTTATAGCAGCACTCTCAACAATAGCCAAATTATGGAAAGAGCCTAAATGTCCACCAACTGATGAATGGATAAAGAAATTGTGGTTTATATACACAATGGAGTACTACGTGGCAATGAGAAAGAATGAAATATGGCCCTTTGTAGCAATGTGGATGGAACTGGAGAGTGTGATGCTAAGTGAAATAAGCCATACAGAGAAAGACAGATACCATATGTTTTCACTCTTATGTGGATCCTGAGAAACATAACAGAAACCCATGGGGGGAGGGGAAGGAATAAAAAAAGAGGTTAGAGTGGGAGAGAGCCAAAGCATAAGAGACTCTTAAAAACTGAGAACAAACTGAGGGTTGATGGGGGGGTAGGCGGGAGGGGAGGTTGGGTGATGGGTATTGAGGAGGGCACCTTTTGGGATGAGCACTGGGTGTTGTATGGAAACCAATTTGACAATAAATTTCATATATTAAAATAAAATTAAATCAAATTAAAAATTAAAAAAATTAAAAAAAATTGTCTCTTATACCTAAAGTTTGCCTATTGATCTACGGTCATCCAACATTTCAATCCAATAAACATTGCATTTTCAATCCAACAAAAATACTCTAACTCAGTGCTACATCTCAGTTTGGGTTTCTGAAACCTGTAGGTGCTGACAATTCTGGTACATTAATAAAACTATAGCAGTTTGAAGAGAAAGCTTTCTTTCCAATGTTTTCCAAAGAAAATGCAGTATAATTTTGTAACTGCAAGGTACCCTAGAAGTATTTAATCCAACATCTTCATTTTACATAGGAGAAATAAGACTTAAAGGAATGGAAAAAGTTGTCTATCACACAACCAACTGGCCCTAAAATCTATGTTTCTTTATTCTGGGTCCAAAGTTGGTCTCTCCCTATGTCATGATTGTACCATATATAGAACTTCTCTCATCATGTATCTGATAGCTGATAGCTAAGGAAGGAGCCTCTGCAGAGGCAGAAGAGTTTAGTGGGTAAGGGTTTGGACCACCAGCTGAGAAGATTCTGGTCTAGAAACCTGATTCTACTGGATGTGATTTTAGGTAAATTACTTAACTTCTCTGGCCTCAGTTTTCTCATCTGTAAAATGGAGTTTGTAATATCACTAAGTTTACAGGTCATTATAAGAATCAAAGGAGGCCCTGACACATATTATGAACTCAATATGTTTCAGAATAAGTATCCTAACCCTGCTTTTGATAAGCATGAGTATAGTTCAGTAACTTTAACATTGAGACCTTTATCTCTTTATCTTCAGACAACATAATTCAATAGATAGAGAGTAGGGAGATCCAAATCAATTTTGACTAAAATACTTCTTATAATGTTTTGACTTGTCAAATCCAGCCAGGCTGTATAAATTGGAAATCTGAGTCCTTTCCCAGAGATTCAGATAAGTATTACCACAACCATTTCAGGCCGCAAAGTATCTATCTCAACTTGTGACATCTCCAGAGACAGAGATTTGAGAGACCTGTGGTGAACCCATTTTTGAGCTCTAATCACCATCTTCTTTTCAGTTTACCTCACTAATTAAATATCAAGAAGAGAAGAAAGTTGAACTTGGACTTACTGAATGCTTGTACCAATATGTAAAAGATTTCCTAAGTATCTGCTTTGGGTCCCCTGAGAAGCAGATGCTAAGACAAAGATTTGAGTGCAAGTGGTTTATTTAGGAAGCCATCTCAGAGGGAATCAGTAGGGGAGCAGAAAATAAGACAGAGAAGGGAATGAAGTACCTTATCAAGCAGATTATTGCTGGGAGCAACTGGCACTCAGTCTCTCTGGGGAACTACATACAGAACACACCTGGATTTCTCAAACCTGACAGGTTGGGGAGGTTAGGATATTTATTCTTCAACGTCAGCCATGCCTGAGTGAGAGCTGCTCCTGGAAGATTTAATTCCCCAACATTTCTGGCTTGTCCCATACTTGGGCTGAGAATAAGCCATGTGGCAGGGTATTGTAGTAGAATGCTGCCAGCATAAATTTGATCAGTGAATATGCAAGGAATATGGGTGATGTCCACTGTAGCATGCCTTGTGATTAAAACAATAACCACTGAAAAGTATCTAGGCCTAGAATGTGACCCATGAAACCGAAGAATCTGATAAATTTATCTAATGAAATGTCACTGAAGAAAGAGTCATAGACCATATTATATCCTTCTTAGAAAAAGCAGGGGTAGGTGGATTACAGGTGCCCTTTTACACATTCAGATGCATACATGTAAACCCACATAATTTCAATCCCATCTTCATTTCTCATTTCACTAATACCTTCTGGAAATATAGCCTATTGGAAACCATTCTAAAACACAATGGGCTGTTATCTCTCTAGTGCCCATTTTCTACTCAGCACACAGTGACAACATGTTTATCAAGTTTGTGGAAGTATCAACAGTCCAAGACTTGACCCTCCATTAAGCACTGTATTCTACAAAAGCTCAGTTGAGGAGTAATTGTAAGTAGGCACAGAAAGATAATGCAGATAGTACCGAAAGAATAACAAAATAAGGAAAGTTAGCTTGAATCTAACTCAAAGTTCAGAATAAGTTCAAGCTGTTGCTCTGGCATATGCTTTCACTTGGGACCAGAGTGAAGGGTGGGAAATTTCAAAATTACCCAACATGTTTTCTTGTTATACTTGGAAAGATGTCTAGTGTTATTTTTTCTTTTTCCATTTATGAAATGAGCCCAGTTGCTTGTGTTTCTATGATGCATTCACACCACTAAGAATTAAAGCACTATCTGGGTTCTTTCTTCTCTACCCAGGCTCACTAACCTGCTAATTGGGAAAAGTCATTAACATGTATTGAATTTATTTGCATGTTGCGACTTGCTGTAACAATAATGCAATGGTATCTTTACCTTTTGCAGTCAAGGTTTCAAACAAAAGAGCCTTGTTAAGGATGTCTTATCAATAAATTTTGACAAGACAGATTGTTAATAACCTATTTTCCAGAGGCAGTCTTTGGATAAGAATTTTATATTAGACTATCAGCTAAATGATTGCTGTAAGATCCACAGCTATAGAAGTAAATTAATTTCTCTTTTGGTATGCCCTGTGACATGGTAGGAACACTAAACCCAAACTATTTAAAGTGAGTCTATGAGAGCAGAACATTTGTT
Source organism: Panthera pardus (assembly GCF_024362965.1). Lineage (NCBI taxonomy): Eukaryota > Metazoa > Chordata > Mammalia > Carnivora > Felidae > Panthera > Panthera pardus. Next base: position 34,026,948 of record NW_026526765.1, on the reverse strand, counting down.
TCCATTGGACTTTAAGGTGGGGAATTAGGCAGAAAGCTGGGTCGGGTCAACACAATGCTTTAGCTGATTGTTTAGAGATCAATCACCATCAAGGCAGGAAAGTAACATTTTATATTTTTTGGTTCCTTTTGATCACTGCAATAAGCTAATGGATTGTTAGTGAACTGGAAATTAAATAGCTGACTAATGACTAAGCAATCCAAGAGGAAATGGTTAAATCTTTTACATTTTTTTAAATGAATGCATTATAAAGCCGGGGGTTAGCAAACTATGGGCCACGGGCCAAATCCAGCCCACCATTGTTTTTATAAGTAAAGTTTTATTGAAATTTTAGCCACACTCTTTGACATATTGTTTAAGGCTGATTTTATGTTACAACAGCAGAGTTAAGTAGTTGTTGCAAAGACCAATAATACCCAAAGCCTAAAATATTTACTATTTGGCCTTTTACAGAAAAAGTTTACTATATCTACTATAGAGGTGTAACTCAATTTTTTTTTTTTTTTTTTTTTTTTTTTTTGGTACAAAATACGCTTGATAGACTGCTTACCTAGAGAGGCCAAAGTTGTGGATTTCACACCACATACACATGTTAATATCACCTTCTGATGCAAATTCTGTTCTGCCCTCTTAAAAATAAATGCTATTAATCATAAGAGAAATTGTTGTAGCAAAAGTTAGAATGTAAATTATTAGAATTGGGAGCATGCCATAGAGACCATATAGTTTGAGGTTCTAATTTTATAGATGAGGAAAATGAAACCCAGAAAGGTTAAGAGGTTTGCCCAAGGTTACTCAGCTAATGGCAGAGGCAGGTCACCATTTCTCCTCCTAAAACAAATAATCAAACAGCAAAAGCCCTTTTGATGAAGCCCAGTTCTTCCTGATAAGAGGCAGGGAATATTAATTTTGTTCTTTCAGGAACAACCCTCATTCTATGTCGAGTAAATTCAGTTACTTTAATAGAGTGGTTCTCAAATTTCAGGGTGCATGTTGTTTAAAATGAGGATTTCTGGGCTTAATGCCTCCTTTCCAAATTGCTGATGCAGTGGGTCTCAAGAATTTGCATATCTAACAAGTCTTCCAGGCAACACTGATGTGCTGGTCTTGAGAGCACATTTAGGATACACTGGGAATGATTAATTTCTGTCTCTCTCATGTGTAGGGATTTGCTGTAAGGTTGAAACAATGATAACTTGCTCATGGCTTATTAGAGGATGGTAATCAACAAAGAGCTAGCAACACACTATTGCACTATACCAAATAAAGCAAAAAGAAAGAACAAGAACAAATGAGACTAACCACTTTAGTCTAGTTAGCAAGCTCCTGGAAGGTGCAGGGACAGAGATAAAGGAAAGATGATGTAGAAAGTTTTCGTTCTGTGGGGTATAGCAGTTGACAACAGAAGGAAGAAGGGTTTGTGAGGGTAGAAGAGATGACACAAACTGTCAGGATGTCAATATGTTCTCAGCATTTTTAAGTATGTGATTCATTAGGTAGTGATTCAGCATTTACATTATAAGAAATCACCTGGTACTATCTTCTCCCCCACATACAAATGAGTTAATTTAATATATATGTATGCAGATTTATATAAATATTTATTCCATAAAAGTTTCATGTGAAAGAAAATAAAATGTTATTTCCCTATGTTCATAAATTCACAAAATCTCTTTATGGTCAAAGATTTCTTTTACAACTAGAAAAACAAGAAATAGAAATTACATTAAGTACCTAATAACCATGCAACAAACCAGTAAAAAGACAAAGAAAAATGCTAAATTCCCTTGATTCTTTGAGAAAAAGACATTAATAGAAATGAATAAGGAATAGAGGTTTATTTTTCTTGGATACTTTGTAATTTAAGTTGTTTTGCCTTTTCTGGAGAAAAAATGGGGGAGATATTTAATCTCAAAAGATTGAATTTGAACGGGGCAGTGGTGATGAAGAAAAATAATTCACACCCCACCCTCTCACCAATCATCAATAAACATGATTGAAGTGGCTTCTTGTAAGAAAAAGCTCTAAAAATTTAGAACTGAGAAAATTTAAACCTGATGTTTCCATTTCCTTCCAACTTCTCCTGTGTCTGTTGCAACACTTGACTTTTCTTCTGCATCTGTGCCTGTGGATTACTGGATTGCTGGCACCATGGGCTCCCTGACTATTCCTTTTGGGATTATGAGGCCCACTCAGGGCATGGCTGAAACTGAGCTCACCCCTACCCTGCCCCTCTCTTGGCCCCAGTTGCTCCCTCTCTGTACATCCTCACTTCTGTCAAAATTATTATCAATTCTCCTGTCATACAAGCTCGAAAGAAACCTCAGTGAACCCTACCAACTCTTTCTTTCCTACCAAATTTAGCCTGCTCCCGATCCTCTTGATTCCCCCTTTATAATGTTCACACTTATCCTGTTTCTCTCCCTCTCTTCCACTCCCACCCACCCATTCTGAGCTCTCTGCAGGGAATAGTGGTTAGAGCAGGGGCTTCAAATTCAGATACCTAGACTGCACTGCCAGCTCTGAAGCCTCCTAGCTGGGTAACTTTCAGTGGTGAAGTGTCTGAACCTCAACGTCATCATTTTATTTCTAAACTGGGCATAACAACATTGCCCACAGAATTGTTATGTGGATAAGATAGCATATTCAAAACGCTTAGCACCGTGTCCCATACAATGCTCACAGTGACACACAGAAATGCAGTCACTAGAGTGATTATAACAGTTCTTATGTGAGAGGAACACTTACAGTGTAGCTTCAACTTTCATTTGCCCCTTATATACAAATATTCACTCTCATCTATCATCTTGTATTCAAAATTCTATTTTACTTTCTCATATATAATCTTTATTGTTTTTAACGAATGATTCATCCTCTGCTCCAGATGAGAAAGAACGCTGTGGAAAGAGAAAAGCAAGAAGTATTTCCTTCCACATTGACCGTGTAGGGGTAGTGGTGAAATTTATTCCTTTGTGCAAATGTCAGGAAAATAGAGAAGGCTCTGTCCTTTCTCCCACAGTAGTATTTATATGTCCCATTTAAGTTTCTAGGGTGCTTTCACATTTGTCATTTCTCTGAACCCTAGTGTTATGGATCAAATTGTGTCCCAGCTCCAAATTCTTACATTAAAGTCTAAAACCCCAGTACCTCAGAATGTGATATTATTTGGAAATCGAGTCATGCATATATAATTAGTTATGGTGACGTGATTCTGGAGTAGAGTGGGCCCCTAATCCAAGATGACCAGAGTCCTTATGAGAAGGGGAAATCTGGACACAGATGCACACACTGGGAGAACATCATGTGAGCATGAAATCATGGGTAATGCAGAAGTCAAGGAACACCAAAGATGGCCAACAAACTACCAGATGCTACAGAGAGGCATGGAACAGATTCCTCTTCGCACCTCAGAGGACGCATGGCCTTGTTGACACCTTGACATCAGATTTCTAGCCTGAAGAACTATGAGATGATAAATTCCCATTGTTTTAAGCCACTCAGTTTGTGGTAGTCTGTTACGGCAACTAGCAAATTAATATACCTGCAAAGATGCTATGGGACAGAGCAGATGGTGACTCTCAAGCTGGCTAGGGGCTGGTGGATGGGACCAGGCAAGGTGAGAGCAATGAGTGGTGCCAGGCATGTCATGGGACCAGGTTGGATCCTTATGCAGCACCTCTGTTTCCTTCTCTGCTCACGTCTGGCAAGGAAGGGACTAGGAGGTTAGATTAGAAAAGGAGGTTTGAGTTAGCCTCTGAAAAGCCTGAAAGTACGGGTAGCTGCATCCCCATTTGCTGAAGGTCCATCTTACTATAAGGGAGGGGAGTTCTACAGGGGTGTTAAAGAGTGGAAGGTTTCTTGCTCCCAGCCCAACCAGCCTGGGATGGTTTTTAGTTTGTAGAATTTTCCATCTAACACAATTTCCCAGTACACTGGATCCTCATACTCAACCAACACACTCCCTGTTGCTTTTAATCCACAGGCCAGAACAAATCATAATCATGCTTTTAAAGGCAAGAGGGTAAGTTTACCCATAACCATACCAATAGGTATAGAACATATGCCGGCACTGTCTTATTTTCTACTTCTGAGGCTTTTCCTCTTTAATTGTGAATTTATGACTGTTTAATTGATAACTAAATTGCCTGGAAGTCTGATATCAAGATAAGTAAGATTTTATTTTAATCAGAAAATAATTCCTTTCAAATTTACCATCTGAAAAGCATGCAGGTCTTATCCCTTGGGAGCTAACTATGGTACCTTCATGATGATAATGGCAGCTCAGCTTGACCCAGGAAACAGATCATGCCCTAGGTAATATAGACCATTTTTTTCCTTTATACAGACTCTACATTCCCACAATGCTAACTACTTTTTCCCACAATACCAATGTGAAGACACCTGAAGATACCAGACAATCTGAAGACACCTTGTTTTCTCAATGCCTTCTTCACAGTCTTCATCTATACATCTCCATCTACCCTCCTCTTTGTCTTTCTGAAAAAATGCCCATTTATCTTTTTATCAGCTGGATCATTTCTTTTTTCTGTGAAGCTTCCCCTGATCCACCCCTTCATCCCCCTCCTCCACCCTTACCCCCTAGACAGGCAAGACTGAGGGACTCTTTCTAGCCTCTCATATCACCAAGGAAAGAAATGGAAGCCGGGCAGATCTGGCCATGGAAGATCTGTAAGAGACCATGTTAAGGGTTTGTAGAGTGCTGAAGTATGTTAGGCTCAGTGAGGGTAGAGAGTGGGAGACTTCTGTGGTGGTAGCATTTAGGACAGGGAGCAGATGAGGTGACAGAAAAGGAAAAGTGAGTCTAACATGACTGAGATTTTGATCCTGGCTGACTTAGGGCAGGTGTCACAAACTTGTTCTGTAAAGGTTCAGATACTAAATATTTTAGGCTCTGTGGGCCATAGAGTTTCTGTCACAACTACTCAACTCTGCCACTGTGGAACAAACACAGCCACAGATGAAGTGTGACTATGTTGCAATAAAATTTAATTTACACAAACAGGTGGTAGATCAAATTCGGCTTGTGGGCTATTGTTGCAAACCCAATTGAGAGGATGGGGGTTTCGTTATCACAAATAGAGGCTCTAAGTGCTAAAGCCTGCAGATGAGGACAAACTGGCAGAGGTGGGACTCAGCTGAATTTGGATGAGCCAAGTCTGAGATGCCAGCATGATTTCAATATGAAAGGGTCCAGTTTGGAACAGACAACTGAAAAAATCAAGATGGACACAAGGCTGATGTATTAGTTTTACTTTAAAATAATTTCTATAGGAGATAATGTATATAAAGCATTTAAAAGATATGAAGTTATGCTTGTTACAGTTTCCAGAATTCAACTTTCATGTGCAAGTCATTTAAAGAAGGCCTGCAGTTTGAAACTAGCAAATAAGGAGTCAGGGGGCCCCCTTAATGTCACTGATTGGTCAACATAGGACTCTAAAATAGTAAGTCTCCTGTGGCAACTTGAAAACAAGCCAAATAAAAAACAAAACCTGCTCTTTCCCCTGTTTCCTCTATCCTCCTTAGCAGTAACCTAAGCTAGGGTCATAGGGATTATCTGAAATTTCTTACTCTCCTTTAGCATACTCCTTCTATTCATTTGGCTTACTTCATATTTTTAGTAATTCAGATGCTGATCTTTCCTCTTCATTGCTGCTGCCTTACTTTTAGGCTCCCATTAGTTTTTGCCTGAATCACTACAATAATCATTCTCCCAATCCTTGACCTTATCTTATACTACTACTAATATTATTATAATATTATTAAATACTAATAATCCCTATACTAACACTCACTCTTGCATTCTCTGTGCTGGGTTTACCATTGATTTCAGAGATGCACTTAAAGAATGTGTGTTTCCCTTCTCTATAAGATGCTATTGGTCCAAAGAATCTGCTTCCAAAGGGAGAAGGCTTTCATGAGGGAAAATAACTGGTTCTTCCTGGTCACTTTTGCTCTCTTGTATCAAGACCAGTAGTTAGGCAAGGAAGAAGCACCGTCCCAACAGAAATAATTGACCCTAATGACCAGGAGACAGTAGGGATGTTTGTTACACACTGGTAACAGGGAGAATATATTTGGCACTCAGATGATTCACTATGGTGTCTCTTGCTTCTCTCCTAATTTTGATAATAAATGGACAAATGCAGAAGCAGGTTTGTCCAATTGTGACAATAAATGGACAAGTACAGAAGCTGCACTTCTAAACTTAAGGATTAGAGTCAGGGTCACCCCCTCAGGTAATCCCCTTAGACTAGCAGAGGTACTAGGCTAGCAGAGAATAAGAATAATCTATAATGGGTAGTCAAGCAAAAAGATGATAAGAATTAGTTGCAATTCTGAGACTAGCTATAATCATGGAGACTCCAGTTTTATTCTGCTAACTTTTCTTATGTTAAGTCTTCCTGGAAAAGAGACGAACCAGAATCCTGGAAGAGTTCTTCTCAGTGGGGATGAAGCAAGCAAATCTGAGTGATGTAGGGGGTGAACTCTAGTGGATGCTGAGGTGCACAGCCTAGGTCCCCTCTGCAGGACCAAGGCCCCTACACTCCTGCCTGACATGAGTGTTGCCTGTTGACTGCTCCAAGCTGGGGCCTTCCTCAGGGTATAAAACCTAGCCCCTGTTTTAGTTTGGGATATAGCTAAAGAACTAAAACAGCCCAAGGGCTCCTGTGGGAGTGGCTGATGCCTCTGTTGCAAACTCATCAGTTCAACTTCTTCCCCTGCCCAGTCCTGCTTCCCTTACTCCCTTATGAGTACTGTTCCTGAAGACACTCCACAATAAGCCACCCACTTGCAAATCCCATCCCAGCGTCTCTTCCCCTGGGGTCCCAAACTATGACATCAATATTACAACATTTTCCAAGTGGATAGGTACCATTTCAAGTCTTGGAATCAAGTACGCACATTTTTTATTAATAAAAACTGTGTTCTTGATTCTTTCAAAGTTCAGAACCTACAATGCTTCCTATCTACGGCAGCCTCTCTGCTCACAGGCCCAACTAGTTCAGTCACTGTTCATGGCTTCTCCTCAGGCACATCATTTAAATTCTTTGGCCTCATTTTAAGCCAGCCAGGAAATTGAGCCCAAACTCTAGCCTGGAGACCTTTGAAAATCATGTTAGAGCCATATTAATTCAATTTCTATTACTTTGGTTATATTTTATGATATATTTAAAACTGTCACTTTTTAATCATCCTGATTTTCATTGTTAAAAGATGAATGATGTACTCTAACCTGATTCAATCAGCTGGACCCAATATGTGAGATGAAAGCCATGTAATGTTGAAAACGCTGCTGACCAAATAAAATTTTCCAGGATACAAAACAAGTAGATTAAGGAGGTCAATATTTTGCTTCATGGTCACTTTACTGCAATCGTCAGTGATGAAGATAAATGTAGTCTGAAATTGTGCCCATGTTACGTAGTCAGTCAATACATCCTAATATGGAGGAAGTGCACTTATAAGGTGAATATGACCTTTGGCATTTGATGGTGTTTCAAAGTACTTCCAAGTAAGACTGTCTATTTAATTTGTGGAACTCAGTGCAAAATGAAAACACAGGGCTCTTGTTGAAGAATTCTCAAGAATCTTTAAGATAACGACAGTAGAGCATTAAAACCAGCACAAAGCCCTTCTAAGCCAGGGGCTCTGTGCAGATGCAGAGGTCTCATGTCCATGAAGCCAGCTAGGGCCCTAACCTTATGATTCACTTAATTTGTTCTAGAATTTTATTTGATATTTGACAAAGCAAACACGTACTGGAGGGGAGAATATAACTGTAACCAAGAAGGGAGGTAAGCACATTTTATCATATTAGTGTCTAAATAACTGCTATGGAAAATAGCATTGTATTTTTTAAAATTTATTTATTGATTCTGAAAGAAAGACAGAGAGAGTAGCAGGGAGGGGCAGAGAGAGAGGGAGAGAGAGAATCCCAAGCAGGCTCCATGCTGTCAGCACGGAGCCCAGTGTGGGCTTGAATCCACTAACTGTGAGATCATGACCTGAGCCGAAATCAAGAGTCAGATGCTTAACTGACTGAGCCAGCTAGGCACCCCATAACATTATAATATTTTTAAAAAATGTTTCATTTAATATTTTTAACTGTTAATTACTCAAAATCTCAAAAATCAAATTAGTAATACGTTTCATGGATATGTAGGATTTTAAGGTTTAAAAGGCAATTGGTCTACAGATACTTACTCTGGAGAAGGAAGAAATTATCAAATTTTTCCTTTTATGTAAATGAGCGTATGAAATGAGCCTGTATTGTACTTTCTACTGAGAAAAAATTATTTAGGAAATATTTGTCTTTCTGTGTCTGGGTTATTTATTTCACTTAGCATAATGTCCTCCAGTTTCATCCATTTTGTTGCAAAGGGCAAGACATCCTTTTTTGTTGAGAGATTTTATCATGAATGGATGTTGAATTTTTTCAAATGCTTTTTCTGCATCTATTAAAATGATCATATGATTTTAATTCTTCATTTTGTTTATGTGGCATATCACTTTTACTGATTTGCCTATGTTGAACCATCTTTGCTTCTCAAGAATAAATCCCAATCGGTCATGTGTATAACTCTTTCTAATGTGCTGTCGCATTCAGTTTGCTATTATTTTGTTGAGAATTTTTACATCAGGGATGCTGGCCTATAGTCTTCTTCTCTTGTGGTGCATTTGTCTGGTTTTGGTATTGGGTGATGTTGATCTGACAAAATGAGTTTGGAAATATTCCCTCTTCTATTGTTTGGAAGAGTTTAAAAAGGATTCTTTTTTAAATGTTTGGATTAATTCACCTGTGAAAGCCTCTAGTCCTGAAATTTTCTTTTTAGGAGGTTTTGATTACTGATTCAATCTCTTTATTTGTTACTGATCTGTTCAGGCTTTCTATTTCTTCTTTGGTCAGTCCAGGTGGATATATGCTTCTGGAATTCATCCATTTCTTCTAAAGTGTCCAAATTATTTGTGTGTCATTGTTCATAATAGTCCTTTATGATCATTTTTATTTCTGTGGCATCAGTTATAATTTCTCCTCTCTCATTTCTGATTTTCTTTAAGTCTTTTCTGTTATTTTCTTGATCAGTCTAGGTAAGGGCTTATTGACATTGCTTTTAGTTTCATTACTTTTAGTTTCACTGATTTTTTTCTATTGTTTTCGTTGTTGTTGTTGTTCTCTATTTCATTTATTGCTGTTCTAATCTTTGTTATCACCTTCCTTATGCTAACTTTGGGCAAGTTTTGGAGCTTCTTGGAAGGAAGGGACAAACGGAAAAAAATTACTTGAAGGTGATTTATACAGTGGGAAATTAGTGGCATATGAATTATATGCTCTTTGGAGGGTGAGGCCATTTGTAATTTGTGAAAACCCAGGCAATTTGTGCTGTTGGTTCCTTAAAATAGTTTTAAAAAGAAAAACTGGCCATATTTAACCAAGTATAATCTTCTCTGAGGAAGTACTCCAATCCCACTCTTACCCAGTGACATTTTCTGGCTCTGTTAATGTTTGGGCAGATGAAGAGGGAGTCACAATGACACAATAAATTAATACACTTCCAAGAGACTCTTGTGAAATACTAAAGTATACTTCCAAACCAGAAAAGGCTACTTACACATTATTCATGTTGATAATAGTATTTAATTTTTGAAACTTTTCTGAGGATCCAGAGGGATACTTTGTGAATTACACCTCATGAAATGAGAAAGATAATTCAGTTCTAATGGTTTTTACATGGCCAAGTGATGCATTTTAAAATTTGGCAACAATCTATAAATATTATAATTCTCATGCTTGGATGATGATCAGTAATTAGAAGAAGGGAAGGCAGGAACACATGTCTCACTGAGGAGCTTTTCAAATGAGCAGATTCCCCATCTTCTGCCAGAAATTGTGACCACTGTGTCCAGAGAGTTGCATGTCCACATGCAACATGCATAGTAGATGATTCTCATGCAAATGGCCCACACTCTTAAATACACCAGAAGAAACTCTACCTGCTGTAATCCGTCCAAGGAGTATCTGTTTTGCTTTTCCATTCACTTTTTAGGTCAGTTAGCATGATTCCATCCTCTTCTTTAGAGCTATTGATTTAGAACATTCATGGGTGTGACCCCAAAAGAGATCATTTAAAAATGGTCCTGGGGGATTATAATAACCCATTGGTTTCCTACTGGATTTGGTATCCAGTGCCCCAGAGCAGTGTTTGTCAAAGTTGATTCAAGAATCACTTGTATCAGCACCACCTTTGAGCTAGATAAAATGTAGATTTGGGGGCTCTATCTTTAGGCTCATGTACTCTGAGTTGAGACCTATAAAAAATAATTTTTAACTAGCTCTGTCCCTGATGTCTGAGAATATCCTGGTAAACAGTTTGTTCCTGGTAAAGCAACAAAGGGTCAAAACTACAGTAAAAATAGTTACAGGACTGGTTGTCCTACTAGGCATGTCAAAGATTCAGATCAGACAGAGCATGAAAACCAGCAGGATGCCAGCTTCACATTAGGTGGGTGTAAGAGAAATGGGCTTACTCAATAGTCTATAATTAAAGAATAAGGGGGAAATGGTGAGAATCAGCAAGAGGCATTCACAAGAGGACACAGAGGTCTCTCTGGGGAGTTCTAAGGACTGCAGTTTGAGCAGAAGGATGAATTCAAGAACTGCAGAGCTCACTTTCAGAGTTAGAGTTTAGTCATAGGATAATGAGATGATTTTTTTTATTAACAGGTTTTACTTTCAGAAAAAAATTGAAAGTTTTATATTGGAACTGTCCCCTACATTTTATGTTCAAATAGGAGGAAAAGTAATTATCTAGATCAAATTAAATAAACATAGATTTACCAGTTATAGAGTGAGCTCCTTTAGGGCAGAAATTGATCATTTTGATTTCCTTTCCTTATTTTCATTTTTAAAAAATTGTATTTAAATTCAAGTTAGTTAACATATGTAGAATTTAGTGATTCATCACTTACATATAACACCTGAGATATCTTCATTGTATTGTCTTAGGGCTCTTTGGTTTGAAAAATAGTCATTCAGGCTAACTTAAACAAAAGGAAATTTACTGTAGGAATGCTCATAGAGTAAAAACGAGATGAAATATACAAAAATGCAAGGGCTCAATGCTAGAGATGGAAGAGGCTCTAAATGCCTATAAACAGAAAACTTAAAGACTGTCACTCTGGTGCCCTGCCATTAGCAACACTCAGCTGCTCTCAACCCATCTGGAGTGTTCTAGGTTTTCTGCTTTAAAATGAGTATTTTTTTCCCTTTGATTTCCATTCAGTTTTTCAAAGAGGGAATCTAACTGCCTAAGCCAATTGTTGGTCTGTTTTTCTCCAAGTTGGCCAACCTACGGATCAGGTTGCCAACATGGGTCTAATTCTTGCCATGGCAGAGGATGGGGACATGGAATTGGGATTCAGGCATATGCATCAAAATGACTACTTTGGAAGCAAGGGGTGTGGGAGACACAGATTCCTTTAAAATACAGAAGGTAGGCAGCAGACAGGCAGAGTAAACATGTTTGGGACCTTCCTCTTTTTATGTGAATCACTTAATGTCAGCATTAGTTTTTACCTGGGAACATGATAATTTTGCTTGACCTTTCATGTTGGGGCACATAAGTAAAACAGGCAGAATGGCCTGGCTAGAAATTCAGGGAAAGGGCTGGAACCCTGATAGCTAGACAGGACACTGTCTGGTGGCTGAGACTTAGGAAGACAGAGCTCATTGTTTTGGCCTATATTTCAACAAATTTGTATACCTTGGAATTAGGTCTACACAAACAAATTGATAGGTTTCTACCTTACTTTTCATTTCAATCTTTTGTGGAATTCAGGTAAGTATGTGTGATTTCAGACTATGCTTCAGTACCTTTCTGCCAACTGCAACACTACTGACTTCGAGATTTCAAATCTTGCTAAAATTACAATAACTTCTTTATGGATACATCTCAGGAGATCTATATAATTTTCTCTTCCTCGCTTTGGTAGTTGGTTGGAAAAAGTCCAAGATATGCCACAATTTCCATGTCTCAGTATGACAGATGTTTTTGTTTGTTGGTTTGCTGGTTTGTTTGTTGCTTATATTCTATAGTCATAGTCAATCCTTTTGAGATTTAGCAAAGGTCAATTTTATTTAGACTTGTAAAAATGTGAGGCATTACAGTCATTGGTCTTCCCTTATGACAACTAATTTTCCACTTCTTTCATCACAAGAAATCCTAATCTGTGGGGAATAAGTTTAGGAATCCCCTGGGCTTACACCAATGGGGTAACAAGGCATAAAGAAGTACAAAGTCATAGGATGCTCACACCTAAGTGTGGGTAAACAAGATTAGCACACCAGAATAGGGAGGTGAAAAGGCACCAAGAATAGGGAGGTGCAAAGGCACCCCAGAATAGAGAGGGGGTACAGAGTCCCCAGAATAGAGAGGGAGGAGCAAAGTCCCCAGAATATAGGGGGGGGGGCAAAAGCCCCCAATACAAAGGTATATGAGGTAAGCAAGATTAGACATTCAGGGCAAAAACAACCCCCCAATTTAGTACTATAGCAGAAAGCTGCTTTCACAGGAAGGAAGGACCAAATTAGGTAAGCAAGTAAATAGGGCTATAGACCACACGCTGAGGGGCGGTTGATGCTCCCCAGAGTGGAGCTGATTAACAAAAGAAAAGATGCCTTGTTAACCCTGAGGTTATTCCCCTTACCTGTCTTATCTCCTAGGCTAGCTAAGATAAACAGACACAGCACCTCCTGTCTGCCTTTAACAACCATCTGCCCGGTGCCAGGATTTTGTTTTATATTAACCCAAACCCCAAACACCATATATCTTCAAAAGCCCCTTTTCCCTCATGCCCATGGTCTCTTTGTGCATGCCCATCATGTTTGTAAGCCTTCTGATCCTAATAAAACCGGGGCAAGGACACTTACTCAGGGCTCTTGTCTTCTCCTGGACCTTAACCATCTCTCACTTTTCATCCTGCATCCCACTGTTTTGCTGGCCAAAAGAGAACTTCAGACTTAGAGTCTACGACACTAATCCTACATTTTCTGTATGCCTTTGAGAAATATCAGTGACTGGCTTTCTGAGGCTAAATTAGAAGAATTATTAAATTATTAATCAATGTGTATTAATTAAATATATAAATTAATAATGATTAAATTATATCAAATATTTTCAATAATGAAGAAAGGAAAAAATATGGCTAAAAGGGTAAAGGTGAAACATCTAGAAGTAAAAACATTGCATCGTATGTCCAGGAACCAGAGTCTAGTCCCAGCTGTGACATTAACTCTGTCTTCTTGGACAAAGTCACCTAAAACTCTTGAAAAATTAAGGAGTTACATTCGTTCTGTAAACTATACAGTATGAGAAGTTATTTTGGGAATATATGTGCATATATATGTATGTATTTATGTGTATATATAAAGAGTATGTCTATATGTATATGTGTGTACATGCATATTTAATATATATGTAATATTATCTAGGTAATATATATTACATATATAAAATACATATGCAATGTATTAAAATGTAATGTGTTATATTTAATATATATTACATATGTAATCATATATGTAACATATTGTTTATATATACAAAGAAAACTCAAACTTTCTATATGATTTCTTTGTAAGCTCAAGCTCCCTCTTTAGAAAACCCAGGACTATGTGCTAAGGACTTTGAATTCAATCAACAGTCAATGTCAATTAATCTATCCATCCATCCATCCATCCATCCATCCCCCCATCCATCCACTTAGTGTTCCTCAAACTCTAAGGTGCTAGATAGTGACACGGTAAGGTTTGATATGTGAAAGGAGAGGAAATAAATCATTCCAACTCTGTTTTGTTATTGTTTGTTTGTTTGTTTGTTCCTTACTTTAAGTCCTGGGTTTCATTTTATGGAAGGAATTGAGGCAATGTGTCCCTTAAAGGAAGTAGCATGTATCCTTATCTATCCCTAAGAACTACTGGGGTATTCAAAGATATTTGAAAGCATGAATAGGTGAACATATGTGTGAATGTACTTCAGAGACCAAAATGCTAGAAATTTCTCTATGATCTATGCCTTTTGAAGAGCTCCTGTCCAAAGTTTACTATGACTGACAAAACCAGGGACTTGAAGAATGGAATATTTCTCATTCCTCTTTTGTTCAGATTTTACTATGTTTGTGCAGTGGAGGACATTGGAGAGCAGAGAAAGAAGAGGAAAATGGAGGGAAGAATTGAGAAAACATTTTGGAATGTTGTATGCATGGTCAAAAGAGGTCAAAAGTTAAAGAACCCAGATGGTGCATCAGAATGGCATTACCACTAGCTCTCTCAAGCCCTCCACCCCCACCCCCCACTTCAAACCCAAATCTCTTCTCTTAAGAATAATGAAAATGTTATACTGATGACATGGATGAATACTAATCCATGTGAAATATCAATTTTGTAAAGACAATTTAGAAATAAAAATTATTCTATCCAAATTCCTCATTCCTGTGGCTAGTCAAACTTTCCCTAGATTTAAATAATAGCAAAGGAGAGAACAATATTTATAGTTGACTTTGTCATTGTGGGAACACAAGCAACCTCAGCCTGAAGGATGCTGAGACTTCAGAGGCAAGCAGGCAAAGAAAGAAGCATATGTTAGGACAAGCTGGCATAAGAGAACTGGAGAGAAATGTAAACCAGGCTACTTGTGGTTGTCTTTGCAAAAGCATTTAGATTTTAAGTCGTTTTTTATTGCAGCTAGCATCCAATTACAGTGACGTGACCATGGGAGTTTAAGGACCAAGCACTGCCACTTTATTTTTTTATTGTTGCCTATGTTATAAAATGGGTGAGTTTAATGCCTAGATCTTTGAGTATATGATTTCTTCTGGAGGCATGATAATCTCACATCCTTTCATAAATGCCATCTAGTCATCCTCGTGTGGGCGCTCAGTGAAAGTCTATAACATTATAAGAAATGGAGTTAAATAAAATGCATTTGAATTTTAAAAGCTGCCCTTTATTGCCCATGAAATACCCAGAGGTCTCTTTTTAGCACAAGAAGTCTCTTTTACACTTATGGACAATGGTAGCTATTACAGACCATTATAGAGTTAAGTTAGTACTTAGGTAAAATTTGGTCATTTTATAAAATCCTAAGGAGTCTATGATGTTTCCAGTTATCAGAAAAGATTCTGAAAAGTTATCTATGCTGCTGACACCATGCACGTAAAATTAGGTCCTGAAATGTAGCTTGGACTCCTTGCAAACTGAAATCTTTTCGAAGGTGAAAACACAGGAAGAAGGAATCAAATCAAAGAGTAACCAAATTTGACAACTGCCACAAAGAGAAAAATGGGAAAAGAAATGACACTTTGTGTTTGATCTTGATCATAACATGAAGAAGTTTCCTCCTAAAAAAAGTGGCTTGAATTCCCCCCTGTAATTGATTGGCAAATAGACAATGCTACACCTGTAAGCAGTCAGGTAATAAGAGCAATTAAAAATCAACCCTACCATTTAAATAAGACCTTATCAAAACTCGCTACCAGAACTTCCCTTTTGAAACAATTCTTTTCAAAGGTTAATTTCAACTGACAGTTGGATATTTAGCATTCCTTTGTGGAAGTCATTTCAATTAAAAATAGGAATTTGTGCCTTGGGCCCAATTAACCCCCCCCCCCCCCCAACCTTTCTAAATTACATCCATAGTAACAGGAACAGCTCTTTCTACCCTGGAACATATTTAACCTGGTGTCAAATCCTGGTATAAATCGAACATAGTAATTCCAAAATTTTTCTGAGCCTCCTCTTTGAGAATCTGATGAGAGCAAAAGTAAGAATTCATATCTACACAACAACTTGTCAAAAGTTCAGCAAGTTAAAAAAAAAAAAAACTTGAAGCCCTTCATAACTCAAATGAAAAATTCTTGAAATAGAGCCTTTGCCCTAAAATGTCTAGATGCCCAGCTATACACATAAGCTATTGCTATTGAGTCAGTAGCAGATTCCTAAAAACGGAGTTGCAAAAGAACTTAGCTATGTCTCATAAAATCTAAGATACTCCTGAAATCTGTTCAGTTTATTGTGCTCAAAGGAGTATCAAAATATTACACTGTTCATTTGTTTTCATCTTTTTGTAATTTGAGGAACCACTTGTTGTGTTCATTCTGATACTCCAGTGAACCCTTCATGACAAAATGTTACTGAAGCCATATCAAATTTGGCAGGTTTAGAGCATGATGATAAATGAGGGATATCCTCTGGCTACCCAATGAGGGTGTGTGAATCAGCAACACTGTATCATATGAACATTTGAGGTCACTGAACCCATCTTATAACCAAATCCAGGGATTCCCTCAAGAGAATTCCTTGACCTATAGTTTTCAAGCCTCTGCTGAGACACTTCAGTGAAGGAGAGTTTATTACTCCTCGAATGAGTCATTGTATTTTGGCAGAGCAGAAAATATTAATAAAATTAATTAATAGTAATAAGGTAAATTTTATTCATTCATGTTGAGCTGAAATCTTCCTCCTAACTTCCATCCTATAACCTCCACATGAAAATAAATGATGTATAATTTTCAAAAATACAAGATATGTTCTTTTGTGCTTGCTCCTTCTCTTTAAACTTCTCATAAAACTGTTTAATTTGCAATTACAGAATTCATTAAAGCAATGTTAGATATTGATAAGAAGATCATCATAGCAATGCATCACAAAGCTAGAGAGGGATACATTTTGGTAACATGCATGATGCTTAGGAGCATAGCCCCTGGGTTAAACCACCGTGTTTTGAACCCTAGCTCTGCCCCTTACTAGCTGTGTATGCTCCGATGAGTTACTTAAGCACTCTGTGCCTCAGTAAGATGGAGGTTTTATTATCCACTTTACAGTGTTGGGAGGATCAAAAGAGCTATCTCTAAAATATCTAGAACAATGCCTTTCTTATAAAAATAATACTTTGGTTCACTGTGAAGAAAAATGTTAACAATCAGAAGAATATATTTCTTGGCACTAATAGAAATTTGAACAAAAACGAGACACCTGATTTTCAGGATTAAGTGTGCAGTCTTGCATCATGTACCAGTTTGAATTAAGACTGAATTAAGTCATCTGTTAAATTTAAGGTCTCAATTTAATTATAACTAATCCAAGGCAAATTCATGGAAGATTAGGCCTTTACCACTTTCACTGTAATGCTTTAAAATATGTAAGGATTGCGCCTTATATAGCTACAGTTCCATCTCATGCTTTAGGCATTCTTCATTTCCTTAGGTCTTATGCTTAAGCCACTTGTATCATTCAGACAGTGAAAAGTACCCACTGATGGAAAGAGTGATTTGTGAAGCCAATGAAGAGGAACAATAACAATGCACATACTTAAGGAAGCTCATGGTGTCTTCACATACGAATGGTAAATGGCCTTCATCTGCTTACACCAGAAGGCCTGGCAGATACAAAATTAAGTGCTCTGAAAGAAATAAATCTTTATTTCTTTAAGAATACTGCGTAATTCACCAACTTTGCCACTGAGTTTGGCTTTTTTTTCCTTCTGAGAACACAAAAATAGCAATAATAACAATAATAAAAGGTATTCTTAACTGTCCTCCTTTTTTCCATACAGTTTTGGAAGAACTTGTGAACATCCTCTTTCAACAACTTGTCTAGAGTTCTCAACACTTCCAAGTAATTTAACACTCCACACGGAGCCTTTGTGTCATCAGGCTTATTTCTTGCCCTTGTAGCTGCGTTTCCAAATAATTCGATCCCATTCACTGGCTTCCACAGGTGGCCTCTGGTTTCTCAGGACTAGATAGAAATAGGCCCCCATGAGATAATGAAGTCTTCCATGGCTGGTCGCAAGTTTCCCTTTTAACACCGAACTCTTAAGACTCCAAAATATTCATCATTTGTCACAGCAGATAGTCTGCAGGAGATACTTGGCTTTATAATCGGCAAAACAGGTAATTTTAGTGCAAGAAGGAGCTATGGTCTGAGGTTGGGCATGCGGTTTATTTTCCATTTGTTACTGGGAGTTGAGTGAGCACCTGAATAGGAATGAAAAAGTCCTGCTGCTTTTTTATTGAATCACCGGTAGCAAGGTCTTCTAGGTAAGGCTATTATAAATTGGGAAGTTATTCTTAATTTTCTATGGCTTATTTTCTTCTCTCATGACTGCCAAGATAGAACTTTGGAAATTTTAAGTTATGTGAATATCATTAGAGAAGATACAAATGATGAAGATTTCAGCACAATCCCTGTTCTTAGAAACCAGAGAGAAGAGCAATCTGCAGCAAGCCAAATCTGTTTCTACACAAAATGGGGTTCACCTGAAATCTCATTCCAAATGCTTACAATCAGCAGTGCAAGAGGACATGCCTGTGATTCCCACAGCTTTGTCCCTTTAGGATCATTCTGCAATTTGTATTCACCAAAGGCACTCCTGGGCAATACATAGGGGACTGTTTTTTTAACAATGCCAAGGTTAATAAAGCCAAGATTAAAGGTTATAAAAATGTAACACTGAAAGTTGAAAAGCCACACACAACCTAAGATCCCTGGTCTGAGGAAGCATCATGGCTCAGTGAGTCTATTTATTAACCCAGCTTTATGTTTTGGTTTGTCTTCAAAGCTAGAATGGAGCTCCAAACAAGAAAAATAACCACATATTTGGTTGCTCCAAGCAACCAAATAATGCCCAGTTATTTTCTTGATTCCTATTATTTCTTCTTCTGTCACTTGTTCATGCCTTTTGTCTTTATACTGCTGGTCTGTCCCTGGGTTCAAGTGAAGATTATGAAATAACAGAATTTCCCCCGTGAAAATCCCCCAAACAAGTTTGAGAAAATATTCAGAAGATAAATAAGTCATATTCTGAAAATTGGTTGGTTAGAACTGAGAAAATAATTCATTTAGAGAAATAATGCTGTGATGGTTGGTTGGTCAGCAGCTAGCCCAATCCACAAAAGCCACTTTAGTAATTCATTCCATTAATAACTGTTTATTGAGTATTTGCAATGGGCCAGGCACTATGCTGAGCACTGAGAATACTATAATGAAGGAACAACTTCCTCTGTCCTGCAATTGTTTACAGCTTTCCCAGGAGACAACAAGTATCAGACAATTGAGAGATAGTAAGATAAATTGTATTTCAGAGGCAGACTAAAAGTCTGGATCTTCTTTTCTTACTTTTATGATACGATTAATAAAAGTGAGTCTTGGAGCACCTGGTTGGCTCAGTTGGTTGAACGGATGACTTTGGCTCAGGTCATGAGCTCACAGTTCATGAGTTTGAGCCCCGCATCGGGCTCTGTGCTGCACAGCGTGGAGCCTGAACCTGCTTCGGATTCTGTGTCTCCCTTTCTCTGTCTCTGCCCTTCTCCCGCTCACACTCAGTGTGTGTCTCTCTCTCTCTAAAATAAAATAAACATCAAAAAAAAAGTGAGTCTTCATTTCCTGACCCAATTTCATTGTTTTCTAGAGAAAATGGAAAACACACTTGTGAGACTGTTAACTTCTGCTGGTTACCTTTAAGAATCATGGAGAATGCAAAAATTAGAAGACTCAAGATAGGGAAATATCTTCATATTATCAAAAAAGACTAAGCTGCAATTTCCATAAAATATTAACTAGTAGATGTGATGTCAATCTCAAGTAAGCTTTTAGGAAACATTAATGAAGAAATAGTTTGTAAGCACCTAGAAGTGAAAGCAGAGATTACTAGTTTCAACAAGCAGTGAAATTCTGTATTAAGAAGATTTTTTGATAAACAGAGCAGAGAAAGGCACTTGATGGAAATCTAAATTTTACCAAGATACTTGACAAAATATATCATTATAACACTATGCATAAATAAAAGTTGGAGTAATATGGTTCTCTTAAAATACAATTCATCCAATTGAATCGTTTTCTTTTTTTTTTTCAAAAAAAATCAAAGTATCTAAGTTTGCAACAGGGTTCTGTCCTAGCCAATATTTATCATGACTTGGAGAAGATACAGAAGGTATTGTAATGGGACTGAGGTTCACACAGAGAGTCGTGACACTGAGGCTTTTCTTTCCAGGAAGCAACTTTATTTGTGCTGGCATGGGCTCAGTGGGTTTGTACCTGAAAAACACCCCCAGCACAGTGAGGTGCATGTAGCCTTTTATAAATTTTCTTCTTCATTATCTCCCATACATGATAACCTACAGGCATACAATCTGATTGGGTGGTCTCATGTTACAGGGTCATGAGGGATGTCACATATGCACACATAGCCAGGTTGCCTTCCCTTATCTTGAGGGATTTTTTCTCACCACATTCTTTAGGAAGGGGACTCTACCACAGTATGTTCATCCAATTTGAGGATAAAGAAAATCAAATCTGGAGGAATAAAGAGTGTTGAGTAACAGACTCAGAAACTCCAACAATTTTCACAGGCTATAAGGAAACAGACAAACCAAAGCTACTAGAATGAAGATGACAAATAAAATTATCTAGCATAAAATATTACCCTAAAAGTAGAAGCTTTAAAAAGTGTAAAAAGAAATATATGTAGAGCTGAAGTATATAATTCATTTCAATTTTTCTTGAAATGAGGAGCTAAATTTTTCTTTACGTTATGTGCCAGGAAAAACTGAAACAGAAACTTGGACACTAAAACACATTCTAATTACTGAATGTCATGGCTAATTTCAACAGAAAGTTAGACATGAAGACATATTCTAGTTTTAAACTTCAAAAAAGGTCACCTTCAAGTGGGAAGAATCAGGCTGTCTCAGTTTTCTCTCTAGTGATACTCAATTCTCAAAGATAAAGGAACTTGTCTCCAAATTTGAGGAAAAGAAGGTGACCCAAGAATTTTTTTCCAGCCAAGTTGTTGGCTGGAAACTTTATTCTCTGACATAAAAGATATCAAGAAAATTCACACCTGTAAGTTCCTCTTCAAAACAAAATCTAACTGAGGCACCTGGATGGCTAAGTCAGTTGAGCATCCGACTCTTGATTTCAACTCAGGTCACGATCCCAGGGTCATGTGATTGAGCCCCATGTCAGGCTCCATGCTCAGCATGGAGGTTAAGATTCTTTCTCTCTCTCTCTCTCTGCCTCTCTCTCTGTTTAAATTAAAATTTAAATACAAAAATTTTTTTTAAAAAGGAAAGAAAATCTAACCAACTAGAGGATAATTCAAAATCAGCAAAAAATTAAGAATATATGGAGGAAGGACTGAGAGTGAGCATTGAACTCATTTAAACATAAAATTGGTGGTTGAAAAATAGAATATAAATATTATAAAATCTAAACTTACAAAAATAAGCTAAAAGGATTTGGGACTAGGGAGAAGATACCTAATTATAAGTTGGAGAATATATAATCTTTTTTTATTTTTAAAATACTTTAGATCTATTTTAATTTGTTTGGGGTTTTTGTATTTTATTTCTGCTGACCCTTAAAATTTTATTTATTTATTTTTGTTTTTCTTGAAGTATAATTAACATACAGTGTTATATTAGCTTCAGGTATACCATATAATGATTTAGCAATTCTATACATTGCTCATTTTTCATCACTATAAGTTTACTCTTAATCTCCTTTATCTATTTTACCCATCCCTTTATCTACCTCCTCTCTGGTAACCCTCAGTTTGTTCTCTCTATTTAAGAGTCATTTTTATATGTTTGTTTGTCTATTTTTAATCTGTTCATTTGTTTTGTTTCTTAAACTCCACGTGCGAGTGAAATCATATGGTATTTGTCTTTCTCTGACTTATCCTCACTTTTTAGTTTTTGTTTTTAATTAATGAGATTTTTAAAAAGAGTAATTTTAGGTTCATAGAAAAACTGAGCCAAAAGTACATAGTATTTGCATATGCCCCTCTCCCTAACCACACAGTTTCCCTTATTTTAACATCTTGTATCACTGTGGTCCATTTGTTACAATTTATGAGCCAATACTGATAGATTATTATTAACCAAAGCCCATAATTTACCTTAGGGTTCACTCTTGGGTGAATATTCTGTGAGTTTGAACACATGTATAATGAAATGCATCCACCATTTAGTATCATATACAATTGTTTCATTTGTGCTCTATCTATTCATCATTCTTTCCTTCCCCCAGAACTCCTATCCCTTAGTAACACTGATAATTTTACTGATCCATAGTTTTGCATTTTCACATAATAATTTAATTATCAATTTAATAGATACTGTCTAAAATGAAATGTACTAAAAAATTCATATGGCTTCCATCCCCAAGTTTTCACCTCCTTTTAACTTTAGAAAAGACATCATGTATAAAGAGATATTTGAATTTTATAATTAACTTCAATTTTAATTCTTCTCCTTTTTAAAGTTTAATAAAAAATACTTTTATACTGATAACTTTAAAAGAGTATATATAGGGTAGATATATACTACGGAATATTACACAGCCGTGAAAAAGGACGAGATCTTGCTATTTGCAACAACATGGATGAACCTAGACAGTATTATGCTAAGTGCAATAAGTCAGACTGAGAAAGACAAATAACATATGATTTAATTTATATGTGGAATCTAAAAACAAATTTAATTTATATATGGAATCCAAAAACAAAACAAATGAATAAACAAACAAACAAAAAAAGCAGAATCAGACTGATAAATACAGAGAACAAACTGATAGTCGCCTGAGGGAAGGTAGTGGGAGAATGGACAAATGGGTGTGAAGGAGAATGAGAGATACAGTCTTCCAGTTATGGAATGAAGAAGTCGCAGGGATAAAAGTCACAGCATACGGAATACAGTCAACGATATTGTAGCAGCATTATATGGTGACAGATGAGAGCTACACTTGTAATGAGCATAGCACAATGTATACAGAAGTTGAATCACCATATCGTACACCTGACACTAATGCAACATTGTGTGTCAACTACAAATAAAAATAATTTTAAAAAATAAAATAACATGCATGTATAATTATATTGTATTAGTTTTTTTCTGAATATATCTGTCCATTGACCCAACTGCACATATACATAGAGAGAGATTTGGAATCATGTTCAACAACTATCATAAGGTTATTCCAAGGTATTGAAATTTTAGACAATTTGTAGGGTTTTTTTCAGGTGATTTATAGCTGCAGTTGTTTTGCTGTTTTTCTTTCTTTATTTTTTAATTCATGTTAGTTAACATACAGTATAGTATTGGTTTCTGGAGTAGAACCCAGTGATTCATCACTTACATATAACACCTAGTGCTCATCCCAGCAAGTGCACTCCTTGATGCCCATCACCCATTTAGCCCATCCTCTGCCCAATGTCCCCTCAAGCAATGCTCAGTATGTTCTCTGTATTTAAGAGTCTCTTATGGTTTGCCTCCCTCTCTGTTTTTATCTTATTTTTCCTTCCCTTCTCCTATGTTCATCTGTTTCTTAAATTCCACATATGAATGAAATCATATATTTGTCTTTCTCTGACTTATTTTGCTTAGCATAATATACTCTAGTTCCACCCACGTTGTGGCAAATGGCAAGATTTTATTCTTTTCGATCACCAGGTAATATTCTAGTGTGTGTGTGTGTGTGTGTGTGTGTGTGTGTGTGTGTGTGTGTGTATTGTGTGTGTGTGTGTATACACACCACATCTGTTTAATCCATTCATCAGTTGAGGACATTTGGCTCTTTCCATACTTTGACTATTGCTGATACTGCTGCTATAAACATTGGGGTTCATGTGCCCCTTTGAAGCAGCATTTTTGTATCCTTTGGATAAATACCTAGTAGTGCAATTGCTGGGTCATAGGGTAGTTCAATTTTAAATTTTTTGAGGAACCTCCATAGTGTTTTACAGAGTGGCTGCACCAGTTTGCATTCCCACCAACTGTGCAAAAGTATACCCTTTCTCCACATCCTCACCAACATCTAGTGTTTCCTGAATTGTTAATTTAGCCATTCTGACAGGTGTGAGGTATAAGGTATCTCATATGGTTTTGATTAATATTGCCCTGATGATGAGTGATATTGAGCATCTTTTCATGTGTCTGTTAGCCATCTGGATGTTTTCTTTGAAAAAGTGTCTATTCTGGTCTTTTGCCCATTTCTTCACTGGATTATTTGTTTTTTAGGTGTTGAGTTTCATAAGTACTTTATAGATTTATTATGTTATTGCTGAGGCTATGACTTCCAGTACTATGTTGAACAAACAGTGGTGAGATGTGGACATCCCTGTAGTATTCCTGACCTTAGGGGGAACGTTCTCAGTTTTTCCCCATTAAGGGTGAGATTAGCTGTGGGTCTTTCTTATATGGCCTGTATGATGTTGAGGGATGTTCCTTCTACCCTTTCTTGAGGGTTTTTATCAAGGAAGGAAACTGTATTTTGTCAAATGTTTTTTCTGCATCTATTGAGAGGATCATATGGTTTCTACCCTTTCTTTTATTAATGTGGTGTATCACGTTGATTGATTTGAGAATACTGAATCAGCCCTACAGCCTAGGAATAAATCCAACTTGATTATAATGAATAATTCTTCTAGTGAACTGTTGAATTTGATCTGCTAGTATCTTGTTGAGGATTTCTGCAACCAGTTTCATCAGGGATATTGGCCTGTAATTTTCCTTTTTAGTTGGGCCTTTTCTGGTTTTGGAATCAAGGTAATATTGGCTTCATAGAAGGAGTTTGGAAGCTCTCCTTCCATTTCTATTTTTTGGAACAGTTTGAGAAGAATAGGTATTATCTATCCTTTAAATATCTGGTAGAATTCCCCTGGGAAGCTATCTGGCCCAGGGCTCTTGTATGTTGGGAGATTTTTGATAACTGATTCAATTTCTCTGCTGGTTATGAGTGCGTTCAAATTTTCTATTTCTTCCTGTTTCAGTTTTGGTAGTGTGTGTGAGTTTCTAGAAATTTGTCCATTTCTTCCAGATTGCCCAGCTTGTTGGCATATAAGTTTTCATAGTATTTCTTATAATTGTTTGTATTTTTGTGGTGTTGGTTGTGATCTTTCCTCTTTCATTCATGATTTTATCTATTTGGGTCTTCTCACTTTTCTTTTTGGGAAGTCTGGCTAAGGGTTTATCAATTTTTTTTCATTCTTTCAAAGAACTAACAATTAATTTCATTGATCTGTTTTACTGGGGTTTTTCATTTCTCTATTGTTTATTTCTGCTCTAATCTTTATTACTTTCCTCCTTCTGCTGTCTTTAGGCTTTATTTGCTGCTCCTTCTCTAGCTTCTTTAAGCGTAAGGTTAGGTTGTGTATTTTAGACTTCTCTTGTTTCTTGAGGTATGCCTGAATTGCAATGTACTTTCCTCCTAGGGCTGCCTTTGCTGCATCCCAAAGGGTTTGGACTGTTATGTTTTCATTTGCTTCCAACTATGTTTTTATTTCTTCTTTAATTTCATGGTTAACCGATTCCTTCTTTAGTAGGATGTTCTTTAACCTCCACATATTTGAGGGCTTTCCAATTTTTTTTCTGTGGTTGATTTCAAGTTTCATAGCATTGTGATCTGAAAATATGCATGGTATGATCCCAATCTTTTTGTATCTGTTGAGGCTGATTTGTGACCCAGTATGTGATCTATTCTGGAGACTTTTCCATGTGTACTCGAGAAGAATGTGTATTCTGCTGCTTTAGGATAAAATGTTCTGAATATATGTTAAGTCCATCTGGTCCAGTGTGTCATTCAAAGCCATTGTTTCCTTGTTGATTTTCTGCTTAGATGCTCTGTTCATTGTTGTAAATGGGGTGTTAAAGTCTCTCCTATTATGCTATTATTATCAATTAGTGTCTTCATGTTTGTGATTGTTTTATATATTTGGTTGTTCTGCATTGGAGGTATAAATATTTACAACTGTTAGATCTTCTTGATGGATTGACCCCTTAATTATGATATAATGTCCTTCTTCTTCTCTTATTATAGTGTTTGTTTTAAAATCTAGTTTGTCTGATATAAGTTAGGCTACTCCAGCTTTCTTTGACATCCATTAGCATGACAGATGCTTCCCCACCCCCTCACTTTCAATCTGCAGGTGTCTTTAGGTCTAAAATGAGTCTCTTTTAGGTGGCATATAGATGGATCTTATTTTTTTTATCCACTCTGATACCCCATGTCTTTTGATTGGAGCATTTTGTGCATTTACAGTCAGAGTGATTATTGAAAGATATGAATTTGGTGTCATTGTGTTACCTGCAGAGTTGGTGTTTCTGATGATGCTCTCTGTTCCTTTGTAGTCTTTGTTGCTTTGGTCTTTTTTCCCCCCAATTCAAGATAGTTCTCCTTAAAATTTCTTGCAGAGATTTTTAGTGGTCACAAAATCCTTTAGTTTTTGTTTGTCTTGGAAACTCTTTATCTCTCCTTCTATTCTGAATGACAGCCTTAGTGGATAATGAATTCTTGGCTGTATATTTTTTCCCATTCAGCACATTGAATATTTCCTCCCACTCTCTTCTAGCCTGCCAAGTTTCAGTGGACAGGTCTGCTGTTAACCTTACATGTCTACCCCATGTAGGTTAAGGACCTTTTCCCCTAGCTGCTTTCAGAATTCTGCCTTTACCTTTATATTTTGCAAGTTTCACTATGATATGTCATGGTGTTGACTTTTTTAGTTGAAAAATGCCTGTTTCCTTCCCCAGATTAGGGAAGTTCTCAGCCATATTTTTTTTCAAACAAATCTTCTGCCTTTTTTCCTGCTCCTCTTTTTCTGGGATTCCTAAGATACAGATATTGTTTTGTTTTAGGGAATCACTAAGTTCTCTAAGTGCTCCCTCTTGATCTAATAGCTTATCTCTCTTCTTTTCTAGCTTTATTATTTCCCATAATGTTATCTTCTATATCACCTATTCTCTCCTCAGCTTCTTCAATCCTTATTGTGACTGTATCCAGTGGGTTTTGCATCTCAGTTATAGCATTTTTAACTTTCAGCCTGACTAGTGTTTAGGTCTTTGATCTCTCGGGCAAGGGTTTCTCTGGTGTATTCTATGATTTTTTTCAAGCTCAGCTAATAATCTTATGACTGTTGTTCTAAATTCTTATTCAGATATATTACATATATCTGTTTTTGAGCAACTCCCTGCCTTTAATTTCTTCTTGACCTTTCTTTTGGGGAGCATTTCTTCATCTTGTCATTTTGGCTAAGTTTCTGTCTTGTGTGTGTTTTAAAAGTTTATTTTTCCTGCACCTGAGAATACTGCTATATTAAAAAGGGGTAATACACCATCCAGGGCCTAGCACTTCAGGAAGTGTTTCTGGTGTATGCTGTGTGCACTCTGCTGTTGCGTTTGGCTGCTCTTTCCCACTGGTCAGTCCTCTGCAGAGCTCCTCCTTGCTTGCAGTGGGGAGTGTTTGGACCTTCAACTAGGTGTGTTTTGATTTGTTTGTTGAAGTAAGCCTGGGAAAAAAAGGAGGAAAAAAGCCTAATCCCAAAAAAAGAGAAAAGGAAAGGGAAAAAAAAAAAGCCAAACAGAGAATCAAACAACTATAAGACTGAGTCCAAAGAAAAAGAAAGGGAAAAGAAGAAGAAAAGAAAAATAAAAGAATAAAAAACCTGAACCAAAAAAAAAGAGAAAAGGAAATGAAAAAAAAAAAAAAAACTATGAGCCTGATTCCAAAAGAAAAAAAGAAGGAAAAAAAGAAGAAGAAAACATAAGCTTAGTCCTATTTCCACCATAACTGCAGGTGACACTTTGAAGCACTTGATTTTCAGTACACTTGGTGCATACAGGGTTCTGGTTGTGCAGGTCTTCTAGACGAGAGGCTCACTGAATAGGCTCAGGGTCAGTCTTACCCCAGTAAATAAACAGTTGTGAACCATAGGCAAAGGATGGGGGGTGGGGGGAGGGGTGTTGGTGTAAGTGGGTCCTGCCTCCACTAGGGGTCGTTGTGCTGCTCTCTGAAGTCCAACCATGTTGGTGTTAGGGGGAAATGGCACCACCCCAATCTCTCATCTCCGGACAGGAGATCTCACACCCTCCCTCCCCACTGTTCAGGCAGCCCTCACAGAATAGCAAGGGCAGTCAGCTCACCTTGTGCCATAACTCTCCTGTGTTTTTTCCCTTTGTGCATAGCTGGGATTCAAAACTTGAAGTCTTAATGGCCCCCACTGCTGGATCTGCCACCCTCCCCCAAAGTAGAGCCTCTCCATGCTGTGTCTGGAGTCCTTTGTCCCTGAAAAACAATCCCATGCCTGCACATTGTGCAGAATCTATGGTATAGCAAAAAGCAACAAAGGTTATATTCCCTCTGGGTGCGCCTCTGTCCTTTGCTGATGAAAAGCCTTTTGCTAGTGCCTGCAGGGTCTTTTGTCCTTGTGGAGGCCATATATCCTCTTCAAAAAGTACTTCACAAAGGGAATGGTCTCTCCAAATATGCCCTGGAGATCCTTACACCACGCAATGCACTCAGCTGCCAGCTCCCTCCTCCCCAGAACTGTGTACCACAGCTCCACTCTGGAGAAAGTGGTGCACTGCCAAAAACCTCAGTTTGCAGTCCAAACTCTGTTTCCAAAAAAACACCTGAAACATTCAGTACTTCTCGCTCTCCAGTCAGTGGTCCAGAGAGATTTTTATCTTGTGTGAACATGATGCCGCACTTTCTCAACTTCTCTCTCTTTCTCTCCCTTTGTCTCTCCAGGGAAAGGGTTCTCTCCTCTCTGTAACACCAGTTTTTCTCTCCCCCAATTCACTTCCACGCAGCTCACACCTGCCACACTGTCTCCCTCCAACTATAGAGATCCTTCTGTCACTCCATAGATCCATTTTCTGGGTGTTCCAAATGATCTGACATCAATACAGCTATGTTTCAGGGATGAGAAAAGCTCAGAGCACCCCTACTTCTCCACCATCTTAACTCCTGCTGTTTTTCTTTATATATTTCAGGTGCACATATTTTTAATAAGAATTATTATTTTAAAAATCAAATATATTAAAATAAATGTAATGAAATTATGTAAAACTTTTCATTTGGGTCAAAAATGCATCTCATAACTACAAGATAAAGAAATGAAGACTAAAAAGTTTTAAAATACTTTTATTATTGATGAGAGTGAGCTTAATGCATACACCTGAAAAGCTTAACAAAATATTAGGCTATATTAATAATGAATAATGTCAAATGAAGAAGTCCTTGTGGGTTTTAAAGACCACATGTGGAAGTTGAATTCAGCTCTGGATGCAAATTCAAATGCTTTCAGAAAAAAAGTGACTAGGATTTTGAAAGAATCAAAATGAATTCATGATAGACCAGCTTGTGAAAGTGTTAGTATTCTTATGCTTTGTGATTTCAAAGAATTCAATATGTATTAATAGGTAGAACCTATGGAGAGAAATAATTTGATTCAGTAATGGAAAATCTTCCTGAGAGGACTCTCCACCATAGATGTCTGAGCATAAGTTGATCATTCCTTTTGGCAGGGATGCTGTGGTAAAGAATTCAAATTTCAGGCAGGTGAAAGAGTGAAAATATCTAAAATGTTACCAGTTTTAAGACCCAAGTCTGGAAACAAGCAAAGATAATGTGATGAGTACAGTGTTTCACAATCAAATAAATCCACTGGGAGCCATACTGATGCTATATTGGATCACCATCATGAAGTGTGAACCTTCAGTGTTTCAAAAAGCAGTTGTTAGCCTTCATTACTCCAAATGTTGACAAAGATTTTTCTTTTCAAGGGGCAGTGGTAGAAGAACGGGGAAAAACTATGTGCTAATTAAGATGTATATA
The DNA here is from genome assembly GCF_024362965.1 of Panthera pardus. Taxonomy (NCBI): domain Eukaryota; kingdom Metazoa; phylum Chordata; class Mammalia; order Carnivora; family Felidae; genus Panthera; species Panthera pardus. Next base: position 33,997,253 of record NW_026526765.1, on the reverse strand, counting down.
TTTTTATGGTTAAAAAATTTATATTTATATTTAGCCAGCTGGACTCAGTTTGGCTGACCCCAAATTTGTTGTGGCAGCATCCAAAGCATCAGAGTCAGGAGCCAGTCAAATATATGCCTTCTTCTCTCCATTGGGCCTGATCAGAGTGTTGCCCTTGGCCATGCCAATGTCATAGAGCTTCTTCTCAGCCTGTTTGATCTGGTGCTTGTTGGTCTTGACATCCACAATGAACACAAGTGTGTTGTCTTCTATTTTCTTCATGGCTGACTTGGTGGTCAGGAGAATTTGAAGATGGCATAGTGGTCAAGCTTGTTTCTCCTGAGGGAATTCTTTCCAGCCACCTTCAGAGATGTGATGTCTTGGGCTGGTGGAACATAGGTGACATGCAGATCTTCTGGTGGGGGGGGGGGGGGAGAGAGACTGTGGATGCCTTTCACCACTGCTTTCTTGGTTCTTCAAAGCCTTTGCTTTGGCTTCAGATTTGGGAGGGGCAGAGGCTTCTTTCTTTACTTTTGGTGCCATCTTCATGAAAGATGTATATTTTTTAAGGGGTAAGTTTTTATGGTTGATGCAAAGACAACATTCCTTGCCCCCCAATTTTTCTTAGCCTGATTTTCAAAGTTAAAATTAAGGAGGAATTTATAATTTGTGTACATATAACATGTGCAAATATATGACTGAAGGGCAATGCTTGTGGAAATACCTGCTTCTGTATATTTATTTTCCAAGCACTTACTTCTTTCTAGATTGTAGAGATTTATAGCTCAAAATGGTCTTAGAAATCATTCAATACAACACTACATTGAAGAAACTGAGCAACTTGCTCAAGGTCACATAGTTACTTCCTAAAGGAGGTAATTCTATACCTCAGTACCTCTGATACTCAGCCCAGAGTTCTTTACATTACATCATGTAGTGAAATTTCTGTGCTTTATTTTCTCTTTTCATATTGGCTTCCTGATAAAGTGCAATGCTTTGTGCAGAAGCCTTTTCTGTACATACCTGTTGCAGACATTTTGAATAAAATATAATCTTTGACATTCTCCTGTTTTTGTGTCTATGAACTGTGCCTGTGAACGAGTGTCTATGTCTATGAACGAGTGTCTATGTTCACTGTGCCTGTGAACGAGTGAACTGTGTCTATGAACGAGTGCTGTGCCTGTCTAGTCTCTTTCTTGAATTTTGACTGTTTTGTAAAAACCACTCATTTTCCTTTGTTTAAGGGGATATATTATTTAAAGAAATTCTTGGGGTTTTGTTTTGTTTTGTTTTGTTTTGTTTTGCTTGAGAATATTGAGTTGAAGAGAGAATCCCTGAATAGGTCAAGGTTCTGGTTTGCAAACACTAAGATCCATTCTGCCCAACTTCTTAGGTTTAAGCAATAAGGAATTTATCACAGAACACTAATTAGCTCAGAACACAAGATGGTGAATTTAAAAAAAAAATCACAACTATTATGCTCACTAATCCAATTTATGAGAACTCATTCCACTCAACTGAAATTTTGGAAACCCTATTATCAATGGTATTATATCAGAATAAAAGATGAAATTTCTGACATATAATTGGAATCCAATATGCTCCACAAAGTCTAGACTAGAGTGAACATAAATGCTTGGATATAGACAAGCAGGTGAAACCCAATCCATCTGACATTCTGCCAGGTATATTTTCTGCTAGAAGTGGTAACACTTTGTAAGGAAAATTCACTTTCTGAATAAAGAATTTATTTAATATCCATATACACAAGGCTGGGCACCAATTCATTATAAAAACATAATATCTCACAGAACTAATAGTTTGCAAATGAAAATAGATGAATAATGATCCAGAAAGACATATGACAGGGCATTTGTACCCATACTGAATACAGAAATTATTAAATGTGTTTCTATTATGTAAAGTCATCAGTGGGAGTCTGGGGGTAGATAGGAAATTGTTTGAATAGTAGTATAAGACTTATGGAAGGTGAAGTTTTCTCCCTTCCTGTTATTTGTGAGAGACTTGGATTTAAAGAGAACCTTGAATGAATATTCAGGTTTGAGAGCTATACCAAGTCTAATAGAGAATCAGAGCATTGGCTCAGAAATACTTACAGCACAAAATTCATATGTTAGTTAGCTTTGTTGCCGTAACAAACAATCTCAATAATTGACAAATATTTATTTCCTGCTCTCATTACATTTGGGCTATAGGTCAAATAAATAAGGCTTGGCTTGGCTTAGCTTCATGCATTTTCTCATTCTGGAACCCAGGCTATTGGAATAGCTACCATTAGGACATGTTGTTTTCAAGGGCAAAGGTTGTAGAAGAGGATGAACAGAAGCATGTGATGGCATTAAAGCCTCTGTTCAGAACTCACACACTGACATTTCTATCCACTTTCTATTGGCTAAACCAAGTCACATGGCCAAGCCCTAAGTCAATGGATGAGGATGCACATTCCACCCACTGCAAGCTGCTGCAAAAGGTGTAGATGAATAACTTTATCACAGTGAGGGAGAGAATAGTTGGGAACAATAATCTGATCTACCAAAATGTATGAAGAATAATTGTTTAAATAGATGTCATAAAGGCTGGAGGGGGGCAAGATTAGGTCATCCAGGGTTTTTTCGAAAACAATCTGTAAATACAGAAGTTTGTCCTGATTTAGAGAATAACCCCAAGCAAGTCAACCAGATAGACTCATAGCTGGAAGTAGGTGATTTGTTTTAGATACTTCAAGTCTCTGCTTTTTACATCCTTTCCTCATCCCATCTTAAAATCTGCAGTCACTTTATGAGCTCCCAAGTCACAACATCAAATCTTACTTAGGACCAGGACCCATCAAAGTAGGGTATTCACCATAGTCTTGAAACTTAGCATTTTGATGTTTTCTCTAAATGGCAGTATACATAGAGTCACACAACAATATTGAATATTTAATTTTAACCCTTTCTTGAGCATTTTTTTCAATTTTTAATGTAATAAAAGCCTCAAAAACAAAAAGCTCTATCTCAACTTCTGAAAGGCTCAGCCTAGGAATATATTAAATAAGGTATGTCTGGTAGAATAGTAGTTCCTTCAATGAAATTTTACAGGGATGCCCAGTGGATACAAATATATTTTGATTTCGGCAGTCCAAAGGGAAGTCCAGAGTTACTTCCACCTTCAACTCTATTCTTTCCAACTACCTTTGAGGGACTACTGAGGAAGCCATATCACTTATTGAAACACCACCAGTATAAGTGTCTGATAAGGCCTAATGAGTTACATCTTTTGAAACTCTTAAACAGTCCCCAGTTTGGTCAGGCAAGGACACAGAGTATGAACTCTGGAATACATGGTTCTTTGGGTAGGTCAAAGAAGTACTGAGGAGCAGGAGGCATTTCTGCCATCCCAGAAATCGTGCCTCATAGAAAACTACTACTCATAAGATAATTATCCTCAGCACTATCAATGTCACTACATAGGAAATTACATCTGATGTCACATTAGATTAGAATGAAACTTATCAAAATCATAATTCCTGCAACCAATTAAAGGCCATTTAAACATATTCCTAGATGGTATTGTACTCTCTGACACAACAGTCAACTATGCCAAGTTATGTAGATGCAAATTACCTTAATGTTTATCTCAGATAAAACAATTTTACTTTTAGAAGTCTCAGTCTGAAATAATGGAAGACAAGTATACATGCACACAATTACACATTTAAATAAAACGCTAAAATTCTTTTGGGAGCTCGTAAACAAGAGTAAGGAATGGTCCATGAGTCACTGCAGAGATCATTTTGGATGGACCAGGACCATGTAATTAACTTTAAAATGAAATGGTTCTTGGGCATTAAAATATGAGGAATAATTATTAACTATGTAATTAGGGACATCTCTAAGTTTTCCAGTTTGATTTAGTATCATCCCTTTTATCTACATACAGGGGATCCTCTGTATTACACCTCTTAATCCTCTGTATTAAGGGTTATCATTCTTCATTCAAGAATGATATTCAACAAACACACTGGGGAATCATTAGCTCAATAAAAGGACAGGAATTTATGGGGGGGGCTTAATGAATAAAAGGAAATATTCACTAATCTCTTCTTGAACACCTATTATGTGCAAGAATTGTTCTAGATTCCAGAGTTACAATGTTAAATAAAGCATTAAATTCCCCCAAGAAATTTGCAGTCTACTGGGGGATACAAATGCATGAATTGATTACAACGTGCAAGGTCCTGACCTAACAGACCCAGGCATAATGGGCACTGAGACACATATGCTACAGTCAACATGTGGTCAAAACATAAAATAGAGTTTATTGGTGATAAACTTGCTAGCAGAGAGATAGTAAAAACCCTTAATACTCTGGGTTCTCATTTTCTCATGGAGTGGTGTGCCTAAGCCAGCCACAGCAAACTGCCCCTGAAACACTCTTCATTTTTATACAGAAAGGCCACGGTCCTCTAGGTGACTATATAACAACGGAATATTTGATAAGAAAATGGCCTTGTTATCAAGGAGGAACCTATAGCAATTGGTCCCTGGATCAGCCTGTTCTTCAGGTGAGTTACTCAGGCTTGCTGAGCCAGCAACTTGCCAAGCTACAAAGGGAAGGGATATTAACCTCAAGGACCATCACTGAATTTGCTGCTTGTTACTCTGGAAGCTCAGAGGATGGCATGAGGATTCAGAGAAGGTTTCCCAGAGGAGGACATTAGAATTTAATTTTGAATTTTGAAGAGGTTTGCAAGATGAGGAAGAGGAAGATCATTCTGGTAAAGAGAAGAGCAAGTAAGAATGAATAGCATAAAGGACACAGTATAGTCAACATACTCCTGGAACTGCAAATGGTCCAGTGTAACTGGATAATAGTTAGAAGTGAGATAAGTCTACAAGGCAAGTGGATACCAAATCAGTGCATTATGCAATTTCTAAAAGGTCAAAACAATGAGGAATTCATCAGCCTATATTCTTTCTATTTAGTCTTCATTTACTGATGTTGGGGAAGAGAGATCACCAAATAACCAAGAAAACAAAGATGACAAATTCTACCTCTTAAGTTGAAAAAGCCACTGGTTTAGGTATAAACCAGAAATATTCTGATGTATATGTACAGACAGAACATTCTTTTTCCTTTTCTAGATAAAAACAGTCTGATGGGAGAGGGGAGAGGAGAGATAGCAAGTGGACAGAAGAAATCTGCAAACTCCAAGAAGCTACCAGGAGTCTCCAGAGACAGGAAGCTAAAATAGATGCAAAACAAAACCCAGAGACTGCTCTATCTCTGTGCAGTGTACCCCTGAATCTCTTGATTCCATCAAGTGAGATCTGTTGATCAACAATATTCTATCACCTATTGATTGTCCAACAGGATGAAGGCCCTCTTGTGTGCTAAGACTGTGCTTAGTTAGCTCTTTAAACAGCTCACAAAGACAACTCCATTTTTAAGAGCCTAAGATACTGTAAATTCCTAGGAACCCTGGACCTCCAGAGGGGTGGGGATGGTATGGAAAGGAGAGTGTCTCCAATGGCCAAATATGTGGTAATGGAGCTATATATATGGTAGAATGTCAACTGTAGGTAGCTTGTGAGAAGCTGTGGTGAGCTGGTGAGACTAATATGGTTATTTTCCAGAACGGAATATCCAAACTAAGAAGGGTTTAGAGGACTATGAGGAGGACGAATCATGATGTGAAATCATAATCCAAACTAGTGAAGTCTCTTGAAATCCTTTAATACTTGTAAAAATCAGCATTGCAAATTCCTCTTTTTTTATTTGTTAAGAACACTGAATGAAAAAAGTCTTTAGAAATCTATATAAATGTTTTTAAGAAAAAAGATTCTTAATGTTAATTTCTTTTGCTATAATTCTTACTATTATGTAGTATGAGTATCATTATATAACTCAATTCCAAGTTATGATATTTCAACCTGCATTCAGTGCATTGATCTTAGTCTTTTGGATAAATTACTTTTCTTTCCTGATTATCAAAGTACTAAAAATACTTTAAAATAAAGGAATTCCAAATTTCAGAAAAAAAATACCAAAAAGCAGGAGAAAATCATATGTCATTCTAGCACCCCAAGAAAACTAGTTTTCACCTGTTAACCTCAGGTCTTTATTCTTTCCAGTCTTTTTGCCATATGATCTTTCTTTTGTGTAGTTGACATCATACTGTTGATAAAATTTTTCTTATTCTTTAACTTAATATTATATCAAAAGCATTTGCACATGTTCTTGACCAAGAAAGAGTTCATTTTCTAAATGTTTTTTAGTTTTACTAGTTGGTTTTATCATACATTTGTCTCCATATATATCCAGGCAACGAGCAGGAACAAGGTGAAGTAACTGAGAATGAGAATAGCCCCTGGGGATATAACAGTGACTAGAAGTAAGGAAAGAAGGGAGTATATGCAGAGGTACAAATGGGGATATCTGTTTGCCTCATGCCCTCTAGAGGGCACAGACTTGGGAATGTGTCTCAAATGAACTTCTGGTACCAGGTATGCTTGAGCACGTTAAAGGGCAGAGAAAAGGAACATCATTAAGCTTACGAATAGATTCATTAATTGTTAGTACCTGCTTTGTTAATTAATTTTGTCTAATAAATATTATATGTGTGGAAGATTTTATTTGACACTGGATTTCATTAAAAACCAGTGAGATTTTGGGGGAGTAACACTTAGCATCTCATATTTTATTAGCAGACATTCTTTTCTACCAAGAAAAATATTAAGAAAACTGAGTTGCTTGGGACAGTTTGCAACAATTTCACAACTCCAGTGCATCATTTCCCCAGGGCCCAACGTAGAGTCTTGTTTCTCCATAACAGCTCCCCGGTATAGAAGCTGTACTGCCACTTCAACTTTCCTAAGATTTGTGCACAAGGAATGCTCATGGGAAAAACCAAATACTCTGTTACTATAATGTTGTTGGGATGGCTACAGAACCCCTGCTGCCACCACCATTAAGAAAGCCCCCGTCCTACCCCAACTGCTGAAATTATCTTTACTGTTGCTCTCCAGAAGGAATTATAAACTGGGATTACATTATGAGCCATTCCCTTGCCTCCCATCACCCCCCTCAATTCTATCCCCTCACACAAGAGAAATATATGGACCTAGAGCCCTATATTTTTCAATGCCTGGCCCTACTCATGGGATCCCAGTGGTAAGCCTACTTTTCCTACTTTTTTCCTAGTTCCTTATATAGCAATCCAAATGGTACAGATCTTCATTTTTTCCCACTGGCAAACACATTCCAGACTACTTACCCCAGGCGGATGGATAAGACCAGCTAAGCTTACATTTATATTCAGTACCTCTGGTTTGTTTAAGTCTGGCATTTAAGCAGGAATGCCATCCAGATCTCCTGAGAAGGTTTTTTTTCCAAATATATATACCTACCTCCCACCAACAGAGAATCAGGTTCATTTCTCTGGGTGGGCCCAGGCATGTATAATTGGAAAAAATCCAGGCTATTCACATATATAGCCACATTTCAGCATCACTGATTAAGTCTCTAGATAAATGGGCAGGACCTAGGTGCATTGAATGGGTAACTAGGCTTGCTTTGATACACATTTTCAAAACATTTCATTTCCTAAAATTGTGTAAGAGCAGTCCCTAGATGTTCTCAGCTGTTTTTCTTGCATTTTTGGCTGGTTCTTAAGGACTGGGGTCACTTTTGTGCTCCTCCTCACTTTTTAGGTTGCCTGGCATAGACGAATCAGGGCACTTTTAATCATATTTTTCTAGGTCTTATATTACACAGACAAATTGGAATATTGGTTTGGAGCAACAAATATCTTTCTGGTTACACAAGCCTGGTCGCTGGGTTTGGGCTGTGTGCAGTAGGACACTTCACTATGGGGGTGGGGAACGGAGAGCACACAACTGAGAGGCAGTGTTCCCTAGCTCCCGGTGACAAAATAGGATGGGTAAAAAAAATCAAGCAGGTCAAGAATTAAGAGTTGCTGAGGGGCTCAGACAGGGGGACAAAAGGAGGGGAAGGAGTATTTATGAGAACCTACGGCCATGCGTGGTACATATTACAGTGCATTTGTAAACTCTAGGAAATCCCCAAGCTGGGGAGCACGTGTTCAACCATGGCTTGTTATACAAGCCTAAGGCCTGTGGTATGGGTGTGCTGGGTTAAAAGTCTAGATATACAGGAAGGATGGATAGAAAGAAAGGAGTTGGCTTGCCTGGGGATATGTGGATTCTTCTGGTACCTTTGATAGTAATAAAACAAGGCTACAACAATTTCTACTCTTCTTAGAAATAATTCCCCTATCACTGAATGTTCCAGAATCTATGTGAAATTTGGTCAAATGAAACTCTTATTATTGAAACACCAAACATTAATCTGTTCATTTTTCATACTTGTCATTTTTTTCTCTGATAAGAAATGAACTAAGCTTTGTGATTATTCACCCTGTCACCACTTAAATGACTCATTTACAGTGCAGAACAGAAGTGATTTTGTGGACAAAGGACCTAGGTTTTTTGGGTTTTCTTTTTTGCCACATGTGTTTCCAGATGACAAATATTGAGCATCCATGGTATGCCTGTGCTGTGCTCTTTTCCAGTAGGTGGGAAAGACCTGACTTGTATTTTCTTATAAATCACGAGATTCTAAATAAAAAGCTTCAAAATAAATGAAACTAAAATTATGCCACAAAGCTTTATCTCCCAAGGGTACCTATTAATTTTTTCATCCAAATTCCTTGCATCATAGCAAGGAATCAAAATCATAAAATATGAATTTTTCAAGGGAACACTGGAAACCAGTTGTAAACACTTGAAAAACACTTAGATGAGTTGACAACTCAAAAGCAATTTTTTTTGTGTTTTTTATATTCATATCATTTTGGTAGGAGTGGGCAAACTGTGTCACTGTGGCTACCTTTCTTCTTTTTGTGCATCATTAATTCATTTCCACCTTCATTCATTATTCATTCAACAAGTATTCATTATGTTTGCCATGTGTCAGGTACTGTGCTTTGTCAGGAAATAAAAGGGTGAACACAAGTGGTTACATTCCTACTTGTTAGAACTCTTAGTCTGGCAAAAGATATGCATTAATGAAAATATCACACATACTTATAAAATTGTATTTTAAATGTTAAGTATTAGAAAGGAAAATGACAGCATACCATAAAATAGGGATTTAACCTAGTCAGATGAATCAGGAAAGACTTCTTTAAGGATAGGAAGTGAGCTAAGATCTGCACAATAGGTAGGATTTATCTAGGCAAAGACGTGCAGCAAAGGGAAGAGCATGGGTGAAGGCCATGTGGTCAGAGGTGCATTTTGAGATCAAGGACCTGAAGGAGGACCTAGGTAGCTGGAGTGAGAGAGCAAGGAGAAGTACAATAGGAGATAAGGTTGAGAAGGTATAAGACAAGGCCAGATGAGGAGGGCTTCCTCTCAAGAATACCCCTCTTACCCTGTCTTATTTTTCCTTACCCAATGCTCTCAACTGAAGAACTCTTCTTTCCCAAAACACCCCACCACTTTCCCCATATCCATTACTTTCACCTAGAATTTCCCCCCATCTCCATTTCCTGTGATTTTATTTAACTTTCATTCCTGCTGAAGTTCCATTTTCTCTGTGAACCTTTTAGTAATGCCCTAAACAGAATTAATCTTACTCTTTCTGTTTCTATGAACTTTGCATTTTTTGTTAGAGCTCATCATATTCCAGGTTACCTACTTTTTTTTTTTTTGGCATATATTTCTCCTTTTCCAAATTGTATGCACCTAGATGGCAGGAATCATCTCTCATTCATTTAATATAAAGCCTAGCATAGATTCTGTGTCTAGTAGGTATCTAATCAATTCTTATTATATTGCATTATAACACCAAACTTCTAGAAAATAAAAAGGCAAGTACATTCCTTTGTTTTCTTTCTCTTTAAGAAGTTTGTTGTTTTAAGAAAAGGCAGTAGATAACAGTGAATGTAGCACTGAAGACAGAATCCAAATAGCTGCTTAATATTTATGAAAATTAACTTTATTTTAAAGAAGAGATATGCCACTTATTGGCATGATGCATGGCCATTAACTTTCATACGTGTACTTTCTGTAATCCTTTCTTATGCACATACTTATGCCTTATGCCATTACTGACTTCTTTTAGAAAATGTTATTTCTAAATTTACAATCATGCCTGAGGTTAAATGTAGACTTAAAGTTTGTTAGTTTTAACCCTGATGGAGTGGATTTAGGTATTGAGGTGCCCTGGTAAGTGATCGAGAGAAATGAAATTTAGGGATTAGTGTTAAATGTTGACGACAGGCATTGTAATGATTTGTGGCAGTGGGAATTATTCTTTTCAATAATTATGACAGTAAAGAAGGATAGCGGTGTCATTGCTAAGTAAGAGGGACAGGAGAAAAGCTGGGAGAAAACAAAAGGAATCTGAACCACTTTGCATGAAGTTCATTCAACAAAAGGAATTGCAAATGGTTTTCATGGCCTTTATGAAACACTGGGAGTTTACATTTTCCACAGAGGCAGAGTGGTATGAGCTGAAAGGGCATTGAGAGAGACAAGAAAGAGTATAAAGAGTAATGCACAGTGTCCACTGACAGATTTTTAGCCTGGGGTCCACAGATCATTTCAAGGAGCCTGTACACAAATTTTGCATCTGTGTGTATTTTCAGGGGTTCATGAAAGTTAAGAAGCTCTAAGTATGGTATAATTTTCTACTTATTTAATCAAATACATGGTCTGCTATTTACTTTTGAATACTTCATGTTAAATCGTGTGATATAGTTGTGTCTATTACCTAGCTTTAACTGACATCCTAGTGTAGCAGTTCACAGTGTGGTCCCACACACCTCCGGGGCTCTCCAGGACCCATTTAGTTCAAAACTATTTTCATGATAATACTAAAAGGTCAATTACCTTTTTTACCGTGTTGACACTTGCGCTGATGGCGCAAAAATGGTGGTCAATAAAACGGCTGGTGCCTCAGCATGCATTAAGGCAGAAGTGCATAAGGTAGTGGCAGTATATTCTTTGGGTTCCATTTTGGGCAGTGGGGCAGAAATTTCTATTTATTTTCAGTTTACCACAAGAACAACGTGTGTAGTCACTATACTATCATGCTAAGCATTTGTCCAGAGAAATTGTCAAGAAAAAATGAGCACAAAACCACTAAACTCAAAACCTGTGAGTTCACAGCAGCAAATTCTGCTACTTAGCGTACAGTGGTGGGCAGGTGGGCTACAGCAGGCACCAGCACTGACTCACACGGCAGGGGCCGCTGAGTTACTGCCTGTAGGAAACACAGCAGACTCCTCTCGTCTCTCCATCTACGCTCCTGTCAGCACAGCAGCTTCCCAGGGCCCAGGGCTCAGGGTAATTGGGCCTAGTATCATAACTACAGATACCATTTCCTGCCAGTTAGGTTAGAGGGAAAGTCTCCCCAGAAAGGAAAATTGGAGGATCCTTCCTTTCATGTGCACCTATTTGTGTTGGATACCTGTATTCTCCTGGCCAGCCAAAAGGAAACATCTCTTGAGGAAACCTAGGTCAGGAAGAATTTGGGAGGGGGCTCCCCACAGATGCACATCTCCACTTCTGATGAAGATAGCCCCTGTCTTCTGTGTCTGGGATCCTTCAGAAGTGCTGGTGATTGCACGGGTCAGCCTGCCCTTCCACAGTGGCCCTTCCTCCTTCCCTGTCCTAATGTTCTATTGAGCCCTTAATCCCTTTATCATTCCTGGAGACATCATGATACAGTTCTGCTTACCAACATAGTTTGCATGCACAGCCCTGGTCTCAGCATTCTGAATTGTCTGTGCAATGACAAAGATAGGGAGCAGAGAGTTCAAGGAATTCCACATAGGACATGACAGTAATTTCAAATGGAAAAAGACTGTCTTGCCTAAAGCACCCACCTCTGAAGGGATTTGAGGACCACGGGGAGTGGGCCAGCAGTGACAACAAAGTGACATATTGACTCCTAAGGATGACATATTAAAAAGCTGAGTAGAGTCTGGCAGTCTTAGTTTTAGTGATACAGTTTTAGAGTTCAAGGTTTGACAAGATAGAGGAACCTTGGTAAACATTCCAGGATTTCATTTGAAACACCAGAAGATGGAATCCTAAGAATGGGCCAAACAGAAATAGATCAGCCCTCAAAAAAACTGGCAGAGAGACTTGAGGGCCCTTAGTCCCTGCTTATATTATGCTAACTTGCCCCTGGGAAAACTACATGCCAGAAACAAAAGCAAATTCTCTTTAGAAAACGATACAATCTCTGATTATTAAATGATTCTTCATAGGCAAGATCCTGCATTTAATCAAAGCTATCTTTGTTTTTCAGCATCTTGACACCATGATGTGCCTATGTGTGATTTTCTTTTTATTTATACTACTCAGTTTATTAGTGTTTCTTGAATCTCTGGTTTGATGTCTTTTGTCACTTTGGGCATACCAAAAGACAAGTCCAAAGGACTGAAAACTAGGAAAAAATATCTATAGGAAATCCAGATTTTGAAGTTATTATGCAGGGGTTTAACCATGATTAATACATTCAAGAAGATACAGGAGAAGGTGAAATTTTTCAGCCAAGAAGTAGACTCTATTTTAAAATTATCCATAGAAACACTGAAATTTTAAAATGTAATAACTGAAATTAAGAACTTAATAGATGGTTGCAGGGACAAAACCAAATCAAAAAATAGAGAACTGGTAAAAAAAAAAAAAAAAAAAAGGTTAAGCCAGAAACCAGTGAAACTGGGTATCTACATGAAGTATATTGAAATGAGGTGGAAAGTAAATGTAACTTCTTCAAATATTCATTTTTATCTAGCTTGGGATTTGTAATCATATTACTGTTTTACATATTTGAAAAAGTTTTAAAATCAACAATAAAGGGAAATTAAAATAGAAACAAATAAATATAATCATGTATCAGATAACTATGAGAATTAAAAAGAGGCCAGTATCACAACCATGAATTTTATTAAGAATTAATACTAGATTTTACATTTCAATAAAAGAACTTACACAAAACCACAAATAAAGATGGGGTCTATTATGTTATATGTTTTCTTAGGTCAGCTTCCTTAGAAGCAGAATGTGAGATGGGGATTTATGTGCAAGTGATTTATTAGGAGAATATGCTCAGAAAAATCCTCTATGGGAGTGAGGGAAGCAGGCTAGTCAAGTGAAGCAAATTAGCAAGGAGGTGATTTCAGATAAAACCTTGTCTCAGACTGATCGCACATAGAGATATGAAACCTAAATTATGCCAGAATTTGTTCTGCCTAGACAAGGGGCTGGGCTTGTATAGGCCTGTATCTGTCATTCATTGGATAAAGGCCATTCCAAAGGAGAGGCATATAACTCTCAAGTAACCTAGGAGTGATGGATCTAGCTATGAGTGTCCCTCCAGAGATTGGTAGCAGCAACTCCTGAACAGCTACAAGTGGGGAATACCAAAGAAGTAAAAAGAGTTCCTGAGATCTGGGCAGGACTACACAGCTTCTACAACATCCATGTGTAAGTTCCATGAGTTAAATTCCTCCTAGAATTTTGCTCTGAGAAAAGCACACTATGTGGTCTATCGTGGTCTGAATGCTGTAATGACAATGATTATAATTATAATGTGGTGCATACTAGGTGGCATTCATCTCCCATAAAGGGTTTTGCATGTGTCAACTCACGTAATCCTTATTAATGACCCTAAGCTGGAGAAACTATTATTACATTTATTTTTATAGGTGAAGAAACCGAGGTAGAAAGAGTTTAAAGCTACACAGTTAATGGGAGACTGGGATTTGAACCTAGTAAAGTTCTAGAATTTCTTACCTAGTAGGGAAAGAAAAATATACATTCTCTTTATGTTGTGTTAGGCTACAACCTGGGCCACAACTGACTGCACTGAGAATTAACACTGAATTCAAAGGCAGCTCTCTCCAGACCAGACGTGAGAAAGGCCAGTAGGCTATCAAAGGCATTGGATGAGATATCTGTTGAGTGATACTGTAATCTGAATACTGGTCAGTTAATCAAATCACAATATTTAAATGTGACAAAAGGTAGAGAGTCAGGAGTAGAGGTCAAAGTCTTAGATAGAAGCCAGTAAGCAGAGACCTTCAAAGGATAGAAACAGGATCAGTAGATGGAAGTGGAAAGAGGAAGGAAGTAATGAGAGGATGAATCTTACATATATATGAGTGGGCACAGAGTTGGGGCAGGAACTCCAAAGGAACTGACAAGGGAACTGAGACACTAGTCTGGGGCTGCAAAAATTGTTAATGGGACACGTCTCTTGTTGTGGCACATCAACCCACATTTTAGCTGTTGTAATGTATTTTTAATATAATAAAACTTCATCAACATATTTTTTTAACAACTGAACTGAAGGAAAATATAAATCCCATCTGATGAGCTGGGATGCCTCATTTTATCAGACAAGGGGGCCAAAAATATCCATTATGTTTCCTTTTATGACTTAGCTGTTGAATGGCATAAAGCTAAATCTAGTTTCAAGACTGGGAACAATTTTATTCCCATATTCTGATAAAATATTATATATGTATAAGGATTGCTCATGGCACTCATTTTTTGATCTGTAACTGTTCTGCTTTAATCTAGGTTTGATATTTTAAGCTTCCTTTTTTGAAAACAAGCACAGCATAAATTTTAAATAGCAATATGGGAGAGATGAAAATGTTATTTCATATCAGGTCATGGTGTAGGAATATATGACAAAGTAAGTTGATAGACATAAAGTAAAACTTCATGGAGTAAAAGCATGTGACAAAAGACAGGAAGTTAATTTACACATTAGCAAAGTACACAGCTCCTTAAAATGCAGCCAAGAGTGGCAAAGAATGGCCAAGGAAACCATTTCCTTGCGTAGCAAGAGCAAAATACTTTATGTTGGGAAACAGGAAGATGGAAATTCATACTGGTTGTGACTATTACTATTTATTTAATCTTTTGTAAAATCAGTTATTGTAAAAGTTTGTAAAAAAAAAAAGCAAAAACTGAAGTGTGAGAGTAAATGCAAAGTAACTGAATAAATACATTAAATAGTACTTGACTAGATTAGAACTTTGTTACTTAATGCAATAATTATCAACTCTTAAAAGCTGTGGAACATCAATAATAACATAACCCAATGCAGAAGTAAAACTAAAACCTCCCAGATCTCAACTAATCAGAATTTTTAGGACATAACTACATTTTTTGTTTCTAATTTTTTTCTATTAACCGAGAGTTCACCATTTAGTCCATTTTGCTTCAACCCTCTGCAGCTAAAAATATCTATAATTATCATGGTAGCCATCAGTTTTCATTGTTGTTAGGGGAGCCTCTTTGATAGAATATAAATGTTACGACTAAAGGTGCTTTTAAGGAAATACATTTCTCACTTGCCACAGGAAGTTTTGTAAAAATACTCAGCACAGTATCTGGCCCAGAGTAAAAATGCTCTGTGCATGAAAAATTAGTATTAGTATTGATATCATGATTGGCCCACCTATAATAAAGTAGAAAGCAGAAAGACTACTAAGTTATTGAAGATTTCCTTTATTTTTCAACCCAAGTTTATTTCTTTCTATGATAGTTTTTCATATTTATTGTATAATTTTTTTAAATAGAAAGAAGAAAAAAATAATGTCAATAAATAAATAGCTGGGCAACCTTTAGCTGTGCTTTAGTAAACTGTTTTAAAACTTTTTCTTTCCTTTGAGAAGTGCAAAATGTTTCTACACATATTCATCATCTATCTGCATAGCAGTTCTGTGTAATAAAGGGCAGTCACTGTACCCAGTGCATAGAGGAAAAAACATACAGAGGTTAAGTGATTTTCCTTCTTGGTAAAAACCGAACTAGAACCTCTGGCACTTGGTACATGAAGCTCTCACTATTTGGCTTAAGACCATCTTGCTACCAAACAATATTAATTACTAAGCACTAAAATATTCATGAGCACAACAATCACATGGATTGATTTAGGCCCTTAACATGTGGTGGGAAACCATTTCTTGCCTCCTTCTCCTAACAACTAAAGCCCCAATTAGCTAAAATGTGCACTTAACAGTTTTAAATTTTAAATTTCCACCTGTGATACCCTTTGAAGATATCATGTAACTCTAAAACAGAAATGAGATTAAAATAAATAGATGGATACAGTCTTGCACAGAAAATTAGAAAAACATAACATCTTACAATCTAGGATATACTGCTTACAACTCAACCCAAAGCTGGCTTCTAGTGATAATCATAGAGGTGGTAAGACAGAAGAGATTAAGATGCACTTTGGAAGTAGAGCTGGCTGGGTTCGCTGACAAATTAGGTGTGAGAGAAAGAGTCTAAATTCCAACTTTTGAGTCTGAGCAGCAGAGTGAATGTAGAATTATTTCCTAAGATGAGGAAAATGGGAAGAACATGTTGGGGGAGATGGAGAATTTGATTTTAAAAATATTAAGTGTAAGGTGCTCAATATCCAGTTAGATGGAACTATCACATAGGCAGTTACATACTTTAGACCAAGACTTACAGGAGTGATCAGAGCCAAAGATAGAAATGTGGGGGTCATTTGGGTGGCAGGGAACTAGATGGGATCACCAAATGGAGAATTCAGGTCAAGATTTCTGATGGCTGAAAATTAGAAACACTGAGCCAAGGAGGATCCCACAGACAAGATGGTGCAGTTAGGGAGTTTGTGATGCAGTATGGTATCCCAGAAACCGAGGGAAGAAAACATTTCAAGACATGTTCCCAAAGTAATGATCAATTCTATTAAATGCTACTAAGAATTCAAATAAGAGGACTGAGACGAGATTCTTGAGTTTTGCAACATGAGGTTCATTATTGACCCTGAAAATGAGATTTCTATTGGAAATAAAGTTCTAATTGAAATGAGTTGAAATATGAAATGAGAAATTAGAGACAAAAGATAAACAACCAGTTCTGGCAGTTTAGTCAAACAGCAAAGCAAAAACAGGACAGTAGCTGGAAGGATATATGGGGTCAAGCTTTCTGAGGTTTTTTTTGGTTTTGTTTGTTTAGACTGACTTGGTTTGTTTGCTTTGTTAAACATGAGAGATAGTACATCATGTCTGTATGCTGTTGAGAATATAATAGAGAGAGAAAAACTGATGGTACAGAGGCAAGGAGGAATAACTCCAGGAACAGAGTCCTTAAGTAGAAGAATGACACCAAGTGTATAATTGATATATCAGCCATAGTTTCAAGCATCAATAATTTATTCACTGTAATAGGAGAAAGGTAGAATGCACCAGTTATAGATGCAGATAGTTTATAAATGGTGTGAAAAAAGATGAGGAAGGCCTATTCTGCTTACCCCTATTTTGTTAGTGAAAAGAGAAAAAAAAAGGCATGAAAGTGATTTTGAGGAGAGGGAAGTTGGGAGAAGAGAAGATCTAAAAAGTGGTCTCGAAGAGGGGGAGAATGAACTGACTAGGGAAAACTGTAGTACTGGCATTGAGTACTTGGGAACTATAGCATGGCTCTGTGTTTTTTTCCAGGCATCTTTAACTAACTGTTCATCCACAGGCACTGAGACTGAAGACAGTTGGATTTAACCAAGATTGGGGTTTGCCAGTGAGTATAATGATGGGAGAGAAAATTAGAAGAATTAGGAGTGTATAAAGGGTAATGATTATAGCAATGATTATAGAATCTAAACCAGAGAAGGAGGGACGCCTGGGTGGCTCAGTCGGTAAGCGGCCGACTTTGGCTCAAGTCATGATCTCACAGTTGATGAGTTCAAGTCCCGCATCAGGCTCCGTGCTGACAGCTCTGAGCCTGGAGCCTGCTTTGATTCTGTGTCTCCTCCTCTCTGCCCCTCCCCAGCTTGCACTCTGTCTCTGTCTCTCTCAAAAATAAATAAATGTTAAAGAAAAAAAATTTAAACCAGAGAAGGAAAGGACTAAGTACATTTGCAGATTAATGGAAAAAGCAATAATAAATGCATTAAAAATATCAGCTGGTTCAAGAATGGAAAAGTCTATGGCTCTTATCCCCTTTTCTGCAATGGTATGAATATTTTTATAACAAAAGATTTCTTAGAAATGTTAACTATCATATAATATTATTGTATAACAGTCTACATTAAAATGATACTAATTTGGTGGAAACTCAGTGAAAGTTACACAGTTTTTTGACAAATAATTACAAACTTTCATTTATGTATTCCAAACCTAAATCATAGGAAAGTCCAATTAAACCAGCATTGCCTGTTGGGTTTGTCCAGTACCTAAATCTGTTTTGACTCATTCTTCTCAAACTCTATATCGAAATGAATCCCCAAGCACTTTGAATTCTTTTTTCCATAATGCTTCTTTTATTTGTATTACTTCCTTTCATATATACCTTAGACTCATAACAATACAATCTTCATCTAAAGACTCCAGCCTACATTGCACTGCAGGATTAACCATCAGGTTCCCTGACTTATGCTCCATTTGCAACCTAAATGTGTCTCAAATACAGCTAACTTTGCTTCATTTTATGTCCCAATGCAAAATGTTCACATCTTTACAATACTATCCAGTTAATCTGGAATTTCCTGTGCTTTTACATTGTTTTATGTCTTCCCCTTTCCTCCCTGTTTCTATTCCATACCCCATCCTGTGTATGCCTAAACCTGCCCCTGGAATATTCAGAGGTTCCACTGTGCATTTAGGCAGCTGTGAGGGAGAGACCTTGAGAATCCTGGACACCAGGGGACCACAACTAGCTGGCAAAGATCTTCTTTGGCAGCCTTGGTTTGGAAACACTTCACAGGCCGTTTCTTGTGAGCTGGGCAGAGATTGCTCTTTTGGAAAACTCCCTCCTAGTCAGCTGCATGCTGGCTGGCCTCTGTGCAAAAGTATGATCCTTCAAAAGAAGGCAGCAGAAGTTTGCTTGGGAATCATTTGTTAAAGATGAGAACGATTGTGATTTTGTGAATTCAATCCTAAGACCAACCAACTTTCTTTCCTTCCTTCAAACATATGGTATGAATATAGAGAGACAAGTTAGTTTAGTGACTTAACTAAACTTATTTATCATCTCCCCCTTTCCAAAAGTAAAAAAAATAAAATTTATAAAGGAGAAAAAAAGCCATGGTGGTTTCACAGCTTAGTTAGAATAGCTGGTGACCCAGCTAAATTCTTCAAAAGCTTTGGCCAGAGGGAGGGGCAAATATGTAAGATAACAAGATATTGATATTTTATACAACATAGAGGAGCCGATTATTAGGTCCATAGAATAAAAGAATTTAGCCAAATGCCAGGTTATAAATTCTTTTCCTGAACACGTAATCTAAAAGCCTAAGAAAGTGTCATTCATGAAACCTGCTGATTGTTCAGGCTGTATGCAAGAAACATTTCTTTGTACTGTCTTTCCAATAGTAAGATTAAAATGATGGCCTAAGGAAGACAGAATACAAAGATGTTGGTGAGTGACTTCCTGTGTATAGGAGATGTTTCAGGGACACTGCAGACTGGGCCTTCGAAAGTATGTCACTACTTCCTCCCCACATGTTCACAGCATGAGCCCAAACAGCCAACTGGCCTCCTCCTTGTTTCAGGGCAGACAGAGGTCAATGTGACTCAGGATAGAAAGTTGCCAATGGGAAAATGAAAACAGACCTAACTGAATGGATTGCAAGAACTGAAAGAAATCACATCAAAGCTCATGAGGTTCACAGAGTGACCCACAGAATGTATAAAGTTCACCAGTTTCTCATTGGCAATTCAGGTGCAATTCAGAGCAAAGTGTCAGTCCATGCAAATCGCATGACTTGGATCTCCAATGCTTTGCTTTCCACAAAAATGGAAGGTTCTGCAAACACTGCATTTTCTCCCATTATATTTGGTGTATCTAGGGAGGAATGTCAATGAACATATTGTTAGAGAATGTTGTTGGTAAAAACGCGATCATAAATCTGGAGTGTTTATATGTCTTATTATACTTTTTAAAGGCTCTACCATAGACTAAACTTAAGAAAATTGGTAGTGTCTGGGGAACACATTAAAAATGAGTTATGTATACAGCCCAACTCAGAAAGCCCAAAAATCAGTTGATCAAATATAAGTGGGTCTATTACTGGATATATAACTATAGCTACAGCTATAGGTATATTCTTGTGTATGTATATGTGTGTGTGCATAATATATATATATATGTACACACAAAGACACACACACTTATATATATACACACAGACAGTCCTTATGCCAATATCATAGTCTTAATTATTTATAGCTTTATAGTAAATTCTCTTTTTCTTTCATTCAAAATTATTTTGGCTATTTTAGATCTTTTGCATTTCCATATAAATTTTAGAGTCTGCTTGTCAGTTTCTATAAAAAAGCCTTCTGGACTTTTAATCAGCTTAACATTGAAACCATAGACCAATTTGTGAAGAAATGACAGTTTAACAATATGGGATCATCCAATGCAGAAACATGGTATATTTCTACATATATTTATGTGTAATTTCTATCAGCAATGTTTCATAGTCTTTAGTATACAGAACTTGCACATAATTAAAATTTTTTCCTCTATCTTGGGTTTTTGATGCTACTGTGAATGGTATTGCTTTTAATTTTTATTTTTAAATTTTTTATTACTAGTATATAGTCATTTTTGTGTATCAACCTTATAAACTGTAATCTTTCAAAATGCGCTCATTAGTTATGAAAACTTTGTTTTTTAGATTAAGATTTTCTGTATATATGATCTTTATATCTGAAAACAAAGACAATTTTACTTTTTGGTTCCAAAATATAACTTTTTTCTTTATTCTTATTACATAGGCTACCTTCAGTACAATGCTCAATAGATATGATGAACATAAGTATATTTGCCTTGTTTCTGATTTTAGAAGATGGAATGTCATTGGGGCACCTGGGTGGCTTGGTTGGTTAAGCGTCCGACTTCGGCTCAGGTCATGATCTTACGGTCCGTGAGTTCGAGCCCCGCGTCGGGCTCTGTGCTGACAGCTCAGAGCCTGGAGCCTGTTTCAGATTCTGTGTCTCCCTCTCTCTCTGCTCCTCCCCTGTTCATGCTCTGTCTCTCTCTGTCTCAAAAATAAATAAACGTTAAAAAAAAAAAAAAAAAAGAAGATGGAATGTCATTTACTCTTTCACTAGTAAGTCTAATGTTAGCTGTGTATTTTGTTATAAATACTATAAGTTGAGAAAATTCCCTTCCATTTCTACACAATCATGAAATGAGTATTGAATTGTACTCAGTGTTTTTTCTGCATCTGTTTGGATGATCATATTTTTTATCTTTATTCTTATAAAATGTGAATCTCATTGATTATCAAAAACTAAACCAAATTTCAGTTCCCAAATTAATCCCACACCGGCTTACAACTTGACAAAAAAATTTCTGAGGATTCTTGCATTGATATTCATGAGAGGTGTTAGTTTATAGTTTTATTTTCTCATGTTTCTTTTTTCTGGTTTTATTTTTTATCAGGTGGTGCTGGTCTCATTAAATGAAGTAAAAATTTTTTCATTTATCCCTTATTTTGCAAAAGAGTTTGTGCAAGATAGGTATTATTTCTTCCTTAAATGTCTAGCAGAATTACTGGTAAAGTCATCCAGACCTGGAATTTTCATTGTTCAAATATTTCAGATTACAAATTCAATTTCTTTAACTTAAATAGAGTTATTCAGATTTGCTCTTTCTTCTTGTGTATGTTTTGTTAATTTGTACTTTGCAACTAATTTGTGCATTTCATCTATGTTGAATTTATTTCCATATAATTGTTCATTATATTTCCTTCCTATCCTCTTAATGTCCACAGGATCATTGATTTATAATAATCATAGTTTGTGTTCTATTCTTCTTGGTCAATATTTTCAGAGTTTTCCAATTTCATTAAGTTTTTCAAAGACCCTGTTTTTGGTTACAATTATTTTTGTCTATTATTTGTACATTTTCTGTTTTACTGATTTTTAATATTAGATTTATCACTTCCTCTCTTCTCTTACTTTGGGTTTTATTTGCTTTTTCTGGCTTTTTAAAGTAGAAGCTTACAACATTATTTTTCACTTTTCTTCCTCTTTAATATAAGCATTTAACTTTCTTCTAAACACTACTTTAACTTCATAATAAGAGTTTTGATAATATTTTTTGTTATTCAATTCAAAATATTTTGTAATTTTTTTCTTTATAAATGTATAAAGTTAAGTGTCCAACTCGTGATTTCAGCTCAGCTCATGATTTTGTGGTTGTGAGATTAAACACTGCATCAGGCTCTGCACTGACGGTGTGAAGCCTCCTTGGGATTCTCTCTCTACCTCTCCTTCAGCCCCTCCAACTCTTGTGCTCTCTCTCTCTCAAAATAAATAAATAAACATTTAAAAAATTAAAATTAAAAATATTTTCATTTATTGATATCTAGTTTAATTTACTTTTGGTCATAAAATTAAATTGCTAAATATATTAAAGCCAGAATAGCAATATGTACATAAGACAAACTAGATTTTAAACCAAAGACTGTAACAAGAGATGAAGATGGGCACTATATCATAATAAAGGGGACTATGCAACAAGAAGATCTAACAGTTACAAATATTCATGCCATCAACTTGGGAGCACCCAAATATATAAAACAATTAATAACAAACATAAAGGGGGAGGAGCCAAGATAGCGGAACAGCATGGAAGCTTTGTGTGTCTCCTGTCCATGAAATACAGCCAAACCAACACTAAACCATCCTACACAACTAGAAAACCGATTGGAAGATTAACACAACAATCTGCACAACCGGAACCACAGAATTCAGCAGGTACGCACGACACAAAGAGCTGAACTTGGGGAGCAAGAAGCCCCGAAAGGTAGGGAACTCCTTTTGCAGGCAGAGAGAGGACGGAGACTGGGGGGGGGGGAGCATATGGGAAAAGCACCCCTCCCCAAAAGCAGCTGGAGAGAAAGTGGAAAATTGGAAACACCCTCAGGGACTAAACTAAAAGAGGAGAAAGGAGAGGGTTTAAATTCCATTAAGACTGTAAACAAGGGGAGCGCAAAGGCTGCAACTCTGCAGCTCCATACCTGGTGGTGCTCTGGTGGGAAAGGTGAATCCCCAGGAACAAAGTGAGGTCTGGGAGGTTCTCAGGCCACACAGGGAAAAGCGGTTCCACTGCTGGAAGGACATTTGGTAGAGACTGTTGAAGCCACCTGGTCCCAGCAGACCCCGGAAGGCAGCCACATTCGCTGGTGCTGGGGCAAGGTTGTTGAGGGTGAAGCCTGGTGCCAGATGTGTGTTGCGATTTTCCTTAATCCCTGAAACGCTGATGCTATACTGTCTTGCGATCTTTTTTGGGGGCGGGCTGGCACCTGGCCGCAGTCTCGGGGCACCAGCAACAGCAGGGTCCAGTGGGTATTCCTGGGTGCAGCCAACATTCGGCCATTGCTCTTTCGGCCATTGCTCAGTGAGACCCTCCCGCAGAGGGGTGGAACGAGTCAAAGCCGCAGTCCTTTGGAAGTAAGGGGCCGGGAAAAACAGCCACATCTGAGACAAAACTTGGGAGAGAGATACTGCCTGGGGCCTGGTCATGGAGAGTGGAAAAGCGGAAAGTGGAAGAGAGCTGAAGACGGAGGACCGGTGCGCGATTGCTGATCTGGGAAAACAGACTGGGTGGCTGGGTGGCGCCATTTTTCACTGCTCCCGCGCATGCGCATGCGCACCTACGAGCACCGCAGCAATCCACCCCAGTAGGCTAGCAGCGCCATCTAGTGGAGAGCGGAGTTGTTACACCGAGCCCCACCCAACTGGGCCAACTTTGCTCTTCAAGAACGCAAACCTCACCGCTGGCTTAATGTATGGACTATAAAGAGCTACATGGACTGACCTCTAGGGGAAAATGAAGCAATTTTAGTCCTACTTCAACCTGTTAGCAGGTTCATCCATTCAATTTTTTTTCTTTTTTTCTCTCTCTTTTTCCTTTTTCTCTTTTACACTTTCTTGAATACGGAAAGAGAAAAACTCATTTTTATTTTCAATTTTTATTAAAAATACCTGTCTTTAATTTTTGTTACTATATTTTTTATTTTTGTGCAATTTTTTTCAAATTCTACTTTACTTCGATCATTTTATTTTAGTGTATTTCAGTGTACTCACCTTTTCAAATTTTCAAACAATTTCCTTTTTTTCTTTTTTTCTCTTTTTCATTTCTTTTCTTTTTATTGAATGCAGAAATAGAAAAACTTCATTTTTACTTTCAATTTCTTTTAAAAATATTTTTATTTAATTTTTATTACTTTTTTTTTGTTTTTATGTAAATTTTTTCAAATTCTATCTTACTCCCATCATTTTATTTCAGTCTACTACAGTGTATTCATTTTTTCAAATTTTCAAACGATTTCTTTTTTCTTTTCTTTTCTTTTGTCTTTTTTTATCCTTTTTCTGTTTTTAGTTTCTTTTCTTTTTCTTAAATACAGAAAATGAAAAAATTCATTTCTTTTTAATTTTTATTAAAAATATTTTTCTATAATTTTTTCTACTATATTCTCTACTTTTGTGTATATTTTTTCAAATTCTATTTTACCCACATCATCTTTTTTCAAATTCTCAAACGATTTCCTTTTTTTTCTACCCCCCCTTTTTTTTTTGTTTCTCTAATCTCTCAAACCATTTTCAACACCCAGACCAAAACACGCCTAGGATCTAGCATCATCTATTTGATTGTTGTGTGTGTGTGTATGTGTGTGTTTAATTTTTAATTTTAATATTTTTTTAATTTTAATTTTTTTTAATTTCAATTTCTCTACCTCATTAATTCTTTTTCTCCCTTGAAAATGACAAAATGAAGGAATTCACCCCAAAAGAAAGAGCACGAAGAAATGACAGCCAGGGATTTAACCAACACAGACACAAGCAAGATGTCTGAACCAGAATTTAGAATCACGATAATAAAAATACTAGCTGGAGTTGAAAATAGATTAGAATCCCTTTCTGCAGAGATGAAAGAAGTAAAAAATAGCCAGAATGAAATTTAAAATGCTATAACTGAGCTGCAATCAGCGGATGGATGCAGCAGCGGCAAGGATGGACAAGGCAGAACAGAGAATCAGCGATATAGAGGACAAACTTATAGAGAATAATGAAGCAGAAAAAAAGTGGGAGATTAAGGCAAAAGAGTACAATTTAAGATTTAGAGAAATCAGTGACTCATTAAAAAGGAACAACATCAGAATCATGGGGGTCTCAGAGGAGGAAGAGAGAGAAATAGGGGTAGAAGGGTTATGTGAGAAAATCATAGCAGAAAACTTTCATAACCTGGGGAAAGACACAGACATCAAAATCCAGGAAGCACAGAGGACTCCCATTAGATTCAACAAAAACCGACCATCAACAAGGCATATCATAGTCAAATTCACAAAATATTCAGGCAAGGAGAGAATCATGAAAGCAGCAAGGGAAAAAAAGTCCCTAACCTACAAGGGAAGACAGATCAGATTTGCAGCAGACCTATACACAGAAACTTGGCAGGCCAGAAAGGAGTGGCAGGATATATTCAGTGTGCTGAATCAGAAAAATATGCAGCCGGGAATTCTTTATCCAGCAAGGCTGTCATTCAAAATAGAAGGAGAGATAAAAAGTTTCCCAGAAAAACTAAAATTAAAGGAGTTTGTGAGCACTAAACCACCCCTGCAAGAAATTTTAAGGGGGACTCTCTGAGGAGAGAAAAGATGAAAAAAAAAAAAAAAAAAAAAAATATATATATATATATATATATATACAAATAAATAAATAAATACCAAAAGCAACAAAAGATTAGAAAGGGCCAGAGAACACCACCAGACTCCAACTCTACAAGCATTATAATGTCAATAGATTCATATCTTTCAGTACTCACTCTAAACGTCAATGGACTCAATGCTCCAATCAAAAGACATAAGGTAACAGAATGGATAAGAAAACAAGATCCATCTATACACTGTTTACAAGAGACCCACTTTAGACCTAAAGACACCTACAGATTGAAAATAAGGGTATGGAGAACCATCTATCATGCTAATGGTCAACAAAAGAAAGCCAAAGTAGCCATACTTATGTCAGACAATCTAGACTTTAAAACAAAGACTGTATCAAGAAATGCAGAAGATCATTATATCATAATCAAGGGGTCTATAGACCAAGAAGACCTAACAATTGTAAACATTTATGCACCAAATGTGAAAGCACCCAAATATATAAATCAATTAATCACAAACATAAAGAAACTCATCGATAGTAAGACCATAATAGTAGGAGACTTCAACACCCCGCACACAGCAATGGACAGATCATCTAATCAAAAAATCAACAAGGAAACAATGGCTTTGAATGACACACTGGACCAGATGGACTTAACAGATATATTCAGAACATTTCTTCCTAAAGCAGCAGTGCACATGGAATGTTCTCCAGAATAGACCATATACTGGGACACAAATCAGCCCTAAGTAAGTACAAAAAGATAGGGATCATACCGTACATATTTTCAGACCACAGTGCTATGAACCTCGAAATCAACCACAAGAAAAAATTTGGAAAGGTAACAAATACTTGGAGACTGAAGAACATCCTACTAAAGAATGAATGGACTAACCAAGCAGTTAAAGAAGAAATTAAAAAGTATATGGAAGTCAATGAAAATGATAACACCACAACCCAAAACCTCTGGGACGCAGCAAAGGTGGTCATAAGAGGAAAGTATACAGCAATCCAGGCCTTCCTAAAGAAGGAAGGAAGGTCTCAGATACACAACCTAACCTTATGCCTTAAGGAGCTGGAAAAAGAACAGCAAATAAAACCCAAAACCAGCAGAAGACAGGAAATAATAAAGATTAGAGCAGGAGTTAATGCTATCGAAACCAAAAAGACAGAACAGATCAATGAAACCAGAACCTGGTTCTTTGAAAGAATTAACAAAATTGATAAACCACTAGTCAGTTGGATCAAGAAGAAAAAGGAAAGGACCCAATAAGTAAAATCAAGAATGAAAGAGGAGAGGTCACAACCAACACAACAGAAATAAAAACAATAATAAGAGAATATTATGAGCAATTATATGCCAATAAAATGGGCAATCTGGCAGAAATAGACAAATTCCTAGAAACATATACACTACCAAAACTGAAACAGGAAGAAATAGAAAATTTGAACAGACCCATAACCAGTAAGGAAATAGAATTAGAGATCAAAAATCTGCCAAAAAACAACAGTCCAGGACCAGATGGCTTTCCAGGGGAATTCTACCAAACATTTAAGGAAGAGTTAACACCTATTCTCTTGAAACCGTTCTAAAAGATAGAAATGGAAGGAAAACTTCCAAATTCTTTCTATGAAGCCAGCATTATCTTGATTCTAAAAAGGAATCTCTTAAAAAGGAGAACTATAGACTAATTTTCCTGATGCACATGGATGCAAAAATCCTCAACAAGGTATTAGCCAACCGGATCCAACAATACATTAAAAAAATTATTCACCACAACCAAGTGGGATTTATACCTGGGATGCAGGGCTGGTTCAATATCCGCGAAACAATTAATGTGATTCATCACATCAATAAAAGAAAGGACAAGAACCATATGATCCTCTCAATAGATGCAGAGAAAAGATTTGACAAAATACAGCAACCTTTCTTGATAAAAACCCTCAAGAAAGTAGGGATAGAAGGATCATACCTCGAGATCATAAAAGCCATATATGAATGACCCAATGCTAATGTCATCCTCATTGGGGAAAAACTGAGAACTTTCCCCCTAAGGTCAGGAACAAGACAAGGATGTCAACTCTCACCACTGTTATTCAACATAGTATTGGAAGTCTTAGCCTCTGCAATCAGACAACACAAAGAAATAAAAGGCATCCAAATCAGCCAGGAGGAGGTCAAACTTTCACTCTTCGCAGATGACATGATATTCTATATGGAAAACCCAAAAGACTCCACCCAAAAACTGCTAGAACTGATTCATGAATTCAGCAAAGTTGCAGGATATAAAATCAATGCACAGAAATCGGTTGCATTCCTATACACCAACAATGAAGCGACAGAAAGAGAAATCAAGGAATCGATCCCATTTACAGTTGCACAAAAAGCCATAAAATACCTAGGAATAAATCTAACCAAAGGGGTGAAAAATCTATACACTGAAAACTATAGAAAGTGTATGAATGAAATTGAAGAAGACACAAAAAAAAAAATGGAAAAAGATTCCATGCTCCTGGATAGGAAGAACAAATATTATTAAAATGTCAATACTACCCAAAGCAATCTACATATTCAACGCAATCCCTTATTAAATTAACACCAGCATTCTTCACAGAGCTAGAACAAATAATCGTAAAATTTGTATGGAACCAGAAAAGACCCCGAATAGCCAAAGCAATCTTGAAAAAGAAAACCAAAGCAGTAGGCATCACAATCCCAGACTTCAAGCTGTACTAAAAAGCTGTAATCATCAAGACAGTATGGTACTGCCACAAGAACAGACACTCATTCTGTTCACTCAAAATAGAAATGGAAGGAAATCTTCCAAATTCACTACCCTAATATCAATACCAGAAAGACTCCACTAAAAAAGAGAACAACAGGGCAATATCCCTGATGAACATGTATGCAAAAATTCTCAATAAAATACTAGCAAATCTAACCAACAGTACATTAAGTGAATCATTCACCACTATCAAGTAGGATTTATACCTAGGATGCATGGGTGATTCAATATTTGCAAATCAACCAACATGATACACCACATTAATAAAGAATAAGAATCATGTGGTCCTTTCAATGGATGCAGAACAAGCATTTGACAAAGTACAACATCCATTCATGATAAAAACCCTCAACAAAGTAGGGTTAAAGGGAACATACCTCACATAGTAAAAGCCATATACAAAAACACACAGTTAATATCATCCTCAATGGGGGAAAACTGAGATTTTCTTCTATGGTCAGGAACAAAACAGGGATTTCTACTCTCACTACTGTTATTTAACATAGTACGGGAAGTCCTAGCCACAGCAATCAGACAACACAAAGAAATAAAAGGCATTCAAATAAGCAAGGAAGAAGTCAAACTTTCACTATTTGCAGATGACATTATACTCTATATAGAAAACCTGAAAGACTCCACCAAAAAGTTTCTAGAACTGATACATGAATCAGTAAAGTCTCAGGATAGAAAATCAAGGTACATAAATCTGTTGCATTTCTATACACCAATAATGAAGCAGAAGAAAGAGAAATCAAGGAGTCAATCCCATTTAAAATTGCACCAAAACCCATAAAACATCTAGGAATAAACCTAACCAAAGAGGTAAAAGTTTTATACTCTGAAAACTAAAAAACACTGATGAAAGAAATTGTAGATGACACAAAGAAATGGAAAAACATTCCATGCTCATGGATTGGAAGAACAAATATTGCTAAAATGTCTATACTACCCAATCTCCACATTTAATGCAATCCCTATCAAAATACCAACAGCATGTTTTGCAGAGCTACAGCAAGTAATCCTAAAACTTGTATGGAACCATAAAAGACCCAGCTAGCTAAGGAAGTCTTGAAAAAGAAAACCAAAGCTGGAGCAACACAATTCTGGACTTTAAGTTACATTACAAAGCTGTAGTGATCAAGACAGTGTGGTACTGGCACAAAAATTGACACATGGATCAATAGAACAGAATAGGAAACCCAGAAATGAACCCACAACTATATGGTCATTTAATCTTCGACAAAGCAGGAAAGAGTATCCAGTGGAAAAAAGTCTCTTCAAAAAATAGCGTTGAGAAAACTGGACAGTTACATGCAGAAGAATGAAACTGGACTACTTTCTTACACCATACACAAAAATAGATTCATAATAGATTAACGACCTAACTGTTAGACAGGAAACCATTAAAATCCTAGAAAAGAACACAGGCAATAACCTCTTTGACACTGTCTACTAGATATGTCTCCTGATGCAAGGGAAACAAAAGCAAAAATAAACTATTGGGACTTCATCAAAGTAAAAAGCTTCTGTACAGTGAAGGAAACAATCAAGAAAACTAAAAGGCAACTTATGGATTGGGGGAAGATATTTGCAGATGACATATCTGATACAGGGTTAGTATCCAAAATACATAAAGAACTTATAAAACTTAACAAATAATCCAGTGAAGAAATGTGCAGAATACATGACTAGACATTTTTCCAAAGATATACAGATAGCCAACAGATACAAGAAAAGATGTTCAACATCATTTATCATCAGGGAAATGCAAATCAAAACTACAAACTGATATCACCTCGCACCTGTCAGAATGGCTAAAATTAACAACACAGAAACAACAGGTGTTGGTGAGGATGCAGAGAAAGGGGAACTGTTACAGTGCTATGGCAATGCAAACTGGTACAGCCACTTTGGAAAGCAGTATGGAGGTTCCTCAAAAAGTTAAAACTAGAACTACTATATGATCCAGCAATTGCACTACTAGATATTTACCCAAAGGATACAAAAATACTGATCTGAACACCCAGATGTTTATAGCAGCATTATCAACAATAGCCAAATTATAGGAAGAGTCCAAATGTCCATCAACTGATGAATAGATAAAGAAGATGTGGTGTGTGTGTGTGTGTGTATACAATGGAATATTACTCAGCCATAAGAAAAAAGAATTAAATCTTGCCATTTTTGCCAATGATGTGGATTAATACAGAGAATATTATGCTAAGCAAAATAAGTCACTCAGAGAAAGACAAATACCATATGACTTCACTCATATGTGGAATTTAAGAAACAAAACAAATGAATGTAGGGGGTATAAAAGAGAGGCAAACCAAGAAATAGACTCTTAGCTAAAGAGAACAAATTGATGGTTACCAGAAGAGAGGCAGGTGGGGGTGATGGTTTAGATAGGTGATGGGGATTAAGGAGGGCATTTGTGACGAACACCAGGTGTTGTTGTAAGTGTTGAATCACTAAATTCTACACCTGAAACTAATATTATATTGTATGTTAACTAATTGGAATTTAAACAAAAACTTGAAAGAAAAATAAATAAAATTACTATATTAATGATAAATTTTTAAAATTTCAGTCCTTTTATGTTTATTGAGCCTTTTAATGGTTTGAGCATACATCTGGGTGAAAGTTTCATATGCAACCTGAAAGAGTATGCATTATTCTTCGTTATGTTCCCTTTTCTTTCTTTATTTTAAAGTTTATTTATTATGAGAGAAAGTGAGGAGGGGAAGGGAAGAGAAAGGACTCTGCACTGTCAGCAAGGAGCCTGACACAGACTCAATCTCACAAATTGTGAGATCATGACCTGAGCCCAAATCAAGAGTCAGTTCCTTAACTTACTGAAACACAGGCACCCCTGTTGTGTTCCTTTCTATATATACGTTAATTAAATCAAGTTGTTTGATAGTATTGTTCTGGTCATCTGTGTTTTCTGGCAGAGAGAGGATCCTTTAAATTCTGTCAGTTTCTGTTACATCTATCCTAGGAAATTTTCCATCTTGAAGTCTACTTATTGTTCTGGCCAACCCAGATTTCTTATGTTTATACATTCTGAGTTTTTCATTCTTTTTAACCTATTTGATTTTCTTATACATGTCATATAGGTCTACTTTTGTGTGTAATAATCTCTGCCTTTTAAAATAGTATTCTTAGACCATTTATAGTTAAAATAATTATCAGTATGGCTGTTATTTTCAAATCTACCATTTGCAGTTCATGTGTTAATTGTTCATCTGCACTTCATCCAGTATTCCTCTTTTCTTGCTTCTTTATGATTGTGTATATTTTATATTCACTATTAATTGATGTATTTTATATTTTATAAGATAGTCTTATATTGGATTTATATTAAGCATCTGTACCTTATTACAGTCTAGTCTATTTTCAAATAATATTATACTACTTCATGTGGTATACTTACAAAATATAATTTTTGGACAGAAGCACCTACACATCATAGATGTAGTCTGCCCTTGAGAGACTTATTAAAGAGGTGTGCATTGGCCCTGGTGGGCTTGGTGACTTTGGGTGGGGAATTCCAGGCTCAGAGAATGGTCTGGATTAAAGAACATGTAGGTGGGTGTATCCTTTTGACCCTGTACACTTTCACCAAATGGAAGGGCAACAGCTAGATGAGGACTGCAGCAAGACTTTCTACAGTTCAAGGCCCAGGGTCTATGGGCAATATTACCTTCTAACTTTGACTATGGTCTTTAGCATTATGTCCTCAATAATTGGTTATATCTCTTCATCAGAGCTTCTAATTTGAGATAGATTTGGAAATAATTTCTCTTGGAATTAACTTCACAGTAAAAAAGTAGAGTGGGAAAGAAGAAAAGGCTAAAAATCTAAGGAACCTTTAGACAAAGTGGTGAAAATATTTGAATTTTCACTGCCTGACAATTTCTCTGGATTAATTACTAGGGCAGTATAATTAACTAATTCATAACTTCATAGTATTATTCTGGTCAGTACCAAAATTTTATGATTCCTTTCTCTTCTTTGGATCTTCCTCCTCTTTTCAAGACCTTCTTCTTTGCATGGGTCTAAATTCCTATTTTCACATATTTCTGTACATCTTTAAATGTCTAAATATTTTCCCCAAATTGAGGCTGTTTCTACTACCACTGAAAATATTAAATTTTTAAAATATTTTTTAATATTTATTTATTTTTGAGAGAGAGAGAGAGCATATGAGTGGAGGAGGAGCAGAGAGAGGGTGACACAGAATCCAAAGCAGGCTCCAGGCTCTGAGCCGTCTGCACAGAACCCAATGCTGGGGCTCGAACTCATGAAGTGTGAGATCATGACCTGAGCCAAAGTCAGTCACTCAACCTACTAAGCCACCCAGGTGCCCTGAAAATATTAAATTTTAATAATTATATTCTGTTTAATTTTATTACCTATTTCATGTAGAAATAATGACACTGGTACTTGGGAGAAGAGAACTCAATTGATTTGTACTAGCAAAATTGGGTTCACACACACACACACACACACACACACACCATAGTTAAAACCAATGATTATTTCAAAGAAAATGTTAAAAGTTTTTTTTCTTCCTTAGTTAAATGGGACTGTGCTATCCAAAGAATGACTGCTTCTCTAAACTATGTCTAAACTATGACAAATTTAGGGGCACTTGGGTGGCTCAGTCGGTTAAGTTTCTGACTTCGGATCAGGTCATGATCTCATGGTTCATGAGTTCGACTCCTGCATCAGCTCTATGCTGACAGCTTAGAGCCTGGAGCCTGCTTTGGATTTTGTGTCTGCCTCTCTCCTGATCACCTCTCTCTCTCTCTCTCTCTCTCTCTCTCTCTCTCAAAAATAAATAAACATTAAAAAAAAACTTTTAAAAAAATCTATGACAATTTTGGCCTAATCACATATTAAACATTTATTAAGTTGTCACATCAGGATAGATCGTGTACCTAATATTAAAAAGGTATGTTCTCTCCTCAAAGAGCTAATGTTCTAAAGTTAAGAGAGGGAGAAATAACATAAACAAACAGAGACAGGAATGGATCCAAACTCAGTAGAGACTCTCTTTATTATAGTTTCCTTTTTTGATCACTCCCTGATTGTGTACAAATAGACTTTTGGCATGTGAAATTATGTCATTGTTTAAATTGGCAGTTTGGGAAACTGGCTTGACCTGACTCCACCTCTTTCAGCCTGAAGGATAGTCCCATCTTGGGTGGCCTTCCCATCAGAAAAGTGTCTCAGACAGGATGCCAGAGCCTGGTCTGTGGCCTACAGCACAGGAACTTTCCAGAGGCAGCTTTGAGATAACCCATCTCTAACAGCCAGAATATTAGTTGATTCAAAGTGACATGGATTCACTGGAGTCCAGTGGATTTCAGTCTTCACAGTAGAGAGAGAGAGGAAAAAAAACTTGTTCAATTCATCGTGTAGCATGATTGCTAAATATTCTTGCCAACAGTCTTTTAAAAGTTATAGTTAAAATGTTGATGAAATGTGCAAAGAATACAGAGAATATAAAAAGTGAAGTTAGCCCTGGTGGGAGAGAAACAATGGGGAGAAAACCACTTACGTATAATGATATGACATATAGTCCTCACCCTTTTCTCCCTATTCACAGAAAGGAGATTGCCTTCTAATGCCTTATGAGAAGTTTTGGTAAGAGGAAAAAAATTCTGAGATTGGTAGTGGCCTCCTCTTGGCACTAATTGATCATGAAATCATTTACATTGATCTCCTCGAATATCACGTGCCTAGAAATGGTGCAAACACTGTTCTCCATGCTTATGTGTCCTTGAATTGGTCTGAATTAAACCTCTAACTGGACTAAGGGCTGGTATGTATTTTGCAGCCCATGCCTTTAATAAAACCTTCACCTATTTTTATTGACAGAACTCTACAGGAAAACGCAAGCCTCATGTCAAAGGGACTAAATGTGGGGCTCTATGAAGAGAACGACTGAAAGAAAACTTAGAGGTAGTTGTATATAACCTAGAAGGGAGAAAATGGCTTCTATTTTTTGGATAACCATTAGGTAATTACATCTGTGTGAGCTTACAAGCAGAAACTGAAAACATTCCCATTAAAAGCTTTGTGAGTTCAGTCCACCAGTAGCATCGCTTAGATGGCCAGAAAGAATGTATAGCATAAAGCTAGCAGGAGGGTGTTCCACACTGCAGGATAGAATACTGTCTGATTCTGTTGCATTGAGTCTCCGGAAAATATAGCACCGCTCTGGCATTTCTTGGCTGCAGAGAATCCATGACAGCAATGACCATGGAAATTATCATGGAGTGAGGCAGAGATACTAACTTCTTGCCAAATATCCATGTGCTCCTCACATTACCCAGTCTCAATGCGATAAAGTGAGACTACTTCTGGTCAATGCTCTGTGAGCAGAAATGACCTATTTATATTTGGGCCAAAGCATTCAAAAGCCAATGCAAGTCCTTCCAGTATTTCTTTGCCTTAATGACCCTTCAGGCCACTTATTGAGTTGGAAACATTGTAAGATGGTGAAACCTGTTCGATTGGATCTACAAGTCACAACTTAGAGGAGAGTTCCAAGCTATCTCGGGATGGTTGTCAGATCCTCAGAGAATCTGGCATGCTCTTTGAGTAAGAAGGAACTTTTATATGCAAAGCCATTAAAATTTCAGGGTTTGTTTCTGTAGCATAACTGAGTGACTAACATAAGGAGACTATACCAATAGAAGGGAAGAAAAGGTTAAATGCCACACAATAGGTAAATAAATGTGTTCATGAGACATTTGTAGAAATACCTAAAATACTGTTTAGAGACTTTAGAGATATATAAATAACAGGCAGGTTAAGATTTGGTAAAATAAATGTTATTACTATTCATGTATTCCTTCCTCTTAAACCTTATTATGCTGTATATTAGAACTGATAGATCAGAGATGGCTTTTCCATTTCTCTTATTTTATATATGTGCCCCTTAAAACATGAGTGTGAAAAGTTGCTTGCCTAAACCTTCTCAGCAAATTAGTGACAGAAAATGGGATGAAAGGCAGCTTGGGGGTCTAGGAGCCAGGTAGGCATAGTGAAGGCCCTTTACAGATGACTTCATTTTCCAGCTGTCTCAGGTGCTTCCCTCTCAATGTTCTCTTAGTACTTTGCTCTACTGGTACAACTATACTTATACTCTACCGCAATTTGTGAATTCCACAGTAAAATACTTGATTATAGAGATCATTAATCTTTGTCTTCAGTGTCCAACACAGAGACTGCAGCAAAAAATGAACTAAATAAAATTTTATTGAATAAATGAAACTTCAGGTGGTATTAACGCTAAATAAAGTTTTGGGTAGGGTAGTGCTTTGGATATATGGAATATATACATTAAAATTATGTTAAAAATCCACTGATAATATTAGATAGTAGAGCAAAAAATATCTTCTCCAACACTGATAACAGTATATCTCTTACCATTCAGCCCAGAGGTTGGAATTCTCAAAAATAGAGTATACCTTAGTTTGGGTATTGAAGGTATTTAATAAAATAGAAATACAACCTGGGAAAAATGGAATGGCATATAATTATCTATCTGTTAAAACCTTGGTACAAATTAACCAACCATATAGTCTTAGCAGACATTAGGTTCCTGATGGAATGGGATGTAGTTCATTTTTAAGGAAGTGGGAGCAAGAATACGGACCTATCTGAACAGGTAAGATATCAAAGCGTAGAATCTAGGCCATCGCTTAATGGCTTTATTAAAGTCATGAAGACATGAGAAAGGTGAATATTTTGTCATCATCTTATCAAAATCAATCAGAAAGGTGAATATTCTGTCATCATTTTGTCAAAATTACAAATTAGACCTATATATAAAGTGTCTCATGGATAATTAATTAGTTGCCTTTTTTTCCCCTCATCACTTTCTAATACCTATCTTAAATTGTAAAGGAAAGGGAGGGAGGAAGGGAGGGAGGAGTTAAATATAAATTCCCTTTTCACATTATATAATATGACGTCATTGAGGTTAAATATATCTTGTTGGCAAATTCACTGCAATATGTTTTGTCAGTCAATGCCTAATACCTTGATAAGATAAATTTGCCTTCAGTTTGTCCCTACCTAATCAAACACAACTTACATTTTCATATCATCTGTATGAAATCATCAGATTGAGATTAGGAAAAATGCAGACTTCCAAGTCAATGTCTGTCCCCTATAAGAAAGGACAGCTATGTCTTAGCTATGCTAATGTTGATTATTAGATTATTCCTTTCTGTTTCATTTACTTAGGTACCAAATCACTTTGCTATATCCTTAGGTGAGGCAGCAGAGTGCCCTCAATAAAATAAACAACATTTAGATAAACATTAGATAACAACATTATCTAACGTGTGAACATACAGATACCATGCAAACTAAATCAAAAGTCTTTTTTTAATTAATGTTTTAAAGTTTATTTAGTTATTTTGGGAGAGAGAGAGAGAGAGAGAGAGGAAGCATGAGCAGAGGAAGGGTAGAGAGAAAGGGAGAGAGAGAGAATCCCAAGCAGGCTCTATACTCAGCATGGAGCCTGGTGCAGGGCTCAAACTCTCAAACTGTGGGATTATAACCTGAGCTGAAACCAAGAGTGGAACACTTAACCAGCTGAGACACCCAAGTGCCCCCTAAATCAAAAGTCTTAATGGAAAACAATTTCCTACACTTGCATGACCTTTGTAATAATAGTTTCCTTTTCTTAAAAACAAATAGTTTTATAAACTATGTATGTACTCCTAAATAGTAGAGTTTAGTTTTTCCTGGTTTTAAAATTTCTACAAAAGAAATAAAACTATATTCTCGCATGTCCTATTCTTTTCACTGAATATTGTAAGATTCACCATGTTCTGTGTAGCTATAGTAATATTCTTTGATATGACTATATGCAATTTTATTCATCTTGCTAATGACAGATACTGGTTTCCAGTTTGTTTAAAGCATTATGAACATTTGACAAATGTGGCAAGAAGTTACATATATAAGAACTAAAAATAAGACAAAATTTGGAACAATATTTTATCGTAGTTTCCTCATAGATTTGTTACTGAATCTGGACTGAGAATATGTCCAAATCAATCATGAAATCATCCTAGGAATCATGTAGTCAAATCTTTTACTTAATAGATAAGGAAACAGAGGTCCAAAGAAGATTTGACTTGGTCATAGTGACATAATTATAGAGTCAAGGATGAAAGCCAGCTCTCCAACTTCGGTAACACAGAATTCTCTTAATTTTTTATGTTGCCAAATTTCTTCACCAGCACCAGTATCCACCAGTGTTAAGGAATAAAGACCATCTGAAAACTTCCTGTTAGTCTACCCAAAAAGATCACAGTCCATGGTCAAAAATGGATAAAAAAAATATTGGTGTTATATTTTGAAAAAAAATTTTTAAATATTTTGGGCACCCATTCACCATGAGAGATGTGGCATTGAAAATACTTAAGGAAATCCTTTTTGGATTTTAGATGTAGAGGATTTGTTATAAAATTTTAGGGTAATGTTATTTTGCTTTAAAATTTTTTTAAACAAAATTTATATCTTTCCAAGTCATTAGCTATTTAAGGAACAAAACAAAACCAAAATGGTTTGCTCAATATCATATAAAGAGTTGGCCATAAATTGGAAAGAAAAATCAAGCTTTGTGGTTTTTTGTTTTTTTTTAAAGAATGAGAATGCAAAGGAAGAAACACCATTCCAGGAGAAACATTCTGGGTGGCGTATTGGAAAAGACTCTGCAAAGTTCTGTGCAATTAAAAAAAAAAAAAAGATAACTTCCTCCCTGACAGTTTGAAATTTCAATATTTTTAGAAAGTGAAAGTTAAAATGTTCTGCTACTTAAACTAAAATTCTGAAACAAGAAAGTAGATTATATCAATACAACTGTCATGGCTTGGGATAAATAAGATATATATGAGATTATTTCTGCACTTTCTGCACTAGATCATATAACTTGATAGTCAGTGTTGACAATGAGATACTTCTTGTCCTTTTTAGTATGACACATATAGAAAGATGATGTGTCTATAGATTGGCAGCTAAGGGGAGAGACATAGAGTAAAACAAACACATCTATAGAAATCTGTAAGTACCAATGGGAAAGTTGCTGGCAAAAGTCATTGATATAAGGAGCTTAGCCAGTGGATCTTTTTCCTCAAAATGTTTTCACTATGTGTCTCTAGGCAGTGTTGACATTTTTATATTCTACTATATGCATGCTTTTTCTTCATTTGGTTTTGCTTTGGCTTACTCCTAAATAAAATGTAATTCCCTTTCAATTCTTACCTTGAAGTTAGACTTTCCAAATAAAAATATTCTCTTCTGTTTTATTTCCTAAAACAACCTAAGACATAGGGAAGAATAGAGGTTTTACCTTTCTTGAAACTTGCCGTATTCACTTGCAATGCAAATTTCTTAACTTTTTATAATTTATCAACTTCTGTATCATCATCATTACCAAACTATATGACTAGAATCTATTGGGCACTCATTGCATTATACGATTTGACCTCCTGCATTAAAATGGCTATTTTAGCAATGATTTGGAATTTATCTAGATGGTTGAAATATGCATAATTCTTTCAGTTATCCCTGAAATACTGGTGCTACTGAAATACTGCCATTAAATACTGAGATAAAGAGAAGAAAATATCTCACCAATGAGCTTGAAATCACCAAAACATGATGCTAGTCTATTATCCCACAAGTCAGCTAATCTTTGCCTCAGATATAGGAAGAACAGAGAAAAATAAGAACATAATTTGTGATTCAATGTAAACTGTCACATTTTAAGGGACTATATTGTTTGTGAATACAAAAAAGAAACATACAATCTAACACATGCTTTTATTCTTGGAATGAATATCTAGTGCTGAAATCCTAAAAATACTTTAGTACTGTTGATGTACTTATAAAATAAGGCTTGTGGTAGATGACCAGGAAGAAACGCTGTAGCAAGAAACATGACATTGAATTCAGCTGTCACTAAAGATGTTCAGAGATTAAGCAATATACATGAAAGTGTATGGCACCAATCAGGTAAACTGTAAATATGTGATAGTGTTACAGAATGTGAATTCTGCCCAGTGGGGGCCCAAATCAAAAGATTTTTTAGTGTAGAATGGTCCACAGCTGCATTAGTGCTCTGTTATCTGAAAGACAAAACAGAAAGAAAGAAAGAAAGAAAGAAAGAAAGAAAGAAAGAAAGAAAGAAAGAAAGAAAGAAGAAAGAAAAGGAAAGAAAGAAAGAAAGATCAGATAATTCAGTAGTATAAAAAAGACATTTACAGAACCATTTCAATCAAAAAGGCTATTTCCTAGGGTACAGGCATTTCATTATATGCCAATTCATTCAGCTGACCCTTTTGTATAAAATTGTTTGACAGCATGGTAGGTGCTCATGGAAAATGAAGAGAAAAACAAATTGCTACAGCAAGAGAGGGAACAGTGGTTTAAGTTTCAGCTTTGAGGAATATGCTAAATCTTCCATGAGATATATGTATTTTTTTTACTCTTCCTCAAAACAATGAAATATCACTCAAGTAAAATATAAACTGTTTAATTAACGTGTTCATGACTTTTAGGTGCATTGACATAATGAGAGCTGAAAATGTGAGATCCAGGAAGAGCTCTTTGATATCCAGACAAGTGGAAGATGGGCTTTAAACCCAAATTTGTAACTCACTCCCTACAAAATCACCAGGAAGTCATAGCTCTGATATGACTGACCTAAAATGGGAGGACCAATGGCCTATTCCTCTGGTTTGTTGTTAGAAGAATTTGTTTCCTTGCAGAGTTTCATCTGTATCCTGAACCCTCCAAAAACAAATAAAGTCAGCCTCTATGGTCCTCCTTCCTGCCCCATTTAAATTCTTCTGACCCTGTCCCATTTTGAAAGCATTGAAGTTCAAAGGCATACTCTGGCATTGTTTCTTGTTTGTAGAGACCCCACAGACTTTAAACCCTTTTAACTAATTAACTACTTACTTCCTATCTGCACCATTAGAATAACAGGACAGCTTAATACTGGTTCAAGGAAATAACACTTTATTGCTTCCACAGAGTTGCCACCTAATTGAGTAATGTGGATAAACTTAAGGGAATGATCATATAAATAAAATTTGCTAAGAGACCAGAACGTAGATGTTCTTGCCACACCCATCCCTGCAAGAAAAGAGCCAGATAATATGTGAAGGGAGACACATATATCAAATCACTATGATGCACCTTTAAGTATCTTACAACTGGGGCGCCTGGGTGGCTCAGTCGGTTGAGCGTCCGACTTCGGCTCAGGTCATGATCTCGCCATCCATCAGTTTGAGCCCCGCGTCCGGCTCTGTGCTGACAGCTCAGAGCCTGGAGCCTATTTCAGATTCTGTGTCTCCCTCTCTCTCTGCCCCTCCCCCGTTCATGCTCTGTCTCTCTCTGTCTCAAAAATAAATAAATGTTAAAAAAAAATTTTAAACATAAGTATCTTACAATTGTATTTGTCAATTATACCTCAGTATAGCTAAAAAATAATTAAATAGTTAAATTAAACAAATAAAATGGTCTAGAGCTCTCTCATCTCTTGAGGCTACTTCTTCAGGACACTTAGAGGACAATTCAAAAAAACACTGCTATAAAAGGATAGGGAAAAAAATGTTTTTAAAAGCTGCAGGTAGCTCCTGACAAGTTTAAAATGTGTTGACTAGAAAAAAAAATATGTGAAAACTAAATGACTATGTTATCAATTCATTAAAAAAAAATAAATTGAGAACAAAAGAAATTACAAGAAGAAAAAGTTCATGCATAGCAGACTTTCCTTTTTGTTTTTCTTTTTTTCTCTTTGAAATCTTTCTCCTCCCTATATTTCCTCCCACTCTGGAGAATTTCTCTAATGATATTTGTTGTATTTTGGTGGCCCAGGACCTGATCTCCTTCTGGTGTTTGTGGAGTCCTCTACTCTGTGCAATGGTGAGAAGATGGCCTGTAGCCTAATAGCCAGACAGGTCAGATGCTTGCTTCCCATGCTCCCCAGAGCTTTGGTACGGTCTTTGGGAGCAGCCAGATATACTTTCTCCATCTCAGAATAAGATGCAAGATGTTCATAGCCCAGAGAAGTAAGTGCAGTAGATAAGCTACTATAATGGGGACAAGACCAGTTCAGAAATGTCCTGTCCTCCCAAGGCCACTATTTCTTTTTTTT
This sequence comes from Panthera pardus, assembly GCF_024362965.1. Classification (NCBI taxonomy): domain Eukaryota; kingdom Metazoa; phylum Chordata; class Mammalia; order Carnivora; family Felidae; genus Panthera; species Panthera pardus. The sequence goes on along the minus strand of NW_026526765.1, from coordinate 33,955,582 downwards.
TTTTTAATATGAAATCTGTTGTCAAATTGGTTTCCATACAACACCCAGTGCTCATCCCAACAGGTGCCCTCCTCAATACCCATCCCTCCCACTGCCCCCTCCCCACCATCAACCCTCAGATTGTTCTCAGTTTTTAAGAATCTCTTATAGTTTGGCTCCCTCCGTCTCTGACTTTTTTTTTCCTTCCCCTCCCCCATGGTCTTCTGTTAAGTTTCTCAGGATCCACATAAGAGTGAAAACATATGGTATCTGTCTTTCTCTGTATGACTTATTTCACTTAGCATCATACTCTCCAGTTCCATCCACGTTGCTACAAAAGGCCATATTTCATTCTTTCTCATTGCCATGTAGTATTCCATTGTGTATTTAAACCACAATTTCTTTATCCATTCATCAGTTGATGGACATTTAGGCTCTTTCCATAATTTGGCTATTGTTGAGAGTGCTGCTATAAACATTGGGGTACAAGTGCCCCTATGCATCAGTACTCCTGTATCCCTTGGGTAAATTCCTAGCAGTGCTATTGCTGGGTCATGGGGTAGACCTATTTTTAATTTTTTGAGGAACCTCCACACTGTTTTCCAGAGCGGCTGCGCCAGTTTGCATTCCCACCAACAGTGCAAGAGGGTTCCCGTTTCTCCACATCCTCTCCAGCATCTATAGTCTCCTGATTGTTCATTTTAGCCATTCTGACTGGAGTGAGGTGGTATCTGAGTGTGGTTTTGATTTGTATTTCCCTGATGAGGAGCGACGTTGAGCATCTTTTCATGTGCCTGTGGGCCATCTGGATGTCTTCTTTAGAGAAGTGTCTATTCATGTTTTCTGCCCATTTCTTCACTGGATTACTTATTTCTCAGGTGTGGAGTTTGGTGAGTTCTTTATAGGTTTTGGATACTAGCCTTTTGTCTGACATGTCATTTGCAAATATCTTTTCCCATTCCGTTGGTTGCCTTTTAGTTTTCTTTATTGTTTCCTTTGAAGTGCAGAAGCTTTTTATCTTCATGAGGTCCCAATAGTTCATTTTTGCTTTTAATTCCCTTGCCTTTGGAGATGTGTCAAGTAAGAAATTGCTGCTGCTGAGGACAGAGAGGTTTTTTCCTGCTTTCTCCTCTAGGGTTTTGATGGTTTCCTGTCTCACATTCAGGTCCTTTATCCATTTTGAGTTTATTTTTGTGAATGGTGTGAGAAAGTGGTCTAGTTTCATTCTTCTGCATATTGCCGTCCAGTTCTCCCAGCACCATTTGTTAAAGAGGCTGTCTTTTTTCCATTGGATATTCTTTCCTGCTTTGTCAAAGATTAGTTGGCCATATGTCTGTGGGTCCAATTCTGGAGTCTGTATTCTATTCCATTGGTCTATGTGTCTGTTTTTGTGCCAGTACTATGCTGTCTTGATGATTACAGCTTTGTAGTAGAGGCTAAAGTCTGGGATTGTGATGCCTCCCGCTTTGGTCTTCTTCTTCAATATTACTTTGGCCATTCGGGGTCTTTTGTGGTTCCATACAAATTTTAGGATTGCTTGTTCTAGTTTCGAGAAGAATGCTGGTGCAATTTTGATTGGGATTGCATTGAATGTGTAGATAGCTTTGGGTAGTACTGACATTTTAACAATATTTATTCTTGGATCTTCTTCAATTACCTGCATAAGCTTTCTATAGTTTTCAGCATACAGATCTTTTACATCTTTGGTTAGGTTTATTCCTAGGTATTTTATGCTTCTTGGTACAATTGTGAATGGGATCCATTTCTTTTTTGTCTTTCTGTTGCTTCATTATTAGTGTATAAGAATGCAACTGATATCTGTACACTGATTTTGTATCCTGCAACTTTGCTGAATTCATGTATCAGTTCTAGTAGACTTTTGGTGGAGTCTTTCGGATTTTCCATGTATAATATCATGTCATCTGCAAAACAGTGAAAGCTTGACTTCATCTTTGCCAATTTTGATGCCTTTGATTTCCTTTTGTTGTCTGATTGCTGATGCTAGCACTTCCAACACTATGTTAAACAATAGCGGTGAGAGTGGACACCCCTGTCGTGTTCCTGATCTCAGGGAGAAAGCTCTCAGTTTTTCCCCCATTGAGGATGATATTAGCTGTGGGCTTTTCATAAATGGCTTTTATGATGTTTAAGTATGTTCCTTCTATCCAGACTTTCTCGAGGGTTTTTATTAAGAAAGGATGCTGAATTTTGTCAAATGCTTTTTCTGCATCGCTTGACAGGATCATATGGTTCTTATCTTTTCTTTTATTAATGTGATGTATCACATTGATTGATTTGCAAATGTTGAACCAGCCCTGCAGTCCAGGAATCAATCCCACTTGATCATGGTGAATAATTCTTTTTATATGCTGTTGAAGTCGATTTGCTAGTATCTTATTGAGAATTTTTGCAACCATATTCATCAGACAAGAGCAGTTCAGAAATGTCTTGTCCTCCCAAGGTCACTATTTCTTCCATTGCTTCAACGACAAATTCTTTCCTGATGGCCAACATAGGTCCTGGATGATGTCCCTAGGGTCATGAGACCACAAGCAGTCTCATGAGCATTTAATATGCTGTGCTGAAGGAAACTTCTAGCATGTCTGGGAGTTGGAGTCCTTGATCACTAATGTAATTTACCTGCTGTGCATAAAGAGGCAAATTACCTAGTATCATCTGTAACTGAGGGAAATAGTATCTAGTTCATTGTTCTGTGGTATTAGAGAATTCATGTAGAGTAACTGGCATAAAGTTTGTCTGTAACAAATAGTAGCTATCATTGTTATTGTTGTTTCTATTGTTTCTATTACTAACCCTGTGACTATTTCCATTACTATTCTATCTTGCCTCTACTAGCTTGTGAACTCAGACCTCATGTCCAGTTCCTTCAATTAAGCAGCAGCTAGTCACCTCTAACAACAAAGTCCCCCTTGTTGCCCTCTGTTTCTGTCTCTATGCAAACACATCCCATCATTTTTTCTTCTTCAAATAATGGCGGTTGATGTGAACGTACATGTTCAGTCGGTTGGGCATCCGACTTCGGCTCAGGTCATGATCTCAGGCCTAGTGAGTTCCAGCCACGTGTTGGGCTCCGTGCTGAAAGCTCGGAGCCTGGAGCCTGCTTCGGGTTCTGTGTTTCCCTCTCTCTCTGCCCATCCCCCACTCGCGTTCTGTCTCTCTCTGTCTCTCAAAAATAAATAAACATTAAAAAAAATTTTAGAATATAAGATGGTGACATTAGTGGTACTTTTATTCTTTTCTTCCTAATTCTTAAATGTTTGTTTTTTAAAACAACTGCATATTACTTTAATAAACAGGAAAAAGTAATAAAGCTATTTTAAGTAATATCTTCTTGACACATAAGGCTATTCCATCTTCATTTTGAATAGATACAGTTCTTTGGAATAAGGTGTACCCTTCCTTTTTTTTTATATTCCTATTTTTATTTTGTCCAAACAATTACACATAAGATGTAGTAATATGTAGTAATAGTCATGATATTCTGTGTACTACTTGGTTACAATTCATATTCCCACTGATCATATTTATTTCTCCTATCCTATACTGTTACATGTGTATTTCTCAGGATCCATGATTTCCAAATATGTTAATTCTTTAACATATTCATCTTCTCATCCTACCTCCCATGTTATGGTTCTTTTTCATGTTTTAGAAGTTGTTGGTCATAATAACTGATTCCTAAGTTATAGCAGTGTTTGTCAAAATCTGATCATGCCTCCTGGGTTACTGCATTACTGAACAGTGATCATATAAAGCTAATGCTTTCTCAAGATCATTCAAGAAAATCACACACACACACACACACACACACACACACACAGAGAGAGAGAGAGAGAGAGAAAATGGCACATAATTCCATAGGAATTAATTTTTATGCATGTAGTAGGGATATTTACTGGGATAAGTACTAAGGGAGTAAAGACTATTAAAGTTTACATTTATAAACTAAATTGAACTCATTACTAGAGTTTCCTGAGCTCTAATTGAGGTCCCAGGCAAAGCCTAGCAATGAAGACAATAATAAGCGTAGCTCTCAGGGCAGCATCATTACTGGATCTTGAGTTGATCATGACTGTTAGTTGTAGCTGTTCTTGGTTGCTAATTATAAGGCAACTATCAAACACCCCCATTCCCTTCTCTGGCATATCTAGAAAAATGTGAGTTTGTTTCATATTCATAAGTGAGTCACTTATCCTATTATATATTCCTCCCATTGGTCCCAGGTCCCCAGTGAGCTGTCTGCCCTCTTTTTGCTGCTAGCCCTACACTGAAATGTTTGGACTAAAATCTCCCATCCATATATAAGTAGATATGGCTACCTCTTTGACATTCTCAGTGGTGAAATAAATACAGGACAGGGTATACTTCCCATGATTGCCACAGAAGTCTATCTGGTATATATCAACCTTTACTGAAAGATAGAAGGTCAATAAAAAAAAATTACAGTGGGGATCAGGTGCATTTAAGACTATATGCCAAATAGGGCTATTTCATAATCCAAGGAAAAACACAAAAATATCAAACACGTCCTAGGGAATTCTCCCATGGTTATACTCCAATTCTTGGTTGCTCCATCATATTTAGATTCTCCCTCCTCTATAAGGATTTCCTCCTCCAAACTTCCCTTGAGGGCAACCCCATTCCCTATTTACACAGGTTGATGTGAGTCTGGAAACCATCCACTTCTTACTCACAGGAATTCTGTGGATCCCATAACCCACTAGTAGTATATAGCCCAAATTCTGAGTTATTCATCTCACAAAGACTAAAGAGTTGGGGGATGACGTTGAGTGAATTACAAAATGGGATACAGTACTACAAAATCTGTTAAGTTGCAAGTACGTCTTCTTATTCTTAATGATAATCCAAATGGATCAAAAATATACATTCACAAACATCTTCCTAGGATAAACATCAATTCTTAGAAAGACTATAGTATAAGTCCTTATTGAAGTAGAGGAATATTTTACTAACTATAATATAATTAGTACAGTTGGCCCTCACTTAATGATACAATGTAAAAGAGTAAAAGTTTTCCTTTGTTTATACTTCTGTTTTCAGACTGTGCTCTTGAGCCTATCATTATGTAACAAACAACAATTCCAGTGACTTCTAACTTTGATGACTGTAGCCCAGCCCAAAAGCGGCATTCTATAAACTCCAGTGATTTTCTGCAGGAAGATTTTTTTTGTTGTTCTGACTGACAATGATTTGGTAAAGAAATACCTGAGTGTGGATGAACTACTCTGAGGAGTGTTCTTTCAGAATTCCTTAATGAACTTTACTTCTGGTGGCCTAGTGCTAGCTTACTTTCCTACCATCTTATGTCCTCGTTCCCTAGTGCTTACTGGGTTCCCCAACAAATGATATACTTGGACTTGTATCCTTGTCTTGGGATCTGCTTCTGGGGATTGCAAGCAAAGACAATGGTCATCCTTCTCTTTTCAGATAGATCAGAAGCTTTCAGATTAAACTCATTTTATATTTTGGGCCAAGTCAGATTCCTAGGCAGGGTGAATTTGTATATTTTCTGAATGAGGAAAAAAAAGCCAGTGCGATGATCCATTATTCTTCTGAGCAACAAGATGGAGCTGTTGTTCATGTAGGTAAGAAAAGATTAATCTTCTAATAATTAAAATCTTAAAATAAAAAAAATACTGTTTAGTTTATGATTGCCCATTTAATTTTGTTTGAGTTTTTTTAATAATCCAAGTGCAGAGCAATACATTTAGCCACAATATTTTAGCCAATACTTTTTCTAAAAACTGGACTCTAAGTCATACATGTATCATCATTCAAATGTAAATAAATTACACTCCTTTCACAAAAACAGACCATGGTAATTTCCATAAATTCTAATGAACTCTATCCTCTATCTGGTCAACTATTCTTGCAAGTCCTCTTACCTATTGGGAGTAGTACAGCTTTTGGAGCACAGGTTTAGGACTAATGTAGCTGGAGCTCTCCTGAGTTCTATGCATTCTCATTTTAACTTCATATAATACACTTAAACACTGCTTCAGATACCTCATGTAGAAAGGGTTCCTATTACATAAACGGAGCTGTTGTGATTAATGAGGTGATGTATTTATTTTAAGTAGTTGGTCTAGCTCCTGGCTCATGGTATATAAGCCTCATTGTTCAGCATTATAATGATTATTGAAGTAGACTCATTCTTCAATTGGAAGAAAGAGTGAAGCACAACACTTAACTGCCTAAGGGTCCTCACTTTCCAGACCAAGAGTTCCTAATGACAAAGGGGGCTTCCTTCTTTTCTTCTCTCCTTATATTATTAATCCCCATGGAAGCACTGGGGGTGGGTAGCCATCATCAGATAGGTAAATCTTGGTAGGCTTTTTGGAGCATTCTGAATATTCATTCTAGAAAGACAACATGCCTCCAAAACATAAGTGAGATTTACATGGTATTGCTTTTCACTTTTCTGTTCCCCAAGTTTTTCTTCCTCCAAGAGCCACAGGCATCCTTGACTTAGCCTGTGCTCTTCTTTTTTCCATAATATGCTATGTTCAATCATAGCCAACACTAGGCTTTTATCTAAACCATGAGGCATGGCCAAAGAGGTGACAGAAGTAAAAGTGATTCACTAATCGGAAGCTAAGAGGAAAGCAAGGTCAACGTATGATCCCTTCCAGTTTTGTGGAAAAATACAGAAATAAAGTGTGATCATACTCTGCTTCTCTATTAAAGTATTGGTACTTAATTAAAACTTGAATTAAAGATCAGATTTGTTTCTGTTCCCCACTTCCCTCCTCACACCTTATTAATGGTGAATTTTGACCACTGTCAGCTCCTAGAACTGTAAGACATATATATATATACACTATATAGAGAAATATAGTCATCTCCCGCCAACTTCCTGAAATAGATGTGAACAAAATGAAGAAAAAAATGATAGATGTATCAAAGTCCTGATAGGAAATGGATGGTAATTGAGAATAATTTTAAAAGGTCTATTTACTTAGGAATCAGGAGAATGAATGGAAACCAGCAAAATTTCATCTGGGGAAAGAATGGAAGAGGAGATCATTGGGTTTTTTGGTTTTCATTTTTTAACTAATTGAATATCTGTAAGAGATCATACATGTTAAAAGGCTCATTCCTCCATGAAACAATATAGCTAAAATAGCAATCTATCTTAAATCTCCTTTGTGTTCCTACTCAGCTCTAACACTTAATGACATTATCTAATTGTCCCACTACCTAGCAAGCTAATCCAAAATATTTATCTGGCATTAATCATAAGTATGCTCTTTTCACCATCTGAGGTACATAAAAGAATAAAAATTTTTTTTAAATTTTTTTCTTAATGTTTATTTATTTTTGAGACAGAGAGAGACAGAGCATGAATGGGGGAGGGTCAGAGAGAGAGGGAGACACAGAATCTGAAACAGGCTCCAGGCTCTGAGCTGTCAGCACAGAGCCCGACGCGGGGCTCGAACTCATGGACAGTGAGATCATGACCCGAGCTGAAGTCGGACACTCAACCAACTGAGCCACCCAGGCGCCCCAAGAATAAAATTTTTAAAAAATCTTGGAAATAAATCTTCATACTTTATAAGTTTGACAAATAATAAGGAGAAGTAAGAAGTAGGGAAAGGAACTAATTTGTATTAAGTATTTTGATTAGGCAACTATGCTATATGTTTGTAAAATTTCCTTTCTATTGTTTGTTACAATTATGGTTTTTCACTCTAGAACTATTAGATGATCCTCTGAATTCTGAGCAGTGTCATGGTGAGCCATTGCATTGCTGTAGTATAACAGCATATATTCTTACTAAGGTTACATTGCCATTATAAAACAGACAATGAAATCATTTGGAATCATTTCCTCCACAAGGGCCATGAACTTCCCTTCTTTAAGATAAGGGTTAGCACTGGGCATTCCCTTCCTGTACCTTAGAACCCAACTCTGTTTTTTTAGTAAGTTTGGAAAGAAATTTATCATTAGTTGATAAGGGAGAAATTCAGTTTCTTTCTATTTATCATTAAAACCCTATTGGGAGCTTCATCTCTCTTGTCTAGAAGATTCTGCTCCCATCTTGCACATCTGTCATATTTATCTGTACACACAGCTTTCATATTCTTCTACTAATGCATTTACATTACAGGAAACTGGCAACATTAAGTATTTACAGGGTGAGAAGGTCAGAAAGAGAAATTGCCAGAATGCCTGGAGTTCAGTCAAAAGCCCAAGGGGTAGTACAGTAGGTGATGTTTTCTAGTCTTTCTGTCTGAAGTTCAGAAGTGGCTACTAGATTTTTTCAAAGTAATATTAAGTTCCTTGGAAAAGGATCTTACTTCTGCTATAAGTTACAGGAAGAAATAAATCCTGTTGACTCCTACAACAAAAAACTGTGACTTGGGTGTGCTACAATGTATCTCTATCTTCAAAGAGAGCTGTAAGAGTAAAATGACTTGCCTGTATTTAGTAAAACCTACTTCAAAGGTTAGGCATTTATGTTCTGAGAGTTTTCAAAGGAAATGCATTCATTTCAGAGCAGTTGCTTGAAATGACTAATTTTCTGTTGCTTTTCCTAATTTCATTCTCATTTGATTTATCTTAGAATTTGGGAGATATGAACTATTCTCCATCAATTAATTTTCCAGAATTTTAGTCACATTGGGAAAAAATTAAAACTTTATTAAAAAATGGTCCATGTATGGAGTGCCTGGCTGGCTCAGTCAGTTAAGTGTCTGTCTTTGATTTCAGCTCAGGTCATGATCTCACAGTTCATGGGATTGAGCCCAACACTGATTGGGGTTCTCTCTGTCTCTCTCTCTGTCTCTCTCTCTGTCTCTCTCCCTCTGCCCCACCCCCCTCACTCACATGCTCTCTCTCTCTTAAAATAAATAAACTTAAAAAAAGGAAATTAAAAAATAGTCCATGTGGATAAAATTTATCATTTTAACCTCATACCTGTTGGTTCTGCTGTCCTGTGGGACAGTAATATCTTGTCCCCCTGTATTCTTGGCAGTCAGTGCTATACATGACACATCCATCTATTCAGCCAGTCACAGCTTAGTGCCTGCTTTGCACTAAGGTAGCGTGACTAAACCTGGTCTCTCCTTCACTGAGTTTATTTATTTAGAAGGCATTCAACACATATACATTAAATTAATGAATATGAATAACACAAATTCCTCTGGCTTATTGCCTCTACTTACAGATATATGAAGAACTGCTACTTAACCAGCAATCCTTCCCAGCTATTTTGGAGTATCCCCAGGGAGTTTTCGATGTACTTGGAAATAGGTCTGCTTATGATCTTCTCTTTCATAATTGTTACTGTATGTCAGACCTGTTCTAACCACTGTTCTAATATACATTAATTCACCTATGTTGCCCTCATGACAACTATAGGACAAGAGCGGCACAATGAAAGGTGGAAGAAAAAACTTTCCTCCATCTTGATTTCTACTTGGTTAGCTGATCCTAGAAAAACCAATCTTTCATGAAGATTGCTCATGAAAACTGGTGATTGGGTTCTGCTTTTAAACCCCGCCCTCCCCAAGTGCTGATGAACAACCTAGCAAGCCAAGAGTTGGGAAGAGTTATCATGTCATTCTCCCCCAATGTCCACCTGTCTCTTCTTTCTCCCAACGTACATTTGCTGTGATTGTTCTGTTTTTTCTATACATCAAATATCAAAAATTTTCATTTACATTAACTTGCATATAGATATATTGAGGGGTTCCACAAACCAAGAAGAGAAATCCCATTTGTGCTGAACTAGGACAACTGTTAAACCATATGCAGCATTAAGCACTATTTCAAAATGTACATTCACACCCCTTCTCACTAACTGCTTTAATCAACCTTGGGACGGGAAGGCGGGTAACTAAGCAACTAAGCAATTGGTTTTCTAGGGCTGATGTAACATTACCACAAACTATGTGGCTAAAGACAACAGAAATTTATTCTCTCACAGTTCAGGAAGCCAGAAGTTCAAAATCAAAGTGTCAGCAGGGTTGGTCTTTTTGGGAGAGGAGAATCTCATACATCTCTCCTAGCTGCTGGTGATTGCTGGGTTCTTAGCATTCCTTGGCTCATGAACAAATCACTCCAATCTCTGCCTCTCTCACATGATGTTCTCTGTCTGTGTCTGTATCCCTGTGTCCAAACTTCTCTCTTCTTATAAGGATACCAGTCATATGGATTTAGGGCCCACCCAAATTCTGTATGACCTCATCTTGATTACATCTGCAAAGATCTTATTTCCAAATAAGCCCACATTCATAGATTTGGGGGGGGGCATGAATTTTGTGGAGACACTATTTAACCGAGTATAGCAATGATGTTTGTTAAATGGGAATAAAATGGTGACACTTTATAATGACTGGAGACAATTCTTTCCACGTCTAGAAGGACGTTTTCCTTTACTTCTGCATGGAGGCTCTGTTGAGATTGGAAGAACACTAAACTTCAGAAAAGTCAAGTGTTATTGTAGGTTAGGTGCCCTTCACCTATCTGTCTATCTATCTATCCATTGAGAAAGTCTTATCTAGTTACAGTATATGAGGTTTACTGATTTTGTACCTGACATTTCAGGATCTTGGTACTCAGAATGTAAAGGACATCAGTTCCTACTGCCTTCTTTCTGTCGTGTTCAATATTGTATCATGCAATCTTCCATCTGAGGGTTGGGTTTTTTTTTTCTTTTTATTTATAACATTTGAAATATCCTTTTTTAAAATTAAAACTAGGAAAACTTAATCAAAGTAGGGACATGAAAGTTATTAATTTTGTTGTATGAAGTACAGTAAAACCTTGGATGGTGAATAACTTGTTTTGCAAGTGTTCCCCAAGATGAGCAAACATTTCTAATAAATTTTAACTTGACAAATGAGTGACGTCTTGCAATATGAGTGGTACTTGACACCAGATGCCACATGATCACAACCGAGCCAATGGTTCTTTTCCCATCTCTCGCTGCAGGATTGTGGGTGATCATCTCCCATGCTCAAATGCTCGGTCTCAGACATTGGTGTTTGGTAGAAATCAGTGATTTTTCAGAATGTTTGAAAGTGCCCACAACTGGCACTAGTGTATTTTTTGTCACTTCAAAGCACCAGTCCTATGGACAGTCCTTTGCTTTCCATACAACAGCAAGCCTAGGAATGTTTTGCTTCATTCTAGGTCAGGTTGCCTGAAGATAGAGACCCTTTCCTCTGCTGCCTTATTGCCAGTTACATTAAATACAGTGCATGAAAAGAGTTTATTAATACTATACTATAGTCAACATTCTTTAGTGATAGTGAAAGTTGTCCTACACAATAACCCTCCTCTCTCTTGTCCCCCTTACCCCAGCCATGAAGGTTTTCAAAGGTAAGTGCAGGTTAATTGGTTTATTTTTCTTTTTATTTTGTATTTTCTTTACTATTTTGTATTATGTTACAGTACTGTAATCATTTTCATATGAATATTTTTGGGTTGTGTAATGAATCATCAAAGTTTCCATTATTTCTTATAGGGAAATTCGCTTTGATATACAAGTGCCTTGGATTACAAGCATGTTTCTGGATGAATTATGCTCGCAAACCAAGGTTTTACTGTATATGCTTTTGTATATTACTTCAGAATAAGTACTTACATTAGATACTTTAATCATACAGATAGAATTTAATTTTATCCTTGAATCAGATACAATGGGCACAGTAGATCCAGCACAGATATGGAAACTAGAATGATAATGTTAACATTTCTATTTCTACAGCAAACCCACATAATTATCCTGATTAAGTACATAATTTGTTTAATATATATTCTTTGTTTGCATCTTCTGACTCTATTATTCAGTGCCTTAGATGTATCTAAAATTTACCTTTTAGTGTCAAATTAGCATCTGTCATCAGCTACCCAAGAAGACTAGGTGTATGAAACAAGGAGTTATCCTAATGGTGGGATAAGGGAGTATTTGGCTTAACCAAATTTAATTAATATAAATGTCACATAACGTTTGGTTTTCAAGGAAATAGAATACAGTGAGATACAGGGAATAATACAGCCCAAATGTGGGCAAGTAAGAGCTTCTTTCAGCTCTAAGTGTAACCATTGCTTATTGCTCCTTTAATCATTCAGAAAGATGAGGATGTGGAGAAAGGGCAACGTTGTTGCACTATTGGTGGGAATGCAAACTGGTGCAGCCGCTTTGGAAAACAGTATGGGGATTCCTCAAAAAATTAAAAATAAAACCACCTTATAATCCATCAATTGCATTACTAGGTATTTACCTAAAGGATACAAAAATACTGATTTGAAGGGATACATGCATCCTGATGTTTATAACCACATTATCAACAATAGTCAAATTGTGGATAGAGGCCAAATGTCCATTGACTGATGAATGGATAAAGAAGATGTGGTATCAATGGAATACTACGTGGCAATGAGAAAGAATGAAATATGGCCCTTTGTAGCAACGTGGATGGAACTGGAGAGTGTTATGCTAAATGAAATAAGCCATACAAAGACAGATACCGTATGTTTTCACTCTTATGTGGATCCTGAGAAACTTAACAGAAACCCATGGGGGAGGGGAAGGAAAAAAAAAAGAAAAGAGGTTAGAGTGGGAGAGAGCCAAAGCATAAGAGACTGTTAAAAACTGAGAACAAAATGAGGGTTGATGGGGAGTGGGAGGGAGGGAAGAGTGGGTGATGGGTATTGAGGAGAGCACCTTTTGGGATGAGCACTGGGTGTTGTATGGAAACCAATTTGACAATAAATTTCAAAAAAAAAAGAAAAAGAAAAGAGAAAGAAAAAAAAAGAAGATGTGGTATATATAGGCAATGGAATATTATTCATCCATAAAGAAAAATGAAATCTTGCCATTTGTAATGACATGGATAGAGCTAGAGAGAATTATGCTAAGTGAAATAACTCAGAGAAAGACAAATACCATATGATTTCACTCATATGTGGAATTTAAGAAACAAAACAGATGAACATAGTGAAAAAAAGAGAAATGCAAACCAGAAAACAGACTCTTAACTATAGAGAATAAACTGAGGGTTGATAGAGGGAGGTGGGCAGAGGGATGGGTTAAATGGGTGATGGGTATTAAGGAGGACACTTGTGATGAACACTGGGTGTTGTTTGTAAGTGGTGAATCACTCTATTCTATACCTGAAACTAGTATTACACTGTATGTTAACTAATTGGAATTGAAATTAAAACTTGGGGAAAAAATCATTCAGAGAGCTGGTTGGCTATTTCAGTGCTCTATGGTTAGCATTAAGAGTTTATTGCTATCCTGTAAAAATATTAATAATTAACACTACATATAGTACTTAGTCACATGTTATTCAATAAGCATTTCATGTATATTAACGTATTTAATCCTTTCAATAGTTCTATTAATACAGGTACAATAATTATCTCTATTTTAGAGAAGAGAAAGCTAGGCACAGATGTACTATGTGACTTGCCTGAAGTCACAAATTGACAAGTGGCAAAGTCACAATTTGAACCCACTTAGGCTGGTTCTGGAGTTCATGCTCCTACCCTTGTTCTACATTGCCATGTTAAGGGGTAGGATGCAGTCTCTGCATATTTAAAATCACACTCTACAGAGTATGAACTGTGTGCTACATTGATCGTTGAAGACTAGTTGGCAGTCTCTATCATATTGACAAAGACAGTATGAATATTATCTATGGAGTATTAAAATAACATAGCTGGAAAGCATATTTTATTGTGTTAGTCAACCAGTCTTCATGAATCAGCTTTTAGGTTCTATGCACTGTCTTATGTATCATTGATACAATGGTAAGTGAACCACAGCCCTTGAAGGTAGAGGGACACAGGCACATAAATATCTATATCACATACTATCTGTTAGGGTTCAAAAGCACAGCACTGTCAGAGGAAAACATCTTGCCATGATGCCTCTGAATTGGTCACAACTCAGTATAAAGAACCGAAGCATACCTTAGATACCAAGCAATGTATGTTAATGAGGTTCCTGGACTTCATTACGGGACATTCTGAATGTTTTGAAAAACCTGCCAGATCATCCGGGATCTGCAGACAGTGCAGGGCATGGCTCTCAGTCTGAGAAATGCTTGCTTGCATTTACATACCTTGCCTCAGCTTATCTGATGCAGGCAACCCAGTGCTTTGCTGATCAATGACAGGGGTTTAGCATTGAAGCCGTGCCCTTAAAATTTGGGGCAAGAATTAATGCAGGCTCACCAGTTAGGGAGTTTTCGAAAAGCCTCAATGATTTGATTATTATTAATCAGGGTTTATTAAGAGTGGGTCAGTGCACTAAGCACTTTGCATGCACCATCTCATTTAATCTTCACAGCTTCCCTATGAGGTAAGTAGTCATAATTATCTCTATTTTACAAATGAGAAACTGAGGTGTAAAGTTTGCCCAAGGAGTGACTAATAGAAAGTGGCCAAGTTAGGACTCAGTTCCAGCTCTGTCAAAGTATAAGGCTAATGCAGGCCCTTAACTGCCATGCTATCCTGCCTCTGGTTCATTCAAAAAGCACCACTGAAGAGCCTTGCCACCATGTGCACCTATAGAATGGAACCTTCAGAGTGCATTGTAGAGACAGGAGGTACCACGGCTCTGTATTATAAACAGTAAAGCCCTCCATATCCAATGGCTATTCTCCCTTCCACTTGTGACATTCGAACTTTTGAACAGTGTTTAACAGTACAGATGAGTATGCTTACATTAAGCATCAGTCTAACAAATGTCTTGTATTAAATAAAGGTAAGATCTCAGTATGGAATATATCTGGACCCTCTATCCTGCCAGGAAGCCAGCAGACTTTAATGACATTGTTGCTAGCTATTGTTTCATTTGAAGATCATCACTGTCAACTCAGAAGTGAAAGCTGGAGAGGGGAGAATATAAAGGACAGGGCAGGTAGATGTTTACTTAGAAGTAGAACTTCTGCATTAGGTCAGAAGAATTTGAAGTTGTTAGTGAAGTCATAACATTTAAGCTTATCATCTAAAAGTTGTTCCATTTTCTGAGAAATACAATTTAATAAGGCAAAATGTATAGATTATTAAGTTTTCAGTAAATGCATAATAAATAATTTGAAGTAAAACAGTGTTTTATGTAGAGGTTATGTTTATAAGGACATTAAATTTAGAGAAAGCTATTGTTAAAAGTATTAAGATGATAAAGATACCTCTGTGAGACACACGGAGACTCTACTTAAATATGTATTCAGTCAATCAGTCAGTCAGTCAGTCATTCTTTCCAAACATTGAGTATTAGACATTTTATTAATAGAGTAGCAATAAAAATAGTAAAAATATTATCTTTAAAATATTTTAGATGGTTTGTGGATTTTAAGATCGACTTTAAAATGTTCCTTTTATTTAAAATCACAAGGAACTGAAGGGCCGTATTGAAAGTCAGTTACCATAATAAAGGTTAGTATCCAAACTTGAGCCAATCAGTTAACTTCTCCAAGCCTCAATTTCCTCATCTGTAAAATGAAATGTTGGATTAGAAAACTCCTAAAGTCTTTTCAGCTATAAAATCTTATGCTTCATTCACAGACTTCCCATTTATTTGCTTAAGTATAAAATTAGTCTCTCTAGAATTAATCTCAAGAAGCTAAGTAGTCAGAAACATTTTATAAGCAATGAATGAGACTTGAAAGAGAACTAAACTGTGAATATATTGAGAGGAGAGGAGAGAAGCAGGTGGAGATTCTAGTTTGGAAAAAGAATGTAGGCTAGAGGATGTTGCCTTGAGATTGGAAACTGAGCTGTGGACAATGGAAAGTTACTAGAGATTTGTGAGCAGATGACTAAGAGTGGCACTATCTGGGCTTTATACAAAGGAATAAAGACTGTTGAAGAGTTGACCAATTTGAAGTGTTTGGGGAACTGTTTAGTTAGTTACCATTTAATGTTTCGAATACCAGAGCTATCACAGAAAAGAAGGAAGGAAGGAAGGAAGGAAGGAAGGAAGGAAGGAAGGAAGGAAGGACAGAAGGAAGGAAGGAAGGACAGAAGGAAGGAAGGAAGGAAGGAAGGAAGGAAGGAAGGAAAGAAGGAAGGAAGGAAGGAAGGAAGGAGAAAAATATTTCTCCTTCAAATATTCAAATATTCATCCAGATAGATGAAATAATCGTTCTAGGTATCTACCTAAGCTATCCACACTGTTTTTTCCCGTGTATAATCATGCCGGGAGCACAGTAACACTGTAGATAGGAATACATAATTTCATGGTTAGATACCTGAGTTACAGATCCAACACCCTCTGGCAGATGTATATAAAATATATCTAAAGTCTCTTAATAATATCCTCTCTGTAAAGTGAGGATGATAATAGTATATCCATTTTAGGATTGTCATGAGGTTTAAATAAAATAATACTGTAAAGTATACAGCTAGTTCTTGACATGTGCCCAACAAATGCTATCAGTAACAATAATAACAGCTACTATTATTATTACTATTAATATGATCACTGCTTGAGTAAATATTAAACAAACATGACAAATAACAAGGGTATCCAAGAACCAAGTATGAGCAAGATGGTACTTGGAGTTGAACCCCGTTTTTCTTGAAATGAGTAGTTGGAGTTGAGGGAGGTTTCCTTGAAATAAGTGACATTTGGTGGGTGATAAATTTGGATTTAAATAGGTGACTTTAGAGACAGGACAAGCCAAAGCTCAAGGGTTATATTGGTCAATGCATCATCTGAAAGCAATGACTCCTTAATTCCTTTTATTTTCAGATTTTTGAGCCACTTAACTTCTCAGCATGTTGAGAAGCACTGGTGTAATAAGAGAACTGTATTAAGTTGGGAGTGTTGTGAAATTCGCTTATCTGGGTTTGAATTTTCGAAAACTTTAGTTGTATAGTCCTTTGAGTTTTAGAGGGCTGTGATCTTCTGCCCTAAATACTTGATGTATCTTTCTAGAACTAAAATTGGTTTGGAGAATTCACTCATGTTATACAGAGCAAACCAAGGTCCTGATACTTAATTTAAACATGAGTAAGCTTAAAAGAAACAGCATGACCCTATGTAAAACTACAGCTAAATAAATAACCAAGAAAAAGAAACAAAGAATGAAAAAGATACATAGGAAAGCCATTAGTATAATTCAAAGACCCTTTTATGTATAGCCACATAGCTGCTCATATATAAAGAAGATAAACATTATAAACACAAAGAACTCTGAGAATATAATAAGCATGAGCTGTTCATTAAAAAAAAAATCTGCTTAATGACCTCCCTGTCACCAGTGGAGACATCAAAATAGAAGAACTAGTGGCAAGCACTGATTCCAATGAAATATGGAACTGATCTAAACAGAGGTAGGAAAATGTACACAGAAAATAAATTCTGTAAGCCCAGACAATGCGAAAATAATACAGTGATAAATGCACACTAAATGCACACTGTATATAGTATATATACATAGTATATATATATACTATATATGATGACTCACTAAATTCTATTCCTGAAATTAAAAAAAAATTTTTTTAAATAAATAAATAAAATTTTTAAAAAGTCAAAAATAAATAAATAGAAATAAAAGGTTTGTCTCTTCTTTCTCACTGGGAATTAATAGATACTGTCTAAAGTTGATAAATCAAGAAACAGAAGTTTACATACTTTGTATAAAATTAATAATATAACTGCCAGGGAATAAATTTCAGTACTGACATAATATATCAATCTATATTCGGATAACACAGAAAATACATTTTAAACAATCCCCCTTCCACCAAAATAAAAATAATAGTGAATACTTTTTCTGATTACAATGCATAAAGGTAGAGAATAGTATAGAGACCAAAAAATTTCCAATGCATTTTCCATTCTGCAAAAACAAAGTAAAACAAAACAAAACAAAAATTTTCCCAAAAGAAGGAAAAACATCCCCATGGTCTTTTTCTATAGAAGACCTGAAAGAAAACGTAAGCTGAATAAAGTAGACATCAAAAATGAGTGACAAAATACTGAATGAGATTTAAAAAAAATTTTTTTAATGTTTATTTTTGAGAGAGAGAGTGAGAGAGACAGAGAGAGCGGGGGAGGGGCAGAGAGAGAGGGAGACAAGAGAATCCCAAGCAGGATCCAGGCTCTGAGCTGTCAGCACAAAGCCCAACACAGGGCTCGAACCAACGAACTGTGAGATCATGACCTGAGTCGAGGTTGGACACTTAACCAACTGAGCCACCCAAGTGCCCCCAGAATGAGATTTTTTTTTAAAAAAAAGGAAACTGCATATTTCCTCATTATTAAAATCTTACATTAGTGTACCATATTTGCTGGGACTGAGGAGCCAATATTGATACATTATTATTACTAACGTCTATAGTTTATACCAAGGCTGACTCTGTGTTGTTCAGTTTTGACAAATGCAAAATGTCATGTATCCACCATATAGCGTCACACAGAATAGTTTCACTTCCTAAAAATGCTCCATGTTCCACCATTCATCTCTCCCAAATATCCCTCAACCCCTGGCAACCACTGACCTTCTTAATATCTCTCTAGTTTTGCCTTTTCCAAAATGTCAAATAGTTAAAATCATGCAGAGTGTAGCCTTTTCAGACTGGCTTCTTCCATTCAGTAATATGCATTTAAGATTTCTCCATTTCTTTTCATGGCTTGATAGCTCCTTTGTTTTTAGCACTGAGTAATATTCCATTGTCGGGGTATTTATTCAGTTTGCATATTCATTTACCTATTAAGGAACATCTGGTTGCTTTCAAGTTTTGGCAATTATGAATAAAGCTTCTATAAATATTCTTGTACAAGTTTTTATGTGGACATAATTTGCCAATTCATTTGGTTAAATACCTAGTAGTGCTATTTCTGGGTCATATGGTAATAGTATATTTTGTAAGAAAATTCCAAACTGTCTTCCAAAGCCACTGTACCATTTCGCATCCTTGCCAGCAATGAATGAGAGTTCCTGTTGTTCACATCCTTGTGACCATTTGGTGTCATCAGTGTTTTGAATTTTAGCTATTCTAATAGGCGTAGAGTAGTATCTTATTGTTTTAATCTGCATTTCCTAACAACATGTGATATTGAACATCTTTTATATGATTATTTGCCATTTGTACATCTTTTGTGAGGTGTCTCTTCAGATATTTTATTCATTTTGTAACTCAGTTATTTCTTCTCTTTGTTTCCAGGAAAATTCATCATCTTCCACATTGATCTTATTTTGTTACTTTCAAAGGTGTCCCCTCTCTATGTTATTTTTTTATTTGTATTTTATATTTCAAGTTTATTTATTTATTTTGAGAGAGAGTGTGTGTGTGCAAGCAGGAGGAGGGGCAGAGAGAGAGAATCCTAAGCAGGCTCTGGCAGGCTCAGGCTCATGAACTGTGAGATCATGTATGACCTGAGCTGAAATCAAGAGTAAGACACTTTAATCAACTGAGGCACCCAGGCGCCCCTCTCTTTTAATTGTCATCAAAGGCACTTAGAACAATTTCTTTAATAGGTTTGTCCTTTAGGAAAACAACCACCAGGAAGAAATTTATCTTTGAAGAAAGACATGGGGTTTGGGGGATATAGAAGTAAGATTTTTCATTTTATAACCTGCTCTACTAATCGATTTTTCCCCATATGCATACAATTATTTTTAGTTTTCAAATAAACAGATAAGTTAAAAAACGAGGAGCGCCTGGGTGGCTCAGTTAAGTGTCCGACTTTCGCTCAGGTCATGATCTCACAGTTCGTGGGTTGGAACTCTGTGCTGACAGCTCAGAGCCTGCAGCCTGCTTCAGATTCTGTGTCTCCCTCTTTCTGCCCCTCCCTGCTCACGCTCTGTCTCTCTCTCTCTCTCAAAAATAAATAAACATTAAAAAAGAAAATTAAAAAAAAACGGAGCTGCCATGATGACAAAAGAAACATTAATTATAAGAAGCCAGTGACAGACAGCCTTACTCTTCTCTAATGTTATTTCTCTTTTACTGCTCACTTTGTCAACTGTTGCCAAAAGAGAACATCACAAAACAGAATGTAAAGAACTAAAAAAGGAAAGAAAAGAAAAATCACATTAGCAAGATTTTGAAGAGAAACTGTGATTTAAAAATACAGAGGTAGAAGATTTATGTAACATATAGTGAGCCTCCTACTCAGCTTCTCACGTGAACCCTCAGTCAAGCTGACTTCTAGTAGCTGACCACACGGAAGTCTTTCGATGCCTCACTAAGGCTGGAAAAACATGGGAGAGGATATTAAAGAAGAGAATATTTTATTAGTTCCTGGTTTCAGTGCTAAAAAATTACTGGCTAAGGTAGAAATAAAATGGTTTTCCTTCATACTGAACCAAAAACCAAATACTCCTGTGAATTTCACAGAATATAATTAAAGAGAACTTTTAACCCAACCATAAGTTCTCAGTGCTGTCCCTGATTGCAAGATGGTCTATCTTTGCCTTGAACCAAGATTCAGGGTAGAAATGAAAATATCTCTTCACGTGGGGACTGCAGAAGCTGTTGCTAGGAATAAGTTAGGGTGCACATCTTCCTGGCTAGCTGCTTTCAAATTTCCAGATGATAAACCAAAGGATAAGCAGAAGGCACAATTCCAAATTGCTGCTGAGGGAACACCAAATATTCCTTTTCTTGTCCCTCTATATCTCATTTTAAGAAACAAACTTGCAGACAAAAACGACAGCAAATCCCCAAAGCTCCCCATGACTTGTGTGTATCTATCAACAATCTTATCTTGGAAGAAGAGAGGAAAGTTTAGAATTCCACCATTTTTGAGGGGTAAAAGAAGAAAACACTGTGTCCCTTCTTGGAAAGTTACTTTCCAAACATCTTCTTGAGAGTGAGTCCAAATAAAATGCATGTTGTTTGCTTTAAGCAGAAAACCTCTACCAAAATACTGCATGTAATGGTAGAATTGCATCTCCTTCACTTTTAATTAAACAAATAACTGTAAAAAATGTTCTGAGCTAGTTATGCCAAGGCCTTATTATTTTCAGATTTGGGAGAAAGTTCCAAATGAAGTAGTTTCAGTGATATAGCTTGGCTAATGGCCTCATCTCCCTAAGAGTCAATTCAGCCTTTTTCTCAAAATATCACCCTCCCCTATATTTCTCAGCTCTGAGATTCAAATCCAGATGGATTTTGGTCCTACTTTTATAAAGCAATTCCTAAAGTTCATGGAAGGATTTGATAGAATGCCTTTAAATTGGATTTCTGAGTTAGGGAAGCAAAGTGAAATATTATTAAATTCAATTTAACAAATAGTTTTTATGTAAGGAAAAAAATGCTTCAAATAGCCTGTAACATTCTTTAGCATATTATCTCCTATACTGGAGAGTAGAACTATAGTCATTTCTATTTCTAAATAATACGGCCTGAGATCTGCCCATTTCTCTCTTTTCATCTTGACATTAACCATCATCACACTGAATTGCCTAAATCATGTGTCCTCCATTCAGGCTGCCCCACTCAGTATGGTAGGATTCTTCAAAAAAAATTAAATTAGGGCAGACAATTAGAGGCTTAGAAATGTTTGAGCCCTTTGTCACAAGAATGACACTTCTATTGATTTTTCCTCAATAAGTCATCTTATGCGTAGAAAGAAAGAAATAATGGGGCCCCTGGGTGGCTCAGTTGGTTGATTGTCGGACTTCAGCTCAGGTCATGATCTCACACTTTGTGAGTTGGAGCCCCGCATCCGGCTCTGTGCTGACAGTTCAGAGCCTGGAGCCTGCTTCGGATTCTGTGTCTCCCTCTCTCTCTCTGCCCCTCTCCTGCTCATGCTCTGTCCCTCTCTGTCTCTTAAAAATAAATAAAGGTTAAAAAAAATTATTAAGAAAGAAAGAAAGAAAAAACTGATATATAGAAACATATTAATCACAGCAGTATTTATAATGATGAAAATTGAGGGGCGCCTGGGGGCCTCAGTCAGTTAAGTGACTGACTCTTGATTTTGGCTCAGGTCATGATCTCATTGTTCATGGGTTCTAGCCCCACATTGGGCTCTGAGCTGACACTACAGAGCCTCCTTGGGATTCTCTCCCTTTCTCTCTGCCCCTTCCTGCTCGTTCTCTCTCTCTCTCTCTCTCTCTCTCTCAAAATAAATAAATAAATAAATAAATAAATAAATAAATAAATGTTTTTAAAAAAAGAAAATTGAGGCGCACCTGGGTGGCTAAGTGGTTTAAGTGTCCAACTCTTAATTTTGGCTCAAGTCATGATCTTGTGCTTCGTGAGTCTGAGCTCCACGTCAGGCTCCCCACTTGCAGTGCAGAGCCTGCTTGGGATTCTCTCTCTTCCTCTCTGCTCCTCCCATGCACGGGTGCTCTCTCCCTTTCAAAATAAATAAATAAACTTTAAAAAGAAAATTGAAAATAAACTTAATGTACAAGAATCAGGGAAAGGTTAAGGAAAACCCCCACGTTTAAATTCTGAACCATTAAAAATGTTGGTTTATCAAACAACTGAATTATTGTAGGATAATGATTATTTAATTATTAATTATTAAAGCTATGTTAAAATATGATTTTATTGTGATTTTTCTATCCTTTTATATTTTTCCGATGATCTCTCGTGGAGTTGCACTACTTTTATAATTTTTTAAGTTTATTTATTTATTTTGAGAGCGAGAGAAAGCAGGGGGGGGGGGGGCAGAAAGAGAGGGAGAGAGAGAATCCCAAGCAGGTTCCACAGTATCAGAGCAGAACCTGATGCGGGGCTCAAACCCACAAACCATGAGATCATGAGCTGAGCCAAAACCAAGAGTTGGACATCAACTGATTGAGCCACTCAGGCATCCCTATAATTTTTTTTAAAAGCATGTTTCTGAAAGTTGGAGCAAACAAAGACATATTTTTGTCATACACTTATTATGTTATGAAGGCTTGTTTTTGTTGTAGTGGTTACCAGTTCACATGCTGACAGAGGACCCAGACTAAAGCAGGAAACCAGCATCTCTGGAACTCTTGGAAGAGAAGATGGACTGACAGAGGTAAATATCTGTCTTCCTCCTGGAGAAATCGGATGACAACCAGGAGCCTAGAAATTATAGCTACTGGGAATAGACGAAGGAGTTAACAGGGAAAAGAGATCCTGAAAAATGAGGTGTTTCTTCTAAAGAATAATATTACTTAATATTTGCAGGGCATTTCACAGTTGAAACAGTTTGCAAACATGATCTCATGCTATCCCTCCAACAACTTTGTTAGAGAAGTGTAATTGTTTTGGTTTCACATTTCATGAAGCTGAAGCTTAGGGAAGTTAAGTAATTTGCCCATAGTCACAACCCTTTTAAGTGAAAGCTTGGGTTCTCAACTCAGGTTTCCTGATTTTCAATTCAAGCTCTTTCTGCTTCCACATTGTTACATAATGTACTATATGTTGTTCAAGACACTACCCACATGCAACACACACTGCTGAAATTAAAAGGGGGAAAAAGAAGCATGGGTTCTAGTCTCCATGAACTTAACAACCTAATAGAAAGAAAAGGATCCAGAAAAACTGTCTAAGAGTACAGGTCATATTTAAGCGCCAAGTCAGTAGTGTGGACTGAAAATGCAATAAAAGTTGAGAGGAAAGAACATCAGCTGTGAGCAGAGGAGACTGTGAAAGGATGGTCTGGTTATCAGGGAAGGAATTGGGGAAGGGAGAATGGTGCCATGGCTACCGTGGGGAGAAGAGGAGACTGAATAAAAAAGCAGAAAGGATGCCAGACCAGCTTCAATTATCTTCTTCCATCTGGATGGAGATTCACTCATCCTATTTGTAATATAAGCTCTCAGAATATAAGTAAGTAAATGTGTCGATTTTTGTAGCTTTTAGTTTTGAGTTTTGTTTGTGTGTGCACGCGCACAAGTGTGTGTGTGTGTGTGTGTGTGTGTGTGTGTGTGTGATCACAATGAATTACAGCTATTGTACACCTTTCTCCATTATCTGAGATGATGATTTTCCTCCACTGATTAATTTACTCAACCAGCCACATATGTGTGAGCCTATGATGAACCAGACATTGGCACCGGTGTGGCACTGACTACACAAAGTGTACCAGACACTGCTGACTGCCCTGAAAGTGCCTACTCTCCGAAGGGAGAGACTATATAAAAAATGCTAACAATTACATGCATAATGATCAGGATGAAAAGTCAGCAATCTATAACGTAAAGGGGAAGCACCTACTCCTGCAGAAATGGGGATATGGTGTAGAAGGAGCTAGCTAAGGATAAATTGAAACTACCAAGCAAAGAAGGGAGGACGGGCAATTTCAGCAGAGGCTACATGGCCAAAGTTAAGGGTGCAAGGAAAGGCCAGTGTATCAGGAATTGCTAGCAATTTGGTACTTTTGGAGATGAGGGTAAAAGGCAAAAAGGAGATTAAATTAGGTTTTGTAAACTATTTTAAGGAACTTGAACTTTAATCTGTACAGATAATGGAGATGCACAAGACTAAAGCACAGGCACAGGTAGTGTAATTAGTAATTACACTAATTACTAATTAGTAACATCGTGGCTATACTATACCGCACTATTCTATACCATACTATACATTACTATACCTTACTATATGTTACTAAGTATATTCCAAACATTTTTTCAGATTTTATGGGAAATATCTTTTAAAAA
This sequence comes from Panthera pardus, assembly GCF_024362965.1. Taxonomy (NCBI): domain Eukaryota; kingdom Metazoa; phylum Chordata; class Mammalia; order Carnivora; family Felidae; genus Panthera; species Panthera pardus. Next base: position 33,930,992 of record NW_026526765.1, on the reverse strand, counting down.
TAAACACTATGAACCTTATTAACTTTATTCAAATTTCTATGTCAATGCCTAAGCTTTTATCTCATTAATAGGAACTTAAGGAGAAATTTAGTAGAGCATGATTATATGTCCTCAGTATGACAGATGATTCCTGTTTACCCTCTACCAAGATTTGGGTTTAGCTTGTTTATGTCACAGGAGGACCACAACCCAGAAAGTGGCTGTAAAGGTCTATGGGATATTTTTTAACTGCTTACTAGAAAAAGAAGGGTAAATATATCCCTACAGGATGAAGACCCTTGGGGACATAATTTAAAGGGAGTCAAATTTTTTTTCACCTTCTATAAGCACTCTCTTTTTAAAAAAAAAATTTAATGCTTTTATTTATTTTTGACAGAGAGGGAGAGAGAGAGAGAGACAGAGCACAAGCAGGGGAAGGGCAGAGAGAGAGGACACAGAATCTGAAGCAGGCTCCAGGCTCTGAGCTGTCAGCACAGAGCCCAATGCGGGGCTAGAACTTACAAACCATGAGATCATGACCTAAGCCTAAGTTGGATGCCTCACCGACTGAGCCACCCAGGTGCCCCTGTAAATACTCTTACATTTAACAACCACAAAAAATAAAATAAAACAAAAACACACATAAAAAAAATCTTTGCATTTTGCTTCATTGTTTGCTTTTAAAAATTTTTATTTATAAGTTGAGAAATGTGTTTTCCTAAAAACTATGACTAATCCAGTTGCCTAGATTCAAAACTAGGAATTAGGAACTGAGACCTATTTCTGTAGCTGATTTTCTGCTTAGTATTATAAAAAGCCTTTCTGTGACTCAGCCCCTGTTAGAATCAGATTCTGGGGTTGTCCATGCTTCTTGATGAAAAAAAAAATGGAGATATTTCACATTCCTTAAATGCAATCTATCTTAGAATTATGAAAACCCTGGAATCAAAGAATTTAGACTTTAAGGATGGGACTTTATAAGTTCTCTGAATCAATATTCCCTCTTGATCATTGCATCCAAGGTCCCATGCAGCAATGTTCTGTATACAGTTATACTAAGAGTTTGGAGAAGACCTAGAACAGTCTAGTTGGTCTATCTAGGAAGCAAGGATCACACAGGTGAAGGCAGTTGTAAGAAAGGATTCGGAAAGCGGATATTCTGAAGGCCATAAACCTTGAATGAAGCTGGTTCCTTATGGGATGGGGGGAAATGGTGCCTCTCTCAGTGTGATGTTAATGTTACCTCTAACGCTGCCTGCCTGGTATCATTTCCCTCAAGCTGGCCCTCATATCACCCATACCTACAGTCTGACTCAAAATCCTTATTATCGATAGTTTTTTTTTTTAGTTTAACTGGTAATGACAGCAACATGGCATGAATGTTTTAATTCCCCATTCTCTGCCCATCAGACATTACTACCTGGGCATGTCTCATTCCCTCACTGAACCCAGACTCAGCCTTAGAATTTGTCACAGCCTAGTACTCTGGGCAGCCACTGCCAATGGACTTAAACTTATCCCATCAGATACAATTTCTTTGCCATCCCCAGATTAGAATTTAAGATACATATACTGGTTCCAAAATTTCTCTGTTGCACTGAAAAGATGGTGTGATATTTTTGCTTAATACATTCTTTTTCATTGAATGCCCAATTTTCATTTAAGCTTACTCAGACAATATTTCTCCAGTTGGCTGAGAGATGGTGTCAAATGCTTTACTCTGTGCCGTAGCTCTGAAAGCTCTTATTCCAATAAGCTGACTTTCTTTGGTGTTACTTTTTCCTGTGCTAATTACTTTCATCATCCTACCCACAGGGAGGTAGATACTAACACCGGTATATACATTTTTAAAAACCTCAATTTGTAAAATAAGCAATAAAAGCCCTGCCCTTTCCCCTGGGTTTCTACAAGGTGCCTAGTTAAATACGGCCCTGTGTGAGTTCTGGTTTCCTTATTTGGTTGTAGAGGGCAGAGACTTTGCTTTTTATGATTCACCCTGCATATTCATGACCCCTGCCACAGGATGCTTTTTGAATCTTCTTCATAGTTTTGGATAAGATGAATTTGCACATCCCCCAACCCATGTTTGCTTGCTGAGGCTCTCTCCAAGTGGCTGCCATAGTCCCCTGTGTGGGTAGAGGAAAGGTGGTTCATTCATTTAGTGAACAAATGTATACTGAATGCCTACTATGAGCCAGGCTCTACACTAGAGACCATGTTTGCTGTGGTTGGTCAAATAGAAATGATTCCTGGCCTCATGGAGCACAGGGTTCAGTGTAGAAGACAAGCAATAAACAGAGATAAATGACATACTAGCATGGTGTGATAAATGCTTTGAAGGGCAAGAACTTAAGATTTATAAGAGAATGTATGTAGAGAATCCATTTATATTGAGTGATTAAGGAAGACACCAATGAAGAGGTAACCTTGAAGTGGAGACCTGAAGATAAGCAGTTATTCATGAGGAGTAAGGAGAAGTGTTCTACTCAGAAGGAGAAGTGTGAGTGTAGGCCCTGAGGTGGCATTTGATGTGAACAATGACCCCAGCTCCCCTATGAGGGCCTCATCTGGCTCTCAAATAGCCAGAGTAGCTTTGGCAGACAAATACAAATCCCAGTCCAGGAAAGAGGAAGACCACCTTCTGAAAAGGTCTCATGTAAGAAAGATTTTCCATTTTACCTGGGGTGAGATATGCCTGTTAATTGATTTAGGAATGTTTCACAGCAGTATGCATGGGCCAGGAATGAGGCTTTATATTCATGGTAAAAATTTAAGCATTTGGGACTGCTATTTGGGAAGGTCTGCACTGCAAAGGCCAAAGTCAAGACTGGAATGCTGGCTCCCCCATGTCTTCTGACAGTTTGGTATCCTTGCTGCTGTAGTTCAAATGATTTTCCATCACTCTGGCCTTTGGGAACTAAGGTGCCAGATTCTCTGAAGAGAGCATTGTCCTGATAAAGGAAAACCATGAAGGCACTGAATGTTTTTTAACTGTGGAACATAAGAGAGAAGGGAGGTAATGTTTTAATGTTTTGTTTTTTTCCCTCAATTTGCTTTACTTTTTAGACCAGATTGTTTGGACACTGAAAGTCATATTTTTGCACTTCTTTTGTGGCATTTTGACTGCCACAAAAGAGCCAGAAAAACTATTCCAGAGCCAGAAAAACTAAAACATAAATAAATCCAGACAGGCTCTTACAAGCAGTTAAATTAGTCCTATATTTAACTTTTTTTTTCTTTTCTAAGTAACTATTACTTGAGCTGAAGCTTAGCTTACCAGATCTGACTCATTTGAAAGCTTTCTGAAACAAAATACTTGACAGAGTTTCTTCCTGTATTAAAATTAATCACATATATGAAGACTTTTTCCAAGTCTCTACAGAGTGAAGGAAAGCAAAAAGGGGAATTAATTGCCTAACAATTCGCCTACAAAGTTGCTTATAATTGGTCTACATTTCTCCAAAACAAACATAACAAAGGTTTTTTCTAACAGCTTAAGAAAGGTGGGGAGAACAAGACAAATGATTCACTTTATTTTGCATAAGGAAAATAAGTGGTAAGGCACACTCACTTCCCTTGCATCCACTACTCTCCTTTTTACTTCACCCATTGCACTCAACAATTAAATGAGCTAATATCTACTAAGTCCCCCCAAATACTGGGCCCATATTGCCCCCTGTATAGCATGCGTTAAATTTTAAAAAAAATAGAGGAATTAAAGAAGCACAGGAAGCAGAAAAAAGAGAATGAAGAAGGCAAAGGAGGAGAAGCAAGCAGAAAGAAACTGTGGAGAGAATTCGGAAATGTTCAGACTACACAAAATGAAATCAAATTCTTCCAGAATGCTTCAAGAACCTTATATGGTATCTTCTTAAACTCAAGTTACACTAACAGACACTCTCAAACAGATACATTCTGTAAAAAGCAAAGTGAAAGTAAACCCTACAAGTTTCTGATCTATAGATGTCATGTGCCTATACCCTGAAACTATTCTATTCTTTATAAAAAGTGCCTAAAGTCTCTCGGTTTTGAGTAAGTCTAACAGGTTCTGAACTAGCCCTCCCCCAGCGTACAAACATGAAGCTGGGCAACAGTCTATGAAAGACTGCAATCTCTGAAAGAAGAGACACTAACAAGAGAAGCCTCATATTAGCCCTACCTCCCTGCTTGGGATTTTCTGCACTGAAGCCAATGACATGGAATCAGCAAAGCAAGATTGCCCTGCCGACTTGAGGAAGCTGAAGTGGCTGGAATCTGCAGGGCAGACGCCAGAGAAGAGGGGATTGCACAGAGCAGAGCCCCAGTAGTTTTCATGGCGATCAGAGTGATGGGGGGAGTTCTACATAAGTCCTTGACCAAGGGCTGTGCTTGACATGAGCAAGACAAGCTGTGTGAGGTTTACCAGAGGGTGGAGAATGAAATAGAGATACTAGTGGTTCTGCTAAGGACAATGGAGTTCTGGCCCAGTGGGAGTGGAAAGACAGCTCCAACACCTTGTTAACATCACAGGCACTTAGTTGAGACACAAGAAAGGATGTGATGGGTTGTGTAAATGAAATTATATTGTTGTAAGGTTATTGCATTTCTTAACTGAGAACTATGAAGTGCAAAATGGCTCAATATTGACTATAGACTTGGATAAGTTCAGATATATGTTATTAACCCTAAAGCAACCACTAAGAAATAATAAAAGTAGATATAGATAATAATTCAACAAAGGAAATAAAATTTAATATAAAAATTGCATAAACACAAAAGAACATAGAAAAGAAACAAGAGAAAAACAAAAGGGACAAATGAGAAACAAATATCAAGATGATAGATATAAACTGAATCGTATCAATAATTACATCAGGGGCGCCTAAGTGGCTCAGTCAGTTGGGCATCTGACTCTTGATTTTGGCTCAGGTCATGATCTCAGGGTCCAGGGATTAAACACTAAAGATTCTCTCTCTCTCCCTCTGCTCCTCTCCTGTACTCACACTCTCATTCTCTCTCTCTAAAACAAAAACAAACCAAACAAAAATTGCATTAAACATTAATGGTCTAAACAATCCAATTAAAAGGCAGGAATTGTCAGACTGGACAAAAAAGGCAATATCAAACTAGATTTCTGCCTAAAAGAGATATTCTTTAAATTTAAAGACACAAACTAATCAATTTGATTAGATTTTGCAGAAATAATTTTTTTTATTTTCAAATAAATAAATTTAAAGACACAAATATATAGAAAGAAGGAGGAAGCTGTGTAGTTATATTAATATCAAGGTAGACATCAAGACTAAGAGGTTTTTTTAAATTTTTTAATGTTTATTTATTATTGAGAAACAGAGAGATATAGAACATGAGCATGGGAGAGGCAGAGAGAGAGGGAGACACAGAATCCGAAGCAGGCTCCAGGCTCTGAGCTGTCAGCACAGAGCCCAACGTGGGGCTTAAAGTCACAAACCATGAGATCGTGACCTGAGCTGAAGCCGGATGCTTTACCCACTGAGCCACCCAGGCACCCCGAAGACTAAGAGTTTTTAAAAAGAACAGAGGGCCATTTCATGATGATAAAATGTAATAATTAGGAAAAATTAACAATCTTAAATATGTATACTCCAAACAACAGAGCTTTAAGCTTCATGAAGCAAAAATTGATAGATCTAGAGATAGAAATCAACTAATATAAATTTAGCAAGTTTGTAGAGTACAAAGTCATTATACAAAATGATTCCATTTCTGTATTGGCAGCAATTGAAAAATTCAATAAAATGCTACTTACACACAAAACATAAAATACCTACAGATAAATTTCATAAAAGATGTGCAAAACTTCTACATCAAAAACTATAAAATATTACTGTCAATTATATTTTAAAAAGCCTGTTTATTTTGAGAGAGAAAGAGGGAGAGAATGGGGAGAGAGACAGAAAGACAGAAAGACAGAGACAGAGACAGAGAGAGAGAATCTCAAGCAGCTTCCATGCTGGCAGCGCAGAGCCTGATGTGGGGCTCAATCTCATGAACTGTGAGAACATGACCTGAGCAGAAATCAAGAGTCAGACACTTAATTGACTGAGCCACCCAGGCACCCTAACTATGCTTTTATTTAAAATTCTATAAAAGGGGAGCTTGTATAGCTCAGTCTGTTAAGTGTCTGACTCTTGGTTTCAGCTCAGGTCATGTTCTCACAGTTTTTATGAGTTCAAGCCCCTCATAGGGTCTGCACAGCTGGCAGTGCAGAACCTGCTTGGAATTTCTTGGAAATATCAACATGAATTCATTTTAAAAGTACATTTCCTGGGTCGTTCCATTAGAGTAGCCTAAAAACAATGGCACCCAAGTAGCAAGAAAAATACATATCACTCAGATATTAGTTTTGAATACTATTCCCTAATAAAAGGAACTGAGCATTTTGGAGAATTATTTGATTCCAGATATGGGACAGGAAAAATCTACAGTAAGCATGGGATGCTTTCTTGGTCTAGAAAGCAGAGGAGTGCTCAAAGACCAACAGGGTAATATCAAAAGCACAGAGGAGCATACTGAAAGGGGCTCCTCTTGACCAAATGTGACACAATTGGAGCATCAAAAAGTAGAGATAGTAATATATTATAATACATTAAATGTAAAATACCCTATGAGTCCATTGTGATATTTAAAAGAGAAAGGAATGGGGGAGGAGTGGTTTGTCTTTTGAGAAAAATTCCAGTTAATAGATAAGATTAGCCATTTTTCCATCTCCAATGTAGTAACTAATCTAGGTAAATAATATCAATGAATGCTAAAATTGGGATGTGGGATTGTGGGAAACAAGATACTCACACAGTTGCAAAGAATCACTCATAGATCACTTATTAGATATAACTTTGTAAATTCAAGTACAATTAACAACACAGTATTATATTAGTTACAGGTGTATGATGTAATGATTCAACAATTCTACACATTACTCAGTGCTTATTGGATATAATTTTAAATAAAATTAAACAAGTTATGAATTTATCATTAATCATAGTAGTTCAATCTGACACTATATGTGATGTGATGCATTAAGTACACAACACCTCCCATAAGTTAATCTTATCAGAAATATTTAACCCAAATCCAAACATCAGAAAGCAATAAGACAAACCCATATACTCTTTCCTTTTCCAAGTCAGTACCATGAAAAACAAAACTAAAAACAAAAAGCAGGGACTATTCTAAATTAAAAAGGCAAAAACATGGGAATGCAAGCTGGTGCGGCTGGAAAACAGTATGGAGGTTTCTCAAAAAACTAAAAATAGAGCTACCCTATGACCCAGCTATTGCACTACTAGGTATTTATCCAAGGGATACAGGTGTGCTGTTTCAAAGGGACACATGCAACTCCATGTTTATAACAGCACTATCAACAATAGCCAAAGTATGGAAAGAGCCCAAATATCCATCTATGGATGAATGAATAAAGAAGATGTGGTATATATACAATGGAGTATTACTCGGCAATCAAAAAGAGTGAAATCTTACCATTTGCAACTATGTAGATGGAGCTGGAGGGTATCTTGCTAAGTGAAATTAGTCAGACAAAGACAAAAATCATATGACTTCACTCATATGAGGACTTCAAGAGACAAAACAGATGAGCATAAGGGAAGGGAAACAAAAATAATATAAAAACAGGGAGGGGGACAAAACAGAAGAGACTCATAAATATGGAGAACAAACAGAAGGTTACTGGAGGGGTTGTGGGAGGGGGCATGGGCTAAATGGGTAAGGGGCACTAACGAATCTACTCCTGAAATCATTGTTGCACTATATGCTAACTAATTTGGATGTAAATTTAAAAATATATAAAATAAAATAAAATAAAATAAAAGGCAAAAACAGCTAAATGTGATTTTTGCACCTGGGTTGAATCTTTGAGAAAAAAATTAGATACAACAATGGAATTATGGTTCTGTTAAAAAGGCCCTTAATGGGGGCACCTGAGTGGCTTAGTTGGTTAAGTGTTCAACTCTTGATTTCAGCTCAAGTCATGATCTCACAATCATGAAATCAAGCCCTCTGTGAGGCTTTGCAATGAATGTAGAGCCTGCTTGGGATTCTCTCTCCCTCTCTCTCTCTGCTCTTCCCCTGCTCATGTGCATGTGTTCTCTCTCTCTCTCTCTCTCTCTCTCAAAAATAAATAAATAAACATTTTTTAAAGTTCCTTAAGGTTAATGAAACCATGTTAATATTTTAGGGATGAAAGGCTATTGTGCATACAACTTACTTTTAAATAATTTAGGAACGAGAGGAAGAGAGAAAGAGAAAAGAAAGGGGTGAAAGAGAGAGAAAGAGAGAGACAAAGTCAAATGCAAGAAATTAGTGACTGTATACAAAGTGTATTTGAATGTTCATTGCACTAGTCTTCCAAAATTTTTGCAAATTTGAACATTTTCCAAATAAAGAGTTCCAGAAAAGTAAAACAAGTACTTGCCTTGAAACTGTAGCCTTACTGTCTGACCAAATTGCCTATTGTCTATGGAATAATGAAAACAAAAAGTGATGACAGATATAACTTTAACTTTGTTTTATTCATTATTTGAGATATGTATAGCATCCTTGCTCATTTACTGACACACACTGCCCTCAGAACCAACCAACTCACATTTGGGAGTGAGTTTGGGCTCTGCATGGCATTCCTATAGCCATGTTGTCATGTCTTCATGGAATATGTGAATGCCTCTGCTGTTTCCCCTTTGTCATAGCAGAAAGGAGTCAAGCCAGCAATCTGTTCAGTTCTAGTGCCAATTTTGACTTTTATTCCCCCCCCCCAGAAAAAAATCAAGAAGACTATCAATTATTCACCAAATGAAGGTGGTAGGAAAAGCAGATGGGTTGAAAAGCTTCCTGCCAACACCAGAATTCCAGAGTCAAATGCCTTAGGGTGTTGAGAGTGCTTTGAGACACTTTAGGAAATGGCCCTAATACAGGAAGGACAATCTAGTCCATGATTTTCCAGAAGTGTTTTTGAATGTTGATGGATTCAAAACCACACTCTTTCTCAGTACTTTAATAAGCTATTAAATGTTTCCCTTTCATCTCAAACAAATAGATTAAATCAAAACTGTAGGTTTGCATGTGTGTCGGGGAGGAGTTGTGAGGTCCTAAGTTCCCTAATAGGGCCACATATTTCTAAATGGTGAGGCTAAGATTAGTGTTTTGAGACAGAAGGGCCTGGAATTGTTGCCAGGGAGGCAGAGAAAATCTCCTTCTTGTTGGTGACACATTCTTTTTCTCATAAAGACCTTCACTAGGTTCTCTCTGTGTACAAAAAGTCCTCATTGTCTAAGAATTGGTTCTTTAAAAAGCCACTTAAAGTGAATTCACTTTCAAAAGAGGATCAAAGTTATTTGTTAAATTGTGGAAAAATTATTTTATAGAGCTTTATCTTGAAATAAGATTATTTAACAAAATTTAAGAATAAATTGTTGAATTTGGAGGCTTTTCCCTAAAATTAATACAATGCAATACCCTTCCACTGTATATTTGATTTCTTAGATACAACATTTAAAGCATGCACGCACACACACACACACACACACACACACACACAGAAAGTTCATAAAGTATATTCATTGAAATTAAAAATTTTGGCTCTTTAAAAGACAATATTAAGAAAATAAAAATAAAATCACAGCCATCAACTGGGAGGAAACATTTGCAAAACACATATTTGATAAAGGACTTTGTCCAGGATATGTATAAAGGACTCAACAGAAAATCAATAAGAAAACAATGTCTCTAAATGACACATTGGACCACATGGACATAACATATATATAGAACATTCCATCTGAAAACAACAGAATACACATTCTTTTCAAGTGAACTTGGAACATTTTCCAGAATAAATCACATATTAGGCCACAAAACAAGCCTCAATAAATGTAAGAAGGTCAAAATCATACCGTACATCTTTTTTGATCAAACAGTATGAAGTAGAAACAAATCACAAGCCAAAAACAGAAAAAAAATGCAAACATGTGGAGACTAAACAACATGGTACTAAACAACCAATGGGTCAATGAGGTAATCAAAGAACAAATTTAAAAAATACACAGAGACAAATGAAAACACAACAGTCCATAATCCTTGGGAAGTAGCAAAAGCAGTTCTAACAGAGAAGTATACAGCAATACAAGCCTACCACAGGAAAGAATAAAAAGCTCAAATAAACAATCTAACCTTACACCTAAAGGAACTAGAAAAAGAAGAATAAACAAAGCCCAAGATGGGTGGAAGAAAGGAAAAAATAAAGATTAGAGCAGAAATAAATGACAGAGACTTAAAAATTTTGAAAAAAAAAATCAATGAAACCAAGAACTGGTTCTTTGATACAATAAACAACTTGACAAACCCTTAGCCAAACTCATCAAGAAAAAATAAATAAAATCAGAAATGAAAGAGAAGAAATAAAAACTGACACCACAGAAATACAAAGAATTATAAGAGAATACTATGAAAAGTTATATACCAACAAACTGGACAACTTAGAAGAAATGGATAGATTCCTAGAAACACACAATCTTCCAAAACTGAACCCAGGAAAAAACAGAAAATCTGAACAGACAGATTATAGTCTGATTATAGTAATAAAATTGAATTAATAGTCAGAAAACTATCAAAAAATGGAAGTCCAAGACCAGATGGATTCATAAGTGAATTCTACCAAACACTTAAAGAAGAGTTAATACCTATTCTTCTCAAACCAGTCCAAAAAGTAGAAGAGTAAGGGAAGCTTCCAAATACATTCTATGAGGCCAGCATTACCCTGATAGCAAAACCAAAGATGCCACACACACAAAAAGAAAACTACAGGCCAATATTCCTGATGAACATAGATGTAAAAATACTTAACAAAATATTAGCAAACCACATACAACAATACATTAAAAAAGATCATTCACTACAATCAGGTGGGATTTATTCCAAGGATGCAAGGATGGTTCAATATTTGCCAATCAATCAGTGTGATGTACCACATGAACAATACAAAAGATGAAAATCATATGATCATTTCAATAGATACAGAAAGACTATTTGACAAAGTACAACATCCATTCACAATAAAAACTTGCAACAAAGTGGGGTTAGTGGGAACATACCTCAACATAATAAAGGTCATATATGAAAAACCCACAGTTAACACCATGCTCAATGGTGAAAAACTGAGAACTTTTCCTTTAAGATCAGGAACAAGTAAAGGATGTTCACTATGGCCAACTTTATTCAACATAGTACTGGAAGTCTAGCTACAGCAATCAGACAAGAAAAAGAAATAAGACATATCTATATGGGTAAAGAAGAAGTTAAACTGTCACCATTTGCACACAACATGATGTTATACATAGAAAATCCTAAGGATTCCATTAAAATACTACTTGACGTAATAAATGAATTCAGTAAAGTTGCAGGATACAAAGCAAATACCCCAAAATTGGTAGTGTTCCTATATACTAATGATGAAGGAGCCAAAAGAGAAACTAAGAAGACAACACCATTTACAATTGCACCAAAAAGAATAAAATATGTAGGAATAAATTTAATGAAAGGTGTAAAAGGCCTGTACTCCAAAAGCTACAAAACACTAATGGAAAAAATTGAAGATGACACAAATAGAAAGATATACTATGCTCATGGATTGGAAGAATATTGTTAAAATTTCCACATTACCCAAAGCAATCTATAGATTCAATACAGTCCTTATCAAAATACCAATAGCATTTTTTTTAAACCACAAAAAATAATACTAAAATTTGTATGGAATCACAAAAGACCCAAAATAGCCAAAGCAATCTTGAGAAAGAAGAATGAATGTGGAGGTATCACAATTCCAGATTTCAAGATACACTACACAGCTACAGTAATCAAAACAGAATGGTACTGGCATACAAATAGACACATAAATCAACAGAACAGACTAGATAGCCAAGAAATAAACCCACACTTATTTGGTCAATTATCTCTGACAAAGGAGGCTAGAATATATGGCAGGGAAAATACGGTCTCTTCAATAAATGGTTCTGGGAAACCTGGATAGCTACATGGAAAAGAATAAAACTGGACCACTTTTAACACAATACACAAAAATAAACTCAAAAGGGATTAAAGATCTAAATATGAAATTTGAAACCACAAAAATCTTAGAAGAGAACACAGGTAGTAATTTCTCTGACATTGACTATAGCAACTTTTTCTAGATACATCTCCTAAGGCAAGGGAAACAGAAGCAAAGATAAACTATTGGGACTATACCAAAATAAAAAGTTTTTGCACAGCAAAGGAAACCACCAACAAAACAAAAAGATAACCTACTGAATGGGAAAAGATATTTTCAAATAATATATTTGATGAGGGGTTAATATCCAAAATATTAAAAAAAAAAAACAACATTTCAACTCAACACCAAAAAAACCCACAAGCAATCCAACTACAAAATGGGCAGAGGACCTAAATAGACATTTTTCCAAAGAAGATATACAGATGGCCAATAGACACAGGAAAAGACAGTCAACATCACTAATCATCAAGGAAATGCAAATCAAAACCACAATGAGATATCACCTGTTAGAATAGCTAAAGTAAAAAAGATAAGAAATAATAAGCATTGGTGAGGCTATGGAGGAAAAGGAACCTTCATTCACTGTTGGTGGGAATGTAAACTGGTACAGTCACCAGGAAAATAGGATGGAAGTTCCTAAAAAGTTAAAAATAGAAATACCATATGATCCAATAATTTCACGATTGGGCACTTACCCAAAGGCAACAAAAACACTAATTCAAAAAGATATATGCACCCCTATATTTATTTCAACATTATTTACAATAGTCAACAAATGGAAACAATGTAAGCGTCCATTAACAGATGAACGGATAAAGAATATATGACACACACACACACACACACACACACACACACACACACACACAATGGAGTATTATGCAGTCATAAAAAGGGATGAAATTGTGCCATATGAGACAATATGGATGGACCTAGAGAGTATTATGTTAAGTTAAATAAGTCAGACTCAGAAAGACAAATACCATAGGATTCTGTTCATAAGTGAAATCTAAAAAGAAAAACAAACAAAAAGCAGAATCAGACCTATAAATACAGAGAACAAACTGATGGCTGCCAGAGGGGAGGATGTGGGGGTTTGAGCAAAATGGGAGTTGGAGATACAAGCTTCCAGTTATGGAATGAATAAGTCATGGGAATAAAAGGCATAACATAAGAAATATAGTCAATAATATTGTAATAGCAATGTATCAGGACAGATGATAGCTACCCTTGTGAACATAGCATAATGTATAAACTTGTCAAATCAGTAAGTTGTACACCTGAAACTAATATAGCATTGTATGTCAACTACTACTCAAATAAAAAAAGAACTGAATAATATGAAAACTCCCTATTTTAAATGGACAAATATAGCATGTGCTCATTGTCAAATATTTGGAAATAACAGACACATGAAGTATAAAGCAGAATTTATCTATAATCCTACTACTTGGAGATAATTATTGCTAAATAAGATATTAAGTCACAGGTCCTTCCAAGTTTTTTGAGAAAATATGCCATTTATATTCTATTTTTATATTATTTTACAATCTGCATTTTTTTTACTCTACAGTATATATATATTATTGAGCATGTTTCTATATCCTTTGATATTTTCAAACATGATTTTTTTTTAATAACTATAATGGAGAGACCATAATTTATTTACCCAATTTTGTATAGTTAGACATGTATATCATATTCAATTATTATACAACTTACACTATTGTGATATACATTGCTATACATAACTTTTTAGCCAAATTTCAGTTTATTCTCTAAGTTATTATGATTTCACAAATATGACATTAGATTCTATTAAAAACTACCCCCAAAACCAAGAGCACACTGTGTACAGTGTATGTTAGCCAATTTGACAATAAATTATATTTTAAAAATTATCTACATTTTATCTAAAATTTTTTTAATGTTTTATTTATTTTTGAGAAAGAGAGAGACAGAGTATGAGCAGGGGAGGGGCAGAGAGAGAGGGAGACAGAATCCACGAAGCAGGCCCCAGGCTCTGAGCTGTTAGCACAGAGCCCGACTCGGGGCTGGAACCCATGAACCACAAGATCATGACCTGAGCCAGAGTCGGAGGCCTAACCGACTGAGCCACCCAGGTGCCCCTATCTACATTTTATTTATTTTTTAAGGTTTATTTATTTATTTTGAAAAAGAGAGAGAGAAAGCAGGGGATGGAGCAGAGAGAGAGGAGAGAGAATAGCACAGAATCTGATGTGGGGCTTGATCTCACAAACAGTGGGATCATGACCTGAGCTGAAATAAAAAGTCAGACACTTACCTGACTAAGCCACTCAGGTACCCCCCAGATTATCTACATTTTAATGAATTTTGTTTTTATATACAGAAAACATATCTTAATTCACTAAACTGAATGCATTTTGTGTTTCTTTTTTTCATTTTGTATCTCTACAACAGAAACACAACAAATGGAGTTGTTTGTGCAGATGTCCAAGGATGAAGTTGTCAGGGTACAGCAAATGCCTTCAGTCAAGAAACAAGATGGGATGCGAATTTGTATAAATGATAGCTTTACCAAGATTTATGTGCTAAGTTTGTGGAAAGAGTTCTGGAAAAGCAAGAAAAATTTGTTCAAATTCCCATATCTATTGGGGGAACGGAGGCATCAAGCATTTTATTTTCCATCTCTATTAGCACAACTCAGAACTTCTACACTTTCTCATTGTTTTTTGTTCTCTGAAACATATTAATGAGAGGCCAGCAGTGAGTTCAAGTTTTTCAATGCCAAGTTGAGAGTGCCACACCTTCTCACATACCACTTCCCTTGGAAATTCAGACAATCCAAGTTTTTCAAAATCTTTTTGTTCTTTGAAACTCCATGTTTTACCACAGAGCACGTCTCATTAGGTATTTAATAAAATATTTGTTAGTTGTTTTCTCATCAAGAAGGTTTTGTTCTTTTCACGTCAAGGAATCACTTAGAAGACAAGAAACAACATACAATCATTAGATTTGATTGACTATAATTGATTTGAATGTTAATGAAACAGTGACTCCAATGTGTTTTATTTCAATTAAACTTTGACGACACTTAAGTAGTTGTCTTGCTTCCCCCAAATTGCCACCCCTACTTCTCCCCACCATCGCATTTGACACTGCTCCTGTGCTATCAACATTGTTTGTCTGAAAGCCTTTTAATCAGCTGTGGGTGAAGTTGGAGAGGAGCACTCAGGCTCTTCCAGCTCTACCACCTCCCATGTTAGTTGCCAAGGGAACCATCTCACTGAGTCAACAATAAAAGACTCATCAAATTTGGTTGTTTTTTTTCATTTGCTTTGATGAGAGCCACTGAAATGTCCTCTTGCATCAGACCACATGTGCCAATCTCTTCTCCCGTTTCTTCTCATATGATCTGAAAGCAATTTTTACTCATAAGGGATGAAAGAGGGAGGTTTGACAAGCTAGCGTTGTTAAAGTTAGCTGAGATCGATCCCATAGAAACAATATGTATTTGCTTTCTAAAAGGAAAAATTAAAATTTGATATTTAGATATTGGGACAGAATTTTTAGTTTTATGTCCTGTTTGATTGGAATGGGGTCGTATTTTATTTGTATTTTGTAGGTCTGTATTTTATTCTGACCAGTATTTTGAAACATCAATAAGGAAAATGGTGAGGCTGCCCTCTAAGGCAGGACAGAATCTAAACTTCCTTTGTTTGCTTCTCTACTACTCTGGTCAACTGGCACAAATATAACTCTCAACAAATGTAGAGAATTTCTCACCAAAGGCTGCTGCCAACCTACAGAAGTTCTGTACTGTTTCAAAATATCCAGCCAAGTTACCGTCTGGAAAAATGTAGAGGCTGGTGAGGAAAAGTCTATGCAGGCTTTCTACTCAATATACCCTACCCTTACCTATTTTGAGTTATAAACAATAAAGCTCCGTGAACACAGGAGAAGGAAATCCCTTCGAAGAGAAAGAATGATCCCAAGGCCCCTTGTGAGAGTTTGGGGTGAGAGAAAAATTTGTTCTGCCTACCTACCCCCATTTTCAATCTTTTATGTGGAAAATATGAAGTTAAAATGGGCATTGCGGGGAATTTTCACTGGGAAAAAATGAAAACAATGTTCTAGGATAGCCAAGCTGAACAGAAGGGCAGATAGAGTAGGGTCTGGAATGGGAAAAGCCAGCCCTACTCTTTTTACCTAGGTTTCTATGTGGTAGAAAGAAGGTTTCTATGTGCTTGCTTTTACTATGTTTTTGTGCCAATTGAGACACCTCTTTCTGAGTCATTGCCCAGCTTCTCAGTTGTGACTGTTTCTCAAATTGTGATCATTTATTACTTGCATCAGCATCACCTGAGGCTCATAAGATAACTGCAGTGTCCTACTCAGGATTCCACATCAGCTGAATCAATCTGAGGATGGAAGCCGCACATCCATATGCTTAACAATTACCCCCAGGTGATTCTTATTTATACAACGCGTAAAGACTACTGCAAGAAAGTCTGTGGTAATGGTAAAAAGACTCCCCTAAAGGGAAGGGCACAGGGCAATCTTCTGAGAACATAAGTTCTAAATATGGATGAGCTTTGGGATAGAAGGCTCCGTAACATACCTAAAGATGTTTGAAATATTTTGTGTGTAACTGTGTCTACATACATCTTTCTGGTGACGGGCTTTAGATCTTTAATCAGATCCCCCAGGGAGTCCATGACTTTCCCCAAATGTTCATGTTTGTGTCATGCTTGAGTTGATGTCTGGAATAGTGGCAACTATCTCAAAATAAAATGTCTTGAATAACTCCCTCACCCACTCTCACTCCTTCCCTTTCCTCCCCTGCAACACCCTCAACTTGGATATTGGAATTGTTCAGATTTATCAAAGTCTCAATTACCAAGTCTATTTGGTTTGTAAACAAACAAAATGACACAGTATGATAATGGCTTTCTTTTTTGGACTACATGATTGCTTCAAACCAGAAAACGAAAGGTTAATTTTGTCCTCTGCCCACATTACAAAAACAAAATCAGTGTTGATGCAGTCACTCCACTTCACCAAAAACCAAAGTGGTTTCTGAGAAATCCCTCACCACTTTGAAGAGTGAACGATTGGAACACTCATGATTAGAGAAATCAGATTAATTGGCCCAGAGTGTGATGTGAGAATATGTTCTTTAGTGACGATGGCTGTGCAAAATGGATGCACACAGCGCTCATCCCAAATGGTGCAGAGAACTAAGGCCATGTTTCTCAAAGTGTGCTTAGAAAACCGCATGACCAGAGTCATCTTGGAAGCCTGTAAAGATGCCAATTCCCTATATCCACCCAGACTTTAAGAATCAGAATCATTAGCAGTGGGTCCAGAAAACTGGTAGTTAGAACAGGTATTGAGGAGATTGGTGACTATGAAACATTCTAAAATGTGAGAGTTTTCTTGGTAACATTTTTTCTGAGTCATCTTTACATGAGGATAAAAGTTATGGAACAGAGAAGCCAGTGTTATTGAACCCAGAACCTGAAGCATATCATCAGTAAGTAGCAAAATGGCACCCAGTCTCTACACACAGGAGATTATAATCCTGTCCAGATGTTTATTTCAGAAGGCTGAAAATTGAAAAATGATTGCATAATCATAAAAATTCTTCCCTGGACACAATTAAGAAGCTTATTACACCATTGTGTTTAGTGGATGTCTTAAAACTTCATTATTCTACATTTGAAAAATCCCAATGAGTTATCTTCTCCACTCAATCAATAGGACTCAATTTAAGTATGAAAGGACAAATTTTAAAATTATAGGGCAATTCATATCCCACCTCTAAGACTCTCTGATAAAGGATGTTTAGAACTGAGCCTGACCATCCCCTGGCTTAGGAAGACTTGGGGGAAGGGGAAGGGCCTCACATATTTGGTTTACTGCTTTCAGAAGGGTGTGTCTGTGAGACCAGGGAACCCATTTCCATTTTGGTCAGTCCCAAGAGAAACAAAATATTCCTTTTTATTCTTTTCCTTTTATTAGTCTCTGAAATTGTCACTGCTTAGAGCTCAGGCTCAGATGATTCTTGATATTCATTGTTTCCACACCAAAGCATTTCTAAGGAAGTTGGGAATAGATCTATAGCCATAAATAACATAATTCATTTGTCATCAGGTAATTATTAAGAATATTTGCTATGTCTTATTGTCTATTTTTGCTCTCTCCCAATGTCTATGCAAAAGAGAGACCTACCTTCTGGAAACAAAGTCAGTTGTGTTTTAACATTACCTTCTTTTTTGAAAAGAGAAAAAGAATGCTAAAGCAAGGCACTAAATTTACTTGGAGGTGTAGATGCAAACTGATGTCAGAGAGTTGTATACACCCCTGCCTGCTGCCATAAACTTCTGTGATATGAATTGCACAGTAGGGTTTGCTGAAAGACCTTTTCACTAGTCTTCCCAACCAAGTTAATGAGGTCACCTACACTGCTCCCAGGAAGATCTGAGTTATTAGAACTGATACAGGCAGCAACTCCTGGCTTGTTATTTATTGTTGACAGAATAGTGCCCCCCGACCCCCTGCCCACATCCTAATCCACAGAGTCTGTGAATCTATTACTTTATATGGCAGGGAAATTAATCTTGCAGGTAGAATTAAGTTTCCTAACAGCTGATGTTAAGAAAGGGAGATTATCCTAAATTATTCAGATGAGCCCAATGTAAACAGAAGGGTCCTTAAAAGCGGAAGAGGGAGACAAAAGAGTCAGTGTGAGGATATTCAATGTGAGGACTTGACAGACAGGTCATTGCTGGCTTTGAAGATGGAAAGGGGCAATAAGCCAAGGAATGTGGGCAGCTTCTAGAAGATGGAGAAGGTAAGGAAATTAATTCTTTCCTAGAAGTTCCATAATGTAACACAGCCCTCCCAACACCTTGATTTCAGTCAGTGAGACTCACTTCAGATTTCTGACCTACAGAACTATGAGACAGGAAATTTGTGTTGTGGTAAGCCGCTAAGGTTGTAGTAATGTATTACAGCAGCATTAGTAAACTAATACATCCATCTAAATATTTATATCTCTTTTAACTTCTCCCTTTCAGAACAAGTAAATTTTTAGTACTTTAAAAAGTAACCTGGACTTTTCTTCAAATGGAGGAACTTTGAGACAGTTTCCTGTTTCATTTTAATTATTTCTAACATCTGAGCAATGCTTGACCTTTTCTAGTTATATTAGACACTTATAATGATCATCATGATATAATCATAGAGAATCTTGAGCACTGAGAGGGCTTCAGCTTCTGGGGAGACAGTAATGTTCAAGTGTGAGCTAATGACTTTAGGAGCTCTAGATATCTTAGAGGAAAGTGGAGAATGGGATGGAAAAGATGTTCAGTCAGGAGAAAGTTCATCTTCTAGCTTCTGCTATGAAGAGAAACAGTTTCGACTGTTCACAGAATACAAAACTACTTAGCAATATTTAAATTTTGATGATGTGCAGATCTTCTCAGGCGTTATACACAGGATGGTAACACTTATAGTTTTAACCTCTTATTCTGTTGCTTATTTCTAAGTAAAGAACCTAGCTAGGATTCTATTCTCTTCCACACCCACCAGATTTCCTTCTCAATTAATTACTGTTTGTGTTTAGAAGAGCTGGTTTAAGAACTGTTTTTTTTTTTTTTTTCAGCACTATCTCCTACTGGCTTTAATAATCACCATATTCTCTACCCTAAAACAGCCAAATCCTATTTCTTTGAGAATGAAAATTCTTTTCATTTCCTTCATTCCATAAAAATGTAACATTTTAAGTACATTAAGCATTCTTTCTTTCCAACTCTGAAAATCAGCAAAGCAACTTTTTGTAGGACTTAAGATTTTAGGATAGATCCCCAAACAACGTCTTTAAAATCTGGAGATGGTAACTAACGTATATGGAGTACCTAACATATGTCAGTTTCTCTACTAGGTAATTTCACACGTTGCAAAATGTTGTGTATCCACCATCCGTATTAAAGTATCATGCAGAATAGTTTCACGGCCCTAAAAATGTCACCTATTCATCCCTCTCTCCCTCCCACTGAACCTCTGACACCAATGATCTTCTCACTTTCTCTATAGTTTTACCTGTTCCAAAATGTTGTATGGTTGGTATCATACAGTTTGAACCTTTCTCAGACTAACTTCTCTCACTTAGCAATATGCATTTAGGGCTCCTCCATGTCTTTTCATAATTGGTAGCTCATTTCTTTTTATCACTTAATAATTCTCCATTGTATGAGTAGCCTACAGTTTATTTATTCATTTACTTATTGAAGGATTTCTTGGTTGCTTCCAATTTTTGGCAATTATAAATAAAGCTACTATAAACATTCACGCGCAGGTTTTTGTGTCAGGGTAAGTTTTTAACTCACATGGGTAAATTCCAAGGAACGTGATTGATGGATATGATAAGCTTATATTTAGCCTTGTAAAAAACTGATAAACCATTTTCCAAAGTGTACCATTTCTGCATCACCATCAACAATGAATGAGAGTTACTGTTGCTCCATAGTCTCATCAGCATTTGGTGTTGCCGGTGTTTGAGATTTTTGCCATTCTAATAGATGTATAGTAGTATCTCATTGTTGTTTTAATTTGCAATTCCCTAATGACATATGATTTTGAGCACCTTTTCAAGTTCTTGTTTGCCATCTGTGTAACTTCTTTGATAAGGGATCTCTTCTGATTCTTTCTTTGCCCATTTTATAATTGGATTTTTTGTTTTCTTCTTGTTGAGTTGAGTTCTTTGTATATTTTGATTTTTTTTTAATGTTCATATACTTTTGAGGGCGAGAGAGAGAGACAGAGTGTGAGTGAGGGAGGGGAAGAGAGAGAGGGAGACAGAGAATCTGAAGCAGGCTCTAGGCTCTGAGCTGTCAGCACAGAGCCCGACATGGGGCTTGAAGTCATGAACCCTGAGATGATGATATGAGCCAAAGTCAGACCCTTAACCTAGTGAGCCGCCCAGGTGTCCCTAAGGGTTCTTTGTGTAGTTTGGATGCCAGTCCTTTTAACAAATGCACGGTTTGCAAATATTATCTCCCAGTCTGTGGCTTGTCTTTATATTCTTTTGAGAGTGTCTTTCACAGAGCACAAGTCTTTAATTTATTGAAGTCCAACTTGCCAGTCTTCTTTTTCATGAAACATGCTCTTAGTGTTGTATCTAAAAAGCCATTACCAAAGCCTAGATCACCTAGATTTTCCCCAATTTTTTTTCCAAGAGTTTTATTGTTTTGCATTTTAACTTTAGGTCTATGATCCATTCTGAGTTAACTTTTGTGAAAGGTGTAAAGTCTATGTCTAGATTCACTTTTTGCATGTCAGTGACCGTTTGTTGAAAAGACTATCTTCACTACATTGTATTGCCTTTGCTCCTTTGTCAAAGAGCAGTTGACTATCCTTGTGTGGGTTTATTTCTGAGTTCTCTATTAGGTTCCTTTAATCCATTTTTCTATCCTTTCATCAATAATATACTTTCTTAACTAGAATCTTAGAGTAATATGAAAAGAATGCTGTTATAATGTCCTTTGTAGCAGGGCATGGGGATATCTTTGTTATATTGAGCAGATATTTTATTTCTTCACAAGTTAATTATTCTTCCCCTACAACATTGAAGTATGGCACAGGGCAATTGGTTCTGCTTAGTGTTGGTCTCTACTGGGACATCTGGGTATCTCTTCCATCTTTTTCTTTCTATACCCTGAAGAAATCCACTGTGATTACTTTGGATTAAAGACAATTAATTAGTCATTGAGTGGGTAGAGTTACAGATGAAGTTAAAAATAGAGAATTCAAAAGTGTGAGGTCTCATTTGAACTCCCTTTTCCACTAATACTGATATATTTTCTTATCTCACACTCTTCTAAGGAAGATATTTTGAACGCATATCTCCATATCACCCATGCATTTGGATAAATTCTTAGTCTCTTCATCTCCTCTCTACTTCTTTTAAGACCTTCCAAGAGTGGTAACATCAGAGGCTTTGTTTAGAGGTTAAATAGGTTAAGCAGGATTCTTTGCTACTTCATTCAAATAAGTTGTGGCTAGCCACAATTAGATAAAGCATTTCTCCACAAAAATTAGTGCAGCTCTCCAGAAAGTGCATTGGCATTTGGAACCAAGGTATCTGCTAGCAACAAAGTGTAACATTTTTCTTGCTTTGTTTTCTGGGTGATGAGCTTGAGGTAAGTAAGGCATTGGTAGTTTGAAGTATAATTCAGCAATTTCTGGGATTCTCAGACAAATTCCATAATATCTTCAAAATTGCATACAAACAAGTATAATTGCTAATGAGAGCATAACTTTCTACTTTGATGCAATTTAAGTATAAAATTAAAACTCTGTGGAGTACCTGGGTGGCTCAGTCTGTTAAGCAGCTCAGGTCATAATCTCACGGTTCATGAGTTTGAGCCCCATGTCAGGCTTTGTGCTGACAGCTCAGAGCCTGGAGCCTGCTTCAGATTCTGCGTTTCCATCTCTGTCGGTCCCTCCCCAGTTCACGCTCTGTCTTTCTCTCTCTCAAAAATAAATTTAAAAACATTTAAAAACATTTTTTAAATAAACAAAATTAAAACTTTGTCAGTTTGGTCTATCTTACATTCTCCATAAACTAAAATGAAGTCCAGATTACTTGCACTGGTTTAGATAAGTAGCCAAATTGATAGATTATATTTATGGTGGCTTTTCACCATTTAAAAGGATAAGGTAAAAAAATAAAATAAAAGGATAAGGTATAATTTTGACTTTTATTTTTTTTTAATTTTTTTAACGTTTATTTATTTTTGAGACAGAGAGAGACAGAGTATGAACAGGGGAGGGGCAGAGAGAGAGGGAGACACAGAATCTGAAACAGGCTCCAGTCTCTGAGCTGTCAGCACAGAGCCCGACGCGGGGCTCAAACTCACAGACCGTGAGATCATGACCTGAGCCGAAGTCGGACGCTTAACCGACCAAGCCACCCAGGCGCCCCTAATTTTGACTTTTAAAACACATAGCAGTTAAGGTTCTTCCTTGTGGGTCCCCTATATATCAGCTGCTATGCAGACAACTTTCTCTGACTTTAAAGGGCCACCTCATAAGTGTTTGGCTTCCTTATCTTTTGTTTTAAAAAAAGGGAACATTTCAGGTTACACATTGATTCTCTTTTGCTTAACTCATCAAACACTTAACTCATCAAACACTTCCTGAATATTTATTATATACCAGGAAATACACCAAGTGATGGGAGAACACAGATGAGTGAGAGGCAGTCCCTTTCCCAAAAGAATTTACAGCCTATAGAAAAAAATTACCTTATAGTGTGATGTCAAGGAAGGTCTCTTTCTGTGTCTTCAATACATTAAACAGATAGATCTTAATTACCAAGCATAATCCATTTTATCTCCAACTGAGAAGTTTAATCAAACATACTTAATGTGGCTTGTAGTCTCCCCTTGTTTTAAAAAATAAACCTTCAAAATAAATCTTTCAAAAACAGAGACTAGTTTTCTATTCACACATTTATTTACATGGACAGCTATGTAGTCTCAGGGTTTTTCTTGAGGTTGGTGCTGTTATTAAAGGGCCATGGCTTATAGGTCAACTGGATTTTGGGTTTGGTAGAATGGTTTGGTGAAAGTTGTAACTTCCCTGGGTAGAGAGTCTTAGGTTATGATGAAAGCAGGAAGAAATCATGAATGTGGATGGGATTAAGAAGGTTAAATAAGTGCATTCCTCACTTGATTAGTTTCTAAACCCTTGCAAGCTTGAAACCAATGAAAAGGAAGTATTCCCTGCAGACATAAATTATTCCAATGAAAGAAGTTGGAGGAAAAAAATGAAAACAAATCCCCTCAAGAGCACTGTGTTGGTGCTATAAGAAGGACACAATTTAAAAAGAATATTTGGCATATAACACCCAAGAGGTTAATATATCAAATATTCTACATTGGTTGAAACCATAAAAGTAATAAAATTAGGATCTATATCTGCTGAATGCTTTAAAGAACTCTTTATTCACCTTTGACCAAAAACGTGCAAATGAGTTCAACTAATGAAAATCCAAGAGAAAAAGGACATGAAACCATTTGTGTAGGAGAGCCAGAAAAGTGCAGACAGTGAGAAGAGCCAAGGAAAAAATACTGACAATGATTTAAAAATAGGAACAAACAGCGATAAGTGAAAGAAACATCACTCAAGGCATGAACTATGAGGACACCCAACACTCCTGTGCAGCTGCTCTGGTCTCTTTTCGAAACGTGAGCCAAAATAACTCAGGGAGCTATTCTTGACTTTAAATGGGGAACACAACCCTGGCAAATTATGAGGATGCTCAGTGTTAACACTGCTGGGGAATTTCAAATAGGCTAGAGCCTGCCTGAAAATTCCAGATACTAACATTTGCACATATGTTTTCAGGTCAGAAGTATGTAATGCAAGCGTTCATGATTTGTTTTTATGTTCATCTTTGTATAATTCATAATTTAAAATTTTAAGTCCCTTGCACAGCTACTGAATTATTTTGTCTCGAAAGGCATATGGGCTATTTATCATTCCCCATTTATCATGTTCATTTCTTGTTTCAAATATGAATCTCGTTTATAAGTAGAAAGAGACTCCATTTACTGAGCACTTACTGTTGGCAGACCCTGTAATACATGTAGAAGACTGAGCAGAATGTAGGATTTCTGGGCCCTTAATGTGTTTTGGAAAGAGATAAGATTATAATGTAATGGGTTCAGAACTGAAGCTTCGGTCTTGCTCCTTTGTCTCATTAGGAATATTTTTCACCCTTCTCCCTAAAGATTATCTAAACTTTCATGGTTTTATATTCTTCAGTGGTCTAAGTATAGGTAAGGAAACAGGTCCAGAGGAGTGAAGTGACCTGTTCAAGGTCACAGAGGTAGTGAGGGGTAGAATTTTAGGGCCAGATCACAATTCTCAAGACAATGTTCATTCCCATATTTCCCAGGGCCTCTCTAGAGATGGTTTTCTAATTCAGAAAAGATTAAAAAGCATTGAGTCTTTTACAAAGCTCTTTCTCATTGAAATCTTTCTCTTTGCCTTAAAGAAATGGCAAATTGGACCTAGAGAATTTGAGCTTGAGATTTTTTCATGGTATTTTTTGTTCATTTGTTTTATTTGTGTTGGAGAATATGTGATGCTGGTTCAGGAACCATTTTCAGACTCCAGAGGTAGCATTGCTGACTTGGAATTATGATATTCGTTTCTCACAGCAGAATTCTGGTATGCCAAATATTTCTTCTTCCCTTTGATACCTGCTTGTTTGGTTTGGTTTTTATCTCAAAGTAGTCATTTCATGAGGAGAATTCTGCCTCAAAAGCTAACAAAGAAGTCAAACTTCCTAAATTGTGAGAGGGTGGAAGACACCCCAGAATCAACTGCTTATCTAAATCCATTAAACTGCCAATTCTTTTAACAAATGTAGGTGGGTAAAACAACTCCTTAGTAACCAGGAATTGTATTTTCAGACAGCCACTGCATTCACGTCACAGAAATAGAGGAACATCTTCTCAAACAGTGTTCTAATGTTGTGGACAATAGCAGAAGATTCCATTTTGGCTCAAGAGAGGTTATTTGTTGACACGCCAGAAGTATCTTATCAGTAGCTAGTTTTAGCTAGTAAGCTTTCTCATAGTGTGAATCCCCTCAGGAGAAAACAACAACAACAACAACAACAACAACAACAACAACAACAACAACAACAAAAGTATGATGACGTTCCAGAGTAAAACCTTAAGTGAAAATAAGAAAATGAAATCTTTTAGGATTTCTCTGCCTCTAAAACTTAGCTGTGTTTACAACCATCCTGGGTATTCTGTCTAGACCTACGAGCAGTAAAGGATAACATGGGTTTCAGGACATCCCAGACTTCCTTATCAGTCATACACTAGGGCAAACTTTATTGAAGATGTAGCTACTGTTTTCCAAAAGCTAATCAAACAGTCTGGGGATAAAACTCTCAGACTTAATCTTACACATAGCCCTCTCTTCCCACTGCATAAACACACCCGCATGCTCTTTCTTTCTTCATCTTCACATTCAACAAATACACTTGTTGCCCAGGTGAAACAATCTTCCCCTCCTGGTCTGGAATCAAGGCTGCAAGCTGTCCTCTCTGGAGTGGTGGCACCCAATACTGGCCTAAATGTGCTTCTGACCAAATTGGTTCTGTTATCATAGTAATATTTGCACATAGTGTCCTTTCTTTTTTTGGGAAGTGTCCTTCCCAAATCTGGCTTTTAAAATCTCAGACAGTGCCACTTAGTTATAATGAAACTACTATGATGCTATCATAAAGCCAACCAGCTTATGGTATTGGCTGTTTCAAAGCATTATTGGCTACAGAGGTAAATTGATAGGAAAACTCTAAGGGAAAAGGGGGATACTTCTACCAAATGAAGACAGGCTGAAATGTTAAGGGCAGATAATCCTAATGTTTATCATATGAAATAGTGCTGTTACCATTGCTAATTTGGTACCCCAGCCAATGAACACTCAGTGACTCCTGCCAGGCAGTGTTAAATTTAATTGAAGTTGAAGTGACCTTTTCTGAGAATTGAGACTATGAAGTACATCTTTGTGGGTTTTTAAAAATATTTTTAAATGTTTATTTATTTTTGAGAGAGAGAGAGAGAGAGAGAGAGAGAGAGAGAGAGAGAGAGAGAGAGAGAGAATGAGCAGGGGAGGGGCAGAGAGAGAGGGTGACACAGAATCCAAAGCGGGCTCCAGGCCCTGAGCTGTCAGCACAAAGCCCAATGCAGGGCTTGAAGTCATAAACTGCGAGATCATGACCTGAGCCAAAGTCGCATGCTTAACTGACTGAGCCACCCAGGCACCCCTGAAGTACATCTTTGTATTTCCAGGACATAGTAGGTGGAAGGCATAGCTATATATATTCTAAGATGCCATTGATTTCAAATGCACCATTATTTTATATATCATTAAGGAATAAAAAATGCTGCCAATTAAATCAATGGTTTTATTCTTAGTGAAAGAGCTGAGGTTTAGATTTTTAACTCATTGCTCATATCAAAAAAAAAGTCAGTTGGCTAAGATATTCCTAAAACTTCATAAACTAGAAGGTGCACACTTATTTCAGAAATGTTAAAATATAGAAAAGATGTGCACTTTAGAATGTACAGAAAATGACAGATGGTGCTCAATATCCCATATTTGTTGTTGCTGCTGACAATGGTAATCATCATATACACGACTGTGATCAGTACACACTCAGCCCCAAGTGACATTTTCCATTAGGTTGTTAACTATTCTACTACTGTCCATCTATGACAACTGACTAGAATCTGTATGAGGACCGTGATTGTGTCTGGTTTTCACATCATTGTCTCTGGTCTGTAGCTGAGAGTTCTGTAAATATTAGTTGCATGTTAATAGGATGAGTAAGCAAAGGATGATGATGATGGAGTGCCAGTCATATACAGAAGAGGAGCCTGAGGAATTTTTAAATGAGATTTAAAACTCATTCAAACTTGAGACATATATTCTCTGGAAGGTTAGGACGTTAGCTCCAATAAAGCCACTTCTAAATTGCAATAGTAAAAAACTTTTTGAAGTGCAGATATTTAATTGAGATGGAAAGACTCATGACCCAGCTTAATGTATTAAATAATGTACAAAGCTGCAGGCTGAAGTCATGACCATGACCTACCAAGACAAAGTTTATTTATGCACCCTCATTGGTGAAAAGCATAGCTGAAAGTAAATAAGAAACCTGATTTTCACATGTGATAGCATCAAAAAAAGACTTGAGTCCTATGTGTGAATGCTTATATGGTAAAACCTTAGATTGCGAGTAACTTGTCCTGCAAGTGTTCCACGAGATGATCAAATGTTTCTAATAAATTTTAACTTGATAAATGAACAATGTCTTGCAATATGAGTAGTGCATGATGCCACATGTCACATGATCACAACTGAGCCAATTTCTTGAAATTTGGTTCTTGAAATTGACTTTGATATACGTGTGCTTTGGATTACAAGCATGTTTCTGGAACCAATTATGTTTGAAAACCAAGGTTTTACTGTATATGTATTAGTGTATCAAATTTTTGCTTAAAAACACAACTGTAAACTATTTTATATGGAAAATGTTTTTACACAATATCAAAATTAAAGTTCATAACTCATCTTGGAAAAGCCCAATCAGTGGGATCCATGCTTCAGCATTTATTAAAATTTCTGTGAGAGCAGAGACTTTGTCTTTCTTGGCCATATCCCCAGCACCTACAACGTTTCACAAATAGTAAGTGCTCAATATACATCTATTGAATACATGAACTAATAAGTTTTGACTATGTGGAAACCCTTTCTGCCATTCATTTAGTGGTAAAATGACATTAATGAAGGATTCCTGGTGCTTAATGCCTGATATAAAGATGACTTAGGAAGCCTGAGTTTGAATCCCGTTTTTGCTTCTGGTTCATACTCACACAAATCACACAATGTCTCTGGGCTTCTGTTTCTTCACCTGGAAGGCAGAATTGGTTACAGAGTAGTCTTTCTCAAATTTAAGTAATAGATAGACCCTGTGTTAGACATGATAGGCTAAGTTATGCAGCAATAGTAAATTGATCTCCAAATCCCACAATGAGATTTTGTTTCACATTCATATTCCATGACCCTTAGGGATTTCCAGGGGTCTCTGTTCCATCTAGTCACTTAAAGATGTAGGATGATAAAGGGTCCATCATCTCATAGACTCACCAACTGGAACATGTAGCATTCCAAATGACCGCAGCAGGAAAAAGGATTAGAAATTGTGCACTTCATTGGCTAGAAATAGTCATACAGACCAGCTTAACTGAGAGAAGAAATAATGTGAAAGTTTTTGGTGTCTTGGACCCATTATTGGGCTGGTGAACGCATCTGCAAGCTACTGTAAGTGTTGGTTGCTAAACGTTCAGAGTTGCACCCTTTCTCTTTAGAATTATCCCCAGCTAAGTGGAACCATCTTGCCTGGGAAGCTTTCCCCATTTCCCAGGGATAGCACACAAAGACTGACTGACATACTGTATACTGCCAGGCCCTTTGCCTCAAAGTAACCACCTCTGTGGTGAACATCAGGCTTCAGAGCTTACTGAGATGAGGCTGAAGATAGACTCCTTCTGAGCCCTATACCTTGGTTAGTTTGTTCTCCTCCAATCCTTTCTAGTTTCCCTCATTCCAACTTCTCAGAGTACTCTCTCAGTAATTCACTTGCATACAAATCTTTACCTCAGACTCTGCTTCTAGAGAACCCAACCTAACAGAGTTTGTACCACTATTGGTTCTAGGAAGCTTGCTCAACAATGGGATTCTGAGGTAAGATCATTCAAAGCTGTATAGCAATTAATACACAGCATTAGTGGCAAGTAGAGTATTACTAGGTCCCGGCATGCTGTAGCAGCCCAGTCACTAAGTGTGTCACCTGTAGTGAACTGAAGTGGAATACAGGTAGAATGGGATACACTGACAGATGCAGTGCCTTTGGCTTTTGAGAGTTACAGAGGAAAGAGTAGCTATAAGGACTTTGGAATTGTTTGAATGATGCTAAGTGCCATTAATGCATTGAAGAGAGAAAATGGAAGGCTCAGATCTATTAATTATCGATATAAAGCAAAATGTGACAATTAGAGCCTCTTTGGCAGTATTTAAAGGTACTTTCATCTTTTCAGCTAAGAGTAGACAGAGCTAAATAGTAGACACAATACTTATTGTAAGAGTGGCAGGACATTAAAAAAAAATCTGAATTCTCTGCCTGGGCAGGTCTATTTATCTGCCAAAGCATTATTTTCCATGCCCACCAGAAAGGGAGGAATCCAAAAGAGATTCTATTTATTGCTGGTAGTGGAGGAAAAAGCCTGAGCTTGGTTCACAGGTAGATTGGCTTGGTATGTGGGTTCCAGTTGAAAACGTACTGCTATTGACCCACACTCCACTTAGGGATGGCCCTGAAAGACTGATGAGTGTCTTCCACTGGGAGGAAATCCTCCATCGGGAGGAAGTGCAAGCAGTGCATCTGATCATCTACTTTAAGAGTCACAAAGAAGCAGTCTATGATAAGGGTAAGAATTGACTGCATGATAAATGGTTTCTCTGGTGAGTTTGAAGCCTGGAAGGAGTAATATTAGATTAGGGACACGGAAGAAGCATTTGGATGGAGCTGGAGAGTGAGTACAGCATACCAACAATATTTGCAACATAAATCAGTGCCTGCAAGACAGTGTCCACCATGGAAGAAGAACTAAGTAACAAAGTCAACAGGGTGATTCGGCCAATAGACAGCAACCAGCATCTATTGTTGCCTGACTCAACACTTATGCAATGCGCTCTAGAACAGAGAAGAAATGGTGGAGGAGATGAAGACCATGTGAGGGCCTGATCCGCACACATTCCATTTCATGAAAGCTGATCAACTGCTGCCACCACTGAGTGTCCAATATGCCAGGAACAGATAACACTAATACAGTATCATCCTTCAAAGAGACCAGTTATTTGGTGGCAAAATGATTACATCAAGCCCCTTCCACATTACAGGGGCTCCATTTCATCTGGACTGTCAATCAACTCTAGTCTCTGCCTATGGCACCCAGCTAGCACCACTCCAGAGTGTCTGATCTAAGCCTCCAAATCCACTTAGCATTGCTAGGGACCAGGAGACAAACTTTATGGCAAAAGATGCGTAGTGGTGGAACATAGCCATCATATCTATTTATTGATATCACCATATACTGGATCATCTAGAAGCTGCTGACTTAATAGAGTAGTAGAAAGTCCTCTTGAGGGCTGTTGAAGTTCTACCTTGATGAAGACACTTTACAAGGATGGAGAGCTCTTCCTCAGGATGCAGTGCATACCCTAAAACAATGGACAATGATAGTGCTATGTCACCAGTAAGTAGAATGCAAAGTCTGGAAATGAATGAATAAAAATACAGGGAGGGGCCCATTCATCATCACTCCCAGACACCTATTCAGGGAATTTGTGTTTCCCTATTCCTGTAATTTTAGGCTATGTGGGTCCTGGTCCCTAGAGCGGGTGGGGAGGCCTCCACCAGGAAATCAGGGAGAATCCCAATAAACTTAAAGTTATGACTAACTCCTAGCTACTTTTAGCTCCTTAAGTCAGTAGCAGACCATCAAACATGATGACCCTATTCATCATGAAGAAATAAAGTACTACTAGCCAATGCAAGCAGGGTGATTTGCTGGGTTGTCTCTTTGTATTTCCATGACCAATTTTACTGTAACAAGCAAGTCTAACAACCACAGGCTGATAAAAGCATGGTAGCTGAGGTATAAGATGTCACAAGGCAAGTCCAGAAGAGGTGCTAGCCAAGGAAGAGGTGTTCTAGATAGCACAGTGGTAGAGGAGAAAGGATAAAAAGTATCTTGGGATCAATTGCACCAGGAGGAGCTATAGTTTATCTAAATAAACTTCTTGTAAGTTTTCCCAAAACACCAACCATTTAGGACCCTGGAAAAGCTGTACCCAGACGAAGCCAGCTTAACTTGAGAAGCAAGTGTATCTGAGAATTATAAGGCAGGTACTATAGGAGGCCTCATGATTGCTCTGTCCAGATTCACTCTACTGGGCTGGAATAACCATCCCCTGGCTCTCATGCCTTAGCAGTCATTAGTGGCTCACAGCTATTTCCCTCCTCCAAATAGGAGCCATTATAATAACTCCAGGGGGCAGCAACCCATGGTGACACTGGACAAGCTGGTGAAATTCATGCTCCATTGCTTGCAGTGGAACCAGACTTTTTCCAGCTGGTCTCCAGCTGAGACCACATCCTTTCTTAGTTCCTCCCTCTGTCCTATCCTTCTCTCACTATCCACCCCCACCCTCTTCTGAAATCACTTCCTCAATAAATCATCGTATAAGAATCCCAGTCCCTAGCTCTGCTTCTAGGAAACCCCATCTAAGATAAGGAACAAATGGATCATTTGGCAGACAATCATCTCTCAGCCACAGATGACTTTAAAAGGAAAACATTTCTTCCAGATTCTTGTTGACCAAAATCACCTTTGTTTTAATATTAATAAAATATGCTCAAAGGTAAAGGTACTTGTAGATTCCTTATGTGGCTAGCTCTAACAAAACTATAAAAGCAGGATAAACTTGCCAATTAGATTAACCAAAGCAAAAATAAAATGTAAATTTACAACGTTAACATAATGTGACAATTTTTTTTTGTGAGGCCAATTTGCCAATGTTGTTTTTAAAAGCAGAAAGATAGTAGCCCCAGACTTGATTCTATATTTAGTCTGTTCCTGTATTTTAAACTACACAATACAAATTCAGAGCATGTCATTGTTATTATTGTTTAAGTATGTTCTGCAAAACATCATTAATAACTTCCAGGCTTTTTTGCTAATTCAGAACAATCAGCTCTCTTTCTAAACTAAAAGCCAGCTAGCAAACAATCCTTTAGTGGCAATTGTAATAAATTCTCCCTTGATGACTTGTTAACGGGTTCATTCTTACTTACAAGGTAATGGTTCAGAATAAAATGGTTCAGGCTCTTTTGAATTTGGTATATCTTTTCTGTGTGCCTCATGAAGATTCAATGCATCTACCACTTTTATCAATTTGATCTGCTATGCCACATCCATTCATGGGGTGCCCCATGACACCAGTTGAGCTTTCTGTGGTGGGAGTAATACCAGAAACATAAAGGTAAATATGATCACTAAAATTAGGAAGCTATATTGAAGGCCCTCTCATAATCCCAAATGTGCATATGTTACATTAGAGACTGTCAACAAACTGAAAATAAACCGTTGAAAATTTCTGTTAAAGAATTAATATCCCCCTGCTGATAACACTATACATACCACCCCCTCAGCATGTATGCTTTACTTTGGGAAGTAATACTCTAAAAGAACCATGAAATCCTTCCTACTGTAAAATTATATAAATTTTGCCCATCTCAAAAGCTGCCATAAACTGGGACGGTTCATCTCAGAACAAAACAAAATGGTAGCCATTAGAATATGCTGCCTTTGCATGCCCACTGGAAGACACTGACTTTGCTTTGCAATGAGTTGAAACAATTACTGGTTTTCTCTCACAGTAGTGCTTTGACTTTAGGAGACCTCTTCTCAATTGGATTTTAAGGTTTTATTTTCCTTTAAAGTAGTAAAGATTTATGGATGAAATGAAATCATGGTTAAAAATGGTAAAAAAAAATTTATTTATTTAAAAGAACGCATACTTTGAGCTCCTTAAATTTCAGTGGCACCAATTCATATTAATTAGCAAGAAAAATAAAGAATAAAAATATCTTCTCCATCTCAAGTGGCTCTGTGAATGGTTGACTTGGATATAAATGCATTGGCTATATCTAACCTCTCATTTGTCATCTCAGAGACAGAATATTTATTTTAAAAAACTGTTTTTAGAGGTCTATTAAAAGTTTATGACATTTTGAAACTACATTAGGCATTTAGAGTCAATTTTCTTTTCAAAGCTAACTCCAAAATAGCATTACAAGAAGTGATTTACAGAAAAGATTAGTCACCAGTATATAAGGTGCCACCCTTTAGATCTGGCTAAATTGAATTATTGCGATATGACCCAAGAGACCCTTATAAAATTATCTCAGTTATCTGGAATCTTAGGGGAATAGAAATTCTGAATTAGAGAATTTTCTAGGACAGAGAAACTCAGCTTTTCTGCTGTGGTTAATAATAGAGAAAATTTGTAGTCCTGCAGATCTAGGTTCATATCCCCTCTTCTCTGCCTTGTTACTATCTGTGTAATTTTGTCACCATCATCTACAAAGCAAGAGTAAAATATTGAGCTTTCCTAGGATGACAAAGTATATAAACAACTTGGAATTGCTTCTTGGCACACAAAGAATCTAGAAATTTATATGCACTTTTCATTTCCTCATTTTGAGGTAAATTTTTAATTTTTTTTTATTATTATTTATTTTTGAGAGAGACAGAGTGTGCGTGGGGAAGGGGCAGAGAGGGAGAGAGACACAGAATCCAAAGCAGGCTCCAGGCTCTGGAGCTGTCATCACAGAGCCTGACTCAGAGCTCAAACCCACAAACCAAGAGATCATAATCTGAGCTGAAGTCGGACACTCAACCGACTGAGCCACCCAGGGGCCCCTTGAGGTAATTTTTAAATTCACTGTGCCTGGTTCTTCCTCAAGCCCCTTTTTATGTACTTCTCCACCCTTACCCCATTCTTGCCCCGACTCCTCCTCCCTGGAATTGCTTTCAAAAGGTAGTATTAATTACAATTTATACTTTTTAGGCCTTTCCTCACTTGACTTCTTTGTAGCATTAATGCTAGTGACCATGTATTACCTTCTTAGAAAATTCTCTCTTGGTTTCCACAACACAATCTTGGATTTCTTCTAACTCTTAATGGCTTTTCCACAGCCCTCCTTGCTCATCACTTATCTAGGGTGTTTCCAACACCAACAACCAATTCTCCAATTCTCCAAACACCAACTGGGTGTCCAATGATCAATTAAATTCTGACACTCACTACCTGAGGAAGAAACAGATTCCACAGGTTTAAGGATTCAGTCATACATACATACATACATACATACATACATACACAACATACATAAATACCTTCACTTCAAAAACCAATTGTAAGTCCCTGGGCAACCTGTACTTCTGACTTCTTCCCTTGAAAAAAAGAGGTAAGCAGAAATTGAGTAGATAGCAAAAAAACTGTCACCAGTTAAAGAGGCATATAATAAGAAATATACTTCTCTGAGGAGAGCACCTGTAGCAGAAAAAAGAAATGACCCTAAAGGCCCAAAGACATAGCAATAAGCACAGAAAATTTTGACATAAGCAAGCAAAAGGACTTCAGCTTATCTATTTAAAGGCAAATTAAGAAAATAATTTATATTCACAATGCTAAGGACAGTAAGGAAAGGTAAAAATCATTTGTATTTCCTTAAATATTTCTCTATTTGATATATCCAATTTAAGTGTATTATTTTTTCAGTGTGCATGATTAGCTCTAAAAATATTTTAAAAATATTTTAGAGTGCCTACTATAGGGAAAAATTGTGAAAAAGATCAAAAGCATTACTGGCTTTCCTGTGTAGCACTTACTTCTCTGTTACCTCAGCCTATTGCTTAGCCTTTGAGCTATTTTACAACCAAGTTGTAGAAATCTAACAGTAATGCAAAATGATGCTTGTTCATAGGAATGCAAATTGTGCCTGGTGAAATGCAATCAATTATTTCCCTGTGGATATTAGCTAGTGTCTTCAGTTTTGGATCTATTTGCAAATTCTTTTCAGGTCTTGATGCCTAGATATTTGCTGCACTTCAGATTCTCCTTCAAATCAGTTGTACCACCTATTGATTCCCTCATCATTTAAAAATAAAATTCATCTTTTATACCACATGTGTCAGAAAGTGTTGTAGTTCATGGAGCTTACTCTTTTTATCACATTTGTTGTTTTAATAAAGAGTTCTATGATTTTGAGAAGTCTGAGTAAAAACAACAACATGTTATCTCTTTAATTAGGTGCTTTGATTTATGGCAGCCTGTCATGTGACTAGAAATCTAACAAGTAAATATCATCCCAACTTCCAGTTCACTTAATATTTAAAGTTTATGAATCTTTCATAATTGGGCTCAAAAATCAAACTCTCAGATAGTCCTCAGAAAGTATACCTTTCATTCTCTTGTGGGCAATATATTCTTAAAAAGTTGGGTTTTAATAAATATTATCTGTAAAAGATTTGCTGCGTTGAGTTCACGTACATCTCTAGGTACCTTAAATTTGGGGCCAAGATTGGAACTACGTCAGGCCATCGGACAATTATGCCTATGTCACATTTCCCTCACTCACGAAACTGCTTACTGAATTATACTTTGGTTTTAGGCCTTTGCCTACATGGACATATAAGAAATACAAAATTTACTTTTGTATTTACTGGGAAAGTGTTGAAGACATTGTTTACAATGTCACAATGTCCACAAAATGAAGAAAGCCACTGAATTGGTCAGTCTAAAGAAACATAGTATTCTCCTAAAGCACAGTTTTATTTTTATTTGGCGACATGATAAAATTTATTTTGACTTTGCTTTTTCTGTGCATTAATTGCTAGACAGCTAGAAGCAATATTTCTGGCTTACATAGAAAGATGCACAGGACATTTTTTCACAAATATTATATACTAATCTTATTATCAGCATCATCTTATTCATTATCCTCTACTTCCCTGTCCCCTCAATTTCTTCACACACTTATTAGTCTGTATGAATAAACTATTATTTAATGAATATTTATAGCTGCCTCAAATCTATTTTTGGAACCATATACCATATATGTGTTATCATTGCTAATATTTATTGAGACTACTATGTGTTAAAAAATATGCTAAGCACTTTATAAGGGTTACCTCATTTAATTCTTACTACAGTCTTATAAATATTGTATTTATTCTTATATTGCAGATGAAGAAACGGAGACTCGAGAAATTGTCCAAGGCCACACAGCTGGTTAGGCCAAACAACTAGTAAACAGCTGAGCTGGGATTTGAAGCTGTTCTAACTGACTCAGAGCCTGTGTTAACAACCACATCATTATGTGCCTTTATATAAATACACCGTGTGTGTGTGTGTGTGTGTGTGTGTGTGTGTGTGTGTAAATAACTAACTTTCTACTTAACCCAAACCTCTTTGGAACCAAGTTAGTCAGTTCATGGCTCTTTAAGCCAAGAACTATATTTGAAATTATGCCAGCTTACTTTAATTAAGGGAAGGTTCACTGTGAAAATGCCTAGGAGAATATCAGGTATATAATAGACTCCCTATCTAAATACAAAAGTTCATTCCTCCTTTGGATAAGTTCATCTTAGGGGCACTTGCGTGGCTCAGTCAGTTGAGCATCTGGCTTCGACTCACTTCATGATCTACGGTTGGTGAGTTGAATCCCCATATTGCACCACCAGGTGCTTGGGATTCTCTCTCTGCCCCTCCCCCACTTGCACGCACTGTCTCTCTTTCTCTCATTCTCTCTTTCAAAATAAATAAACTTAAAAAAATTGATCTTAAGAGAGTTAGTAGCCAATGTTGCCAAACATCAGTCCTTATCTGGAATGCAAGCCTCCCTATTCTTTCCCATGGGGAAAGAATATGAGTCCAACGACATCAGCCCACACCAACTCTTAGCCAAGTCATCCAACCTATCAGCCTTAGGATTCCATATGTAAAATGAAGGAAATATAAATACTCTCCTGGGCTTTTATGAGGATCAAAAAGAGCAATTACATGACATAATTTTATAAGAAGTAACATTTTATCATTATTGATCAATATTATTTTGCTCTTGGGTAGAAATCATGTGATTATCTTTAAGAAGAAATGGCTTTGTATACATGGTATATATGGAGGAAATGGAGCATTTCCTGATTGGAAGGTGTTATGATATTTGCTCCAGTAATTGTGGAAATATAACAACAATGTCACTCTCTAATACCATTTTAAAGTGTCATCCATTCCAAAAGAAGCAGTTCAATGATGTCTTAGTGATCCTTGGAACTTACAAGCTAGTGATCTGGATGTGTTTCCCATTTTCTAACTCACTGCCTTTATCTACTTTTCAAGAGGTTGAACATCCAATTCAACACCACCCTGCTTTCCATGTATACACATACCAAAATATTTATCATTAATGAGTAAGGACATTTTGATGATTGCCATCATGGATAAGGATACACTCCCCCTACAAAATAAAAGTATAGTGCTAGCAACTAACATTGATGTATTTTCAATTATGTCATGTTTTATGTTATTTGTTTACATGTCTGACACCCTCAGATTAGCAAGGATTTTGGGACTTTGATCCAGTTACTTCGCTGTCTTTAATATGTTTCCTCATTTGTGAAATAAGGAAGTTGAATTTAAAAATACTGAAATTTCCTGCAAGCCTTGATACTCTATTACTCTATAAACTTAATTGGAACAATGTATTAGTTTTTCTGAATTAAAAAAAATACCATTCCTATTCTTCTTCAATATACTAAAGTACATTTCATCTTTGCACCAGGCTCCGTAAGGCAAAATTCTATTACATAATAGGAGATGCTCTCTTCCAGCAAAACCTGACAAAGTGTCAGAAGGAAAAAAACTAAGAAGGCCTGCTTTTCCATGTCATTTTATATTTAGACAAAATTCAATTTGAGTTCCTAAGAATACTAGATATAGCAGTGGAACAGATCATTTATTTTCTTTGTGCTTAGAGGCTCTTTTTCACACCTTTGGCCTTTCTGACTATTTAGATCATCGTTTCCAGACTATGAAAGAGATGCCTTTTTTTTTTTTTTTTGCAAAGAGTGTGTCCCAAGGGCCACATTTTCAAGCCACATCTACCTGAAGAACATGGCACTCTCTCCACCACACTAAGCAAGCCCCTTGGTTCTAAAATCTATTATCAGCTTCAGAACCTGGGGAAAAATGATTAGTTTTTAAATGGCTGTCCTATTCACACTCCATAAGCTTCTGACATCTATTTCTCTTAGAAATGGTTCCACGCGAATGACAGGAGAAAATGAACTTCAAACTAATGTAGTCAACCCTTACACTTATAAATCTCTTTTCATATTTCAGAGTTACAGGTCCTATTAAAGTATGAAATTTGGAGACTGCTTTAACTCTTTCTTCATATAAGTAAAATTCTTAAGAAGGTAGATTGGCTGTGTATTGATTCAACAAATATTTATTGAATGTCTGATCTATGCTGAGCATTGTACTCGGTACTGGGGATGCAGAGATGAAAGAGAGCCTCCTTGAGTTTCCGAGAGGTCATACTCTAGTGAAGGATACAGGGAATTCCACAGGCATTACAATACATTGTCACACATATTGTGAGAGAGATAAGTACGGGCCAGTTGGGAAGCATACAAAAAAAGGCACTTGAACAAAAAGAGTCTTACAAGCTTCTTAAGGAAGGGAGGTCTCTGAGCCTACTTTTCCAAAATGAGTAGGTATTAGCCAGACAAAAGGAGACAGAAATAGAGTAAGACAGGCAGAGAGAGTACAAGCACAGAGGCACTGACAGGGAGAACAAAAAGAACTTGCAAGATTACAACAGCTTCAGGTTCTTTGAACACCAAATTTCAAGTTGGGAAAGATGAAGTGAGAAAAGGAGTATTCCTTCCTCAGAGGAGAGCAAAGTCATTTGAACACAGTACTACAGATTATGAATAATGAGTTAAAAATCAACTGTATCACTATTCTAGAGCTTGAATATTTTCTAATCAACTGAGATAGGAGGACCTTTGGGGATTTTAAAAGGTAAGAGTAAAAATTGAAAACTGTTCTCAGAAATAGTCACAGTGTATGAATTTAATCAAGTTCCTCATAATTTGAATGTAAATTATAGGTTTTTCCTTTAATGGTGCCAAATACTCTATTTGCTTTGGAACTATCTGGAAATGGGACAGGATATGTACCCAGTGGCTACCAACTTGTGTAACCTTATGCCTCCTTCCCTTCAACTCTCTCTCTCTGGCCATCTCTTGATCATTCACCCAATCCTTGGCTCCACAAATATCCTCATCTTAATAGGGTGGACAAGCTCTAATAACTTGGCTAGGCCAAAAATTAAATCATGGATTTCAAGCTGTATTACAAAGCTGTAATCATCAAGACAGTATGGTACTGGCATAAGAACAGACACTCAGATCAATGGAACAGAATAGAGAACCCAGACATGGACCCACAAACGTATGGCCAACTAATCTTTGACAAAGCAGAAATGAATATCCAATGGAATAAAGACAGTCTCTTCAGCAAGTGGTGCTGGGAAAACTGGACAGTGACATGCAGAAGAATGAACCTGGACCACTTTCTTACACCATACACAAAAATAAACTCAAAATGGATGAAAGACCTAAACATAAGAAGCCATCAAAATCCTCGAGGAGAAAGCAGGAAAAAACCTTTTTGACCTTGGCCGCAGCAACTTCTTTCTCAACACATCTCCAGAGGCAAGGGAAACAAAAGCAAAAATGAACTACTGGGACCTCATTAAAATAAAAAGCTTCTGCACAGCGAAGGAAACAATCAGCAAAACTAAAAGGCAACCGACAGAATGGGAGAAGATATTTGCAAATGACATATCAGATAAAGGGTTAGTATCCAAAATCTATAAAGAACTTATCAAACTCAACACCCAAAAAACAAATAATCCAGTGAAGAAATGGGCAAAAGACATGAATAGACACTTCTCCAAAGAAGACATCCAGATGGCCAACCGACACAGGAAAATCTGCTCAACATCACTCATCATCAGGGAAATACAAATCAAAACCACACTGAGATACTACCTCATGCCAGTCAGAGTGGCTAATATTAACAACTCAGGCAACAACAGATGTTGGCAAGGATGCGGAGAAAGAGGATCTCTTTTGCACTGCTGGTGGGAAGGCAAACTGGTGCAGCTACTCTGAAAAACAGTATGGAGGTTCCTCAAAACACTAAAAATAGAACTACCCTATGACCCAGCAATTGCACTATTAGCTATTTATCCAAGGGATACAGGTATGCTGTTTCGAAGGGACACATGCACCCCCATGTTTATAGCAGCACTATCTACAATAGCCAAAGTATAGAAAGAGCCCAAATGTCCATCAACGGATGAATGGATAAAGAAGATTTGGTGTATACAATGGAGTATTCCTCGGCAATCAAAAAGAATGAAATCTTGCCGTTTGCAACTACGTGGATGGAACTGGAAGAGTATTATGCTAAGTGAAATTAGTCAGAGAAAGACAAAAATCATATGACTTCACTCATATGAGGACTTTAAGAGACAAAACAGACGAACATAAGGGAAGGGAAGCAAAATAATATAAAAACAGGGAGGGAGACAAAACATAAGAGACTCTTAAATATGGAGAACAAACAAAGGGTTATTGGAGGGGGTGTGGAAGGGGGGATGGGCTAAATGGGTAAGGGGCATTAACGAATCTACTCCTGAAATCATTGTTGCACTATATGCTAACTAACTTGGATGTAAATTTTTTAAAAAATTAAATTAAAAACAATTAAATCAGTGATATCAAATATCAATGTTATTTCTTTTTATACAATTAAATCAGTGATATCAAATATCAATGTTATTTCTTTTTATACCTAATGTTCACAAAATTATAACTAGTGTCACACATCAAAAGGAAGTTTTTGATTTTGTAAAGTGATACATAAGTTTATGTGTAACAAAATATAGATGCAAAGCAAAAATAAATAAAACAAAAAGTAATAAGTGATGACTCCACAGGTATAAAGACATATTGTAGAGCTATTATAATTAAAATAGCATCTTATTAACATAATAATATTAATGAAACTGAAAAGAAAGCTAAGATATAGATTTCAACAATATCATCAGGTCTCCTCCTGAGTCTTTTTCTCTTCTCTAGAATTAACTCATCCAGTTTGCAGTTTGCAGCTGTAAGTATCTGATGATTTACAAATTTTAATTCAACTTAGGCATGATTTCTCTGTCCCAGACTTGAATATCCACTTGCCTACTGTATTAGCATTCTCCAGAGAAACAGAACCAATAGGAAATAGGTAGGTAGGTAGGTAGGTAGGTAGGTAGGTAGGTAGGTAGATAGAGATTTATTATAAGGGATTGGCTCACACTATTACGGAGTCTGAGGAGTCCTACCATCTGACATTTGAGAGCTGGCAGCCCAAGGATACAAATCCAAAGGCCTGAGAACCAGAGGAGCCAGGGGTGTAAGGCCCAGTCCAAGTCCAAAGGCTTGAGAACTAGGAGGCCTATCATGTTAATGCTGGTACAAAGTCAAAGGCCCAATACCCAGGAGTGCCGCTGTCCTAGGGCAGGAGAGGACATGTGTCCCAGTTCAAGCAGATCATAAATGTGTCCTTCCTCCACATTTTTGTTCTACTCAGTCTTCCAGTGGATTGGATGATGCCCACCTGCCCTGGTGAGGGCAATCTTCTTTACTCAGTCTATTGATTCAAATGCTAGTCTCTTCTGGAAACACCTTTATTTTTTTTTTTAAGTTTATTTACTCATTTTGAGATAGAGCAAGAGTGAGAGAGAGAGAGAGAAAGAGAGTCCATGCATGCAGAAGGGGCAGAGAGAGAATCCCAAGCAGGCTCTGCACCATCAGTGCAGAGCCCTATGCAGGGCTCCAACCCATGAACCATGAGATCATGACCTAAGCCAAAGTTGGACACTTAACCAACGGAGCCACCCAGGAGCACCTGGAAACATCTTTAAAGACACACTCAGAAATAGTTTTACCAGCTATCTGGGCATCTCTTAGTCCAATCAAGTTGACACATAAAATTAACCATAACATCTATGTAACAACCTACTTAATTCTTTGAAACTCGATTTCTTCCCAAGCTAGTCTTCTATTCCTTCCCCTCTCAATAAATGCTACCACAATTCACAGTTCCTACAGCTAGAAACCTGAGAATTATCCTTAGCTTCTTTCTTTCCCTCACTGCTCACATCCATTTCTAGAAGAGTCTTCTTGGTTCTACCTCTAAAATAGATCTCCATCATTGCTACTATCATAGTCTAACCTAGAAAACTGTCATTGACTATTACCAAGGCCTCCTAACTGATTTCACTGCATCAACTCCTGTCCTACTCCAATTAGTTTTCCTCTCTTAGTGATTTTATTATAAAGTAAATCAGATCGGAGTTGCTGGATGGCTCAGTCAGTTAAGCTTCTGACTTCTGGTTTCGCCTCAGGTCATGATCTCACGGTTTGTGAGATTGAGCCCCACATCAAGCTCTGCACTGACAGTGTGGAGTCTGCTGGGGATTCTCTCTCTCTCTCTCTCTCTCTCTCTCTGGCCCTCCCCTGCTCACACGTGCATGCTTTCTCTTTCTCTCTCAAAATAAATTAAAAAATAAACATTAAAAAAATTAATTCATTAAATAAAATAAAATAAACCAGATCATGTCGTTCCCAACTTAAAACTTTTTAATGGTGTCTCATTTCAAATAGACAGAATTCAGTCTTTACAATGCCCTGAAAAGTATTGCATGATTTGTCCCCACCTGAATAGCAGAAGTGCTATTAAAATATCATTGAAATAAATTGGAAATTTAATCCCATTTATCTCCTTTCTACTTCTTACATTATTGTCAAAGTATAAACTGGGCTTATAATCTTAATTAGGAATACACACACACATACACAAAACACACATCTCTCTCTTGTTGCTAGGCAGGCCCATCTCTGCTGTGTAGTTTTGCTACAAGTAAGTGACATTTTACCATGTAATGCATGCCGTGTCAATCACCCCTGGGGGAAAAAGACAGCAGAGGCCACTTCCTCAATCATTACCAAATTTCACAAACTATGTAACTTTCTCAATTATTACAAAATACAGTAATATTCTGGGGGAAACATTAGGATGCTATAAGCAAGGTTTTATTCAAAAATAAACACAAATTAAAGACATTTTCAGGTAAAAACAAAAGCTGAGAGAATTTGTTGCCAGCAGAACTGCACTACAAAAAAAGGCTAAAGCAAATCCCACACACTAAAGATAACGTTTACCAAGACACGCTCTATTTTCTTCTCAGCAACATGTTCTATTCCTTCACTGCTTCCTTCCTCCAAAGGTGAGCCCCTGGGAACGGTTTGTTTCCCCCACTCCTACTCACCTTCCACCCTCACCACCATTCATCCTAACCCACGCAGGTTGAGCACGCTGTGATTCAGTCCTTCCATTTCCCCAAACACAGTGTCTCCGGTTCACCTCCACTTCCTGAATATTATTTAGCTTTTCCATTGCAAACTCTCAGTCACTCTAAC
Source organism: Panthera pardus (assembly GCF_024362965.1). NCBI lineage: Eukaryota > Metazoa > Chordata > Mammalia > Carnivora > Felidae > Panthera > Panthera pardus. The sequence goes on along the minus strand of NW_026526765.1, from coordinate 33,887,120 downwards.
ATTGTCTTTTTAGGGTTAAATATGTATATGCTTTGCTCTTTTTAGAGACCTTGGTCATGTTTAATCTGTTGTTCAGTCAGAACCCTGTTGTGATTATTTTGTCAGGAAGATAAATGGATAAAACTCTCCCTAATTCTTTGCTCCTCCCTAACAATAGTTTTATTTCATCATGACTGGGGACTGCAATCTTGGGTGACTTCAGGATTGCTCATCCCAATCACTTCCTCTCTGTTATGCATAGATGTTATTTCACTATTTACACTAGTTTTCAGCTATTTTTTTTTAATTTTTTTTATGTTTATTTATTTTTGAGACACAGAGAGACAGAGCATAAACAGGGGAGGGGCAGAGAGAGAGGGAGACACAGAATCGGAAGCAGGCTCCAGGCTCTGAGCCATCAGCCCAGAGCCTGACGCGGGGCTCGAACTCAGGACTCACGGACCGTGAGATCATGACCTGAGCTGAAGTCGGACGCCCAACCGACTGAGCCACCCAGGCGCCCAAGTTTTCAGCTGTTTTGACTGATGTTTATATATACATTTTCAAGTTTATATATACATTTTTTCTAAATAAAAGCCCATGGTATTTTCATTTTAAATTGAGAAATATAATAATATGACCAGGAATATGTCTAGGTGTATGTTGTTTTTCATTATCTTGTTTGGGATTAAGGGAGCTTCATTAATCTGCCAAATAAAGTCTACATCTCGAAGAAATTCTCTTTCTCTTACTTGGAACTTCAGATATTCATAATAAATTCAAAAATTTCCTGAGAATATGTTATACTCCATTCATTTAATGTAAAACAATAAATAGATTCTATAGAGATGCTAATATACAGAAGTTCAAAAAGGATGGCTTATTATCTACTGATTTCATAAAAACACATCAAATAAAATTTCCATAGCAAAAGCAGGTTACAAAATATCCTAAAGCTACATGATGATTCTAAAATTAATAATTTGACCTGATAGCAATCATAATATGAAAAAATAAATATACTAACTTCTATGCAAAAGCTATCATGAGCCATAGTAAAACTGTTTGAATCATAATAATTATTTTTTTAATATTTATTTTTGAGAGACAGAAAGCATGCAAGCGGGGCAGGGACAGAGAGAGAGGGAGACAGAGGATCTGAAGCAGGCTCTGCACTGACAGCAGAGAACTGAATGTGGGGCTTGAATTCAAGAACCATGAGATCATGACCTGAGCCAAAGTCAGATGCTTAACCAACTGAGCCACCCCAGCACCCATAAATAATTATTTTAAAAGGGAAATAAATGATAAAGAAAAAGAAAGGCCTAGTATAATACAGATGGAAAGGAACATGGATTAACATAATATTCTGCTGAAAGAGTGTGCATAACTTAATTAGATATAAGCTCTTTTGAAAACATATATCATTAAGAACCACACAACTTAAATGAGAGGAGCTCACTGGACCCTATGATTTCATTCTTCAGTTATCCTTTCCCTTATATCCCCATCTTGTAACCCTATATTAAAAGTTCTTGGCACTTATTATTCTGTCAAAGATTCCCCAGAATGTTCCTAAGGACAGAAGGGGAGAACTTTGCCTGCCCCAAACACTGGCAGAATTGAGAAGTAAGAAAAATCTATTTTGATTTCTATTAGCTATTCATTTCTGCATTAGTTGCCTTACGCTTTCCTGAAGGCACCTAGGCCTCTCATGTTCTCTCTTTCACAGCAAAGAAATATCTGCTTCCAGGAAATAATATATCCTGGGTTTACAGGCAACTCTGAATTTTAGGTCAAGAACATTTCAAATATCAACAAGTAAAAGAGAGGGTACATATTTTATACTCTGAAAAATTTTACCTGCATAACACAAAGAAATAACACCCAAGTGAGCCACTTCTGATTGCATAAGACTATGATCCATTGCTCTGCATATAAGATGGATAGGCTTATTATTGGATAGGAATTTTGCATTTGTTCATTTACTCTTCAAAATTTTTTTGAACAATTAGTATAAGTCAGGTTGTGTTTTGGGCATTTAGGCTATAACTGAACTGATTGATATTCATGCTATACACAACCTATCCATGGAATCGACACATTTCATTTACAGGAATATTTTTGCTCTACCTCATCACCAAATGAACTAAACACTCTTAGAATGGATATAAGCCTAAAGAGTATGGAAAAAAAGAGAAGGGGACAAAAACCCAGGGAGAGGATTATCAGGTTACTGGGGCACCCTTTCAGTGGTGTAGGAATGGCAGTGCAAACCTCAGATGATCCAAAAGAGATGGCAGTCCCAGTCAGAGCTAGAAGTTAAAAGCTAACAAGTGGTGTGTGAGAGAGACTATGGGAGTAGCACTGGGTCTGAAGTTGTGGTTGACAATAGGAAGTCAGAGAGTTATAGGCAGAGTCTAAGGTATAGAGCTAGGATTGCAAAATTGCACAGAACCACCTGGACAGTAGACCTGTCTGATGCAGAGAAACAGAATTGACACTGAACAGGCCTAGAATAATCATCCAATATGCTGATGCTGGAAGAATAACCAACACATTTTGGTTAGATAGAATTTGTTAGGTATGTATCCATATACGGGTAATGCTTGCCCTAGTATCTAATTCCAGGTAATGAAGAAATGCATTGCATCAAATTCTATCATAGGTACATTAGGTCACAGTACTTACAATCCACAAACCAGAGCATATTCTAAGGTAGCAATTACAGTGAGAGGCTATAGTTTCAGTGATTATTGCAAGGATGAGTTACCCATAGGAATTATGGGGCTTTATAATCTAGTCCAATTGTACCACAATCAGTTCTTAGTCATCTGGTAACTTCTTAAGCCAAGCATCATGCTAGACACTGACTGGGGTTCATACATGAACAAGATGAAATTTTCATCCTCATTATCTTCTTTTAAAGCAATATGGCATTAAAGTACGTGGACTTGAGATCAGCGAGATCCCAAATTTGAGTTCCATTCCTTCTGCGTTGCCATGGGCAAGTTACTTAACTATTTGATTCTTAGTTTCCTCATGTGTCAAATAAAGATAATAATGTCCAGATCAAAGGGCTGTTAAAGGTCAAATACAGCAAAGCATGTAGTGCCCTAATACTTAGCAAATTCTCAATAATTGTTAGCTGCTATTATTCTTTAACTTTTTGTGAACAAGAACACACAGTTTTTGAGAACCCTATTACATGAGACTTGCTGGACATTAATTAATACCTGACGGCAATCTAGACTTCCTTCTGACACTTTTTGAAGAAATACTACTACTGAGCATTTGTGAGCTATGCTCATATTCAGGAACCTGTCAGAGCTCCTAACTGGTGAATTTGACATCTTAGTTAGAAATGCCAAATGTAAAAATTAATGAAACATAAACATACGAAGGATAGGGTTGTTTTTTTTCTTACTCAGATACCAGTTTATTTATTTTTTTAATATAATTTATTGTCAAGTTGGCTAACATACAGTGTATACAGTGTGCTCATGGTTTTGGGAGTAGATTCCCATGATTCCTCGCTTACATACAACATCCAGTACTCATCCCAACAAGTGCCCTCCTCAATGCCCATCACCCATTTTTCCCGCCCCCCCCCCCCATCAACATGCTAGATGCCTCCTAAAAACCCAGAAATAAGGCACAAGATGCAGAAGTGTGAAGCTTCTGGGTATAGAGCCACAGAAGGGAAGCAAAAAGATGCAGAGAAAAGTCCAAATGGGAGATACATCAGGTTAACTTCTCTGTCACTTGACAAGAGTCCAGGAGTGAAGGATAAGGCTGTCAGTGAAGGTGTAGAAGTGAAGGATAAGGCTGCTAGTGAAGGTGTAGAAGTGAAGGATAAGGCTGCTCTAGTGTACCACTAGAGCAAAAAAAAAAAAAAAAAAAAAAAATTAGAGCAAAAAAAAAAGGCAGGGTGGTGGTGAATCTGGGCTAGAAATACAAAATCTGGTGTTACTGTGGTTAGCGAAACTGGTGGTTTCTGTGCACTGTCAGATACAGTGGCTCATCAGCAGGGACTGACAATTCTAGTGGGAGAAAAAAAGATATGAATAAAGTCCAAATTGGAACAAATAGAACTTGGCATCGTTCTGGCCAGACTGAGGTAAACTGTGTTTGTCAAAGGTATAGACTCTTTCTTAAGGTCTGAGTCTTTAGGGAGGATTCCCCCAAGAAGGAGAACGTCATGTCCAAAACAGTGCTATTTAAGAACTTCCCTGAGCACAATCTAGAATAAAGTATTAGATCAGTTTAGCTTCAGCTAAAACAGTGATAACCCAAGGTGAGAGAATGCTAACCAGTTCTATATTTATTTAAGTTGATGAGAAAAAAATCAAATGCCTCTCCCTTATCCATTGTTACAAATATAAAAGATTTGTCCAAAAAGTTTTGATGTCTGAAACTAATCTGTGTAGCAATACAAATTAACAGAATTTAGTAATGAGAATCTAAGACAAATGTATAGCATTTTATTTCATTGAAAAGAAAGATTTAAATATTAAAATCGTACATATAAGCAAAGCTTATATATATAGCTGATTACTACTTAAAAATGAAATATATTCATATAAGTTCATATCATTCCAATATGGAATAATGTAGGAAAGCAATTAGAATGGGAAATAATCCCAGTAAAGTCAAAGGATCCTACCATATCAAGAGGGACCTTTCTCAAATAAATCACTCAACAAGTGAAATTTTGGGATTTTGGAAGCTACCAAAAAGAGGAAAAACAGAATTAATTGACATAGGAAGGGAGGTCAGGTAAATATGGACAATGTAAGTTATTTCTAAATCTTACTTCTTTAGGAACTTTATAAAAGTCCCGTTAGTCAATCAAAAGAACTAAAGGGATTAACATGGCTTTAGAACCTTGCTTGTGGGTCAACTTTTGCCCATCAAAACAAGAACCACTTTAAAATTACGTCTCAGGTAGCATAAAAGAAAAGATCTTTGAAACTTGTACCATGTTCCAGTAAATTTGCTTTAAATCAGAAAAAAACAACCCTTAATCTCTGAGTAGAAATGTTTCACACTGTTGGCTCAGTTTGCTCAAACAAATCTAATCTATTACAATGTATCTGCAGTGTGAGGGTCTAGGGAAAAGGGGAAGGACCTGGACATCTTTTATGCCTTTACTGATAATGGAGTCACAAAGAAGGTTTGTTTTCCATCCTTTCTTATGTCTAATAATAACCAGAACTAATGTCTAAATAGCTACAGAGCCCAGGATAACAGATCAAACAAGTAGAGACCCTGTGAAAGACAAAATGCATGGGACAATTAAGCAAATGAGTTTATTCAGGTTATTGCAATAGGGATAATACCCATTAATGAGAAACATCTAAGGACTCGTGGACGAAGGGCCTGCAGTTTTATTAGAGACAGGTATGAAGAAGAATGGAGATGGGTCCTACCTAAGTCATTGACAAATGATGGAGGGGAGTCTTATGTGAGGGCAGAGTAGTCCTTGGAAGGTAGTCACAACTCAGAACACAAAAAGGTAGGAACACAGGGCTCACGTGAAGTGCTCACTGTTACCCCTTTGTATTCTTTTTTTTAATTCAATTTTCAGTTGGTTTAAATAAAAGAGCTACTTTATTTTATATAATGCCATTATATCAAACATCAAAACTTTTATTTATTTAATTTATATAATATTATATATAATGTATATAATTTATTAATATATTATATTAATATATTAATAATAGATAATTTATTAATATATAAATTATATAATTTATATAAATTATAGAAATTTAATTTATATAATGCTATTATATCAGACATCAAAACTTTTTGGACATTATTCTTATTTACAAACTAAAGTAAATTGAAATAGTAAGTACTACTATAAGTAGTACAAATAGTAAATTTAGAAACAACTATGATGGAAATGCTTTCAAATTTATGTTAAATAACAACTCAAATAATAAGTTGTTTTGAGTTAAAAACAACTCAAATAATAAGAAAAGGAAGTTTTTTTAAAACATACATTTGAATTCTACAGTGGTTGTTTTTTGCAGATCTCTAAAACCAAAGAACTAGAATAACAAAACTAACATTTCTTTTCTGTGAATGAAGAATATACAATCCTTGAATCTGTTTCTTGCGCAGTGGTACTTTATTATTTATTATGGCAACTTTCAAAGATACACAAAGTCAACACAATAGCATAATGAACACTCATGCATCACAACCCGACCTCAGTAATTGTCACTATTCTACCATTCTTATTTCTTTATTCCCCTGGAGGTTTTTACTGAAGTATTTTAAAGCAAAAAGTAAACAACACATTATGTAACCAAAAATACTTCAGTATGAATATTTAACTGTCAATGACTTCTTTTTTAAATTTTTTTTTATTTTTTAAACAGAGAGAGAGAGAGAGAAAGAGAACACAAGCAGGGGAGAGGAGCAGAGAGGGAGAGAGAGAGAGAATCCCAAACAGGCTCCACACTCAATGCAGAGTCTGAGGTGGGCCTCAATCCCACCACCCTGGGATCATGACCTGAGCCAAGATCAAGAGTCAGACACTCAACCAACTGAGCCACCCAGGTGCTCCTCAAATGAGTTTATTTGTTTAATAAACTTTTGGTTCAAATTAAATCCTATTAGGGTTGTGAATATATTAAATCCATTCTTCAGATGGATCAAAGTTCCTGAGCACAGGTGGACCTCTTGGAGTTCCATCTATTTGGTCTCACTAGTTCTCAGCATCCAATATGATCCCTAAGGAACAACCTTCAAATTCTAGGTCTATCCACAGAAAAAAATTATGACAATCCAATGGACTATGTTTCTAAAATACCTTCCTTAATTGGACATAAAGGGACTAAACAGAAAGAGATGCTCAAAGCCTAACTTATGAAGTCCACATCACTTCTAGAGTGCTGTCTTGGGGTAAAAGCAGACCTTCTTCCTCCAAGATAATTTTCAACCCTCAACCTCCATTTCAATTATTGATGTTAAATCATTAGATATTCACTATTTCCCATGGAGAAATTTATTCTTTCCAAATGTAGGATCTTTTAGGTTTATTCTTTCACCTTGGACCTCAAAATCACTTCCAACTTCCAGACATTATCCGGTTCTAAAGGAATAAATGTACGTACTTTATAATTGTTTTAATGTTTGTTTGTTTGTTTGTTTGTTTGAGAAAGAGACACAGAGAGAGACAGAGTGTGAGTGGGGGAGGGGCAGAGAGAGAGAGGTAGGCACAAAACCTGAAGCAGGCTCCAGGCTCTGAGCTGTCAGTACAGAGCCCAACACAGGGCTAGAACCCGTGACTGTGAGATCATGACCTAAGCTGAAGTCAGACATTTAACTGACTGAGTCACCCAGGTGCCCCAAATGAATGTACATCTTGAGGATGGTGGTGTAGCGAGAGCATATTAGGGGGTCTTCAGCACAGGCTTTCTTCTTGAAGCAAGGAGAAGTTTGCAACAGAAGACAAAAATGAGAAGGAAGGAAGAGAGCAAACATAAATTACAAGTCCTTCATAGTGTAGCCAAGGAATGTCCGTATCTATGTACTGGATTAATTGTCCAAACCCTTACAGAAGATCACACTGTTTCTATCACAGAGATATTTCAAGATCTGTGAGGCAAGCACATCAAATAAGTACACTGTCCCTTTTCTAGGATTCACAAATTACATCTGAGAAAAATAGGAACATAGATCCCTTTTAATTTACCATCTACTCTCATCTCTTCCCTCAGCATTAGCACTTTATTTTCTGAATAATTTTTATTCCTGTTCTTTGCTTGTACATCAGTTGAGATAATACTGGCATGACTTTACATATTAGCAGGCTCATTACTAGTTCCTGGTCATTTTTGTTTGTTTTTTATATTTTATCCATTTCCCACAGAAAGACTCTAACATCTAAATCATTCATTAGTTTTGGTAGTAAGCTAAATCTTTTCTTTTTATGTGATTTTGTGAGTTGTTTAGATGCTGACTGACTTTATTTATTAAGATGAATTGAGCATGGTAGGGGAGGCTTCTTGCTGATAGTTAATAAAGCTAAATTTTATGTGTGCAAAATGATCTCAGGGTCAGGGTAGATCTTATGGTTAAAAACATTATTATTTATCCTGGATTTTAAGCAGGGAACATTGCTGGTTAACTTAGGAAACAGAACAAATATCTGGTCAACATCACCCTGATTTTGGACATTTAATGGTTTGTACATCTTGTTTGTCGAACTGAACTGGTTCACTTAACTCTAATGGCTGTTTTCAAGGTTAAATTCATTTTTAAGCCTTCAGCCATGGAAATGCAAAAAGCAAATGCTCACAGAATGGCAGCCTTCTAACATGAACATGGTGAAAACTTAGGTGCCCGTTTGACAATACAGAAAGGAAGTATAATGTTGAAGGCGGTCTGAAGATTATCTGACTTACTGATTGGGCAACAAGTATGGAGAGTTTTTGGCACTATTTGACCAAACCTATATAAGCAATAGATTGCAATATAGAGAGGCTCCAATAATCTTACTATATTGAACTAGTTTGTTTAACAATCAACTCAATAATAATCAGTATTCCAATTACAATGTTAAAACACTCAACTCTTTCAGAATTATTTCTACTCATTGAGACAGTGAAAATGGCCGCATTCAAACATAAGAAACACATTTACGTGTGCTGGGTAGGGCATTTTAGTATAACTTTTGAAATAAAGCTAAGATATTGTTACCTTAAAAGTAAAGGCCAAATGTATAAGGAAGGTTGTAAGGGAGTTGAAGTCTTGAGATACACTCTGATAACAGAAACATTGTGCTACTTTGTAATTCATGTTTTTAACAATAGCATTGAGATATGCATTTAAGTACATAGTTCAATGCATTGTAGTATGTACACAGGGTTGTATAAGCGTCAACATAATGTAAACTTAGCCCATTTTGTTCCTCCCCAAACAAACTCTATGCTCATTAGCAATAACTCCATACTCCCTCCTCCTCTTGGCTTCTGGTAACCATTAATCTTTTTTCTATCTCCATAGATCTGCCTATTCTGGATAATTTACCCAAGTTAAATTACATAATATGTGGTTTTATGACTGGCTTCTCTCACTTAGCATGATGTTTTCAAGGTCCATTCACATTGTAGCATGGATCAATACTTCATTACTTTTTATTGGCAAATAATATTCCATTGTAAAGATCTAATATATTCTGGGCATTTTTTCATTAGTTTGTAAGAATTTGTGTTATTATCACTTGTGGGCCAGTAAAAATAAAGCTGCTATAAATAGCTATGAAAAACTTTGTGTACACATTTTTGTTTTGTTTTGCTTTCCACCTTTACTGAGGTATAATTGAGGTACAATTGACAAAATTGTGACAAAATCACAATGTTGTACATCTTAAATATATATAATTTTTATTATATATATTTAAGATGTACAACATTGTGATTTGCTATATAAATATATTGTGAAATGATTACCACAATCAAGCTAATTAACACCTTTATCATGTCACATAGTTACCACTGCATGTGTGAATATGGTGAGAACACTTACCATCACTCAGCAAATTCCAAGTATACGGTATTATTACCTATAGTCACCATGCTGTCCACTGATCTCCAGAACTTGTTGATCTTCCAGCAGAAAGTCTGTTTAATGACTCGGCTGAACTCTTTCTGTGAAGTCCATTTTCTCCAGTGTGCACAGCCTCTCTTGTCCCTACCCTACTGTCCCTAATGTTGTTTTATCTCTTATCTTGGGCGCCCAGAGGTCATCCCAAGGTCAGAGGTTGTGTTCAAGTGCCTTAGTCAGTTAGATTTTTACCCTTATGCCACTGGATGTGCTGCTATGCTGTCATAGCTCAGGTAGTTTACCTTGTTTGCCAATGTTCACCAGAGACCAGGATCTCTGATGAGTTCTCTCCGTTATCTCCTAAGAAAGAACTACACACAGACTTCCAAACTGCCAGAGATAAGTGTGATTTTAATTTTGAGCCTGACTTCTGATGAGTTGTCAGAGCTTGTTGTTCAGCCAGTGTTTGTTCACAGCTTGTGTTTAAGTGCTTTTTGCCAGGAAGGTTTCCTCCTGTTAATAGGTCTGCGGGTGGCTCTGGGAACGCTGGACTGTGCCCACCACATCATGCTCTGCTCGCTCCTGAGCTGGTGAAGCCTGGGACATGTATGTGACCTTCCCAAACCCTGAGGTTGGCAGTTGTTCTGGACTGAGTGTTTGAGGGATGATGTCCCCCCTACTCAAATTCATATGTTGAAGTTTTCCCGCAGTACTTGAGAATGCGACTGCATTTGCAGATAGGGCCTTTAAAGAGACATGGTTAAATGAGGGTGTTAGGGTGAGCCCTAATCCACCATGACTGTTATCCTTTTGGAACAAAGAAATCTACACACAGACAGAGGGATGACCATGTCAGGACAGCAAGAAAGAGGCCCTCTGTAAGCTAAGAAGAGAGGCCTCTGAAGAAATCAAACCTACCAAAACCTCGATCTTGGCCTTTTAGCTTCGAGACTATGAGAAAATAAATTTTTGTTGTTTAAGCCAGCCAGTTTGTCGTCCTTTGTTATGGTGGCCCTAGCCAGCTAATACAGCAGTGATCCCAGGAGGCTCTTTCTCCAGTTCCATCTGTTATGCCACTTGGCTCATATCATGGAACTGTCATCCTCCTCTTAATTACTCTTTACTAAGATCTTTTCTCATTCCACTGGAATCTTGATTTTACCTCCTGACAAACCCACACTGGTTTCTCTACAAATACTGGCTTCAAACTCACCGATTATATCCTTGATTTCATTTCCCATATTTATCTCATCTTACCAGTGTGCAGTATTTGACTCTGTTAACCTTTCCTCTCCTCTTTCCTGTGTTTTCTGAAATTACACTCTTCTGGTTTCCCCCTATTTGTAGTTATCTTCAATATTGTTAGACAATTCATGTTCCTTGTCCAGGATTAACTCTTGATGTGCCTCAGAGTTTTGTGTGAGGTGCTCTTCTCTCAGTATATTCTTCTCCCTGGGGAAGCTGACCCATATGCTGACGACTCCAAAATGTATACCTCCAATGCAGACTCCTTTCCTTAATTCCAGACACATACACATAACTTTATCCTCAGCATCATCATAAGGATGTCCAGAGTTAATTCAAATTCAGCATGTTCACAACTGGCCTAACAGCCTGCCCTATGCCTAGTTCCCCTCTTGTGTTTTTCCTAACCCTCCTTTCTCACGCTTCATCCAAACCAACTGATCTAATCTCTTTAATAACTCTCCATCCCATCCATTTCTCTCTATCTTTATCTACTATCTTAGTTTAGGCTACCAACATTTATAATAGGAATGACTGTTATAATCTCTGAGTAGGTTTTTGAGGCCCCTGGTCTAGAAATTTTCCATCCCCAACTTATTTTCTCCACTGTAGCTAGAGAAATCTTTCTAAAGTGAAAATCTAATTACATCATGCTCCTCTTAAAAACTATCATGGCTCCCCAGTGCTCTCAGAATAAAATCTATACAAGGCATTAGCTATACAGAATCGTTGTTGATTATATAATTTCCAACATCCATCTTGTCTCTCTTCCCACCATGTTTTATTCACGCTAAAATTATTATAATTCCCTGAACATGAAATATTCATTTTTACCTAAATAATTTTTAATCCTCAAAGTCATATGGCTTTCTAGCTCCCCAAACTTTCATCAGTGGGCTACCTCCTACTCATATTTTGGGTTATAATTTAACTGTCACTTTCTTTAGGAAGCTTACTGTGACATATTCCTCAATTCTCACTCCTACCTACAACTCGTTTAGATAGTCTCATTGACTTTGATTTTCTCTATCAAAGTCCTTTTCCAGTTCACTAGTTTGCCTTCCCCATTAATCCATACTTTTTTTTAAAGAGAATGTGACCTATTCACATATAGTATTGCCTAATAGAACAGTGACTTATACAAAATTTTTTTCTTAATTCATATTTCAGAATGAATGAATGACTCTACCACCCTAACACATAGTAATGCTCAGTAAATAGTTACTGTCCTTCAAATAAACTATGATCTGTGTGTAAATTTTTGGATGTATTACTTAGCCCATCGATGAATGTGTAAGATTTGAAGTAGAGAATTTAGTAGAACTCCATGATGTACATCCTCTACCTTCTTTTCACTATTAAGATAAGGCAACTGAAACTTATAATAGAATCATCAATGATGTTATTCCCTGTACCTAGGATACTACCACAGTGACCTTTATTGTCATCCCATGGCACTGGTAAAGATTTTACTTTTTAGCAATACAAGATAAAATAAAAACAGTAGACTCCTGCTCTCCATCTGCCCTACAATCAATTTTTAAAAATCTGAATTAAGTTACAAATCCCAATTATTTCTGTCTTTATAATATTAAATGATTTATTTAATTGTTTCCCACTTTTAACTGACTATTCAAACACCACAATGTCATACTCTTTCATGAACTATCCCTGGGGATTTTTACCATTTATTTTTTATTTAACTTCTTTTAGTGTTTATTTATTTTTGAGAGAGAGAGACAGAGTGTGAGTGGGAGAGGTGCAGAGAGAAAAGAAGACACAGAATCTGAATCAGGCTCCAGGCTCTGAGCTAGTCAGCACAGAGCCTAAGACAGAGCTCAAACCCACGAACCATGAGATCATGACCTGAGCTAAAGCTGGATGCTTGACTGATTGAGCCACCCACGAACTCCAATTTTTACCATTTATGAGAGACATACTCCACTTTAAGCCAAACCTTGATTTACACAAAGTCAGAATAACCTGAGATTCTCTACTTGCTTTAGAAGGATTTATCACATTTGTATTTGAACTATCTCCCTATCTTATTCTGAATATTACTTGATTAAGTTTGATTCATATAAAACTTTTCAGGTATATATATCCATTATATAAAACAAGACACAACTATTAACAGGCTTTCAAAATTTTTCTTGGCAACTGTCAATCAGGTTTTACATTTTCAAATTCATGTGGACACTGACTTCTAAGTTAACTGACAGCAATAAGGCTGGCAATATGATTTCTCTTAAATAATATCCACATGGTAAACAAGATCTGATTCTATGGGTTGGAGTTCTCTCAAGCTCTGAAGCAAGGGGAATTCTGTGACTAATTCGAGATGGAATTACTTATCATGGCTTGGTATCCTGCTCTCCTGATCTAATATTGCCAAGGAAATCAATGAATAAAGTGTTAAAATTAAAATGGGGGGGGGGGAGTTTGAATGAGGAAAGTTTGTTTAAAAGTGCCTTTCAAATTCTTAGCCCAGCTCAGAAAATAGCTTCTTTATGAAGCTCTGAAGCTTTTCAGTTTTACTTACAGTTTGATTTATATTCTCTAATTCATTGCCAAGAACTGGTATACACTCAGTGCTGTGTGTTTTTTGATGTGAAAATGCACATTAAATCAAAGAAGAAAAATAGAATCCTAAATAAATATTGTTTCATTTAAAGTTATGAAATATAGGAAGACTAGTACTACAATTTTTATAGTTCTTTAGACTCAGGAGTTCACATTCTATCTTTTACACAGAAAATAATTAACTAGCTGGGAATGCAAACTGGTGCAGCCACTCTGGAAAACAGTATGGAGGTTCCTCAAAAAACTAAAAATAGAACTACCCTACAACCCTAAATATACTACTAGACACTTATCCAAGGGATACAGGTGTGCTGTTTCAAAGGGACACATGCACCCCCATGTTTATAGCAGCACTATCAACAATAGCCAAAGTATGGAAAGAGCACAAATGGCCATCGATGGATAAATGGATAAAGAAGATGTGAGATATATATATATATATATATATATATATATATATATATATATATATGTATATACACACAATGGAGTATTACTCGGCAATCAAAAAGAATGAAATCTTGCCATTTGCAACTATGTGGATGAAACCAGATGGAATTATGCTAAGTGAAATTAGTCAGTCAGAGAAAGACAAAAATCATATCACTTCACTCATATGAGGACTTTAAGAAACAAAACAGATGAACATAAAGGAAGGGAAACAAAAATAATATAAAAACAGGGAGGGGGACAAAACAGAAGAGACTCATAAATATGGAGAACAAACAGGGTTACTGGAGGGGTTGTGGGAGGGGGGATGGGCTAAATGGGTAAGGGGCATTAAGGAATCTACTCCTGAAATCATTGTTTCACTATATGCTAACTAATTTGCATGTCAATTTTAAAAAAGAAAAATGAAAGAAAAGAAAATATTTAGCTAGCGTCTTTAGTAAACAAAGTTCTTTCCTATTTTTGACTTAAAGAAAAAGATCCATCAGAAGAAATTGAGTCAATAACCAATAATTAGTTAAAAATAATGTTTTAGTTTTTGTCCTGAAGACAATTGCTGTTATCCCAGTATCTCATATCTCTGCTCCTACATGATTATCCAATGAGAATAATCCTGAAGCCCTAAGACATCCAGGTCAGCAAAAGAAAACAATTTTTGAAAATTATTTTTTTCACCGAGACCAAAGTGAAACCACATATTTTAGAAGAATTTGGAACAAATGTTACATACAAGTCTTATTACATTTATTTTTCTAAGGCATACGTCCTATTAACAACATTCATCAGCAAGTCTATGCACAGTTTCTATCTTCAAAGTAAATCCTGAGTCTGACCACTTCATACCATCTCCATAACCTCCACCCAAGACCAGGGCTGAGACAGCTAGGATACACATGTACAATTGTACTCGCCATTAACATATTGAACCATTTCTGGGCAGGTGGTATATAGCCTCTTAGCCATTGAACGGAGCCTGGCAGGTGCCCCTGCCAGCCACTCTGAGCCTTCCTCTCAAACACTCTATGACTGCCCTTGATATAGAAACTAAAGCATTAACACCGGACACAGCAGGAATCCCACCACATTTTACTCTTTGTGTCTGGTCAGTACCTATAACATATGGAACCTAGATCTGCCCTTGACCAATGCAGTACTCTCTTGCAGCAGCCTCCTTGCTACCATTCTTACCCCTACTGTCTGTTCTATGGGAAGGCAAGATGATTTTTACTATTATTATTAATGCAATCAGATCATATTGCTTTCCTCTTTAAATTCTTCAGCAGTTTCCCATTACATTTAAATAAAGTCCAAACTCCTACCTAGACTGACTTGGCCCTGGGTCATCTGGATCCTGCCTCCCTCTCTATCTTCACCTTATGCCATTCTTCTCATTCACTGTGTTCCAGCAACATAGGCATCCCTGCTTTTCTTCTGTCAAGACTTTTACACTTGCTTTTCCCTTTAAGTGTAAGTGCTGTTCCCTTGCTGTTCCACTTGCTGGGAAGACCATATCTTCAGGTTTCAATTCTTGCAGGTCTTTTCTCATATGTCACCTCCTTAGCAAGTCTGATGTGACTACAACTGTACCTAAAACAGTTACTTGCACTTCTGCTCCGGCTTGAACCTGTCCCCAGTCACCATCTTTTCCATCACCCTACTCATTTGCTTCACAACCCTCATTCTGTTTATGTATTTAGCTGCCTTCTTACTTATTTTTTCTTTCCGACTGAAAGGTAGTCTTTCTGGGAGGAGGAGGATGCATGGCTTGCTTGGTGACTCTATCTGTTCCCAATATCTAGTGCAGTATATGTCCTACCATTTCCTTCTCCTATGCCTGCTCCTTCTTTCCTCTGCCATAATAACCTTCCTCCCAATGCTACCTGCCCAAAACCAGTTTCTCCACTAATGAGAAGCTCAAATGCCATCTCCTTAGGACCTTCTTTGATCATGCCATAGTATGTAATCTCTCTTTCTCACACATTGCTACCAATATTCCTCTTTCCTCTTAAGACTTTAACTGCTGTATTTTTGTTATTCGTGAATTACCTTCTCTCAGTGAACCATATGCACTTTGAAAGATAAATTTTTAACCCACATGTAAGCCTTCATTTCAGTCATCAGTAAATACTCATCCAGAATGAGCTTGCCTTTCTGTTTATTAGCTGACTTCTCTCTTTAGGATAAACCTTAGTTTTAGGTCATGGGACAAAGAGAGTCTTCATAAATTTGCACTTCATGGTGAGTTAACTTTGGCTTATGGGAAGGGAGCTGTGACAATTCCCCTCAGGACACATTGCTGCTTGCTTAGGAAAACTTAAATATAGTTTATAAACTTGAAGGAAAATAAGGTAGAACAACTCCCTCAAGAGATTCTTTCCAGATGTTTTTCAAGTAAAGTTAAATCCTTATAATCATTCAATGTTCACCAGTCTCCTTGCTTAAAAGTTCATCCAACTATACAAGTCATATTTCTTTTCTAATAAAAACACTTTTAAGCCAATGAAAGTATTTACTGGCATTGGTTCACCTCAATGAGAAGTGAATATTTTAATATTTTTTAAGCAGATGATCTAACTGCAAAGTTAAATTATTTGTAATTCTCATAAATCCTTTTATCATCAAACAACTATGTTTGGAATTACAAAATTTTAGCACCAAGGAGTTCCCTAGAGTGCAGATAACAATAACTAGCATCTAACAGAACATGCCAGGTATTGTTTTAAGTGCTTTCTATGCAATAATTCATTTAATCTTGACAATAACCCTCTGAAGTAGGTACTATTAATATCATCATCCTTACGTTAAGGATGGAAAAACTGAAAGGCAGAGAAGTTAAGTAACTTATCCCATGTCACAAAGCTGGAATTTGATCCCAGCCATATCTTGTTTGGCTTTGTATAGCAAACATATCCTTGTTGTAACCCCCTCTCCCTCACCTTCCATTAGTTTTGAGCACTGAAGTAAAATATTTGACCTCTCAGCTTCCCTTACATGTGGACGTGGACACGTAACCCTTCTCTGGCCAGTAAGAGTAGACATGAGTTCTTGGGAAAGATTTCCCTTCACAAATAAAATAGAAAACTTCATAAAGGAAAATATTCGGCCATTTGCCTCATTTACACTGTTGCTTTCTTATTCTATTTTTAGGATACTTATTACTTTTTTTAATTTTGTTTTTAATGTTTGTTTATTTATTTATTTATTTATTTATTTATTTGTAAATTTTTCTAATGTGTATCATTTTTTGAGAGAGACAGAGACAGAGCCCAAGCTGGGGAGGAGCAGAGAGAGAGGGAGACACAGAATCCGAAGCAGACTCCAGGCTCCAAGCTGTCAGCACAGAGCCCAATGTGGGTCTCAAACCCACGAACCAAGAGATCATGACCTGAGCCAAAGCCAGACGCTTAACCAACTGAGTCACCCAGGCGTCCCTAATACTTATTACTTATTTTTAATGGTAGTTATTCTTTCTTGGTTAGTCAATACCTAAAAAACAGTGTTAGGAAGAAAGGGAAAGTGAGGTAGGATACAAGCAGCTTAAATTCAGGTATATTGCCTCAGAAAACTCTCCTCAATTCTACTGCATACTCTGCCCTGAGACATCTCACCACTCTATGTCCTCAGCCATCAGTGTGGCATAAACGTATATGCACTCTCCACTTCAGGGTGAGCAGGGTGGTTTACGGTGGAGAACTACACGTCACAGAATTTGTCTTTATTTCTTTGGAGGAAGAAGGTGGTTGAAGTGATTTCTGTCATTTATTTCTCAACTGACCTCTGTCAGATTGGTTGCTGCCACTCTCTTTCCTTTGTTAACCCGGTTGGTATCCTGCCTCTTTGAGTAGTTTGCAGAGTTTCTCTGTCCTGTCATTTGTGTTACTCTACAATATGGAAACTGGCCCAAGGTTTCTCATACAGCCCATGCACAGCCTCAGACTCTGCCATTCCAAGGAGGGGATTCGTGGTTAGGCTCTTCAGAGCCAAATAACAAACAATTTCCCCTCATATGTGCTGAAAGATCTGAAAAAGAAATTATCTGCAATCATTGTCCTCCCTCCTGGGTTTTGGCACACATTCTTCAACCATTTAAACTAAGGAGTCATTTTAGTTGCTAGTTTCATTAACAATGAAGAATCTTTTCTCCCCATTTGTCCTCTATTTTACAACATATAAGTATGAAAAAGGTATTCACAACACTTTCCTTCCCCCTAATCTTTAGCAGACTTTTTTCTCTTAGGGAAAAGAGTCATATAAGTAACATACTCAGGGCTTCAATGTGTATCATTACTTTTTGACAGAGTCTTTTCCTGGTTTATTTTGATTAGCTTCTAAGAAGTCCCAGTATATACTATAATAGTAAACCTGTTCCTTACCAGCCAGACATGTTCAGAGCCCAGGATGCCAGTGATATCATAAACACAAATACTGCCTAGGGCACTGAAATCACCTCACACTTCTCAGAAACCTTACACCTGATGCTAAGATCCTGAGACTGAGAACTGAGTGCAAGAGGTTTTATCAGGGAAGCTTAATGGGAACCAGACCTGTGGATTTTAGCCAGGGTTTTCTCAACCTCACCACTATCGATATTTGGACAAAATAATTATTTGATGTGGGGGAATATCCTGTGTGTTGTACAGAGTGTAGCTGTAGGCCTGGCCTTTACCTACTAGATTCCAGTAGCAAACCTTTCCTACATCTATAATGTTCAAAAGTATCTCTAGACTTTGTCAAATGTCCACTGGGGTGTGGAGGGGTGGGAGGTGGTGGTGGTGGTGATGTGTGTGTGCAGGCAAAATCTTTCTCAGCTGAGAAGCACTGGTTTAAGAAAGAAGGAAGTGCGATACAGTTAGAATAAAGGTCTCATTCGATTGGGTGGAAAGCACCGGAGCTAGGATGGTTCTTCAGAATTGTCCCAAATCTGCTTCAACGAACATTGGATACAGGCTGCTCCCAGTAAAGAGCTGGAAGTTTGGCAAGGCACTCCCTTTAGTGAGCCCGAGAGGGACTCAGCAGTGAGATGTCTGCAGGGAACAGCTCCAGTAGTTGGGGAAATGAGTGCTGTAGTCCTGAAAGGTGAGCTGGTGAAACTATAGCATCCTCTACATAGGTCAAGCAGGATTCCTAGGCCTTGTCAAATACTTTTGAACGTAAAATATTGAGTAAAATGTTGATATGGGACCTGATCCCCATAAGTAAAGTGAAGGTTAAATAAAATAATGTATGTAAAGTTTCTGGCATATATACTGTGCTATTTAAATTCTAGCCATAATTGTTTTGTTCACATATGTAATTTTCTAGGCCTAATTAAAATAAAACAAAGCCAAGCAGATTTATACCACACTCTTAAGGTTACCTAACCACTTTCTTTGGTTGCTTAGCAATGAAGGACAATGGGACAAAGCTACCAGTGTGACCAAATACCAAATTTACATGATTGGAATTTTAGCCCCAAGAAGTCTTTCAATAGTAGACATTGTCCTAATGTGAAAATGACAGTAAACACTCCATATCTGGCTTTGCACTCATAATGAAATACGTTCCCAGATACAAAAGCTATACTCCTTTGTAATGATAATTTACAACTGTGAGACATTTTCATCAAGTAAGAATTTTGCTTATTATTTAATAAATTTAAACTCTGATTTACTACAATAAGTCAACAAATGCAACAGAATAATGTGTTACTTTAAATATCTCGGGTTAGTGGTTAAAACAACAACAAAAACAGAGGCAACCTTCATGTGTAAATGATATTTAACAAATGAAATGACAAATGTGAAAATAATGTTTTCAGACTATTTCAAATAGAGATACGTAGAATTCAGTGAATACACACATACATAGAGAAAGGATACATATATACTTTACTCATTCTATCTCTATAGAGAACAAATTGGGAACCATCATTAGCAGTAAGTGTAGTAGTAAGAATATGAAGAATATTTGGTTAATAGATTGTCTTCATAGATAATAGATTGTTAAACTTTATTCAGTATTACAATTTGGAACTCAACCACTGAAATGAATGAGTCATTAAAATAATGTAAGAGTAGTTTAAAAACAGCTTACTGTTTAAAAGAAAAAACTATCAATAGCCTGAATGACAATGGCTTATAAGATCGTCCATCATGAGCAAAATTTAAGGAATCAAGTTAACCATAAGTAAAGAGACTATCCAAACACATTTTCACACCATTAAGCTCAACTTTAACAATTAATTAAAACAGTGTTTGACATATCAAATTAACTTGAAAGTTATTAGTTTTAGAGTTTCCTTTGAAAATTTGGGTATTTTAGGAAACACTTATAGTAAAAATAATTTTAAACTTAATCAGGATATGAAATATAATTATTTCCTGCATCTTAGTGAACTCACATAGAACCCCCCAAATTTATCTAGAATTTTTTGAAACTTCTTTTAAAAGTTATTTTGTTCTTATAAGTTCTTAAAAGTTGTTCTTAAAAGTTATTCTTAAAAGTTCTAATAAGTTCTTATTTTGATTTTATTTATTTTTTTTAATCTTTTAAAAATATATTTACTTATTTTGGGAGAGAGACAGAAAGCGTGAGTGGGGGAGGGGCAGAGAGAGGGAGAGAGGGAATACCAAGCAGGCTCCATGCTAGAGCCCGATGCAGGGCTCAATCCCACGAACCATGAGATCATGACTTGAGCCAAAATCAAGAGTCAGACCTTAACTGACTGAGTCACCCAGGTGCCCCAAATTTATTTTCGTTTAAAATAATTTTTTAATGTTTATTTATTTTTGAGAGAGAGAGACAGAATACGAGTGGGTGAGGTTCAAAGAGAAAGGGAGACACAGAATCTGAAGCAGGCTCCAGGCTGTGAGCTGTCAGCACAGAGCCAGACGAGGGGCTTGAACCTATGAACTATGAGATCATGACCTGAGCCAAAGTTGGGCGCTCAACTGAGTCCCCCAGGCACCCCTATTTTCATTTTAAAGTAGTAAAAGACTATAACCATAAGTAGTTTATTCTAAATTTTTAAATATATATATCTTAAATAAACAAATACATATATAATATATTTATATATATGTATATATATATGTGTATATATATATATATATAAGCATTATTACAATAAAAGTAATCCAAGTCAAAACTAGAGGCTCTTAAGAATGTTTTCCTTGAAAATTAGTTTATATTTGTTACTCAATTTGAGAATTTGAGAATTTTGAAAAATTGAATTGTGTTATATTGTCAGTATTGAAGTATGTGAGAAACTTAATGCTTGTATATGCTTGTTCTCCTAGGAAACTGCTTATAACTTAAAGATTCAGTTAAAAAAAACCCACCAACTCTGTGAAGCTTTTCCTGAACTCCACACTACCACAATTCACAACAGAGTTAATCACTTACTCTGCAAGTAGCCTTTATAGCCCTTGTCACATTTCACCGTCCTTTTATCATCTTCTGATCTTCCTTCTCAGAAAGCCAGGTGTCTTAGAACACAGTCTGCAACTTATTCATCATTGAAATCACACTTCCTGGTTCAGTCGCTAGCACATGGAAAACATTCAGTAAATGTCTAGTGAACAAATAAAATAATTATTTAACTAACTGGTGGAAAGGCAAAAACAATCACTCCCATCAGCAATAAGACTCAAAAATCTGCAGCATGTGATCACTTGAAACACATCAATGCTAACATCTAGAGAGGAATGTTCATAAAACAGCCTGGCCATGTCATACTGGAGAAAAGTAAGAATGATCACTGAGGGACTTAGAGAATGTGAATCAGTCTACCAGCAAGTGTTCCCCAAACTGTCATCTCAACCTCTCATCTTGGAGTATGAATTCTTAAGGCAACTAAGAGAAGAGTATCAGAGAGCTGTGCTGAAGAAAGAACCAGTTCAAGAAAGTCACTGAGCTTTGAAGAAGGTGGTTGCCGGTGACACATCTGTTTAGGAATTATTCAAAAAGCAACAGAAGAGACATGGACCCCTTCATGTCTGTAAGTCCAATACCATGTCTGAAACTTTTATCAGCTAGAAATATAAGCTGAATTTGTACCCAATTTTCCTTTTGACCCTTGGAATTCCTCAGCAGATACTGTTATGCTTTGGTAACAAAGAATCACCAAGTCCCAGCAGCCTAAAACAACAAAAGCTTCTTTCTTTCCCGCATGAATGTCCACTGACTGGTGGTTTTGCTCTGTACCATCCTCACTCAAGACCCAGGCTAATGAAGCATCCCATCTGGAACATCACCTTGGCAGACAGAGCAAAGGAGCTCTCGAGGGTCAGGCAGCAGCAACTAAATGCTCCAGCTCAAAAGCCACATGTGTCATTTCTGCAAATGACACACATTTTTCAAAAGTAGTCAGTGGTCCCACCCAACCACAAGGTAGCAAGCAGTGCCTTCCTACCTTGTGCCCAGAAGCTGAGGAGCCAGCACAAACCACCACACCCTAAGGCTAACTCGTTCCGGAGGTACGCCTTGACAGATCACCAAAATCTAGTAAAAGGGATTATCTTCTTTTCAGTTAGGAAAAACCAAAATCAAACCAAACCAAACCAAAAAATCTTCTCTCCTGTTAATTTATTAGCCTCAAGTTTGCCTTTAAAGAAATGCACTATACTCTGTGTACAGCCATTATATGAGGCAAAAGAAAACAGACACAAAGATGGAATACTGCATGAAAACATAAAGTTCAGAAACAAGTAAACCTAACTGACAGTGATAGAACACACAAAGGTGGTTACCCTGAGGGTTTAATTCTGACCGGAAAGACTCTTCAAGGGGCTAGAAAGGTTCTTTCTCTGCATATACATACATAAAAGTTGATTGAACTATACTCCTAAGATTGGGTCATTAAATGCGTGTTATAACCTAAAAAAATTTTTTTCTCATATGTAGAACATAGGCATTAATGGAAGCTGGGGAGAAACGAATGATTCATGTAAATCCATTTCTTAACTGGCACATTGTTTAAAAAAATGCATCTATAATCTAAGTAAAAAAACTATTCACCCAGAATTCATGAGAAAGTGAAAACTGAGACACTTGGGATGTTTTTATAAATTCCCTAAGCAAAACTTTTCTTAAGTGATTTCAAATCATCCTCATCTTCAATAATAAGTATATGCAGCTGATACATGTAGTCAACTCTATAGATACTCTAATGTAGTAAAAAAGGAGATGCTTCCTGGAACAGACTAATGTGAAAAGCCAGCTTGTCAGGAAGCCTTGCCAATAAGCATGAAGTTTTAAATGAAACTGTTGATCCATAGGCAGAACTAAAAAGCACATACTGCAGAGGGGCATAAAGTAATATGGTTCTGGTTTTTACTAGTTAGTGAATGTTTAATAATTCTTCATTATTATAGGCCTGTATTCCACACACTACTTAATGAGGCCCTTGAAAATCCAGAATTTTATCTTGAGTGTCTTTATAATTATTTAAGAAAATAAGAATTACATTTGAATATTAGATTCTCCTGGAGAAATTCCACTTATTATACAACAACTTTATAAAGAAATATGTATTATTTTAAATTAAATGTATTGTGCATATGGCAAAAGTCTAATCATGTTGACACCTTGAATAAAACTAGCTGGTCTCTTCAGATTATTTAATAATTTACAAACAATGATCCATCTTTTTTTAAAATTTTTTAACATTTATTTATTTTTGGGAGACAGAGGTTGAGTGGGGGAGGAGAAGAGAGAAAGACACAGAATTCAAAGCAGGCTCCAGGCTCTGAGCTGTCAGCACAGAGCCTGACATGGGGCTCGAACTCACAAACCATGAGATCATGACCTGAGCTAAAGTCAGATGTTTGACCAACTGAGCCACCCAGCCACCCCAATAATGATCCATCTTAATGGTTCTCAAATTTGTTCAGATGGCTAGAGACCTCATGGAGACCTTTTCAGAATACCGTAATCTTTGAACCACACTTTTAAATTTGATATTTAATTCCTTTACACAAATAAGAAACTACTTTCCTAACCAAAAAAAAAAAAAAGGTGAAAAGAACATATACACATACATACATAATGTAAGGTCACAATCATTAGCTCACAACTTTTGAAAAGAAAAATAAATTATCAAATCAAGTACGACAGATTGTTTTCAAGTTTTTTGACATTCATTTGCTACTTTTAATTCAATAATAAAATTATTATTATTATTATTAATTATAATATATAATTATATAATATATAATCACATATAATATATAATTATAATATATAATAATTAATAATAATAATAGTAAAATAAAGATTTAATTATTTCAATTTTTAGTAACAGTCAATATAATATAAATAGTATAAATATTGATAATTACTTAACATAGAAAAGTAAAATTTTATTGGTAATATAAGTTAGTAGGTATGGTTGTTTTTTCGCAATTGGTTCGCTATGGATAAATATTACATATTTCTAGGATAAGACAGAGTTTAACAAACATTCCGTTCCTACTAGTCATTTTTCATAGACATAATTGCTGAGAAATTATATAGTTGAAAACAGAAGGAGTTTTGTATACCAGTGTCACTCAATTCTTTGAACTCCTTCCAAGTTATATGGTAAAAATCACATACTAATTATATTTGTAAGCCATCACACTGATCCACCATCAAAAATTTTTAGTGATCTGTTATCTGATACTCAATATGTGAGGCCAGAGAAGAACTAGCCTGAACTGCAGAAGAATTTGTTATAGTCATAACAGCAATGTACTTCTTCAGCTTTTGGAAAATACACCCAAATGGACTTACCAAGAAAAAAAAATGACTATTAATTGTATATTTTACTCCTACCTAGAGGTAATTTATTCAAACTGGTACACTCAAATGGAGTTGGGAAAAATTCAAAGTATTGTTAACTTCAACACATCTGGACCAAAATAATTTTTGAGTTATTTATTTTTATTTCACCATGTGTTTTACCAATACTTTTTGTTAAAACTTTGGCGCTCTACTGGGGCACCTGGGTGGCTCAGTCACTTGAGCGACCGACTTCGGCTCAGGTCATGATCTCACGGTTTGTGAGTTCGAGCCCCGCGTCGGGCTCTGTGCTGACAGCTCAGAGCCTGGAGCCTGCTTTCGGATTCTGTGTCTCCCTCTCTCTCTGCTCCTCCCCCACCCACCCTCTGTCTCTCTCTGTCTCAGAAATAAATAAGCATTAAAAATTTTTTTTAAATAAAAAAAACTTTGGCGCTATAGATTTAACTCTTTTGAGTTATGAAAAATGTCTGCCATATAACCTAATTAGCATAGTCACCCTACTGCCTCTTTCCTTGACTGTTCAAAGTTCTTGTAATTTTCTATCAACATATATACTCTTTGCTGAACAAGTATAGGTATGGGATATAGGGTTGGGGAGTTTATTGAATTATATGCAAGCCATTCTGCTAAGAGATCCAAGCTATTCCTTAGATCTCATCTCATTCATCTCTTCCTAGTTCACTGTGTTCCAGCCTGAAAGACCTCCTCACATACTTTGAATATGCCAAGCAGAAAACCCCCCACTTCCTGAAATAATTCCTCACTTCATTAAGATACCTGCTGAAATATACCTTATCACCACTCACTGTCTCCCTACTCTCTTTACTTATTTCTTTAAATTTATGTCCACTTTATATATTTATTGACTTATAACTTGTCTCCACCCTCATCAGCATTTAAAATCCATGAGAGCAAACATTTTTGTTACTCCCTGTTGTGTTCCCAGCACCTAGACCAGTGCTTGATATATAGCAACATCTCAAAAGTTATTCAGTGCATAAGTAGATGAATGAATGAGAGTGTCTCTGATCTCAATTAACAATAAAATATTAAAAGAAAAAAAGGTGAACTAGCATGAGGTTAATAATAGTAATAGTCTATTTTGCCAAGCATGGACACTTTAAAAATTGCTACCCAATAAAGACTCATTTCCTAAAACAAAAGGAATCTTTAACACCAAAATCCAGTAAGAATCCACTACATCAGAAACAAATGAGTGTATTAAACTGTTCTAGAAATTCACTATATTTTTCTTATTTTCTTACTTCATACTAATGAAAACTTCAGCAAGGAAATCACTACTACAAATACTTTGGCTGTCAACACTTATCTGGGCCATGGCAGGATGCTATCTTATTCTCACTTAACCTTGAGAAATGATCTGATAAATTGCCTCAGCTAAAGCATTGGTAGTTGATAACTGGAAAAAACACTAAAATATATTTGAAAGAAGAAGAAGAAGGAGGAGGAGGAGGGAGGAGGAGGAGGAGGAGGAGAAGGAGGGGGAGGAGGAAGAAGAAGAAGGCAGAAGAGGAGGAAGAGGAAGGGGAGAAGGAGGAGAAGGAGGAAGGGGAGGAGGAGGAAGGGGAGGAGGAGGAAGAGGAAGAAGAAGTAGGAGGAGGAAAAGGAGGATTGATTTATGATGAAACTGGAAAATGTCTAATGGCTTTTTAGATAGAATTTCTAACCTAAAGGAAAGAGAGAGTATATTCTCTTTGTGGAATTTTGGACTTCAGAATCATAAGAAGGAAATTCTTTTTCAGAGCATCCTTCAAATTACCTTCAGAAAGAGTGAGAGCCCACAGATAAACTTAAAGGAAGTTGTGACATTACACCTGACATAGTATCTCAGATTTGGGGTGAGCCTAAATTGGAATTTGCTAATTACGGATTCTTCTCCATCTTGTCTCATTGGAGGGTTACCATTTACATGTAATATCATAAGAGATGCCATATTATGCTTTACCTCCTGGCCATTTGGTCTTTGTTTGTCTTCAGTCTTTGCTATATGGTTTGTTTATTCTTTGTATCTTTTAGGTCTCATAACTTGGAAGAGATACATACTTGTAAGTCTTACAACTAAACCATTAGTCTCTAATTATCAGTGTCAAGACTGAAACATCCATTATTTCCTTTTTAATGACAGGACAAAATAATTTGCATATTTGTACCTTCCTTAACACCCCTATCCTCCCTTTAGTGTTGTTTTCCTTTTTGTTTATAATATGGAATGTTTTTATTATAATCTTGGATGATTTTTAAGTGTATCATCAATTTCAAAAATTATGTTTGTTTCATTCTGTAAACACACGACAATTGTTTACACTTTACTTAAATGGTTTCAGTGTTCAACATCAGTCCTTTCCTATCATGACATACATGCCAAATTTTTATTTTGATGTACTCTTTTGAGTTCATCTTTAAGTAGTGCTTCTTGTTAGAGGCCCCCAGACAAATGGTCCCTATTTCACCCCCTGCTCATCATTGTCACTAACTCTAAGCCCCTCCAAATTAGAAGGTCTTAAAGGTGTAGGCCAGCATTTCCATATTTCCTGCAAAGGATGCAACACCTCACTATCTTCTTGGCAAATTTAGGAGTCTTTGGTGGCTCCTTTAATAGGTCTCATCTGTGCTCTATTAGAAATCTATTAGAAATTATATTCATATCATATCATTGCTGCTATTCTCTACTATTGTTATTCATTTACCATTACAATAGGTTTTGGAGAAAGAGACAGTCTGAAAGAAGATTTGATCACAACACTCCTTTGCTTCAGATTTCCTAGCTATGTCCTCACCTATAAGAGTAACATTCATACTCCATAGAAGAAAGATCCTTTATTCTCTGGGCCAGCCTCTTAAATCTTATACCAGAGCAAGTGCCTCATTCACTTCACCCTTGTTCTGGCCCTGTTTCTATGTATAGATAAAGACAGAGGAAGACTTTTTGTCCTTAAGCTGGTTTAGACTGTGTCCAAAATTAAAACCATCCCTTATTTATTTTATTTTGCTTTTGGCATTTTATTTCATACTAAAAGACAATGAAAAATCAACCCAAAGTAAGTAAAAACATTAATAGCAACTGAATGAGGACACATATAATGTAAATAAATACAGGAAAATTATCTATGAAATAGCTGTCTTTGTATTTTGACAAGTATCAAGGGAACTAGCATCCTAAGTAAAGCCATCTATGGTGCAAGCCAACAAACACTTTGGAAAAAATTTACCAGTACTTTTGGCTATGAATATTATTTCTCAAATGTTAATAAACATGAAGAATTATCCTAGTCAACCAAGAATATCATTCACTAGCATCATCAGGGATCTCTCAGCAACTCTTGCAGTCATTCACAACTGTTTGAGTATGTTGACTTCCAGGTCAAATATTTTTCTAGCTTGAAAGTCAAATGAAGAACATCTTTTTATAGTTTATTCTTAATTCCCATCTGGATATAACTTATTACAAACAGTCTTATGAGTTCCTATGACATTTATACATAGAATAACTGCTAAACCTAAGTTAAATTTCTCAAAACATATTACTATGTCTAATGAAGTCATCTTCTGTGATCTATGTTAAGCTTTCTTCCAAACCAACTTTAAATTACACTCAACCTGCTAAGCACATTATGAATTGCTCCACAGCAAACAGTAGATATGCTTATTTGGCCTAATTAACTACGATAAAAGGATCAGCAGGTAACACCTTGTGATATTTGCTGCAATTTCCAAAAAATATGCATAGAAATTGTACATACAAAAGCTGTTTAACAGAAACAATTTGTGGGCTCTTTAAACTTTGGGCAAATAAATGAGGGAAAACTGAAATAATATTTTATTTTTTAGATGATGGTAAGTTAAGATAATTTCCACTATCTAGTTTATACTAATCATTTGAAATAACTCTTATTAGCAGTGAACTGAATGCTTCTATCTGTAATTAAGCTAAGCTTTTGATACTTAGAACAATAAAATGATTGGTTTGCATTTATACACACCTCAGTTTTTCCACTTAAAAGACACATAAATACAGATTATTTTCCACTTTTGCCAAGAGATAAAACTGAGTTACTGTTAATTTTATGTACACATTTCTATCAAGCATAAAAGAAGTGGTCAGCCTTCATTTCTAGCTAATTAATACAGTCATTGGATGACAAATGCCCTTTTTCTTAGCAATCTGAGAATTCAAAAAAAAAAAAAAATAGCTTCCAGAGCTCTGCTATTACTACAAGTATGAGAAACTAGATTACTGCCTAAAAAAATAAGAAAATGTTTTTTTCAGATATAAAGCTCTGATGAACATATCCCTAGAATTATAATAAAAAATGTTTTTAAACTTCTAGGTGTGTTTAAAACATGTCTTCTCGTTGATACATTTTTTGAGAGCAAGATTTTTTTCTTTTTGGCAGTTGGGGAAGTGTCCTATAGTCTCTACTGCTCCTTATAGGGAAGGAGATGGCGTTTATTAGATAGACCAAGTACTGTTTGCGACATAAACATTAGCCGACTTTGGCGATGGGGAAAAGAAAGTAATTGTGCTTCTCCTCCTTCCTCGGTGAAGCTCTCCTCAATCTCTTTTGTTTTCCAAGGTCTTCCCAACCTCTTAATTTTGAAGTATCCCAAGACATTCTCAGTCCTCTTCTTCAGCTACACTCACTTGGTGATTTCATTCAGGCCTGAGGTTTAATCCATCTTCTCTCTATTCTAACGCTCCCAAATTCTTATCTCAAGTCCAGATCTTGTTCCCAAACTCCAGGTTCCTATATCCAACTGCTGCCTCGACATTTCTACTTGGATGTCAAATAGCATGCCAAAGTCAGCGTGTCCAAAACTCAAATCCTATTCTTTCTCCACAGGGACTTTTGATCTAGGTGTTCCCTTTGCTGGAAGACTCCCCATCACCCACCTCCTCCCCGTCCAACGGACACGCACTCATGCACACATGCACACATGTACAAACCTGATTGCTGCTAGGCTAAACTCCTAACTTCTTTACCTTTTACAATCTTTGGTCAGATGCTGCTATCTTAAGGAGTCCTGCCCTGTCTGCCTTATTTAACACTGCAACCTGATCCTCTGTGACTTAGACCCCCTGACCCTACTTACTTTGCTCTACCTGTTTTGCTCACAGCAATTTGACCTTGAACAAGTTCAATCATCAAGCAGTGGAAATGGACAAGTCCAAAAATATTCACTTGCTAATTGCTTTACTATGTTTCTTACTTAACTGTCAATACTGAATTTATCTGATAGCCAGGCCCACTACCTAGAAAAACCTTAAGCCAAGGCAAGAGTTTATCAGCAGAGATTATAACTGTACCTAAAATTTTTACTTTTTTCTTATCTTCCTATACTTCCACACATATCTAAGAGATTCACATACCACATATCTTAGGTAAATACCTCTTATTAGTTACTGACATCTTCACACACAAAATCCATTCTCATGTTGTTTTCCAGATATGCTTCTTAGGATATCTAAAGGGAAACCTTTGTTTCTTCATGTATGAAAATTGCAAACAGCATAAACAATTAATTTCATATTTTGTGCATGAAATTATTTGACTGACATTGGATGACATAGAAGTTACTGGTTGTTTACAGTTTAAAGTCCTTGTAAAGCAGTATCTATTGGACTACATTTCTCAATATTTATCTAAAACTTACTATAAAATTTCTATCATCACCATTCTGGTCCACCAACACACACACACACACACACACACACACACACACACACACACACACCCCAAAGGCCTGTCACAAGTCTTTCTTTTCTAAGCCATTGGTTTCCTGAAACAAAGGGAATATCTTTCCTGTTGTTTTCATTAGGAGATTTAGTATTTGCAAACTAAAATTTTGATGGTAAAAAATAGCTGATTTCTATATGCTTTGTGTTAGGCATTTACTGAGCCCTGTGTGTGTATTTGTTCATGTAAATCTGACAACAATCCTATGATGTATGTGTTATTATTAACCACTTTACAGGTTAGGAAATTAAGGAACCTTTACCATGGTGAGTAAAGCTAGGTAAAAACCTGCACTCTTTACCCCATCTTCTGGTGTCCTTAACTCATTGTATAAGAACTTGTCCATTGACTGCATCAATTACATTACCAGCATCAACATTTTAAATTTATCGAATGTAATAACTCACAGATTTAAGAAATACATTTTATACACACACACACACACACACACACACACACACACACACACACCCATGCACATACAACTAAAACAAAAGTTTCACAAACCAGTAATCAACCTTACTATTTTACTACATGCAAGGCACTCCAATAGTTTCAATGTTATTCTAGTCTGGTGTAATGTATTTTTTAATTTATCAACTCACTAAATTGACTTATACCTGAGTTAGAAATACTGTGAAAAACAGTAAATGATGATATTTACCTTTTATTTTTCTATTACTCTATAAGCTTCTTAATCATTTATCAAATTTGATGCAAAAATGAATTTTAAAATTTCCTGATAATTCTGTTTTAAAAAACAATAAAAACATTCAGACTGTATCTACCCAAGAGAAGCATATAGTCCAACACTTCAAAAGATTTAAGTTTTTAAATATTTTCTTAAACAGCAAAACTTACATGAAAACTATCTTTATAATCATGGTAAAGCTAAGCACACAGTAGTCTCTCCATGTATATTACAATAAACATAACTATGTAGCAATAAGTAATAAAGTGGAAATTAGCCTTTTAAAAAATTTATTTTTGAGAGACAGAGAGAGGCAAAGCACAAGTCAGGGAGGGGCAGAAACAGAGAAAGAGACACATAATCCAAAGCAGGCTCCAGGCTCCAAGCTGTCAGCAGAGAGCCCAACAAGGGGCTTAAACTCACAAACTGCGAGATCATGACCTGAGCCGAAGTCGGACGCTTAACCAACTGAGCCACCCAGGTGCCCCTAACCTTTTAAAATTTATTTACCAGCAAATATATTTTTAATTATTTGAAA
This sequence comes from Panthera pardus, assembly GCF_024362965.1. NCBI lineage: Eukaryota > Metazoa > Chordata > Mammalia > Carnivora > Felidae > Panthera > Panthera pardus. The sequence continues at coordinate 33,855,550 of NW_026526765.1, read as the reverse complement.
GAAGTAATTAGTTTATTTTACATTTTTTCTTGGGAAATTCAAGACTGGCTTCTATACACAAAAGTTTATAATTTAAAAAATTATAATTTTTAAAATGGCATTGTTGGGGCTCCTGGGTGGCTCAGTCGGTTAAGTGTCCGACTTCGGCTCAGGTCATGATCTCACGGTTCGTGAGTTCGAGCCCCGTGTTGGGCTCTGTGCTGGCAGCTCAGAGCCTGGAGCCTGCTTCAAATTCTATGTCTCCCTCTCTCTCTGCTCCTCCCTGGCTCATGCTCTGTCTCTCTCTCCTTCAAAAATAAATAAAAACATTTTTAAAAAAGATATTAAAATGGCATTGTCTTGGTAAATAAAATAAATCACTTAAGCATAATTTATTCACAATGTGCAGTGGAATCATTCCTCTCAGAAATGAATATGACACCATTTTCATAGTTGGAATGACTTGGAAGGATATTATTTGTTTTTACCTAAAAGAATAAGTAAAAATACTGACTGGAGAAACTACGTATTTCCAAACTAAGTTTAGCATTTATACATAAGATGAAATGTGAATCTTTGAAGACTGGCAAGGCCAATTCTCACCCCAAATTGGAGTCAGCCAGTCTTCATTTACTTGGGAAAAACAAGGTTAAGCTCATATTCAGAGACTGTGTCAAAAGCCCTATTACCAAGTACAACTACTAGCCATGTCCAGAAAAAAGTAGCTGATCTAACTTCCATGAAGTTGACAGTAAATGTAATAAAAGAAAGGATGGATGGAAGGCTTGCAGGTAACCAATTGATTTGGAGGAAAGTTAGAGGTGGATTTTCATATTTGTGAAATGCTTTTGTGTACGTATCATGAATTATACACGGCCCATTTATAATGCATATTTTGTGGGAACTAACAGATACCAGGAGTGCAATAGTAGCCTAAAAGAGTAATAAAGAGAAATAGACTTCATCTTTGTAATCATACTTATGTCATTTATAAGTGTCACAGTTTATTTCCATTGATGGCCTCTTCCCGTCTTTGAACTTTCTAAAAAATAGGAAAACATACATAACTCAAATGCTATTTTATTCAAGTGCTAACTAAAGTTTTTGTCCTTGGACTTGACTAGTTAATTTTTAAAAAAATTTTTAATGTTTATTTTTGAGACAGAGAGACAGAGACAGAGACAGAGCATGAGTGGGAAAGGGGCAGAGACAGAGAGGGAGACACAGAATCCAAAGCAAGCACCAGGCTCTGAGCTGTCAGCACAGAGCCAGAAATGGGGCTCAACTTCACAAACTGTGAGATCATGACCTGAGCTGAAGTCAAGATGCTCAGCCAACTGAGCTACCCAGGGGCACCTTGACTAGTTAATTTATTTTTTGTCCCCACGGATATTTTATTTTATTTTTTATTTTTATTTTTTATTTTTTAAATTTTACATCAAAATTAGTTAGCATATAGTGCAACAATGATTTCAGGAGTAGATTCCTTGATGCCCCTTACCCATTTGGCCCATCTACCCACCCACAATCCCTCCACTAACCCTCAGTTTGTTCTCCATATTTATGAGTCTCTTCTGTTTTGTCCACCTCCCTGTTTTTATATTATTTTTGTTTCCCTTCCCTTATGTTCATCTGTTTTGTCTCTTAAAGTCCTCATATGAGTGAGGTCATATGATTTTTGTCTTTCTCTGACTAATTTCACTTAGCATAATGCCATCTGGTTTCATCCACATAGTTGCAAATGGCAAAGATTTCATTCTTTTTGATTGTCGAGTAATACTCCATTGTATATATATACCACTTCTTCTTTATCTATCCATCCATCAGTGGACATTTGGGCTCTTTGAATACTTTGGCTATTGTTGATAGTGCTGCTATAAACATGCGGGTGCATGTATCCCTTCGAAACAGCATAGCTGTATCTGTTGTATAAATACCTAGTAGTGCAATTGCTGGGTCGTAGGATAGTTCTATTTTTAGTTTTTTGAGGAACCTCCATACTGTTTTCCAGAGTGGCTGCACCAGCTTGCATTGCCACCAACAATGCAAAAGAGATCCTCTTTCTCTGCATCCTCGCCAACATCTGTTGTTGCCTGAGTTGTTAATGTTAGCCATTCTGACAGGTGTAAGGTGGTATCTCATTGTGGTTTTGATTTGTATTTCCCTGATGATGAGTGATGTTGAGCATTTTTTCATGTCTCGGTTGGCCATCTGGATGTCTTCCTTGGAGAAGTGTCTATTCGTGTCTTTTGCCCGTGTCTTCACTGGATTAGTTGTTTTTTGGGTGGTGAGTTTGATAAATTCTTCATAGATTTTGGATACTAACCCTTTATCTGATATGTCATTTGCAAATATCTTCTCCCATTCTGTCGGTTGCCTTTTAGTTTGCTGATTGTTTTCTTCGCTGTGCAGAAGCTTTTTATTTTGATGAGGTCCCAGTAGTTCATTTTTGCTTTTGTTTCCCTTGCCTCTGGAGACGTGTTGAGTAAGAAGTTGCTGTGGGCAAGATCAAAGAGGTTTTTGCCTGCTTTCTCCTCGAGGATTTTGATGGCTTCCTGTCTTACATTGAGGTCTTTCATCCATTTTGGGTTTATTTTTGTGTATGGTAAGAAAGTGGTCCAGGTTCATTCTTCTGCATGTTGCTGTCCAGTTTTCCCAGCACCACTTGCTGAAGAGACTGTCTTTATTCCATTGGATATTCATTTCTGCTTTGTCAAAGATGAGTTGGCCATACGTTTGTGGGTCCGTTTCTGGGTTCTCTATTCTGTTCATTGATCTGAGTGTCTGTTCTTATGCCAGTACCATACTGTCATGATGATTACAACTTTGTAGTATAGCTTGAAGTCTGGGATTGTGATGCCTCCTGCTTTGGTTTTCTTTTTCAAGATTGCTTTGGCTATTCAGGGTCTTTTCTGGTTCCACACAAATTTTAAGATTATTTGTTCTACCTCTGTGAAGAATGCTGGAGTTACTTTGATAGGCATTGCATTGAATATGTAGATTGCTTTGGGTAGTGTCGACATTGTAACAATATTTGTTCTTCCTATCCAGGAGCATGGAATCTTTTTCCATTTTTTTGTGTCTTCTTCCATTTCTTTCATAAGCTTTCTATAGTTTTCAGTGTATAGATTTTTCACCCCTTTGGTTAGATTTATTCCTAGGTATTTTATGGTTTTTTTGTGCAACTGTAAATGGGATCGAGTCCTTGATTTCTCTTTTTGTCGCTTCATTGTTGGTATATAGGAATGCAACTAATTTCTGTGCATTGATTTTATATCCTGCAACTTTGCTGAATTCATGAATCCATTCTAGCAGTTTTTTGGTGGAATCTTTTGGGTTTTCCATATAGAGTATCATGTCATCTGCGAGGAGTGAAAGTTTGACCTCCTCCTGGCCGATTTGGATGCCTTTTATATCTTTGTGTTGTCTGATTGCAGAGGCTAAGACTTTGAATACTATGTTGAATAACAGTGGCGAGTGTGGACATCCCTGTCTTGTTCCTGACCTTAGGGGGAAAGCTCTCATTTTTTCCCCATTGAGGATCATATTAGCATTGGATCATTCATATATGGCTTTTATGATCTCGAGGTATGCTCCTTCTATCTCTACTTTCTTGAGGGTTTCTATCAAGAAAGGATGCTGTTTTTTGTCAAATGCTTTCTCTGCACCTATTGAGATCACATGGTTCTTGTCCTTTCTTTTATTGTTGTGATGAATCACATTGTTTTGTGGATATTGAACCAGCCCTGCATCACAGGTATAAATCCCGCTTGGTCGTGGTGAATAATTTTTTTTATGTATTGTTGGATATGGTTGGCTAATATCTTGTTGAGGATTTTGCATCCATGTTCATCAGGGAAATTGGTCTATAGTTCTCCTTTTTAGTGTGGTCTTTGTCTGGTTTTGGAATCAAGGTAATGCTGGCTTCATAGAAAGAGTTTGGAATTTTTCCTTCCATTTCTATTTTTTGGAACAGTTTCAAGAGAATAGGTGTTAACTCTTCCTTAAATATTTGGTAGAATTCCCCTGGAAAGCCATCTGGCCCTGGATTCTTGTTTTTTGGCAGGTTTTTGATTATTAATTCGATTTCTTTACTGGTTATGGGTCTGTTCAAATTTTCTATTTCTTCCTGTTTCAGTTTTGGTAGCATATATGTTCCTAGAAATTTGTCCATTTATTCCAGATTGCCCATTTTATTGGCATATAATTGCTCATAATATTCTCTTATTATTGTTTTTATTTCTGTTGTGTTGATTGTGACCTCTCCTCTTTCATTCTTGATTTTATTTATTTGGGTCCTTTCCTTTTTCTTTTTGATCAAACTGGCTAGTGGTTGATCAATTTCATTAATTCTTTCAAAGAACCAGCTTCTGGTTTCATTGATCTGTTCTACTGTTTGTTTTTGTTTTTTGGGTTTTTTTTTGTTTTGATAGCCTTAATTTCTGTTCTAATCTTTATTATTTCCTGTCTGCTGCTGGTTTTGGGTTTTATTTGCTGTTCTTTTTCCAGCTCCTTAAGGCATAAGTTTAGGTTGTGTATCTGACATCTTTCTTCCTTCTTTAGGAAGGTCTGGATTGCTATATACTTTCCTGTTATGACCGCCTGTGCTGTGTCCCATAGGTTTGGGTTGTGGTTTGACTAGTTAATTTAAAAAACTACACTTGGGGGTGCCTGGGTGGCTCAGTCGGTTAAGTGGTCGACTTCGGCTCAGGTCATGATCTCACAGTCCGTGAGTTCGAGCCCTGTATCAAGGCTCTATGCTGACAGCTCGTAGCCTGGAGCCTGTTTCAGATTCTGTGTCTCCTTCTCTCTGCTCCCCCCCCCCCCATTCATGCTCTGTCTCTCTCTGTATCAAAAATAAATAAACATTAACAATAAATAAAACTAAATAAGTAACAATAAAAAAATAAAAAACTACACTTGTCCAGGGCAGTTGGGACACTGCCCACAAGATGGTCATTTCCATAACCCTCCCATTTGTTTCCTCCACTGGAAGACTTGAGAACATAAGAAAGTAACATGCTGAAATGTTATAATTCTTTTTTTGAGTCTATGCTTTCATATGGAAACAAAAGCCTCTTGTTCCTGGCAACTTGATTCCTGAAATACTTGCCTGCTCTCTCTAATTTGCCTGCACTCTTTTCTATATTGCACAATCAAAAAAGTGAAATACCAAAGAGATTTAGCAAATCTATTTGATGCCCACCCTGAGAAGGGCAAGAGAGGACTGCTCACCCATTTGCTTCTTTTCCTCCTGCAAGTTCAAGACAGGTCTCAATTAGGTCAATGGTTCAAATCGAACAGTTTATGTTCATAGCCTTGAGTCTCTATACAAGCCCTGTCCTTGGCTGAGGAACCAAATGAGAATATTCTTTACTGAAGTGGCCTTAGTCAGGCTTGGGCCATCAGTGTTCACTCGTGATTAGAGCAAATGGAGTTCTAGGTAAGAGAGTTCGGATTCATTCTATAGGCCTCAGAAGTTGTGTCTCAATCTACACACTCTAGATATTTCTAGATCAGTGATCACACGTGTGTATGTAGTGAGTGTGATGTGTGTGTGTAGATGTGTAAAGAGATTTTATGTCTTTTGTTCATTTTGGGAAAAACACAAAAAAGTGAAACTCTGATTCTTTTCTTTAATAATTATTCTGAGCCATAGATGGCAATTAATCTGACAATCTCATTCTTACTTCCTGTCCTTTGGGAGGTAAGATTGTTTGTGAACCTTAATTATTGTTTGTAAAGCTACCATATTTTTCTCCTTTGCTGAGAGATAAAGTTCCCCTAAAATAGACATTGAAGAGATAAAAGTTCTGCTTTGGGAAATTTAGAAATATGAAAGTCAGCTGAGTGAAAGAGAGAACAAAGAAATCAGAAGAACAGCTTTCCTCATTCATTGAACAAACACATATTGTTTATTATGTTCCAGGTTTTCTTCTAAATACTGGGGGTGGGAGAGGGGGCAGGGAGTAAGCACGTGAGATCAACATACCTATACTTAAAATACAGCGGGAGAAACTGAGAATGAAAACACATACACAATAACTTATTTAGAATATAAACTGCAGATAGATACTTTTTTTAAAAATCAGGGAAAGAGGCAGAGAGTGTAGGTGAGGTACATTTCACCTAAGGAAGTTGTATTAGTTTTCTATTGCTTCATAACAAATTTATCACAAATTTAGTAGCCTAATACTATATCCATCTTGACTTTGGTGGTCTGCTGCTTAGGATCTCACAAAGCTGCAATCAAGAATAAGTTGGCTGGGGTGCGTGGGTGGCTCGTTGGTTAAGCGACTGACTTGGGCTCATGTCATGATCTTAGAGTTTGTGAGTTCGAGCCCTGTGTCAGGCTCTGTGCTGACAGCTCAGAGCCTGGAGCCTGCTTCAGTTTCTATGTCTCTCCCTCTCTCTACCCCTTCCCTGCTCACACTATGTGTCTGTCTCTCAATAATAAATAAACATTAAAAAAAATAAAAAAATAAAGAACAAGTTGGCCAAGGCTAAGTTCTCGTCTAAGACTAGGGGTCCTCTTCAAGTTCAGAACACTTCCAAGTCAGCAGGATTCAGATCCTTGCAGCTGCAGAACTCAGTGTGGTTGCTTTTTCACAGCCTGCATAAACCCCTGATGGCTGAGGAGTGTAGCCTTTCTTTAGACCCTCTTCCTCCCAAATATTCTCCAGACCCAAGACATGTCAGACTACATTGGAAAGAAGAAATTATTTTTTTTAATTTTTTAAATGTTTTATTTATTTTTGAGACACAGACCCAGAGCATGAGCAGGGGAGGGGCAGAGAGAGAGGGAGACACAGAATCTGAAGCAGGCTCCAGGCTCCGAGCTGTCAGCACAGAGCCCAACATGGGACTCAAACTCACAAACCGCAAGATCATGACCTGAGCCGAAGTCTGACTGAGCCACTCAGGCGCCCCAGAAGAAATTATTTACTCAAGGCTTAGGTTGCTCTCAAAAAGAATTATGGAAAGAAAGAAAAAAATATATAACTTTACTTGCAATAGAAGGGAAGTAGATGACCATCCTGTATCTTATGTTTTCTTGCTCATATCTATCTTCTGTTTAACATGTCCAATCTTTTTTTGTGTTCTCTAGTCCAGTATTTCACTCCCCTCCTACAGACATTCCAACTTGCCCCACCAAAGAAGGCTGTTTGACCCCTCCCAGAGCCCTTTTGCCATATGAAAACCTGGTTGCCTAATGTCGGGGCTAGATGCAAACAGAGGCTCCCCAAAGGCTGTTGGTGAATACTTAAATTTCAGTTCATTTTCCAATGATTAGTTGTGGCTGGTTTTCTCCATATTTTAGTTAAGAAATAGGAACATTTATCTAAGACATGAGTCAGCATACCATTTTTCTTTAAAGGGCTGCACAGTAAACACTTCGTCTTTTCAGACTGTATGATCTTTGTACTATATTCTAATAAAATTTTATTTATTAAAACAGGAGATAGGCAAGCATAGTTTAATGACCCCTCACCAAAGCATTACTTTTCAGTAACATAGACTAATATCATATTCTAATATGCTATCTCTCCTGTAGACACAACTTTTTCTAATCCTTTGCCCCTGCCTACCTTCTCAAAACATAAGCAAAATGAAAATGAAGCACTATTGGCAGTAGACTTGTTCAGACCTAACTGACACTGTGCACCTTACCCCCATGACCTCTTTTGGACCCGCTCTTTCCAACACACTCTTAGCAGGAGTCCATCCAAAGGGGCACCACAAAGGTACTGTTGTGCAAGCAGCTTTTTCAGGGGCCAGCACAAACCCAGAGTGATTCCTGCCCCAGGAAGAGGGGAAGAAAACCACACACACCAGTTTGACTGTGGCCCCAGCAGTGGGCTGTGGGCAGACATCTGGTCTGACTACAGGCCCTGCGCACCAATGAAAACAAAGACATAAAGCATCTAAAAACAAACAGGGGTGCCTGGGTGGCTCAGCTGGTTAAGTGTCCAACTCGTGATTTTGGCTTAGGTCATTATCTCATGGTTTGTGAGTTCAAGGCAATGCAGAGCCTGTTTGGGATTCTCTTTCTCCCTCTCTTCTCTGCCTCCTCTCTCTCTCTCTCTCAGTAAACTTAAAATAACAATAATAATAATAATAATAAACATAAAGGAAGTAATCAATAGAAATACAATAGTAGTAGAGGACTTTAACACCCCACATACATAGATAGATCATCCAAACAGAAAATAAAAAAAGAAACAGTGGCTTTGAATGACACATTGACCCAGATGAATCTAACAGATATATTCAGAACATATCATCCTAAAACAGCACATACACATTCTTTTCAAGTGCACATGGAACATTCTCCAGAATAGATCACATATTAGGTCACAAAACAAGTCTCAACACATTTAAAGATTAAATGCATACCATGCATCTTTTCCAATCACAATGCTATGAAAATAGAAATAAACCACATGAAAAAAATCTGTAAAACACAAATACATGGAGGATAAATGAAATTCTACTAAACAATGAATAGGTCAACCAAAACCTCAAAGAGGAAATAAAAAATACATGGAGATGAATGAAAATGAAAACACAATGGTCCAAAATCATTGGGATGCAGCAAAAGCCATTCAGAGAGGGAAGTTTATCGCAATATAGACCTACCTCAAGAAGCAAGAAAATCTCAAATAAACAATCTAGTCTTACACCTAAAGGGGCTAGAAAAAGAAGAACAAACAAAATATAAAACCAGCAGAAGGAAGAAAATAATAAAGATTACAGCTGAAATAAATGAAAAAAAAAAAACAAAAACAAAAACAATAGAACCGACCAATGAAACCAGGAGCTTGTTGTTTAAAAAGATTTTTAAAAAATTAATAAACCTCTAGTCAGACTCATTAAAAAGAGAGAATAAGAGAAAGAGAATTCAAATCAACAAAATCACAAATGAAAGAGGAGAAAGAAGAACTGGCACCACAGAAACAAAGGATTATAAAAGAATAGTATCAAAAATTACATGCCAGCAAATTGGAAAACCTAGAAGAAATGGATAAATTCCTATAAACATATAACCTCCCAAAACTAAATCAGGAAGAAATAGAAAATTTGAACAAACCAATTATCTGAAATGAAATTAAATCAGTAATCAAAGAACTGCCAAAAACCAAAAGTCCAGGACCAAATGGTTTCACAGGTGAATTCTACCAAACATTTAAAGAAGAATTAATACCTATTCTTCTCAAACTATTTCAAAAACCAGAAGAGGAAGGAAAGCTTCCAAATTCATTCTATGAGTCCAGCACTACCCTGATACTAAAACCAGATAAAGACAACACAAAAAAAGAGAACTACAAGCCAATATCTCTGATGAACATAGATGCAAAAATACTCAACAAAATATTAGCAAATCAAATCCAACAGTACATTAAAAAAATCATTTGCCATAATCAAGCGGGATTTATTCCTCAGATGCAAGGTGGTTCAATATTCACAAATCAATCCGTGTGGCTGATACATCACATCAACAAGAGGAAGCATAAAAACCACATGATCCTTTCAATAGATGCAGAGAACGTATTTGACAAAATACAACATCCATTCATGATAAAAGCTCTCAAGAAAGTAGCTTTAGAGAACACATACCTTAACAAAATAAAGTATCATGTTAAATACTTAACATAATAAACCCATAGCTAACATCATACTCAATGGGAAAACAACAGAGCTTTTCCCTAAGATCAGTAACAAGACAAGGATGTCCATTCTCACCACTATTGTTTTCACTGGAAGTCCTAGCTAGAGAAACCAGACGAGACGAAGAAATAAAAGCCACCCATATTGGAAAGAAAGAAGTAAAACTTTCACTATTTGCAGATAATATGATACTATATATAGAAAACCCTAAAGACTCCACCAAAAAACTACTAGAACTGTTAAAGGAATTTAGTGAGTTCACAGAATGCAAAATCAATGTACAGAAATGTACTTCATTTCTATGAACTAATAATGAATCAGCAGAAAGAGAAAATATGAAAACAGTCCCATTTACAAATACACCAAAAATAATAAAATACTTAGGAATAAACTTAACCAAGGAGATGAAAGATCTGTACTCTGAAAACTATAAACATTGATGAAAGAAACTGAAGATGACACAAACAAATGGAAAGATATTCCATGCTCATGGATTGGGAGAATATCATTAAAATGTCTACACTACCCAAAGCAATCTACACATTTAATGCAATCCCTATGAAAATACCAACAACATTTTTCACAGAACTAGAACAAATAACCCTAAAATTTATATGGAACCATGAAAGACCCCCAAATAGCCAAAGCAATCTTGAAAAAGAACAAAGCTGGAGATATCACAATCCCAGATTTCTAGTTATACTATAAATCTATAGTAATCAAAACAGTATGGTACTGGCACAAAAACAGACACATTGATCAATGGAACAGAATAGAGAGCCCAGAAATAAACTCACAATTGTATGGTCAATTAATCTTAGACAAAGGAGACAAGAATATGCCAAGGGAAAGACAGTTTCTTCAACAAATTATGTGAAAACTGGACAACTATTTGCAAAAGAATGAAACCAGACCATGCTCTTATGCCATACAGAAAAATAAAATGGATTAAAGACCTAAATATGAGAACTGAAACCATAAAAACCCTAGAAGAGTGCAGAGGCAAAAAATTCTCAGACACTGGCCCTGGCAACATTTTTCTAGGTATGTCTCCTAAGACAAGAAAAACAAAAGCAAAAATAAACTATTGAGACTACATCAAAATTAAAAGCTTCTGTACAGCAAAGGAAACAACCAACAAAACTAAAAGACAACCTATTGAATGAGAGAAGATATTTGCAAATGACATATCTGACAAATGGTTAATAACCAAAATATATAAAGAACTTATACCACACCCACCCACCCACCCCCCACCCCCCGCACACACACTAATCCAATTAAAAATGGGGATAAGACATGAACAGGCATTTCTCCAAAAAAGACACCCAGAGGGTCAACAGACACATGAAAAGATACTCAACATCACTCATCATGAGAGAAATGCAAATAAAAACCACAATGAGATAACACCTCACACCCATCAGAATGGCTAAAATAAAAAACACAAGAAACAACAAGTATTGTAAGTATGTGGACAAAGAGAAAAGCATTGTTGGTGGGAATGCAAATTGGTACAGCCACTGTGGAAAACAGTATGGAGGTTTCCCAAAAACTTAAAAATAGATTTACCATATGATCCAGTAATTCCACTACTGGATATTTAACCAAATAATATGAAAACACTAATTTGGAAAGATATATGCCCACCTATGTTTATTGCAGCATTTTTACAGTAACCAAATTATGGAAACAACACAAGTGCCTATTGATAGATGACTGGATAAAGTAGATGTGCTACACATATAGAATGGAATAATATTACTCAGCCATAAAAAGAATGAAATCTTGCCATTTGCAACAACATGGATGGATCTAGAGGGTATAATGCTAAGTGAAATAAGCTAGAGAAAGACGAATACCATATGATTTCATTCATATATGGAATTTAAGAAACAAAATAAATTGAAAAAGAAAAAAAGAGACAAATGAAAGAACAGACTATTAACTATAGAGAACAAACTGATGATTACCAGAGGAGGTAGGTAGGCAGATGGGTGAAATAGGTGAAAGGGATTAAGAGTGCACTTATCATGAGCACTGAGTAACGTATAGAATTGTTAATCACTATATTGTACACCTGAAACTAACATAACCCTGAATGTTAACTACACTTATTTTTAAAAATTCTACCAAAAAAAATGAAGTACTATCATTATACTAAGGAGGACTTGATTATTTCATAGATCTGGCTCTCATCCCAAAGCCTCCATTTATATTTATCTGTTTTATGGTCCTGTTTCCAGTTCATTCCATCATGCAGACAAAAAATATTCATCAAGTTCTTATGATGTGACTATCATTATGGTGACCTTTGAGAATTAAATAGAGAAGTATAGCATATATCATCTTTCCTCAGTGAGTTTATAAATGAATTGTGGAGATACACACACAAATTAAATGACAATACAAAACTATAATTCAAGAAGTATGACAAAGCAATATTGGATTAGATGTCTACTTAGTGGCACAGAAAATAAATGCAGTGTTCAGAGGAAGGTTATTTACACTATCAGGGAAGGCTAGGGAGAAAGGACTTTGCCTGGGACACAAATTATTAATACAATTTAGATAAACAGCTTATGCATTTTTCCAATAAATTTGAGGAACCTATAAACTCACAACCTAAGCAAAAATTCAGACCAATAAATGCATGTACATATTCAGGCAACAGTAAGCAAACTCAGTTGAAAACAGAGTTTGGGGGCGCCTGGGTGGCTCAGTCGGTTGAGCGTCTGACTTCAGCTCGGGTCATGATCTCATACTCTGTGAGTTCGAGCCCCGCATCGGGCTCTGTGCTGACAGCTCAGAGCCTGGGGCCTGTTTCAGATTCTGTGTCTCCCTCTCTCTCTGACCCTCCCCCATTCATGCTCTGTCTCTCTCTGTCTCAAAAATAAATAAACGTTAAAAAAAAATTAAAAAAAAAAAGAGTTTGTAGGTATAGCACAGCAGCACTTTTTACAATTATTTTTATTCCTAACTAAAATGGGAAACTGAGAAATTACTTTATTTATATCTAGATATCTAGATATCTAGATAGATAGATAGATAGATAGATAGATAGATAGATAGATAGATATCTCCCATCCAATCCCACAAACCCCAATCTCTTCCCCTGGAGAAAAACAACTTTTAACTAAGTCTGCTTTTAATCTTCTGGTGGTTATCACCACAATTCTAAATGATATGCTTAATCTGTGGCTTAGAAACTGTTTTATGTTGATAAGTCCAAAAAATTTTTAATTTATTTTATTTTGAGAGAGAGAAAGTGGGTGAGAGGGGCAGAGGGAGAAAGGGAGAGAGATAATCCCAAGCAGGTTCCATGCTCAACACAGAACCCAATGAGGGGCTTGATCCCACACCTCTGGGATCAAGATCCAATGACTCCAAAATTTTTAACTCCAATCAAGACTTCTTGACTGAGCTCTGGTCTCATAGAACCAGCTGCCCCTTGCATGTGTAATGAACACTACAAACACTTTACCCTTCTAAAATAGAATTCTAGATTCTACTCTATTTCCTGCCTCAAACTAAGTCATGCCATAGCCTTTCCCATTTCTGTAAACGGCACTATGAGCTATTTGGGAGTTCATATTAAAAACCTAGGAGTCATCCCTGATTCTTCTTTTTCCTCCTTCCTCTCTAATCATTCAAAATGTCTAAAATATAAAATGCTCTTGAACCAAAATATAATTTGAATCTTTCCACTTGTATGCACATTTCTGCTCCTCTTACTCCAAGCCACCATTGTTTCCTAACTGAACCACTAGACCGGGTATTAATTGATGTCTTTCTTTCAACCCTTCCCTCATTTCAATCCAATTCTTCTATAGTACACCCTTGAACAATGCAGGGGTTGGGGGCACCAACCCCCCACACAGTCCAAAATCTACATATAACTTTTTTTTTCCACATACAACTTTTGAATCCCCCAAAACTTAATTACTAATAGGCTACTATTGATTAGAAGCCTTACCGATAACATAAATGATAAATTAAACATATTTTGGATGTTATATATATTATATATTGTATTCTTAAAATAATCTAGAGAAAATAAAATGTTATTAAGAAAATCACAAATAAGAGAAAAGTACATTTACAGTACTGTATCTATAGAAAAAATCTGCATATAAATGGACTCACACAGTTCAAACCCAGGTTGTTTAAGGAAGGGAAAATTGTATAGCAGCCACCTAAGTCTTTAAATTGTGAAGTCACATCCTATTACTCTTATGTTTATTTTTTTTTTCTTTTTTTCAATATATGAAATTTATTGTCAAGTTGGTTTCCATACAACACCCAGTGCTCATCCCAAAAGGTGCCCTCCTCAGTACCCATCACCCACACTCCCCTCCCTCCCACCCCCCATCAACCCTCAGTTTGTTCTCAGTTTTTAACAGTCTCTTATGCTTTGGCTCTCTCCCACTCTCACTTCTTTTTTTTTTTCCTTCCCCTCCCCCATGGGTTTCTGTTAAGTTTCTCAGAATCCACATAAGAGTGAAAACATATGGTATCTGTCTTTCTCTGTATGGCTTATTTCACTTAGCATCACACTCTCCAGTTCCATCCATGTTGCTACAAAGGGCCATATTTCATTCTTTCTCATTGCCACGTAGTACTCCATTGTGTATATAAACCACAATTTCTTTATCCATTCATCAGTTGATGGACATTTAGGCTCTTTCCATAATTTGGCTATTGTTGAGAGTGCTGCTATAAACATTGGGGTACAAGTGCCCCTATGCATCAGTACTCCTGTATCCTTTGGGTAAATTCCTAGCAGTGCTATTGCTGGGTCATACGGTAGGTCTATTTTTAATTTTCTGAGGAACCTCCACACTGCTTTCCAGAGCGGCTGCACCAATTTGCATTCCCACCAACAGTGCAAGAGGGTTCCTGTTTCTCCACATCCTCTCCAGCATCTATAGTCTCCTGATTTGTTCATTTTGGCCACTCTGACTGGCGTGAGGTGATATCTGAGTGTGGTTTGGATTTGTATTTCCCTGATGAGGAGCGACATTGAGCATCTTTTCATGTGCCTGTTGGCCATCTGGATGTCTTCTTTAGAGAAGTGTCTATTCATGTTTTCTGCCCATTTCTTCACTGGGTTATTTGTTTTTCGGGTGTGGAGTTTGGTGAGCTCTTTATAGATTTTGGATACTAGCCCTTTGTCTGATATGTCATTTGCAAATATCTTTTCCCATTCTGTTGGTTGCCTTTTAGTTTTGTTGGTTGTATTACTCTTATGTTTAAAACTTTTCTACCATACTTAGAATAAAACCAAAATGCCTAATTATGAACTACAGGTCCCTGCATGGCCTGATTATTGCCTGCCTCTCTAACCGCATCTTTTACCACTTCTATTTGCATCCCATGCCTCAGTTTCACTGGCCTTGGTTCTGTCTTTGAGGCACTAAAAGGTATTTTACTGGAATACTACTCTCCTGGTTTATGTGTGGCTTTCTTCACATCCTTGAGGTCTTAGTTTAAAGAAGCAATCCTTGCCTAGCCCATCCAAATTCATTTCCTCTTGCTTTCTCATGTAGGTGTTGGAAAGATAAAGACTTCATTTCTCAGCCTCCTTGTAGCTAGGGGAGGTCATGCTCCACAGTTTTGGCCAATGAGACATACGTTTAATCCAGTCTGTGGCCTAAACATTAAAAAAAAAATTGGGAGTGGGGAGGCACCTGGGTGGCTCAGTTGGTTAAACAATCTACTCTTGATTTCGGCTAAGGTCATGATCTCACAGTTCACGGGTTCGAGCCCTGTGTCAGGCTCTGTGCTTGCAGAGAGAACCCGCTTGGGATTCTCTCTCTTCCCTCTTTCTCTCTCGCCCTCCCCTTCTTGCATTCTCTCTCTCAAAATAAATAAATAACCACTAAAAAAAAAAGTCTGTGGCCTCTCTTCCATTTTATCCTTCTTTCCTGGAATGCAGACAGAAAGCTAGTTATGCAGCAAATTCCTGCTAAGAATGGCAGAACAGGGAGAAAGGAAGAAATTTGTTCCTTAATGGCATCATATTCTCGCACCATATCAGTCATGAGGTAAAAACCCACACTTCATATTTCATGAGAAAAATAACTTCTTTACTGTTTAAGCCACTGGCAATTAAGTTTTCTGGTTATCACACATAAACATAATCCTCAGTGATACCCTATCCATACTGGTTTCTTTCTATCATGTTACCCTCTGTATTTACTTTATAAAATTTATCTGGATAAATTAGTAAACAAAAATTTTTGTTTACTAATTTTACTAGTTTATTATATATTTATCCCAGTCAACAAATGTTGAATGAATGTTAAATAAAGGAATATCAATAACTGTTACTTTCTTGATATAAGATAATTTTTTACTTGTTGCTATGAAGGATGAAAATGTGGCTTACTAATCGTCAAATAATTCTATTGTGATATTACTTTTAGTTCTTGTAGTAAACTCTTGAACTTAAATAGTTTTTAAATCACAACTTTTTAGGCTCTATTGACTTTCCATTATCTGAGATGAGGAAATCAGCAATGCTACATTCTTCTCTCACTATCTCCAAATTCCATAACTTTTACATTGGCAGCACTTACATTCATAATCTTTTCTATACCTAAAATGAAGTCCTGTATACTTTGTGTATGGGTTGATTCTACAAATAAGAAGTAGTTTTGAAAATTATTTTTATATTTGTTATTTATTCTAGAACAGAATTGCATAGATCAGCATGTAGGAATATTTTCCTATGTCATTAGCCTTATTTTTAAATTATACTAAATGCTTTTCGAAAAATGCAAAGAATATAGAAGACTATAAAAAATAGTGAAAATGTACATACTCTTTTTATAGTGTTATAATTATTCAATAGAAGTGGGATTTCATTATATATGTTGTTCAATTTCTTTTTTTTTTCTTACAGTATTATGGCCATCTATCCATCTCTCTTTGTATATATGTATTGTATTTTCTTTAATTGATGATTAGCATTCCATACACGTTTGAAACAACAGTTTTTTAACCCTATTGAAAAATCATTGAAATTGTTTCCTATCATTTGCTGTCACATTAGTAAAATGAACACCCTATATGTTGTATTTGTAAAGGCACACGAATAAGTGTTTCTGTAGGATTCAATTCTCTAGTCAAATGATAGATGCATTATACATTTTAAAAGATACAGCAGAAACTTTCCCAGTGGAACTTCTAGATCAGTGCTGTCCAATAAAATATAATGCAATCCAAATATGTAATTTAAATTTTCTAGTAGCCACAGAAAGAAAAAAGAAAAGATAAAATTAATATTCAGCATATATTTTATTTAACCCATTATGCCCAAAAGATTATAATTTCAGCATGTAACTAATATAAAAAGTTATTAAAGAGATATTTTACATTCTTTTTATCTTCAAAATCTAGTGTGTATTTTACACTTGCTGTATATCTTAGTGCAGATGCTAAATTTTTATAAGTAATATTTGATTTATATTTAAATTTCACATATACATAGTTGTAAAAATAGATTTACATATCAAAATTGCTCTAAATATATTTAAAAGCTTTTCAATGATTGAATTATTAGTTTTTTAATTTAACTTTAAATTAGTTTATATTAAATTAAATAAAAAATTCAGTTCTGTTAAACTAATCTCATTTCAAGCACTTAATAGTCAAGTGTAGCTAATGGCTATGGTACTAGATAGCACAGATATAAATTAACCAGATTAACCAAAACTTTCCATTCTCTCTGTTCACCAAACTGACTGACAAAAAGTAAATATTTGCAGCTAGGAAGCTACCCTTTGGTAGCACTAACAATAGCATTTTTCCTGTCAATTGAGTTTTATATTTACAAGGATGAAGTTGCATTGTTATGAAATATGGTTGATCTCTTTGTTTTGTTATTGTAATTGTGCAATTTGATCAACATTACAAAAAATTGATGTAAAATGAATTCATTGCTTTGGAAAAACTTAATAAAGGAACATTCACTTAATAACAATCTATTGATTTAGAACTGGACAAGATGACTAAATGCTTGGGAAAACACTATAAAAATATAGAAGAATCCTGTACTCCTTTTGCTTGGTAAATTTTTTTTAATTCTTGCTACACTTTAGGGATGCCTGAGTGGCTCTGTCAGTTAAGCCTCTGACTCGGTTTCCACTCAGGTCACGATCTCATGCTCCCTGGGTTTGAGCCCCACATTGGGCTCTGCGATGGTGGCACAAAGCCAGCTTGGGATTCTCCTTCTCTCCCTCTCTTTGTTCCTCCCCAACTCGTGCTGTCTCTGTCTCTCTCAAAATAAATAAATACACTTTAAAAAATAAAAAATAAATAAATAAATTCCTGCTACACTTTGAAAGGACAGAAACTGGAAATAATAAACACTTTGGGGCTAACTATTGAGATAATCATATAATTTTCCTCCTCTTAACTGTTCAAGTAATTGCATCAAGAGTTTTACTAATATTTTATTTCTATGCTTTCAAGTTATTCCCTTAATACACTATTGAGTTTAAATTGTTATTATTTTATCATTATTTTTGCACTTATTTGTATTTTTATTTTTCCATGCCTGATTTCTAGCATCCAATGCCTGCCCTGAAGCCATTTACATACTTTTAAGAATTGCATGACCTGAGGCCCTATGTCTGATAGAAGATACGATGACAAACTGCGTTCTTCTCAGGCAATTGCTTCAGATTTCCGTTAGACATACATGGCATAGCTGTTCTCAGTCTCTAATGGACATAAATAAGGCAGAATAAATCGGTTCTTTATTTGGTGAATGGGAAGATCCCAAGATTCACCAAGAAATCACTTTCTTTGTGTCTCCCAGTGTGAACTAGAAATAAAAGGCACATTTTCCTTTGTACAGTCTATTGCCTGAAGTGTAGAGAAAATGAGTAATATCATTTGAAACACTATCTAAATAATGCTGCTTAATTAGTTTTCTGCTTTAATTTCATATCACTCTCTTTAGCAATTTAATGTTTTTGGCTGCAAGTAACAGACCAACATTATAGAAATGTAAAGACCTTTATTTCAACAAAGAGGGTTGTATAAAAAAAAGAAAACGTATGAGCACTGGGTGTTGTAGGTAAGCGATGAATCACGAGAATCTACCCCCAAAACCAAGAGCACACTGTATGCACTGTATGTTAGCCAACTTTGCAATAAAGTATATATTAAAAAAAAAAAAAAAAAAAAACAACGTTTGCACTACTGGTAGATAAAATTTTTAAATGAGTGTCATGATTTAGTAACCAGATCCAAACGTACATTTATTTCTTCCCTTGTGATCTTTTTTCAAATATTAACCATTACAACAAAATATTAAAATAATCTGATTTTACAAATAGACCATTAATTGTGTATTAGAAAATGTTTTAAAAAGAACTTTTTAAAAGTTGCATGTTCAATTTTTATTTCTCAAAATATTATATATTAATAACATCTTAATATGTTAGTGAGAATACAATGTTTCTGTATCACTAATAAAAGAAAATAAAAATATTATTTATCTAAAATTATAAAAAAGAAGTAAGTAACTATATAGGTGATTGCAAGGTTGGTTTGTGGTTTGATTATGCCAAGAAGGATCTAGAACTTTAAGTTTTCTATTCTGTTACCCTTGTGCTGTGGTTATGTCTCTTCTCATGGTTGCAGCATGACTGTTAAAGTTCCAAGCATCACGCAATTCTATAACAGTATCCCAGGAAGAAAAGATAAAGATGGAGGGAAATAGAGCTTTCCTCCTAAATCTCTTTCTATCAGAAAGGATTATCTTTTGCAGAATTCCCAATAGATTTCTCTTTGTATCTCATTGCTCAGAACTGGGTTATATGCTACTTCTGGCTGCAAGAGACTTTAAGAAAGTGAGTATCTCTGTTTTAGGCTCTAGCTGCAGGCAGGCATAAAAATGGGAATGGGGATGGTGGTGGGGGGCGGGAGGGAGCTGGAGAAAAGGAATTGGGAATGGCTAATAGATTAAAAACAAACACTATCCTGTTTCACTGCTCTATTTTTCTTTTAATTAATTAATATGTTTGATTTTTTTCTATTTTTCCTTTGTGCTTATCCAAGTTGATATCAGTTTTCCCTTATAGGACTTAATATTTCTATCCAAACACTTTTAATGTTTTTCCTGATTCATTGAGTACATCCCAGCCAGTCCCTTTTAACTTGCTTGGCTTTCTTTTGTGCCATCACTTTGAGGGCAAGTCTCAGCTTCTGTTTCTAACATAAATACTAGGTGGTCACCACATTCCAAATAGTTTATCACACTTGAGATGTTTTCAGTCACTTGCTTCAAAACATAATCTCATGAGATCAGACTCTCCATTCTCCTGTTATTTCCAAAAGCACACTTTAGTGCTCATGTTTCCATGGCATACTTTTTCCCTTAGCAATATCAGATTAATCAAATTCCCTCTGACCATTCTTCTGTCAGAGTAGAAAGAGTCAAGGTCAGAATCTTCTTTCCAGCCTCTGACTAAAGTAGAATTGGCATTAGGAGAGTGCCATATTAGTACATTCATGCTTAGATAAAAGAGATTCTTACAGAAACGGAGCTTGGATTTAGACAAATATAGGTATATCTGGTAAATTGTGAGTATCACCAGCCTGAAGTCATGGTTGATGTGAGTACAGAGAAAAAGACAAAGGCTTTTATGTAATTTTTATTACAAAATCACTCTCAAAATGAACAACTGACGTCATCTATATGTGCCAAGGGCCAACTCTTCTCTGGATTAACTTCCATGTCCAATATAATTTTTTAAAGGAAAAGTGATGAAAATATGCCAGTTTTAAGTCTTCCCCCACCAACATACATACACACAATTAATCTCAACAGTATTCCCCAAAAT
Source organism: Panthera pardus (assembly GCF_024362965.1). Taxonomy (NCBI): domain Eukaryota; kingdom Metazoa; phylum Chordata; class Mammalia; order Carnivora; family Felidae; genus Panthera; species Panthera pardus. The sequence goes on along the minus strand of NW_026526765.1, from coordinate 33,835,043 downwards.
TACTTAGAATTTAGGCCAACAAAAGACTTTTTCAGAAAAGAATATTTATTACTAAGTCTTTGACATTGTTTACTGTTGCTGTGCATGGTGATAATAAAAATAAGGCCATTTTTAGTCAGTTTTATTCCTATTTCTAAATTCTCTACAGATAATGCTCCCCTCCCCCCAACTGCCTGTACTTGGAGCTGATCATGACTACTATCCCATCCTTGGTATGTCACTAGGGGAAATGAAGACATTTTGTATGTTCACATTGTGGAAGAATTGTCTCGGTGTTTGTATATAATATATCAGAGGCAGATATTCCTTAATTTATGGATGAAAAAAAACTAGGGCTAAGAAAAGTTTATGAAGTAATTAGCAAATCCAGAATAAGTCAGATTCATCAGGTTCCAAAACCCATGCTTTCTAATGGATACCAACTAACTTTTAAGAACTCATGAGACTTGGATTCTAGTCTCAAACCTCCTGTTCCTGATCTGGAAAAGAGCAGGCTTGGGTGAACTGATATCTATGATCCTTTTAGCTAAAAAATTGAACTGTCTTTTTTGGGTACTCTCTATGGCTCAACCATTAAGGTAAGGATTTTACATATGTTACTTATTTAAAACAAAATCTAAAAAAAAGCTAGTAAAGTAGGGGAGAAAATTAAGATGCAGAAAGGTTAAATAAAATGCTGAGGGAAGTCTAGAGTTAGCAAATAGTGGAACTGAGATTTAAATTCAGACCTATCTGGTTCATGAGGACACATACTTAACCTAAAATACCTATTGCTTTAAAGAAATTGTTCTCAATTAGAGATGTATGTCAAAATATGTAGAGTTAAAGGGTGGATTTTTAAAACCATATTGAACATTACAGATTATTTTATATTCACATTTAATAAATATATTTTATAGGACAAATTTCTGGAAATTATTCCCATCTGTTATATTCATAGATAAAGGAAATGTCAACATATGTAGAGTCAGAAGCTAGAGAGAGACATAAGTTTGATTCTCTCCAGAATTTAAAAATCATAATGAACAAATCAAAACTTCCAGGCCTAAGCATGAAGAGATGAGAATACAGAAGGGTGAGGGTGATGTGTGGAAGCTTCTTCACTGAATGTTTTTTCCTGAGGATTGAAATCACACTTGCCTCAACTGAGTTAAATTTCTATCCTTCTACAGACATTGACAGTCTTGATATTTTTGTCTTTTTTGTAATTCCATCTGGTTATCCTATAATATGTATAGGCTACAGCAGTAAAAAGATGGTTACATATTCTATCTTCATGGAGCAAATGCTCTTACATGTAGGAAAGCTTATAAACCAATCTCAGACTCTTTCTGCAGCTGAGTGGGATGTCACTGGCAAGTATTGAATTCAGAGAATTTCCTTGCTGATGTGCAGTCCTGGCCAGAAGCCACATTAACTTTTTTCACCTCTGGGGAAAAGCTGGCAAAAAGCAAGGTGCCAAAGCTAAACTTTACCTACTTCAAGTTTTGCCAGGGAACAGCCCTGTTTGCTCCCAACTCAACACAAGCTCATAAAATCTATTTCTGTCCTGTGGCACTTGAGCAGATGTCGCTTATTGGGAATTTGTCTGGACTAGAGATGAGAATAAAGGTGAGAATAGAGAGGAAAGGATAGATTCAAGGATCATTATGAAGGAAAAATTGTTTGGTGAGTGACTGGATGTGGATGCCAATGGTTAAAAAAAAAGCAAAGATTCCACTTTTTAGCTTGGGTGGTTTGAGAATGGTTATCATTTGATAGAAATATCAGCCAACAAGATAATTTGAGATGTACTTTGGATAAACTGATAAGAACACCTATGTGGAAACACGGACAGATATATGTTCAACATCACAAAATTAGGGTAAAAAGTGACATTCATGTTCCTTTTAATATTTGAATCAAAGTCTACATAATCTTCTCTCCCCAACTATAATCTTTAATCCCATAATAACCCACTCAGTCTCACATGTGATTCTAGATACTTATGGAGAAAAAGTAGAAAATTTAGTCAATTCCCTATAGGATTTCTGTTCTTTGCTTCTCCTACATAACATTACTGAGTACTGCTTTATAACAGGTACCATTTTAAGTTTTCACATGTATTTGTGCATATAATCTTCACAAAAAAACATGAGAAGGAGTTATCATCACACCCATTTTGCTTATGAAGTTACCAAAGGCCAGAGCCAGGAGTTACACACACCTGTCTAGATTTAGAGACCTTATCCTTCCTTGTCTCTTGTACTCTGCTGCCTCTATCCTCATGGACAGTTGTGGTACCTGGTGATGTATTGGGAAAAGGCAGTATAGCAACCTGTCACAATCCTTGTTCCCTGCTGGGAGTTCAGTGGTGATCTAAGGCTTGTCTGACCCCCAAAGCACAGTAGAAACCCATTCCTGGTTTGCTGCCTAAATTCATAATGACTAGGGCATTCACTGCCACCAAAATCTAGGGTCCCAGGGCCTATGTGGCTCCCAACTCAATAAAGATGGTGCCTAATAAAAGATTCCTGGGACACCTGGGTGGCTTAGTCAGATAAACATCCGACTCTTGGTTTTGGCTCAGGTCATTATTTCACAATTCATGAGTACAAGGTCCACATTGGGCTCCACACTCACAGCACAGACCCTGCCTGGGATTCTTTCTCTGCCTCTCTCTCTCTCTCTCTCTTTCTCTCTTTCTGTCTCTCTCTCTCTCAAAATAAATAAATAAAAATTTAAAAAAAGATTCTCCTCTCTGCTCTCACTGGAAAAATACATTTCTCAGAGTATGCCCCTGCATCTAGTCAGGGTATCCAATGTTACACCTCTTGAGTGACACAGATCTTTCAGTACACACACACACACACACACACTCAAGAGGCATCTATACAGCCGGGTTTCCAGCCTTCTCCCTGGACATCATAGGCCCTGGAGTTGTGTCCCAGACCCCTTGGAGAACCTGTGTCTAATTCTTGATATTTGCTCTTAGTTAATGTCCTTAAACCCATCAAATATTCTAATAATATTGAGCTTCAAGGAAAAAGCAATCTATTGTCTCCATATATGTCCTCCTGTGGTCTACTTGACTCCTATGTAAATTTACTCACCTTCCTGAATTTCCCTCAACTTATTTTGAGCTTGGCATATTGAGTAATTGTTCTCAAAACAAAGAACATCCACCCACAAGTAAAAGAAACCATTAAGAAATTTGACATGGTCAATTCTTTAATTAAAAAATAATTCTTAAAGGTTTCCTTTGTTGCATATACCCTACCTAGGAATGGAACCTAAGTAAGAGGCAAGACTGTGCCAGCGCAGCTTATCAGGAAATTCTTCCATAGACTTAACCTAAATCCATGAGTAATATAGTTTATTATAATGAATATCAGTTAGAATCATCTATAGTAGTTCAATAAATATTTATTAAATATCTATATGATCCAGGCACATGTGCCAGATGATGGGACTTTGAGGGTGAAGATATTGTTCCAGTCATCAAGACTCATTTTGTTACACCCACGAGAATGGCTATTATTACAAAAATTAAGAAGAAAGTAATGAGTGTTTGACAAGGATGTGGAAAAATTGGAAGCCTTTTGCATTGCTGGCAGAGACATATAATGGTACAATCACTATGGAAAACAGTATGGCCAGTTACACAAATAATTAAAAATTACTATAATAGTCCAGCCAACTCCTCTTCTGGATATATACCCAAGTAAATTGAAACAGGGACTTGAACAGAAATTTATATGCCTGTATTCATAGCAGCATTTTCACAATAGCCAAAAGGTAGAAGCAACCCAAGTGTCCATCAACAGATGAAGGGATAAACAAAATGTGGTATAAACATACAGTGGAATATTAATCAGTCTAAAGAAGAAGGAAATTCTGACATACAACAAAATGTATGAAACTTAAAGATATCATATTAATTGAAATAAACTAGGCACAAAAGGGCAAATATTGCGTTACCTCACTTATATAAGATACCAAAGAGTAGTCAAATTCATAGACATAGAAAGAATGATTGTTTCCAGGGAATGGAAGGAGGGAGAAGTGGGCAGTAGGGAGTTATTGTTTAATGGATCTTGGGCTTCAATTTGGGAAGACGGAGAGTTCCTTGGAGGGTGGTGGTGATAATAGCACTATAATGTGAATGTTATGTGTGTTTTAGCAAAATTTAAAAAATTTTTATTTTAATTAAATAATTTAGCCTGGTGTGGGAAAAAGACTGATAAACCAGCAAGTATTTAACAGTCCCATGAGTGTTAACACAGTGATAATGCAGCATAGGTTCTGCATCCTGAATTAGGGTCTACATGCCTAACACTTTCCACAAGTAGCCCTTTTATTTAAAGTCAGAAGATAGATCAATGTTTCAAGGAAAAGTTAAGATGATGGAGGAGTAAGGGGAAGCTAGGCTTGCCTCATCCTTTGAACACATATTTGATAAATATCAAATTATTATGAACACCCAAGAAATCGATTTGAGAACTGAAAGAACAAAATTGCACAACTAGACATAAAAAAAAATGACCAGATAGTGGAAGACAGGAGCTGCAGACAGTTGATTTGGGGGAGAGAAGAGCTGCAGGCACCACAAAGGGGAGGGAGCCATGATCAGAGAGAGAGAAGCAAGACAGAAAGAATGAAAGCATGTTAAGGGAACTGCACAAGAAAAATTCTTCTCCAAAACAATTGACTGGGGAAAGGGAGAGGGGCTGAATACCACAAGTTTTTATAAGCAGCTGAGTGCAGAGTGTGAAGTTTCAGAGGTCTGTGCCATTGCCATGGTTGTGCCTGGCAGGCTTGGTGGTGTTCCCATGGGGAAGGAAGGCAGAGACTCAGGAGCAGGCAGTGTGGTCTGAGGATCTCCTGGATTGCAGGGGCAGAAATAGTTCCCCTGCTTGGAGTGCATTTGGGAGTGGCAGCACATCCTCTCAGGGAGCAAAAGAACTGGCAGTGCCAGCATGGTGCCCTATTCCTTTGCATTGGAACAAAGACAACAGCTGAGGGCAGCAAACCTCAGTGCCAGCTTTTAGCTGCACTTTACCATAAACTTGGAATTGTTGCCCAGTGGAGCAACTGATTTCTGGGAAAAGCTGGCCCTGGCCACAGCACAGCCAGACTCTCCTCCCCTCACCCCCAGAGAATCAGCAGGGGTCTGCACCACATAGATCTCTAAAATTTGGAGTTGTGATACCCAGTAGCACTGGAGGTCAAACAAAGGAGTGCTTTGCTGCCTGACAGGTGGACAGCCTGGACACAGGCAGGGTGAAAGTGGGGATCTAACAGAAGCCAGAGACATAAGAGAGGTACTTATTTGCTCTTGTGTGAGGGCTTCCTGAAGAATGAAGGGTACAGGCTCCCCACGCTGGGGAGGAGAGAGCAGGGTGACACCATTTCCCTCCCTGCCCATTAGCACTCACCAACTTCAGGGAGCAAACAGCGCCAACCAGTGGAGGCCCCAGCCACTTACACCAAGCCCTGTATCCCTGCTTCCTGCAGATGCATCTCCACTCAGGCAAGTCAGCTGGAGAATCACAGCAGCAGGCCCGTCCCTGAGAACACCAGCACAAACTCCTTGCACACACCAAGTCTACTGGTCATAGAGTGCCGCTAAGCTTCACCTCTAGAGAAAATAAGATCAAGTTTCCTTTTTTTTGATCTAGCTTCTTTTAATAAGCGACCAAAACAAACTGAGGATCTAGCTTCCTTTTTTTTTTTTTTTTCTTAAACATCTTCTTAATACAGCCATTACTCCCAGGAACATGAATACAATAGACTTTCCTAGTAATCACACACAAAAAACACAGTGACCCAGACAAAATGACAAGATGGAGGAATTCACCCCAAAAGAAACATCAGGAAGAAGTCATAGCCAGGGATTTAATCAACACAGATATAAGTAAGATGTCTGAATCAGAATTTAAAACAATAATGATAAGGACACTAGCTGGGCTTCAGAAAAACACAGAAGACACTAGAGAACACCTCACTGCAGAGATAAAAGAACAAAAACTAGTCAGGCCAAAATAAAAAATGCTATAACTGACATGCAAAACCAAATGAATGTAATGACAACGAGGATGATGAAGCAGAGAAAAGAATCACTAATACATAAGACAAAACTACGGAAAATAATAAAGCTGAAAAAAGAGGGAAAGAAAGGTATTGTATCACGAAGATAGACTTAGGGAACTCAGTGACTCCATAGAGTATAATAACATTCATATAATAGGAGTCCTAGAAGTAGGAAAAAAAAGGAGCAGAAGGTTTATTTGAGCAAATTATAGCTGAAAACTTCCCATAATCTGGGGAAGCACACAGACATTGAAACCCAAGAAGCACAGAGAACTCCCCTTAAATTCAACAAAAGTCGGCCATCACCAAGACATATCATAGTCAAATTCACAAAATACACAGACAAGGAATGAATCCTGAAAACAGCAGGGCGGGGGGTGGGGAGAGTCCTTAACCTAAAAGGGAAGACAGCTTAGGTTCACAGCAGACTGTCTGCAAGAACTTGGCAGGCCAGAAAGGAGTGGCAGGATATATTCAATGTGCTGAATGGGAAAAATATGCAGCCAAGAATACTTTATTCAGCAAAGCTGTCATTCAGAATAGAAAGAGAGATAAAGAGTTCCCCAGACAAAAAAAAAAAAAAAAAAAAAAAAAAGGAATTCGTGACCACCAAACCAGCACTGCAAGAAATATTAAAGGGGACTTTTGAGTGGAAAAAAAAAGACCAAAAGCAACAAAGACTAGAAAGGAACAGAGAACATCATCAGAAACACCAACTTTACAGCTAACAGAATGGCACTAAATTCATACCTTTCAATAATCACTCTGAATATAAATGGACTAAATGCTCCAATCAAAAGACATGCTAGGGTATCAGAATGGATTAAAAAGAGAGAGAGAGAGAGAGAGAGAGAGACCCATCAATATGCTGGCTAGAGGAGACTCATTTTATACTTAAAGGCATCTGCAGACTGAAAGTGAGGAAATGGAGAACCATCTAACATGCTAATGGATGCCAAAAGAAAGCTGGTGGAGCCATACTTATATCAGATAAACTAGATTTTATTTTTTACTTTTTATTTTTTTATTTGGTATAGAGATCATGTGCAAGTGGGGGAGGGGGCAGAGAGAGAGAGAGGAGAGGAGAGAGAGAGACAGAGAGAATCTTAAGCAGGCTGCAGGCTCAGCACAGAGCCTTAGGCGGGGCTTGGTCCCACAATCCTTGGATCATGACCTGAACTGAAATCAAGACTCAGATGCCCAACTGACCAGGCCATCCAGGCACCCTAACTACAGAGACTGAGATCATACCGTGCATATTTTCAGACCACAACACTATGAAACTTGAAGTTAACCACAAGAAAAAATTCAGAAGTACCATAAATACATGGAGATTAAAGAACATCCTACTAAAGAATGAATGCGTTAACCAGGAAATTAAAGAAGAAAAAAAAAATACATGGAAGCCAATGAAAATGAAAACACAAAAGTCCAAAACTTTTGAGATGCAGCAAAGGCGGGTACTAAGAGGGAAGTATATTGCAGATCAGCCCCACATTAAGAAGCAAGACAAGTTCAAATACACAACCTAACCTTATACCTTAAGGAGACAGAAAAAGAACAACAAATGAAGCCTAAAGCCAGCAGGAGGGAAATAATGAAGATTAGAGCAGAAATAAACAGTACAGAAACAAACAAACAAACAAAAAACAATTAGAACACATCAACAAAACTGAGAGATGGTTCTTCGGAAGAATTAATAAAATTGATAAGCCCCTAGCCAGACTTACCAGAAATAAAAGAGAAAGGACCCAAATAGATAAAATCATGGTGGAAAGAGGAGAGATCACAACCAACACCACCATTATAAGAGAATACCATGAAAAATCATATGCCAACAAACTGGACAATCTGAAAGAAATGGACAAATTCCTAGAAACTCACAGGAAGAAATCAAAAATTTGAACACACTTAAAACCAGGAAAGAAATTGAATCAATGATCAAAAATCTCCCAACAAACAAAACTCTCTCCAAGGTGGCTTCCCAGGAAAATTCTACCAGACATTTAAAGCAAAGTTAATACCTTTCCTTTTCAATCTGTTCCAAAAAACATAAATGGAAGGAAAACTTCCAAATTCATTCCATGAGGCCAGCATTACCTTGATTCCAAAACCAAAGACCCCACCACATAGGAGAATTATAGGCCAATATTCCTTATGAACATGGATGCAAAAATTCTCAATAAGATACTAACAAATAGAATCCAACAGTACATTAAAAGAATTATTCACCATAATAAAGTGGTATTTATTCCTGGGCTACAGGCTGGTTCAATATCTGAAAATCAATCAATGTGATACACCACATTTAAAAAAAGAAAGGATAAGAACCATATGATCCCCTCAATAGATGAAGAAAAAGCATTTGACAAAATACAGCATCATTCTTGATAAAAACCCTCATACCTCAACATCATAAAAGCCATATACAAAAAAAAACCCACAGCTAATATCATCCTCAATGGAGAAAAACAGAGAGCTTTTCCTCTATGATTAGGATCAAGACATGGATGTCCACTCTCACCATTACTATTTAACATAGTACTGAAAGTCTTAGCCTCAGCAATCAGACAACAAAAAGAAATAAAAGGCATTCAAATCAGCAAGGAAGAAGTCAAACTTTCACTATTTACAGATAGCATGATCCTTTATGTAGAAAACCTGAAAGACTTCACCAAAAAACTGCTAGAATTAATACATAAATTCAGCAAAGTCACAGGATATGAAATCAATGTACAGAAATTGGTTGCATTTCTATACACCAATAATGAAGCAGCAGAAAAAGAAATAAAGGAATCAATCCCATTTACAATTGCACCAAAAACCATAAGATGCCTAGGAATAAACCTAACCAAAGAGGTTAAGATCTGTACTCTGAAAACTATGTAACACTTATAAAGGAAATTGAAAAGGACACAAAGAAATGAAAAAAACATTATATGTTGATGGATCGGCAGAACAAATATTGCTAAAATGTCTATACTATTCAAAGAAATCTATATATTTAATGCAATCCCTATCAAAATAACACCCACATTTTTCACATGTTTTTTTAGAACATACAATCTAAAATTTGTATGGAACCATAAAAGACCCCAAATAGCCAAAGTAATCCTGAAAATTAAAAGCAAAGCAGGAGACCTCACAACTCCAACTTCAAGCTATATTACAAGCTATAGTCATCAAGACAATATGGTACTGGCACAAAAACAGACACATATATCAATGGAACAGAATTGAAAAACCTAGAAATGGACCCACAACTATATGGTCAACTAATCTTCAATGAAGCAGGAAAGAATACCCAATGGAAAAAAGACAATCTCTTTACCAAATGGTGTTGGGAAGCCTCACAACAATACGCAGAAGAATGAAATTGAACCACTTTCTTACATCATACACAAAAATAAGTTCAAAATTGGATGAAAGACCTAAATGTGAGACAGGAAACGAAGAAAATCCTAGAGGAGAACACACCAGCAACCTCTTTGACCTCAGCTGGAGCCACTTCTTACTAGACACGTTGCCAGAGGTAAGAGAAACAAATGCAAACATTAACTATTGGGACTTCATCAAGATTTAAAAAAAAACAAAACACAAAAAAAACAAAAAACAAAACAAAACAAAACTTCTGCACAGCAAAGGAAACAATCAACAAACCTAAAAGGCAACCAATGGAACAGGGAAAGATATTTGCTAAAGACATATCTGTTAAAGGGTTAGTATCCAAAACCTATAAAGAACTTATCAAATTCAGGGCACCTGAGTGGCTAAGCTGGTTAAGCATCTGACTCTTAATTTCCGCTCAGGTCATGATCCCTGACCTGACATTTATTTGTGGAAGTGAGCCCTGCATTGGGCTCTGTGCTGACAGTGCAGAGCCAGCTTAGGATTCCCTCTCCCTCTCTCTCTCTCTCTCTCTCTCTCTCCTCTCTCTCTCTCTCTCTCTCTCTCTCTCTCTCTCTCTCTCTCTCTCCTCTCCCTTGCTGTGTGCTCTCTTTCTCTCTCTCAGGGAAAAAAAGAACATATCAAACTCAACACTCAAAAAACAAATAATCCAGTTAAGAAATGGTCAGAAGACATGAATAGACATTTTTTCCAAAGAAGATATCCTAATCTAGATGGCTAACAGACACATGAAAAGATTCTCTACATTACTCATCATCAGGGAAATATAAATCAAAACCATGATGAAATACCACCTCACACCTGTCATTATGGCTAAAATTAACAACACAGGAAACAACAGATGTTGGCAAGGATGCAAAGAAAGGGGAAAACCCTCTTACACAGTTGGTGGGAATGCAAACTGGTGCAGCCATTCTGAAAAACAGTATGGAGTTTCCTCAAAAAGCTACAAATAGAACTACCCTATGATCTAGCAATTGCACTACTAGGTATTTACCCACAAGATACAAAAATAGAGTCAAAGGGGTACATGCACCCCAATGTTTATAGCAGCATTATCAACAACAGCCAAACTATGGAAAGAACCCAAGTGTCTACTGACTGTAGAATGGATAAAGAATATGTGGTATGTATATATAGATATAGATATATAGATATATATAGATATATATATAAAAGAATATATATATTTATATATATAAAGAATATGTGGTGTGTGTTTATGTGTGTATATATATATATATACATACCACATCTCGTCTCTCAAAAATAATGAAATCTTGCCATTTGCTATGACATGGATAGAGCTAGAGTATGTTATGTTAAGTGAAATAAGTCAGTAAGAGAAAGACAAATACCATATTATTTCATTCATATGTGGAATTTAGGAAACAAAACATATGAATGTAGGGGAAGTTGGGGGAAGAGAGAGGGAAGCAAACCATAAGAGATTCTTAACAACAGAACAAACTGAGGGTTGAGGGAGGGAGGTGGGTGGGAGATGGGCTAAATGGGTGATGGGTATTAAGGAGGGCACTTGTTATGATGAGCCTTGGGTGTTATATGAATCACTGAATTCTAATCCTGAAATCAATATTACACTATATGTTAACCAAATAGTATTTAAATAAAAATTTGGAGAAAAAAATAAAGCCAGAAGATAAAGAGGAAGGTGTTACCATTTTGAAGTGTTAACCATTGAGCTCCAGTCAGTCCACTATGATTCAGTCACTTGAACGCCTAGCCTTGGCAGTTTCAAATCAGAGAACAAAGGTAACAAATCCTTGACTTTCAAGTTGGAAATCAACAGTACAAAAAAGGGGCAGAAAATATTTAGAAGATTCAAGTCCCCTTCCCAACACACATACACAGATTCCCAAACTAGGTAAAGATTCCACAGGGTAGAGTATAGAGACAGGGAAAATGATTGGAGTACTGGAATTGGATTGTAGACACTAAACAACCTGCCTGGGCAATTCTTTGTGTCATACAGTATCACACAGACTAGTGAGAAACAGGGAGCAGCTGGGAGGAGAGTCAGTGGTTGTATCATGTTTTAGGTGCTTAGAGACATTTTAGTCTGCATGTACTGAGAACTGCATAACACCTGCTCTGAAGCACTGCCTTAGTTGTCCTTCTCACTGATGATGGACTCTGTGGGAGTCCATCAAGAATGATGCCTATGTGCTTTCAAAACTTGCTCAACTCCCATCCTACCTACCTTATATAGAATAATTTCCCTTTCAACGGTTTAGGACCCTTATATCTCCCTGAAAGAAAGGGTAGAGCTCTGAGTAAATGATAGTGGTACAGGAAGGAAAGAAAACCTGACCTAGGACATGATATGTATAATAAGTTCAAGATCTCCCATCCATCTGGAACAGTGTTGGAATGGCGATCATCTTAGTTCTGTAGCCATTATAACATAATTAGAAAGCTTAAAGTGCTAAAAGCAAAAAGTCTGAGTACCACACATTAGAAAGTTGAGCACAGATTCTGTGGAGAATTTTTTAGAAAAAATATAACAATATCAATGTTTAAGTAATGAAATTCATACAGGGCTCTTTTGGATAGAAGGACTAAAAGAGACCCTCTATAACAAAGCAATGTCATAAGGACCATTCCTAGAAGACTGTTAAACCTAGTTAGACACACCTATAGTTACAAAGCACAAAGTCCCAGGGCACAGCAGAGTAGGGGTCACAGTCAGTAGCATTAAGAGATTGGAAGAAATCAGGACAAATAACTGGGGCCCAGAGGTCTGGAAAGGGATCCAACCCTGACAACACTGAATTATCAAAACAAATCCCCTGAAAAGATTTTTAAACCATCTGCCCAAATTTATTCTTGCAGCTCTAATTACAGACTTGTCTCCTCTGGGATCAGGAGGGAAAACAGAAAGAAACCAAGCTAGTATGTCTAGTCTCTAAAATCTCCAAACAAGGATCAGTTATACATCTTTGATAGGCCTGTGTCAATACTTTGCTCTTCATTAAAAGAGGTCAGCTAAATGAAAGATAATGGAACTCCCATGACCTATTGACTTTGTTGCATCATCAACTAAAATTATCCCTTAGCCAAAATGTGACCAATTTCTTTCTTATTATTCACACAGCACCCAGTAGACTCCAGATTTTTGGAATTCTAAATGTCTTAGCAATAATTTAATGCAATGCCACAATGTCTCATTGTTCTCTAGTGAGAATCATCTCCATGTGATTCTCCCCAAGTCCATTATTCACTCTTTTCCTTTCCTTCTGGTTATTCTTTTTCTTCTCCATGGAAACTTCAAATTATTAAGTTTCTCATGGTACCAAATACAGGCAAATGGCTAGAAATGGAAAACTGTCTTGTGTGGATTTTGTTTCATGTGTAAATACTCACCAGAGAGTAGGCTCCTATCACCACCCAGTTCTAGAAATATTTGAGATTGGTCTACTGTGTGTTGATTCCATTCAACCAGTGGACTCGCTGTTTAAGTGCAAAAACATAAAATACTTTATAGTTTTGCAATGTTTTAGTGTCTAATGAGTTAGGCCACCTAAGATACATGTTCATTAGCTCCAGGTGAAAATGGATGTTGCATTAGAACCATTTGCACCACCCACCTATGAAAGCTTGGTAGATAAACCAAGTGACTGGGGACTCACTTAATCTATGAGTGTTTGCAATATGAAAATTTTCTCTCAGGTGTAACACCTATCTATGGATTATTTTGAATACTGCATTTAAGAAATGTGGTATTTTTCTATTTAAGAAATAGAAAAATTAATATAGATTTCTGCTCCTGAGGAGTTTCCAAATTTACAATCTTGGGGTATAGACAATGCTTTTAAGTAATTTTAATACAAGTCAGTTTCCGCTCTTTACAGGTTACAAGATGTTTAGAATCTAACGTCAATTTCTATCTAGTAAAATATATATATATCCAAAATATACCTTGAAAATCTCTTAAATTATCCGAAGTAATATATATATAAATTTAACTTACACTGTTTTAAAATACATAGTGTACATTTTAATATGAAACATAATAAAGAGCAAACATGCAAAAGTTGTTTAGATTATAGTATGTTTCATGTTATTTCATATAAAGTAACTGCTGTGTGGCTTAAGTGTTTACACCATAATACAGTTTCTTGCATATACATAAACATTTACATTATAGCAACATTTTTTCCAGTCCTAATGATATTTAAACATATATATATGACTTTTATAAGTCCTATATATTCAATAATTTCTGCTATTTTGTTGATTATTCAATTCACTATTATATATATTATTTTCAAACTTTTAGCTCTTTTTTAAAATTTTTAACCCTCTGAAAAAGACTTCAAATTTTCTTTACTTCTCAAAGTCATTGTACTTCTAGTTTATTTACTTCTAAAAAAATTATCCATTTGTTCTTACACGTGGTTTTTTGTTTGTTTTTTCTTTTGTCTCTTACTTAAAGGCAATGTTTCCTGATTGTGAAATTTAAATTTTCCAAAGATATTAAAATAAAATTCTTCAACTAAAATAGGGCTTCAGCAAGCATGACTGCTCCAAATCTATAAGAATGTTTTGTATGGTCTGGGTATAATTTGTTAGGGGCGTTAGAGGAAAGGAATAGGTGATAAAACAAGTTAGAAATGACCATTTCATAAACAGGTATTTACAGAAATACAGAAAGCCAAATCACAAGCAATGTGGTAAAGGCTAGATAGATGGCAAAATGCTCAGCTATTGTTTTTGCCAACCCAGCATCCAATCCCTCTTCTGAAAACAGTATCATATTTTCACTTGAAGAGTTATCCCTCCTTCACTCACAGTCCGTGTAGTTCGAAGGCTCTAAGAAGAGACTATGTGCCAGGTCTGGCCAATTCAAGCACTGCCTCTCTGCACAGACAATGTGGAGCCTGCTTGAGATTCTCTCTCTCTCTCTCTCTCTCTCTCTCTCTCTCTCTCTCCCTCCCTCTCCCTCTCCCTCTTTCTCTGCCCCTCCCCTACTCATGCATGTGCGCGCTCTCTCTCTCTCTCTCTCTCAAAATAAATAAACTATCAGGGCGCCTGGGTGGCGCAGTCGGTTAAGCCTCCGACTTCAGCCAGGTCACGATCTCGCAGTCCATGAGTTCGAGCCCCGCGTTGGGCTCTGGGCTGATGGCTCGGAGCCTGGAGCCTGTTTCCGATTCTGTGTCTCCCTCTCTCTCTGCCCCTCCCCCGTTCATGCTCTGTCTCTCTCTGTCCCAAAAATAAATAAAAAACGTTGGGAAAAAAAAAATTAAAAAAAAAATAAATAAACTATAAATAGCTACTAGCTAGCTAGATAGATAGATAGATCTATCACTGCCTCCTTCAGGCCACAAAGGTTGGTATCAGGATGAGCATGTAACCCAAGACAAAATGAAAGGTTAAGTCTGTTCTTGGCTCAACTCCAAAATTTGTCTAATTCTATTATTATTTAAGTTCCTTAAAGTTGTGGTATTTTTTTTTTTGTCCTTTGAAAAGAATAACTGTATTACCTATCCAATCTATCTCATAAAATTCTTCTAAGGATGAAATGAGTTTAATATACAACTTATGAAAATGATGCATTACAAAAGCATATATAAAAGCATATGCAATTATGACATTCATAATTGAAATCATAACATACATATCTTACCCATATCATGCTATTATAAAAATAAGATGTAAATGTTCTTTGAAAAACAAAATGCAATGTATAAACACAAGGTGATGGTGATAACATCATAGCAGGTTTCCTATTAAGCACCAAGGCATGAGTTCACTGAAACTGGAATAAACTCGTATTATCTGAGCCCACTGATCCATTTATTTTTAAGTATTTATTGAACATTACCATGTTCCAGGTACATTCACTGGGTCACACAAAGGCTATACTGGGATATATATTGTATCACACATATATCAAGAAGACAAAAATGCTATTTAACATACACATGTTCTCCCATCACACATACACAAAAGCAAAGTATCTAAAGGACTATAGCTGTTTCTGCCTTCTAAGGGTATTAATCATATCAGGGAAAAAAATCCTTGAATAAATACCTGAGTTGGGCAATCATTAAGGAAAATGCTTTCATTTGAAGTCTCTATCCATGTTTTCTACTGGTAAATTATACAGTCATCAAGGGTAAGCTCTTTATTTATCAGAAAACTGTAATAAGTTTGGAGATATAGCAAGTAGGGCCACAGTTTAGATTCAGATCATCACAGTAAGAGCCACTCTTAAATGTGGCAGGCAATCCCCTAAGTCCTGTACTACAATGCCTCACTGAAAGCACATAAGACAACTCTTCCATACTCTCACCATAGAGAATAACCAGAGCATCGTCATTAAACAGCTTGAAAGTGACAAAGCTTACACTTGAACATGTGCTCTAGCAGCCTGGCCCCTAACCAGTACATGAGATTGCCTCCTTAGGGGTTAAAGGAAGCAGAATCCTGTTTTATCAAGTCAGAGGGTCTGATTTTTTTGAGAGACAGTAGAGAGGAAGTGTAAGAACAGAAACCCACTAATATGGCCAGACTATTGAGTTCCACGTGAAAAGATACCCAGTCAAAATTATTTAGTGGCAGGTATGACTGACGGGATTTTAAAAAAGAACAATTTTACTGAAATTTAATGAATATACCATTCAGTTCATCCACTTAAAGTGTGTGATTTACAAAAAGACAAAAAATAACAAGCATTGGCAAGGATGTAAAGAAAAAGGAACCCTTATACACTGGTGGTAGGAATGTAAACTGGTACAGCCACTGTGAGTATGAAGGGTCCTCAAAAAACTAAAAATAGAAATACCATATGATCCAATAATTCCACTACTGGGTATTTCCCAAAGAAAACAAAAACACTAATTTAAAAATATATATGCACCACTATGTTTATTACAGCATTATTCAAAATAGCCAGGATACAAAGGCAGCCCCCCCACACACACACAGTGGACTATACACAGACATAAAAAAGGATGAAATCATGTCATTTGAGACAACGTAGATGGACCTAGAGGATATTATGCTAAATGAAATAAGCCAGACTGAGAAAGGCAAATGCCATATGATTCCACTCATATGTGGAATAGAAGAAGAAGAAGAAGAAGAAGAAGAAGAAGAAGCAGCAGGAGGAGGAGGAAGGGGAGTGGAGGGGAGAGGGAGGGGCAGGAGGAGGAGAAGAAAAAAAAAACGAATAAACAAAAAAGCAGAATCAGACCTATAAATACAGAGAACAAACTTATGGCTGCCAGAGGAAAGAAGGGTGGGGAGGGAGGGCAAAATGGGTAAAGGGGAGTAGGAAATACAAGCCCCCAGTTGTGGAATGAATAAGTCACAAGAATAAAAGACACAGCATAAGGAATACAGTCAATGATACTGTAATAGTGATGTAATGGGACAGATGATAGTTATACTTGTCATGAACACAGAACAATGTATGAACTTGTCAAATCACTATGTTGTACTCCTGAAACTAATGTAACATTGTGTGTCAACTACATTAAAATTTAAAAAATTAAATAAAGTGTTAAGATTTGGTGGTTTTTATTATATTCACAAAGCTACACAATGATCGCCAGAATCAAATTTAAAACATTTTCATATCCCAAAAAGAAACCCCATTCTGAGACGGAGTGACACATATTGCAAACCAAGGATCCACTCTCCATCATGTTTAGGTCATAGAAAATCACGGTAAATCAGCTTCCATATGAAGGACAGTAACATCTTATATCTGTAATTTGCATCATGCTTTAAAATATGTGTTCACATGTATAACTTCATTTGGTACTGCTGATGCAACCCTGTGCTGTTTTCAGTGGAATATTGTCCACACTTTATAAATTAAAACTCAGAAATATTATATGATGGCATTAACTCCTCACAGAGGAGAACCTAAAATCCAGCTCTCTTGATTCTAAATCCTATAAATCCTGTAACTTTTTTATTGATAATGTTTTATAAATTATAGATAAGCCAAATATATCCATCTCTGAAATCCAATAACTTCAAAAAACTCTCCCATGGCTCAAAAAGTAGTCAAACTTAAAAATTTTTATCTGAATACCTATGTTATTTCTTTTTCTATCACTGCTAGCCATCATGATGTCACTATACAAATGAAACACTTATTCATCCCTTTTCCCACTTATTAAGTGTCATTTAAAAAGTCTGGAGTTTGTGATATTATGATTGTTACCATGGTAATGAACTGCAATATCAAACTCTATTCATAAATCATCTGTAAGTAAAGCAAACAAAAGAATGAGACTAAACACCGAGAGTTTCTTTTACTTAGAACCCATACTTAATAATAAAAATGTGTGCAAAAATTAAATTAAACATTTACTGCATGCCTACTATATACCAGGCTTTGTACCAGTTTCTGGTAATATAGAAACAAATGATACCAGTTTAGAGCCATTAGCACAAATTACTTTTTCAGCAGTTGCTCTTTCAACTAAGGCTATGGTTGAGTTTGCCACTATCTTGTTTCGATATGTAAGCTAATAAACTAAATATATAGGATACAACCAACCAATCATTCATCTTTAAAGACAATGCTATTAGTGCTCACTTCAGCAGCACATATACTAAAACTGGAACGATACAGAGAAGATTAGCATGGCCCCTGCACAAGGATGACACGCAAATTCGTGAAGCGTTCCATATAAAAAAAAAGAAAACAAAGATAATGCTATTAAATAATACTTAAATCCACTTAAGTATTTAATGAATTTTAAATCCATTAAAAATTTTCACAACGTGTTTTTCCATTTAAAAAAACAGGTTATAAAATAGTGTTTATAGTGTGATTATAATTTTCTTCTCTAGATTTTATTGTGTTCACCTAAAATGACATGATTCAGAGTTGAAGAATGCATTTGCTTTTTAAAAATCAACACACTAAAAATTTAGTAGCTGATAGAATGATATAACTGGAAGTCTTCAAATCTGGCAGCAGAAAGAATAGAAAACGCTTCTTGCTGAAAAGACCTCACCTTAAGCAATTTTCCACTAGATTATTTGATGGACTATTTGGAATTTTCCATTCCATTTATTTGATGAAGGCTCTTCAAGAGTCCCAGTCAATTAAAAACAAAGAAACAAGAAAGAAAAAACAACCCCAAAACACTTTCAGTTCAAATCTGAAAACATTTTCCCAGTAAATCAAGCTGCCATTGTAATGAATTCCTTCATGTAAATTTTCTAATTGGCTATCTTACCAAGAAAAGAGTTTTTTCCAGAGACCAAGCCTGGCTCCAAAGAGCCCCACCAATGCTTCCTTTTCATAGCAACGGGGCTGAGAAATGTTTGCTCCAGGATCACAGCATTGAGTAGAAGACACTATTCTGACTCTTCCGCTGTCCTCAAGTTTCCTTTTAAGAATGGAAGGTAAAGGTAAAAGATAGGCTGGGTTCAAGAGTCCTAATAGAGAAAGAGCAGACCCTGGACTTCAGACCCTAAGTTCTCAGACCCACTAAAAGCTTATAAACCATCATTACTCATGAAACCCACATAAACAAAGACTATTTATACTTTCATTTCACAGGTAGGGATAGGACTGACTGCTAAATCTAATATTAGTTTAAATAAACCAACTGTGTACTATGTTCCAATAGTACATAAATAACTAGAGAAAAATCTAAATGAAACAGTGTTTTATTTATTATATAAGAGGAGGGATATTTCTTCCTAAGAGAAAATGGAAAGTAAAGGTATCTAGACTATTTTTTAAAAACTGAGGAACATCAAACAATGTATGTTCTTAAAAACTCTATAAATTAGGAGATAAAGTCACCTGCTAAGAGTATGAAGGCAGCGCTAGGGTTGAAGTTAAGGAATTCAGGGGAGAGCAAAAAGATTTAGAATAACTAGAAAACAAGAATTGTCAAATATCTATGAAAACCCATTTGAGTTTGAATAGCAGGTATCTGAAGAGACCAATCAGCATGGTTTAGTAATTTCTCAACCAATGGTCAGGAGCCCAGAGGAGCAACTAAAAGATGTATTTTTGGGTAAGCTAATAAGATCTGAACTTTTGGAAGGAGACCCCCGAAGACGGTCAAGGAGGGAAAAGACTGGGAAGTCTAGGGGGGTATCATCAACCTAATCCTATGCTAAGAGTAGGCTCAAGTTTTAACAGAAGGCAGTCAGGTAATTAGGAGAACATAAAGGGATAGTAACTAAACTGCCACTTCTGTAGGCAGAAAGGAGTTGGTAGATAGTAAGTAGGTTGTGGTCAGAGTTACAAAGTCTATGGTTTTAAAATACTGGAGAATAGCTATAGTGAAGCTAAGCTCCAGGGTGTCATTATGGGAGGCTTATGTAGAGCTAAAAGTCAGTAGTTTAGTAGGGGCTGAGGAATTGTAAGGGTGAGATATTAGAAGGCACATTAACTAGAATGTTAACTCACCCAGGATGATGATGAAGCAGAGAGCTACTTTTTGACTAACCTATTAGTCAATCCAAAGAATTTGAATTTTGTGCTGGAGATGTGGTGGGACAGAGTTCATGATGATGAAGATGAGAAAAGACAATATAAATGTACACTTCAAAGGGGAAGGATAGTGGGGTGCCTGGGTGGCTCAGTTGGTTAAGCGTCCAACTCTTGGTTTTGGCTCAGGTCATGATCTCACGGTTTCGTGGGTTTGAGCCTCACATCAGGCTCTGTCATGACAGCATGGAGCCTGCTTGGAATTCTCTCTCTCCCACCCTCTTTGTCCCTCCCCCCTCACACTGTCTCTCTCTCTCAAAATAAATAAATAAACTTTTTTTAAAAAGGAAGGATATTCAGTGGGGACAGAAACTACATGTTCCTTGGTAGTGAGGAGCAGAGACATGCTGATCCCTACTCCTTTTATAAAACGTTAAAGAAATTGCCTGGTGTAACATTAAAATTAATGAGCCCAAGAGCCAAGAAAATGAAAAATAACCATTCACACATTTTCCTTATTTTTCCCTTGTGTTGCTCTTTCGATGGCCCAATGAAAATAGCATTAAAATGATATCATCTCAACTCAGAATAATTATTAAAAAAAAGAAAACTATCTACAATACCTTTTCAAAGTAATGATAACTAAAACTGTAATAATAAAGGCTTTGAGGAACTGGTACTATTCCTGAAGAATTAGTCAAATATTGAGAGGGCTCCCTGATTAGCTCCTATTTTTCAGATCTCAGCTCAAACACAATTTTCTCACAGAAATTCCCACCACCAAGACTTCCTCATAGTAGTCATCATTTTATTCTTTTACATTTGTTTGACTTTGATGAACACCCTCCTCTGCACTACATTGTAAGTTTCATAAAGCAGTGATTTTAAATTCTTTATTCTATATATACTCACTGTCTGTCAAATTGCCCACTACAGTGAAATATCTTTTGAGTGACTTAATGAATGATATTTGTCTAAATTCCCTTACGACCCTAAACCAGGCAGTTTAGGTTTTATTCCAAGATTTTAACAATCAGATTTGGTATATGGGACATACAGAATTTTAAAAATGCAGTTATAAAAAAAGTGGTAAGATCAAGGGAGGATCATTGAAATTGGCCACTTAACTGTGTAGTATTTAAAACTACTTGGTCATATCTTAAAATTATAAGTGCATTTTTATGATGATGGCATTTTTGCACCAAGTAAAGGAAGATGCTAACCCACATCTAAATCCCACTTTAGACATAACTACTGTAACTACTAGGTCCTTCTAGAGCCAGTGTGCACATGCCAGACATACACATTCTGTACCTGCCATGTTTCCTCTCCCCTGGTTTTGGAGAAAATGATGTTAAAGCCTATATTGGCGAGACCAAGGAGTTACATAGCTAATAGACATGTTTCCTGAGTATGAGCATTTTAGTAGTAATCTTAGGTCTGAATCAAAGGTAGAATGTTTAAGCTAGGATGAATGAAAAGCAGGTGCTGACACAGGGAGCAATGGGGAGATAGTTTGAAGAGATGCTTCTTCAATTAGTAAATCATTACTGAGTAGGCATCTCTGACTAGAGTAATTCAAAAAATTCAATAAAGAAATAACACAGGGAACATATAGCACCTGACTCCTCTTGTTTTAATTGGGTGTGCACTCTGATATTGATATTGTTTAATTGGATCAGGTTGCAATAAGACTCCAAGGTAAACATATTTTAATGTACACAAACAGAGCTTTAAAGAAAATTATCAAAATTACAGTAATCACTTAGCAACCTAATATCTTTCCATTTGTCTCTACAACAACTTGCTAAGGTCTTAAGCAAATTTAGATGGCTAAGTTCTGAGCTAAGTTGTAAATTAATAGTTATTTTGACTTTAAAATACCACTCCAAGTTTAATTACATTAACCATATCTAATGTGTTTATTTACACAGACATCAACCTCTTGAGCTATTTCTTGACTTGGTGACATCTGAATCTACTTTTACATCAGCATTTCTTATTAAGGATAGCCAATAATAATAACTAATTAAGGTACAAGGAGCCCTGCTAATGCAAACTGAAAAGTCTTTAGTGTGAATGAGATTCATTAGGTTCACTGGTATGACGCTTAATGTTAGTATCATAATAGTTTCATTTTTTTCTTTCTTAAATCATTTAACTTAATTCTACTGTAATCTGAGAATACACTGAAAGATTCCCATCCTTTGAAACTTGTGCACCTTGCTTTATAATTCATCATATGGTCAATTTTGCTAAACATTCATGGGCATTAAAAGGAAGATAAATTCTGTCATTGTTGATTCTGTGTTCTACATAGCTCAGTTATTAATTTTGTTGTTCAGATCTCTTGTTGTTGTTTCTCTGTTGGATAAATAAATTTTAAAACTAGAGCCAACTGATTTCTAAGAAATCAGTAGTAGGGGTGAGATAAAGAAAGTTTGTTGTCTCAAGGTTGTCTCCAAGACTTTTGGTCTGAGCCATGGGAAAGATAAATGGCAATTAAATGAGATGGAGAAGAAAGAAACGAAAAAGTTCACATGACTTACATCTTCCTGCACATCTGCTGTCACTGTTTCTCTACTCCACCCCCTTCTCCCCATATCCTGAAGGACTTGATGCCAAATGAATATGCAGAGATGGTATTTAGCTACACTATAGGATAAGCTAACACACAAGATGTTCCCTAACTTCTCTTCTCCCCTTCTCATAGTGTTTTCCCATGATGTGACCTATGAAAGAGGCTAATCTTCTAACAGACCCAGAAGAAGTGAAAGGGAGCTACACGATATTTCATGAAAACCCTCTAACAGAAATGTGATTCATTTCATTATACAGAAAGGATAAAATTGCACATAAGCAAGTATTTCATTAATTTACTTGAACATTGCATATCCTTAACATATACCATAGCTTGTCATCCATAGATGCTGCAAAAACATAATGAAATGACATTCAAGCTTGTATAAAATGTCAGAAAGGTTTAAGGCCATTTCTCTACACTAATAGCCCTCACAAGTTTATTTACACCTCTGTATAGTTTTTCATTTCTATAGTAGTTCAGTGCCTAAACTGAACTCAGAAATTTGAGGACCTTCCAACAAAAACTGAATATATGTGAACATGAATAGATAGACATTTAATAAAATCCTTTGAAATAATTATTCAATTTCTAGGTCAGCCAGGTCAGGTCAACATTGATAATTCAAAGATGTGATGTGTCATGAACAAAGACATAAGGTTGACAGCAGTAAGCAGTGATGGAGCTGATACTTATGATTCCCATTTTATTTCTTTTAAGTCTTTCTAAACTAAACTAACATGATGTACTAATCTCTAATAAAAACAAGCCTAATTGCCTCTCATTTGGATTACAATCATAAAGGTCTGTTTTTTTTTACATAAAAACACTGCTCATTCTTAGATTACAGTGTATTCATAAACAAACCTCTATAAGTTATTTGTTTCTTTTTTCTAGTTTGAGAGAATGTAGCATTTCATTGCATGAAACTGAACTCAGGGATTAAACCTAAATGGATTCAAATTGGAGGACATTTTGTTTTCTATAAATATCAGGATGACAGTAGCATTTCCATTTTAAGGCAAAAGGCAATGAAAATAGGAAGTAAATCAAAATTTACATAAATATTACAATTTTATTATTTTTCTACCCAAAGCTGTATTATTCTATTATATGAAAAAAATCAACAACAGAAGTATTTAAGAACTCACAAACCTTAGAACATGTTTGCACTTTTGTGTTATGTTTTCTGAGAGCTAATAATAACATAATTTTGTGTCTGTGGACTATCTTGCCTAGAGTTAACACTTGAGTAAAAGACTGAAATTCAAAAAGTTCATACAAACATCCCAAACACAATTCTGAGAATCATTCCACTGAATCACCTCATGAGTTTAATACATGAATATAAGTGGTAGCATCACATTTTGTTCCCTGGACCTAAGCTCATTAAAGCTCAATTTTATTTCACACTGGAAGAAAATGAATAGAAGGCTACATTTGTCCTTAAATAACTCAAGTAAATTATCTTAAAATGATTCAGTCCTTCCTTGTTTTTATATCTTCCTTTCCCTCTCTTCCCCCCACCACATACATCCCCCAAATGAAAGCAATCTTACAGTCAATAGCTTTTTTTGTTCTTAGTCAAAAATATAGTAAACTTTGCTTTGGGTGGTTATGCCAAACAGTGGAGCCAAGAAGTAAGAGAAATAGACATAGGACTAGAAAGTCATCTCAAATTAAATTAGAGTGTTTTAACAACCTAAATATGCTCTAAAATCCTCTCCAAACTATCTTAAGGATTGGGGACTGCTCTCATCCCACTGTAAGCAGCCAACTTTGACAAGTCATGATCTCACAGTTTGTGGATTCAAGCCCTGGGGGCCCGGGGCTCTGTGCTGACTGGTTGGAGCCTGGAGCTTGCTTTAGATTCTGTGTCTCCCTCTCTCTCTGTCCTTCCCCCGCTTACTCTCTCTCTCAAAAATAAATAAACATTAAAAAATAATTATAATAAAAAATAATTATAATAAAAATAAAAGTTCCCACTTTGTGTCTGGATAACATTATCAGATTTTTATTTTCAAATTGTTTCTTCCATTTCCCAAGTAAAATACAAAAACACAAAAACATAATATCACAACAACACTGAGAACAAAATTGATGAACAACTTATTCTTAGAATCTATTGCAAGTCCCATGGATAAGTCTGAGAATCACAATGGATGACAATCTCAATATTTTCTAATTTTTTTTATTTAGTTCCTCTCTCCTGCTAGGTTATATTAGGAAAATATCATATTAAATTATATTAACAATGATAGAAGGGAAAGAAAGTGAGTTAAGTTATGGGATTTACGTCATGGGAACTCAAATAACAACATGCAATTATGGAATCAATTAGATACAAAATAAATATTTTTAATTTAAATATAATACTAGTGAAATTTTAAAATAGGACATTTACCATCACAAATACTGGGGAAACACATGACATATTTAAAAAGGCATAAAAGAGAGAAATGCCAAAGAATTAATAAAAGAATCAGAAAACGCAACAGAACAGATATACCTATTGCAATCTAAATAACTTAAATTATTAAATCTAAATAGCTTAAATTATTAAATCTAAATAGCTTAAATTCAGCACTGTAAAATTATTTTAAAGAATATTAAACAAAATGGCACAAATAAGCTAAAAAGAAAAATGATAGGTCAAGATATATATAATAAGGTAAATACAAAGAAAGACAGGTAATGATAGTAAAATTGAACAAAGGAAAACTCAAGTAAATACATTATAAATATAAATAAAAATAAATAAATAAATTGATAAATATTCATAATAAAGTTATGTCTATTATTAAGAATGTTCCTGTAATGGATAATTTTCTCATATAATAACAAATATAAAATCTATAATACACTTTGATGTTTATTTAGTTTTGAGAGAGAGAGAGACAGAGTATGAGCAGGAGAGGGGCCGAGAGAGAGGGAGACACAGAATTTGATGCAGATTCCAGACTCTGAGCTGTCAGCACAGAGCCCGGGGACTCAAACTTACGAACTGTGAGATCATGACCTGAGTTGAAGTCAGATGCTTAACCCACTAAGTCACCCAGGCTCCCCAAAACTACAATACACTTTAAAAATCGACACAGATGGTAGCATTAGAAGTCTACAATATACCCTCCTTTGAATTTCAGCAAATTTAGTAGGCAAAAACCGAGCTACTGAGGATGTTAATTATATATTGATTTAGATTATTTTGTTTTATAGATAATACAGAGTATATTGTATATTGCAAATATTATGCTTTTAAAATAAAATACATAATTGCAAAATCAATATATTTAACTACATGAAATATAAAAAACAAAATTAGTAGAAAAATTAGAATAATGTTTAACATAAATAATACAGAAAGGGAATTAATTTTGTCAAAAATCTAAATTATTATGAAAAACACTAGCAATCCAATAGAAAAATGAGCAAAGGACTATTACTCAGAGAATATAATTTTTTAATATAAATAAATTTTAAGTTTGCTATTCATCAAAGACATATAAATTAAATTAGCAGTGAAACTTGGGGATGCCTGCTGAATAGGTCCAATTTTTAATTACTAAGCCAAGTAAGAATGTCATAGACTGACCAGTCTTTTATATTGCTTATTTCTGGGAATAAGTAAAAAAAACTTGAGACTTGATAATGTTCAACACTTCTTTTTTATCAGTAAAGAGTAGCCCTGTGGAAATTATACTAAGTACATAAAAAAATGTAAGCACAGAAATGCTCATTGTAATATTATTTATGAAAACAAAAATATCTAAAACAAATTCATGATCTCTTATCTGAAACCCTTAGAGAGGAATTTTGGGGGAATATATCATTTTTTTTTTGGACTTCATAATGCATAGACTAAGCCCCTGCAGCTTTAGGGCAACACCCCATAATCTATCAATATTTATTCCTGGAAATATCTCCCTTTAAATGGAATAAACACAGGGGCACCTGCGTGGCTAAGTCAGTTAAGCATCCAACTTCGGCTCAGGTCATGATCTCATGGTTCATGTGTTCCAGCCCCGTGTCGGGCTCTGTGCTGACAGCTCAGAGCCTGGAGCCTGTTTTGGATTCTGTGTCTCCCTCTCTCTCTGACCCACCCCCATTCATGCTCTGTCTCTCTCTGTCTCAAAAATAAACATTAAAAAAAAATTTTTTTAATGGAATAAACACAGATAGTCAATAGCCTCACATCAGTTTTGGTGAGTCTTGTCACCAAGTTAGATCTGAGCCCAGGTGCCCTCAGATGAATTCCAAAAACACTTTTATTTTCACAGCTGTTTGGATTTTGAAATTAGAGATAAAGGACTAGAGATAAGGAATTTTAAAATTACAGAAAAGGGAACTCTACTGATGGAATATTTGAAGCATCTTTACATTATGAAGCATCCGTATGGCAGAATACAACTTAGCAAATAAAACTAGAGTCTAAACATTCTATAGGACAAGGAACGTGTCTTTTATATAGAATTGGTGGAAATGTTAGTGTTTGAAATTGTATATATACAGTATAACTCCAAGTTTTAAAAGTATTTATGTGCAGGGGCACCTGGGTGGCTCAGTTGGTTAAGGGACTCTTGATTTTGGCTCAGGTCATGATCTCACAGTTGTTAGTTTTGAGCCCCACGTCAGGCTCTGCACTGACAGTGTGGGGTCTGCTTAGGATTCTCTCTCTCCCTCTCTCTCTGCCCCTACCCCACTTGCGCACACATGCTCCCTCTCTCTCTCAAAATAAATAAACCTAAAAAAAAATTACATGCATAAGTCGATGCAGATAAAATACCATTAATGTTAACAGTAGTTCTCTCTCAGTGTTAGAGTAATGGTTGATTTTTCTGTTTTATTTACAAGTGTTATCTGTATTTTCCAATTTTTTAGATAATGAGTATGCATTCCTCTTAGTTTAGTTTAGTTTAGTTTAGTTATTTATTTTGAAAGAGAGAGAGCACAAGTGCATTAGTGCAGGGAGAGGCAGAGAGAGAGGGAGAAAGAGAATCCCAAGCTGACTCTGCACCACCAGCACAGAGCCAGTGTGGGTCTTGATCTCATGAATTGTGAGATCATGACCTGAGCTGAAATCAAGAATTGAATGCCTAACCAACTGAGCCATCCAGGAACCCCAAATTTCTTTTATCTTAGAAAAAATACATGGCTTAAAAGAAACAAGACAATGTGGAAGTAGCTATAATGTAACTTAAAATCATTCTTGTGGGTTTAAGGTGCTATTATTAGGATAAATCTAAGCAGGTATTCTTTAATTCATAGGATGATAAAAGTATACATTTAGGGGGAAAAAACCCAAATCTGAATTTCTTGGCTGTCAAGATGATTGATAGGAATAGTAGTTAACTACGGAATGCTTTGGAATCACTATTCCTAAGAAAATCTAAATGATTTACAACTCCTGCCTTCATGCTTTTATTTATCATAATGATGTGTTTTATGTTTCAATTTCTCCTTTTTTTAAATTCATTTTTAGTAACCTCTACACCCCATGTGGGCCTTGAACTCACGACTCCAAGACCAAGAGTCACATGCTCTTCGGACTGAGCCAGCCAGGTTCCTCCCCCATTTCTCCTTTAGAAGAATGTTGAGGGGCGCCTGGGTGGCGCAGTCGGTTAAGCGTCCGACTTCAGCCAGGTCACGATCTCGCGGTCCGTGAGTTCGAGCCCCGCGTCAGGCTCTGGGTTGATGGCTCCGAGCCTGGAGCCTGTTTCCGATTCTGTGTCTCCCTCTCTCTCTGCCCCTCCCCCGTTCATGCTCTGTCTCTCTCTGTCCCAAAAATAAATAAAAAACGTTGAAAAAAAAATTTTTTTTTAGAAGAATGTTGATAAAATAGTGATGGCATGGAATAGGGAGAGTAAAAGAAAGGGAGTAAGCAATAAGAAATTAGCCTCAAGATTCTTTCAATCCTTTTTTACTGCTTTCATCCTAGAATATGGGGAAATGATAGCACAAGAAATTATTAGCCTGTTTGCTCAGTAAAGTCCACAATTACTCAAAATATTATCCTGAATATATACTGTAGTCTCTTTATGACCCTTCTTGGTCTCTCAGCATTTGAGTTCTCAGTCAAAAGTCTTGAGCACTAGCTTCTGTAATTTTTCTATTCAACACATAACCCCCACCCAAATCTTTATTTTAGCATTCCCATGAGCGGTTCAGGCTCTCTGTTCTATAAAGAGACACTGGAATTGAAATACTCTTAAGACTGTTTCACAACAGACTCTCCCAGAAGGTTCCAAATGTTCAGTATTTGCTCCATTTCCCCTGCCCTGTTGTAAATAACAACTTAGGATGTCATCTTATTAGGCCACAGTCACCACTTGACTCACCCAGGGAGAGTTAGTAGCTGGCTATGAGTGAGCACCAAGGCAGCTATTTTTAGATCTTTAAAACACAGACCTTCTAGCTAACCTATATCAATCCAATGAGTCATATTCTCT
Organism: Panthera pardus; assembly: GCF_024362965.1. Classification (NCBI taxonomy): domain Eukaryota; kingdom Metazoa; phylum Chordata; class Mammalia; order Carnivora; family Felidae; genus Panthera; species Panthera pardus. The sequence continues at coordinate 33,806,098 of NW_026526765.1, read as the reverse complement.
TGGTAAGAAATGCAAAAGCTGTTCTTTAACCCTCCCAGATCCTTTCCCCAAATTAAATTTGCTCTAAGCCCCAAGGTTAGGGCAGTTGACTCCTGGCTAGCTGTCATAAACAACTTTTAATTGCAAAATGGCTTGATGCATCTCCTTGTTTTGTTTTGAGTTTAGATTGATTTGTGTACAGTTGATACAAATTGGTATATGGGAGCCTCTGGATATATTTTTGAAAGTAGAAAGAAATCCTCTGAGGGGGATATAATAATTTTTAATGAAACTGAAGTCTTTAGCAATAAGAGAATATAAATTTGCAAAAAGGTGAAACCTCGTAGCTGCAGATTCCTTGGACATTGGAAAGCCTTAGAATTAAAGTCGCAGGTCCTAGAAAAATCAATAGTAACTAAAAACCAAAGACAGGTCTTAACAAGAAAAGAGAACCTAATCGGATAAGTAGTGCACACTGGAGCAGGCTTGTACTGACTCAATGCAATGACTGTGCTCATTTTTTTTCTTATCTCCACATTCAGTGAAGTCACAGTGGTTGCTTGAAATTGGCCATGGTTGGAGTGGTTAGGCCACAGAAACCATCAAACACTACAAAGCAGGGCTTTTTTTTTTTTCTTTCTGTCCTGCGAGGCAGTCGTTAAGCATTTGTTAGACATAGACTAAAGTATATAGTTTTCAGAACTTTTAATAATGTAATTAGTAATACGTGTGATTGTATACTCTTTCAAAGTCAGTACCATATAATGAAAAGCACATGAAGCAGAATATTATTTGAAGGCAGTCTCTGATTAATTGAAGATATATCCTAGGGCAACTACTAAAAAAATTTTGAAGTATAAATATATCAGCCAATAGTGAAGATAAACTAAATCATAAGAAAAATGTTCAATTAACCAAAGAGCAGTGAAAAAGGATAAAAGAAATGAGGAACAGATAAAACAAATAGAAAGTAAGATTATAGATTTTAATCTAACCTTATTAAAAATGATAAATTGTGAATGCTCTAAACACACTAATTAAAAACAGAGATTGTTAAGCTGGACTTTTTTTTAAGTATACGCTACTTGTAAGAAACCCCCTTAATATAAAAGCATAGATAGATTAAAAGTAAAATGATGAGAAAAGATATACCATGCAAAAACGAAGAAAAGAAAGCTGGAGTAGCTATCCTATCACACAAAGTTACTTCAGAACAAAGAATATTACCAATATTTAAAAGAAAAATCAGATAATAATGAATGGGTCAATTCTCCAAGAAGAGCTAACAATTCTATGTATGCTCCTAATAACATAACCTCAAAATACATAAAACAAAAACTGAGAGCGCTGAAAGGAGAAATAGATAAATCCACAATTACAGTCTGAGACTTCAACACTCCTCTCAGTAACTGCTAAGACAAATAGGAAATCAGTAGAGATACAGGAGACATAAGCAACACTATCAACGAACCTGTTAATATAATGTCATATTATTTACATTTATAAGACACTCCATCCAACATCTGAGTAAGCATTTCTTTCAAGTGTATGTGGAATCTTCAACAAGATAGACCATACTGAGGCCCTTAAAATAAACTTCACCAAATTTAAAAGAATAGAAATCATACAAAGTATGTCTTTTGACCATAACAGAATTTAACTAGAAATTAATAAGGGATAGATCTGAAAATTCTCCAATACAGTATTTGGAAATTAAAGCTGCAATTAATATATCATATGTCATCACTGCAACTGAGTTAAATTCATTTTTTAAATATGTGATTTCCAAAAAATATGATGACCCCCTACAGTACAATGAATTACTATTGGCATACGTAGTCTTGTTGTTTTATAGGACTAAAAATACACCACTTCTCAAAATGATTCTTGGCAGAGTTACCTCAATTTGAAATGACATTCAAGAACTTTTGCAACACCGTCTCCCCCATACCTATGTCCATTGACAACGTACTAGTAATCCTTTTGGACAAGCTCAAACAGCCCTGAGCAGTCTTCCATGACAATTGTCTTTGCATGCCCACTCCTCATCATCCCCCAAAACTAGACTTTCCTTCCCTCATGTTCCCACAACACTCCACACATACCTCCTGTAACACATCTGGTGTCCTCTGTCTGGTTAAGTCCAGCTGTTCCTCAAATTTCAGTCCAGATTCAGTGAAAGCATTCCATGACTCTTCTCCCCTACTCACCTTTACTGGGTTAGATACACCTCTTATACAAACCCCAAAACACAATGATTAGCATAAGATTTCTCAACAGCAGCACTATTGACATTTTTATCCTAATAACTCTTTGTTGTGCAGGGCTTTCCTGTGCATTGTAGGATGTTAGGAGTATCCTGGACCTCTACCTGGTAGATACCAGTGGCACACACACCCCAATTATGACAATCAAAAATATCTCCAGGCATGGCCAAGTGTCCTCTGGGGAGCAAAATACACCCCATTTGAGAAACCACTAAGTCAGTGCTACTAATCATACTGATTGTGATTAGTCTGTTTTTCTGTTTATTAGTCTATCTTGGACCATTGGTAACTCACGGGAAGAAAGTGTATTTTCTTTCTGAAGCCCAGTATCTAGCACAGAGACTAGCATCTAAGTAAATACTTATAAATATTTGCTGAAGAAAATGAATGAAATTATATTGCTTTGGAAATTATTTTGTTTACAGATCTATATAGCACCTGTCTTTTTCCTCTCCCTTCTGGATTGGGATTTCCTTGAGGACAAAGAGCCTTATTTAGTCACTTTCATATTCCCTGATTCATGCATCAGTACTGTCTAATCCTTGTTTTATAATTAAATCAATCAACAGAAGAATTTCTCATGTAAATAAAGATGCAATAAAACTGACAGATTATAACCCATGCTTCCAAGAGATAGTAGGAGAAAGAAAAGGTTTGTGTTTTTAAAAATACATACATGTGTGTGTGTATATATATATATATATATATACACAATGAAGTAAATGGGAGCATAAAAATTATTCATAATTATAGTGATCTGCACATAAACTCTTCATAATTTATTTCAATCAATTTATTTCTACTTTAATAAACTATAATAGCAATGAAAATGATGGAACAAAAACTATAAATGCTGGAAGAATAGAGTAAGACATGTTGTACCTATTTTAAGATCCATATTAAATGCACATAATTAATGGGGAAGAAGAGGACACTAGATGATTTATGACCCTATGGAGTGGTCTTTTTAATAATAATCAAAGTGATCACTACTTCAGGAAGATTATCTAGCATATAAGATGCTAGTCATGCATACGATTATTTTTAGGCAGAAACTTGTCTCTATACCTTCATTTTTACCAGGAGACATACTAGATTGAATAACTTTTTATTATCTAGTTTGCGTTTTTTAAAAATTATTACAAAAGCAGCATATATGCATTGTAGAAAATTAGAAAAAAATTATGAAATCAATCCTTCCTCACCAGAGACCACCACTACTAATTACCTTAATTCTGTATGTCCAGGTCTTTACAACACACACACACACACACACACACACACACACACACACTCCTTTGCAGTTTCACCTCAATATAAAATCATACTGCATATGTTTTTCCTCAACCTACTTTTTGCAGTAAATGACCTCTACTTTTCTTTCAGTACATTTTATCTCCTCTGATATTGAGACTATTTTCAAAAGTCCCCATTTGATCCCAAAATATCACATATAGGTGGTCTGTCCATTCAAAGATCAAATGTAGAGTCAGTTGTATCTGGTTTTTATGTCCATTGGTTTCTCATAATCAACCACAATGTCTTTTTCACTATAGTAACTTTTTAAAGAATCCAGCCTAATTTATCTCCTACAGAACATCATTAATTTTTCTGGTTTCTTTGCTATGCTCTCATTTAACTTGTTTGTCTATATCCAACATTTCTTGTAAATTGCACATTCTATATGAGGCATAATAAATCCAACTTAAATATTGTTGCCTAGAATAATTAATAGGCAATGGTAACTTCATGTGACATTATATCAAAAGGCACATATTATTTTATGAACAAACAATAGTAATGCTGCAATTGATTGATTCTTATACCAAGTTATTTTTCCTCTCCACTGAACAGATAAGGTTTCCCCTTGCTATTAAAAAAGTAATGTGTGAGACTTTCTTTTAGCAATTAACTGTTTCCCATCAACCATTTACTTAATGATTTTTGACAGCAATTAGTAATACTTCCCTTAATCTATAATATCATTTGGGTCTGTGAAATTATTTTTTTCCAATTCTATATTCCCTTCTATGTTTTATAACAAGCATTTTCTGTAAAACAGTCCATTTCCTCAAAAATTGGGATATTTGGTTACCCTCTCAGCGAGGATGTAAGCAATGGAATTCCAACAGACACCTGGTAAGAATATTTGTACCATACTTTTGCAATACAACTTGGTATTATCTAACCAAGTTGAAGATACATATGATCTATGACCCAGAATTTCCATTTTAGGTATAGCATTTCCCACTTTAGGTATTCTCCACTTAAAATCAGAAACCTATTTCTATAAATTAGACTTTAAAAAAAAATGATAACTGAAAGTCTATTTATCAATATTTTAAATAAGAAAAATTATAACATTTTATATATTAACTCAAAACCTCAACCAATTTCCTAAAACATAACTAATTCACAGTAAAATACATATATATATATGTATATATGTATACATATATACGTGACAAGCTATCATGTTAATATGTAAAATGACTGAAATGTTCATTAAATGATCAATATGGTTATTTCAAACAATTACTTTATATACAGCAACAGCAACATGCTGTATTAGTCTGGGTTCTCTAGAGAAACCCAATTGATTGGATATTTATATATGATACGATTTATTGTAAGGAACTGGCTCACATGATTATGGAGACTGAGAAGTCCCAAGATCTGCCGTCGAGACCCAGGAATTTGCTGAAGACCCAGGAAGGAGCCAATGGTATGGCTCTAGTCCAAGTCCAAGTCTGAAGGCAGGAGAAGACCAATGTTCCAGCTGGAAGATAGGCAAAGAAAACAAATATTCCTTTACTAAGCCTTTTTTCATATTCAGACCATCAGTGAATTAGATGAAGTTCACCCATATTGCAGAGGGTGATCTGTTTAATTCACTCCATTTGAATGTTAATCTTATCCTGAAACAGCCTCACAGAATAATGTTTAACCAAATATCTGGGCACCCCCATCCCAGTCAAGTTGACACATAAAATTAACCATCACACATGCCCTTTGTTGATTCTAACTGTTCCTTTCAAAACGTTAACACTTAACAATTCTACTTAGAATATAATTCAAGACTTCCCCTACAACCACCCCTCCCACACACACAGAGCTTTCTTTAAAATGTAGTACTGCATTTGAACATAAATACAAATTTTTCGTAAAAACATCAGCTGACAAGTGTTATTACAAAGACATTTATATTCTAAAGTTTGGATACCAAAATCCAAGAGGTTTTTCACCAGGGAAATATTAAAGAATGCCAGTACATACCCTGAAAGCATATAAACATAGGCCCCAGCATGCATGTGTAGGAGGATTAGCAGCAGTCTTATTTACAGTAACCAAAAACTGCAAACAACCTGAATGTCTACTCACAGTAGGATGAATGAGTTGTGAAATGTTAATACAATGAAACAGTGTAGCACTAAGAAAATGACATAGCCAAATGCTATAGTATGGATGGCATTGCAAACACTATATTAAACACAAGAAGTAGGATAAAAAGAATTCCAGCAGGGCACTTGGCAGCAGCCACTGTGCAGATCGGACTCTGCTTGCTGGAAAGCATTGCTCTGCTTCCTTTGCAACCATGTCTGACAAACCCCATATGGCTGAGATGGAGAAATTCGATTAAGTCAAAATTGAAGAAGGGAGAAAAGCAAGAGAAAAATCCACTGTCTTCAAAAGAAACAACTGAACAGGAAAAGCAAGCGGGCAAATTGTAATGAGGTGTGCGCCACCAGTATGCACTGTACATTCCACAAGCGTTGCCTTCTTATTTTACTTCTTTTAGCTCTTTAATAATATAAGGTGCAAAGAGGTTGGATCAGATTTAAATGACTGATGCCCCTTTCCTCATCAAAGAATCAGAACTACTGAGGAGGAACACTGAGGCTGCCTCCTCCATCTGCACATCTGGCTGGGCAGGGAAGGAAAAGAACTTGTATGTTGGTGAAGGAAGAAGCTAGGTGGGACAACAGTGAAATCTAGAATAAAAACCAAGTTGGTACAAGATGTCCTGTAAGCTGCAAATGCAATTTAATCAGAGTACCATTTCTATGTTCAGATGATTTTAATTATTGGAATGCACAATTTTTAATATGCAAATTAAAAGTTTAAAATATGAAAAAAATTCCAATAGTATGATTCCACTCATATTAAGTTCAAAACAGGCAAAACCAGACCATTGTTTAAGAATGCATATATAGGTTGTAAAAGCATAAAAAAAAAGGTAAGGTTATCACAAAGCCAGAATAGTGGATACCTCCAGGCTGGAAGGATAGGATTATAATTAGAGAGGAAGCCAGGAACTAAGTGGGTGTGCTTGGATGCTGCCAACGTTCTTTTTTTGACTTGGCTTATACTAGTGTTTGTTTTCTTTCATTATTAATTAAACAGTACAAATATATTTTATAAATTCTAATGTAAGTATATATATTTTATAATAAAAAAAAGAAAAGAAAGGAAAAGAAAAAGTTAGGTTAGGCATTAATGTAGAAGATACGATTACAGGATGTTGGTGAGGGCACCAACCTCTTCTTGCTATATCTGAGCATACAGAATTGAACTACAGGAGAGAAAAAGAAAGACAAAATAAGTCAGCAAAAAAAGCATTTGCAAAGGAGATTACACTTAAAATTGCTCAAAAATAATACATTTGTTGGTTGGAAATTGACAGATGAAAAATCTTCCATATGAGTAAGAAGCGTAAGAAAACAGTTTAGAACAAAAAAACTGAATGTCTTAATGGGGACATTAAGACACTCATAAACCCATAAGAAGTAAGAATGCTGTAAACATGGTTTTATACAATAAATCCTGCAATTTTTAATACATGCAGATGCAAAGTGAACTTCAAAAGAAGTCATTTTCAACAATTAAAAGAAATTGTATCTTACACAGAAGGCAGAACATTTGCAATAAATCATTATTATTTTATGTCCTTAAATTTTACCATTTGACAGAAAAAAATCAAATAAATAAGCACCTAGTAAGAATATTCAGCCTCAAATGAAAGTGTTCCAAAATTTCATAACTGTTTAAAATTCAATAGATAAAATTCAATAACTGTCTCTGGCACATGGGGCAAAAGTTCAGAAGCATTTCCCTAGCAACTTCTGATTTCACATAGAGTGCTGCCCTCTGCTGGGAACTTTGGCCACATCTGATCCCATAAATGAGTGCTTTTCTGTGGTATTTTTGCAAAAAAATTTTTGCAAAAATTTCCACTTTTGTTTACACGAATGAAATGTTTCTATCTTCCTCTTAAAACAAGTCATTTAAAATTAGTTGTAAACAAAGTGAAGATGTGCTATGACATGTTTTCAAGAAAACTAAAAAAAATTAACTTATTTTTCCCTTTAGAAAGAAAACCATAAAATGGTAAGCTATATATTAACAATTGAATTGCATTATTAACAGTACAAGAAGAACAAAATTTGAAATTTTTTTTGAATTTATTTATTTATTTTGAAAGAGAGAGAGAATGCACCTGAATGGGGGGGGGGGGGGGGCAGAGAGAATCCCAAGAAAGCTCTGCACTATGAGCATGGAGCCCAACACAGGGCTTGAGACCATGACCTGAGTCAAAATCAAGAGTAGGACGCTTAACTGACTGAGCCACCCAGCTGCACCTAAAATTTGAAATATTTTAAAGTATTTTTCAAGACTAGATATATGAGCAATAAAAATGAACTTGAAAATTACATGTTCCTCAATACTTGGTTTAAATTACTATTCTATAATTAAGCAGCCATCATTAGAAATAGTTTTCTTATTTCAGTTATGCTGTTATCACTCAAAAGTAGTTTTGAACTGCTTGTATAAAATTGCCTTCAAAGTTGTTTAAGAGACATATAAGAAAATCAGTCTATTTTATAATTACATTGTTTTCATGATAAAACATTACTAAATTTCATTGTCAGCATTATTTACAAACTTAATTTTGAATGCCATTTTTATTTTAGAGAAAATATGATTTTTGGAACTAAAGATTTTCTACCATTAAGGATATTCAAAGGACTGTGATGAATGACTTTAAGAAAGTATGAAAGAAGAATTCCCAAAAAATTTTTTGTGAATTAGAATAACTTTTTTCAAAAGTGTGTGTATACACACACACACACACACACACATATATATATACATACACACACATATACATACATGTGTATAGGTGTGTGTGTATATGTATATATATATTCGTGTGTGTGTGTGTGTGTATGAGTAGAGAGACAGAGATAGAGAAAATAATCATTTATATGTAAATGCCAGGTGTCAGCTTCTGCTTAGAATGTAGAAAGTTATAAGAGAATGCCATTTCTGGAGGGGCCAAGATGGCAGAACAGCATGGAAGCTTTTTTGCATCTCGTGTCCATGAAATACAGCCAGATCAACATTAAACCATCCTGCACACCTAGAAAACTTATTTGAGGATTAACAACAATCTGCACAACCTGAACCACAGAACTCATGAGGTACATGGTGGGGAGAGGTGAACTAGGGGAGAGAGAAGCTGCGGAGGGCAGGAAGCTATTTTTGCTTGTAGAGAGAGGACAGAGATGGGGGGAGAGTACGGGAAAAGCACCCCCGCCAAAAGCAGCTGGAGAGAAAGTGGAAAAGTGGAAACAGCCACAGGGACTGAACTAAAAAGGGAGAAAGGAAAAAAGAGAGGGTTTAAATTCCATTAAGACCCTATACGCAGGAGGAGCACAGAGTCTGAAACTCCAGCACTCGATAACTGGTGTCGTGATGGTGGGAAAGGCAAATCCCCAGGAGCAGAGAGTGAAGTCCAGGGGTCCTCGGGCCACACAGGGAGAGGCAACTCACCTACTGGGAGGACATTTGGTAGAGGCTATGAAGACACCTGGTCCCAGCAGACCTCAGAGATCAACCACATTCACTGGTGCTGTAACAAGGATGTTAAGGGTGAAGCCTGGTGCCAGATGTATGTTGTGACTTACCATAATCCTTGAAACAGTGTGACTACAAAATCATGTGAACTTTTACTGGGGCGGGCTGGCAGCCAGCCATAGTCTCTGGGCATTGGCAGCAGCATGTCCCACGAACATTCCTGGGGGTGGCCGGCACCTGGCCATTGCTTGGTGAGACCCCAGAGTATCTGAGCAGGTCAAAGCCACAGTCCCTCAGAAGTGAGGGGTTGGGAAACACAGCCGCATATGAGATAAAACTCAGGAGGGAAATGGGGTGCCTGGGTGGCTCAGTCGGTTAAGCATCTGACTTCAGCTCAGGTCACCATGACTTCAGCTCATGAACCATCATGAGATCGAGCCCTGCGTTGGGCTCTGTGCTGACAGCTCAGAGCCTGGAGCCTGCTTCAGATTCTGTGTCTCCCTCTCTCTCTGACCCTCCCCTACTCATGCTCTGTCTCTCTCTCTCTCTGTCAAAAATAAATAAACATTAAAAATTAAAAAAAAAAAAAAACGCAGGAGGGAAGTGCCATCTGGCAACCTGATGGCTAGGTCATGGACAGTGTAAAAGTGGGGAGTAGACAGACCGGAGACAAAGGACAGGTGCGCAATTGCTGACTGGGGAGAACAGAGTTCCGATACTAGAGACTGGGTACCTGAGTGACGCCATTTTCACTCTTCCCATGCATGCGCATACACACCTACAAGCACCACAACAATCCACCCCAGTAAGCTAAGTAGCACCATCTACTGGAGAACAGAGCTGTTACACTAAGCCCCACCCAACTGGGCCAACCTTGCTCTTCAGGAACACCACAAGTCTCTCCGCCTGCTTAGTTTACAGACTATAAAGTGCTTCATAATTTGACTTCTAGGGGAAAACGATGTAATTTCAATCATATTTCAGTCTGTTCACTGGTCCATCTATTCAATTTTTTTTTCTTTTCTGTTTATTTTCTTTTTCTTGAATACAAAAAGTGAAAACTGTATTTTTATTTTCAATTTTTATTAAAAACAATTTCTTTAATTTTTTGCTCCTATATTTTTTGCATTTTTGTAAATTTTTCAACTTCTATTTTACCTCCTTCATTTCATTTCATTTTATTCTATTTCATTGTATTCATTTTTCCAATTTTCAAGCATTTTCCTTTTTTTTTTCTCTTTTCCCTTTTTCCTCTAATCTATCAACCTCTTTTCAACAACCAGACCAAAATACACCTAGGGTCTAGCATCATTTATTTGATTTTTGCGTGTGTGTGTGTGTGTGGTTTTTAATTCTTTAATTTTATTTTTTTTACCTTATTAATTCCTTTTCTTCCTTCAAAATGACAAAATGAAGGAATTCACCCCAAAAGAAAGAGCAGGAAGAAACAACAGCCAGGAACTTAATCAACACAAATACAAGCAAGATGTCTGAACAAGAAATTAGAATCACAATAAGAATACTAGCTGAGGTTGAAAATAGATTAGAATCCCTTTCTGTGGAGATAGAAGAAGTAAAAGCTAGTCAGGATGAAATAAAAAATGCTATAATTGAGCTGTAATCTTGAATTGATGCCACAGCAGCAAGGATGGATGAGGCAGAGCAGTGAATCAGCGATACAGAGAACAAACTTATGGAGAATAACGAAGCAGAAAAAAAAAGAGGGAGACTAAGGCAAAAGGGCATGATATAAGAATTAGAGAAATCAGTGACTCATTAAAAAGGAAGAACATCAGAATCACAGGGGCCCCAGAGGATGAAGAGAGAGAAAAGGGGGTAGAAAGGTTATGTGAGCAAATCATAGTGAAAAACTTCCCTAACCTGGGGAAAGTCACAGACATCAAAATCCAGGAAGCACGGAGAACTCCCATTAGATTCAACAAAAACCGACCATCAACAAGGTCTATCATAGTCAAATTCACAAAATACTCAGGCAAGTATGAAAACAGCAAGGGAAAAAAGTCCTTAACCTACAAAGGAAGACAGACAGGTTTGCAGCAGACCTATCCACAGAAACTTGGCAGACCAGAAAAGAGTGGCAGGATATATTCAATTTGCTGAATCAGAAAAATATGCACCCAAGAATTTTATCCAGCAAGGCTGTCATTCAAAATAGAAAGAGAGATAAAAAGTTTCCCAGACAAACCAAAACTAAAGGAGTTTGTGAGCACTAAACCTGCCCTGCAAGAAATTTTAAGGGGCACTCTCTGAAGGGAGAAAAGACAGAAAAAAAAAGACCAAAAGCAACAAAGACTGGAAAGGACCAGAGAACACCACCAGAAACTCCAACTCTACAAGCAACATAATGGCAATAAATGCATATCTTTTAGTACTCACTCTAAACGTCAATGGACTCAATGCTCCAATCAAAAGATACAGGGAAACAGAATCAATAAGAAAACAAGATCCATCTATATGCTGTTTATAAGAGACCAACTTTAGACCTAAAGACACCTTCAGATTGAAAGTAAGCGGATGGAGAACCATCTATCGTGCTAATGGCCATCAAAAGAAAGCTAGAGTAGCTATACTTATGTCAGACAATCTAGACTTTAAAATAAAGACTGTAACAAGAGATGAAGAAGGACATTATATCATAATTAAGGGGTCTATCCACAAAGAAGACCTAACAATTGTGAATATTTATGCTCCAAATATGAAAGCACCCAAATATATAAATCAATTAATCACAAACATAAAGAAACTCATTGATAATAATACCATAATAGTAGGGTACTTCAACACTCCACTTACAGCAATGGACAGATCATCTAAGCACAAAATCAACACGGAAACAATGGCTGTGAATGACACACTGGACCAGATGGACTTAACAGATATATTCAGAAGATTTCATCCTAAGCAATAGAATATGTATTCTTCTCCACTGCACATGGAACGTTCTCCAGAATCGATCACATACTGGGACACAAATCAGCCCTCAACAAGTACAAAAAGATCGAAATCATACCATGCATATTTTCAGACCACAGCACTATGAAACTCGAAATCAACCACAAGAAAAAAATTGGAAAGATAACAAATACTTGGAGACTAAAGAACATCCTACTAAAGAATGAATGGGCTAACCAAGAAGTTAAAGAGAAAATTAAAAAGTACATGAAAGCCAATGAAAATGATAACACCACAGCCCCAAACCTCTGGGATGCAGCAAAGCAGTCATAAGAGGAAAGTATATAGCAATCCAGGCCTTCCTAAAGAAGGCAGAAAGATCTCAACTACACAAGCTAACCTTATGCCTTAAGGAGCTGGAAAAAGAACAGCAAATAAAACCCAAAACCAGCAGAAGACAGGAAGCTGGTTATTTGAAGAATTAACAAAATTGATAAACCCTTAGCCAGTTTGATCAAAAAGAAAAAGGAAAGGACCCAAATAAATAAAATCAAGAATGAAAGAGATCAAAACTAACACAGCAGAAATAAAAACAATAATAAGAGAATATTATGAGCAATTATATGCTAATAAAATGGGCAATATGGAAGAAATGGACAAATTTCTAGAAACATATACACTACCAAAACTGAAACAGGAAGAAATAGAAAATTTTGAACAGATTCATAACCAGTAAAGAGACTCTTAAATATGGAGAACAAACAGAAGGTTACTGGAGGGGTTGTGGGAGAGGGCATGGGCTACATGGGTAAGGGGCATTAAGGAATCTACTCCTGAAATCATTGTTGCAGTATATGCTAACTAACTTGGATGTAAATTTAAAAAATAAATTAAACAAATAAGTATAAGTAAAATAAAAAAAAATTATTATTTTGATTAGGATTATAATAATGCTTGAATTAACTTTAAGATAATTAACATCTTTTTAATATCAAGTTTTTTTATAAAAGAATATGTTCAATTATAAATTTTTCAATTATAATTTATATTTAAAATTTTTTCACATCTGATTTACACAGTCATGATGTTTATTCCATACTATATTTGCTCATCTAATATCAATTGTAAATGGAATAGTATTTTCCATTATGTCTTCTAACTGCTCGTGGTTTTCATATTTTAAAAATATTGATTTTTGGTTATTAATATATGCTAATATTCTATTAGATTATAAAATATTAGGAGCACATATCACCATTAGGTGATAGTTTCACCTATTATTTCCATTTGTAACATTTTGCTTTTTTTTTTCTTCCCTCTAATTGCATTGGTTAATAGCTCACGTGCAAGGTTAAAATAGCAATGATGTTAGTGGATATGTTTATCATTTGGTCATAGTATATTTTTTAATGTGATCTGCTAATATTTCATGTGGGACTTTTATATGGACATTAATAACTGAGTTAACATGTAGTCTTTAAAAAAAAGAGAGAGAGAGAGAGAGAGAGAGAATGCCATTTCTACCCTAACAGTAACAGGCCAGATAACCAATGAAATCATAGTTTATTAAAAATTCATCAGAGAGATAAATATGGGGGGAAATATATAATGAATTAATAAAATCCAGAAACTTATAAACCTCTCTCTGGAGTGAAGAGACCCAACAGTTTTCTTTCATCCTAAGTGAAGGAGTGGAAAAGGAGAAACCTGCAGAGAAATAGGTAAAAAGAAAACTGCTGAACAAACAAACAACAATTTTGATTTTGTAGACCAAGTGTGGTAGTTTAGAATCCTTGATAGTTTAGAATCCTTAGGACAGAGTATGCCCACCTTCAATACTTCCTCATGGGCCTTCACAGAGTGATCATGAGAAATACTGGGGCTAGGTTAGGAATGCTGAAAGAAACCTTCAAGCACTGGGGTTTTATGATGATTGATACAAGGCAGCAGGCATCTAATTTTAGTGGAAGGGCAGGAATGCTGAGAAAGATCTGCTCCTCTAAGGTACAGTGTGAAGGACCTCATGAACTCTGAGGGCAGGAAAGGAGAAGAGAGACAAGTTCTATGAGTTCTCAGGGCCTAACACTGAGTTAGAGACAGTGATAACTTATGACTGGGAGAAGGGCAAGAAAACTGAAAGGGATTCTCCTCTGAGGTGTAATCATAGGCAGTTTCTTGCAGTCTTGAGGCAGCAGAGGAGGAATGAACTGAACTCTTTAGGTACTTGGGATTCCCAGCGAGTACCAAGCAATGACTGGTTTTGGATGGGGGCAGAGGCAAGAATGTTGAAGAACATCTCTCTGAGATGCAGACAACCAGGACCTGAGGAAGGCTGAAGGCAAAGCAGGAGAATGGAAACAGATCCTGTAGACACATGTCTGGTAAAAAGAAAATTCTGATCCCTTGAACAAATTATTATTGAAGTCTGTGGTGAAATAAATCCAACTAAAGAAATAGCCAAGCCAAGATTCAATTCAATTACAGATGAGATTGACTCATCTCCCCACAACTTACCTCTTCTTTTTAGTGGACTGACAAAAGGAATGTGCCCTTTTCTGGGTATAACTATTATTTTCCTCAGCTTCTGTATCAAACCATCAATCACGCACACACAAAAAGTGACTTGTTCTTAAGGGAGAAAACAGTCAATTAAAACCTTATCCAAAGATGGTCCAATACTAGAATTATCAGAGGGATTTTAAAATAACAATAATAGGGGCGCCTGGGTGGCTCAGTCGGTTAAGTGGCTGACTTCGGCTCAGGTCATGATCTCACGGCCCATGGGTTTGAGCCCCGCGTCAGGCTCTGTGCTGAAAGCTCAGAGCCTGGAGCCTGTTTCAGATTCTGTGTCTCCCTCTCTCTGACCCTCCCCCGTTCATGCTCTGTCTCTCTCTGTCTCAAATAAATGTTAAAAAAAATTTTTTTAAATAAAAAAATTAAAAAAATAAAATAACAATAATAAATATATTAAGAAATTTCATGTAAAAGGTGGGTAACGTGTGAACAGATGGGGAATTATAGCATAAAAATGAAAACTATAAAAAGGAGCCAGATGATAATCCTACAAATGAAAAAAAAGATGAAGAATTATTTTGATGGGCTTATTAGCATACTGAACACATCACATGAATCAGTGAATTACAAGATAATTGAAATTATCCAAATTAAAAAAGAAAGAGAAAACATTTTTTAAAAAGGGGAATCAGAAACTCCAGTAACTGTGAAATACTATCATATAGGCTACCATTTGCATAGCTGGAGTCCCAGAACAAAAACAACAATAGAGAAAAAGAAATATCATAAGTAATGAGTGAGAATTTTCCAAAATTGATGGAAGACATCAACTTAAGAAGTTCAGAGAAATCCTAGAAGAGTAAATACAAAGAAAACCACAACTGGGCATATCATAATCGTATGGCTGAAACCTAAAGATAAAGATAATATCTTGATATCAGAGGAAGGAAAGAAATATTACATACAATGAACAATGATGAGAATGATGCCTACCCTGTTATCAGCGAAAAAAAATGAAAGGGGTGAGCAATGTAATGGTATCTTAAAGTTCTTGGAGAAAAAAGAAAAATTGTTAATTTAGAATTCTATACCCTGTAAAAATGTCCTTTAAAAATGAAGTCAATGTGGATCCTGAGAAACTTAACAGAAGACCATGGGGAAGGGGAAGGAAAAAGAAAGTTAGAAAAGTTAGAGAGGGAGAGAGCCAAACCATAAGAGACTCTTAAAAACTGAGAATAAACTGAGGGTTGATTGGTGGGGGGGAGGGAGGGGAGGGTGGGTGATGGGCATTGAGGAGGGCACCTGTTGGGATGAGCACTGGGTGTTGTATGGAAACCAATTTGACAATAAATTTCATATTAAAAATAAATAAATAAAATAAAATAAAAATGAAGTGAAAAAATACACTTCTCCAATGAAGACATCCAGATGACCAACCAACACATGAAAAAATGCTCAACATCACTCATCATCAGGGAAACACAAATCAAAACCACAATGAGATACCATCTCACACCAGTTAAAATGGCTAACTTTAACAACTCAGGCAACAACAGATGTTGGCAAGGATGCAGAGAAAGAGGATCTCTTTTGCACTGCTGGTGGGAATGCCAACTGGTGCATCCACTCTGGAAAACAGTATGGAAGTTCCTCAAAAAATTAAAAATAGAACTACCCTACAACCCAGCAATTGCACTACTAGGTATTTATCTAAGGGATACAGGTGTGCTGTTTGGAAGGGGCACATGAACCCCAATGTTTATAGCCATGCTATCGACAATAGCCAAACTATGGAAAGAGCCCACATGGCCATCAATGCATGAATGGATAGAGATGTGATATATATACACAATGGAGTATTACTTGGCAATCAAAAAGAATGAAATCTTGCCGTTTGCAACAACATGGATGGAACTTGAGGGTAATATGCTAAGCAAAATTAGATAAAGACAAATATACCTTCACTCATATGAAGAACTTAAGACACAAAACAGATGACCATAAGGGAAGGGAAGCAAAAATAATATAAAAACAGGGAGGGGCACAAAACATAAGAGACTCTTAAATATAAAGAACAAAGAAAGGGTTGCTGGAGGGTTGTGGGAGGGGGGATGGGATAAATGGTTAAGGGGCATTAAGAAATTACCTGAAATCATTGTTGCACTATATGCTAACTTGGATGTAAATTTTAAAATTAATCAATTAATTAATTAATTAGAAGTGAAGTCAAAATAAAGACATTTAGAAGCAGGCAAAACCTGAAAGGATTCATCTTATCTACCATAGACTTGCACTGTAAGAAATAAATACTAATGGTCCGTGGAGGAGGGGAGTCAGTAATTTTTTTCTCTTTACTTATTGTACAGATTCAATTGCTGTGTCTTCAAGTTCAGTGATCAGTTCTGCAATATCATGACTCCCACCTACTATATTTTTCACTTCAAAAAATGTAGTTTTAATCCCTGAAAGTCCAATTTAGGTCTTTTTAACATCTTCTGGCTGTACCTAACGTGTACAATATTTACTCCAGTTTCTTGAACGTAGGAAGTATAGTTATAGTGTTTACTGTCTTGGTTTATGAATTCTTTTGTGACACATCTGGATTGATTGAATAGATTATTTTTCACCTCCTTATGGATAATACCTTGCTTCTTTGCATGCTGATAATTTTTGTTGAATCCTAGACATTATGAATTTTATCTTGTTGGATGCAGCATATCTTTGCATTTCTATAAGTATTGTTGAGGCTTATTCTGGACTGCTATTAAACTACTTAGAACCAGTGTGATACATTCAGGTCTTGCTTGTGAGGGTTGTTAGGAGGAACAAAGCAGCATTTAGTTTATGGTTGATTTTGCCACTATTGAGGCAAAACATTTTTGAGAATTCTACCTATCATCCAGAATTATGGGGTTTCCCACAGTGGCTGATGTCTTCTGCAAGTCCTGGGAAGTATTCCCTCTAATTCTTTCTGGTGGTTCTTTCTCCAGCCTCAAGTAGCTTCCTCACCCTCATGCACAGATCAGTGCTCAGCTGAAAACACACAGAGGATTCTGCAGATTCCCAGAGATTTTTCTCCCTTTCTCTGCATAACTCTCTCCTCTGTGACACTTTCCCTATGAACTATGGCTTCCTTGACCTCCCCAGATTCCTTGCTTCATCTTCTCAACTCAAGAAGACCACCAGGCTTTCTCTGGTTCTCTCTTCCTTGTGGCCTGGGAAATCTGCAGCCAATAACCTGGGGAAATTATAGATCTCATCTCATTTATTAGTTAAGGGAATCACTACCATTCATTGCCTAATGTTCAATATCTTAAAAACTATTCTTTCATATATTTTATTAAGTTATTTGTTGCTTGGACAGAAAAGCAAATCTTGTCTCTCAATTCACCCTCCATCTTGGCTAGAAACAGAAATCTTTATATCATGCTTTTAAAAATATTCTAGATCTATGTAGTCTGTATATTATGACTGAAATGCTGTTTTTTCCTGAGACCCAGTAAGTAAAAATCTTTTTCATTCCTGTATGATGTCAAATTTAGAATACAACATGAACTGTGAAGGAAGCAAAACCATCCATAAGTGGAGCACACACACACAAAAAGAAGGTCATATGAAAGGACATTGACTGTATGATATTCACCCTTATTTGCCTACATCCTTGTCCATTTTCATATTCTTCTCTGACATGACTTACTTTTAGGACCAGATGTTCCTGTATTCCCTGTGATTACTTTCTACTCTGATGAGGGAGAGTAGCATGAGATGTCTAAAAACGCTTTTATATACCAAACATGTATCAAATTTGCAAACTTTCTTTCATCTAGGTAAGGCAGCCTTGCCTACTTTCTCTAAAATTTCTCTACCAGTGAAGAAACACAAACATATGCAACACATATAATTATCTATCAATTTCATACTAAATTAATGTCTATACTTTAGCCTTCAGCTGGAAATGTAATTTAAGAATTTAATTAACTGAAATTAATCTTTGATGTCCCTCTTTTGGACATCCTTCCTTCACTTCAGATGAACAGATTGGACATAATCAATGATTATGAAGTGATTAATATATAAAATAACATTCTGTCTTCCTAGGTACACTGAAAAGAGGCAACATGAGTAGCTTATAAATCCTTCTATTATTTGCAGTATAGAGAATAGGCCACCAGCTGGTGTTCAAATAACTAAATTGTTTTACTGAAAATTCAGAATAGAGGGATTGGCTAGAGGTGAATGTTGAATTATGATTATACGATTCAGTGCTATGTTCAGAGGTTGTTGCTTTGAGAAGAGTGGTTATAAAGCTCCAATGACTAAACATCTTAATTTAAAACTCATATTACATGTTTCATGCCAATGAAATAAAAAGGAAAATTCATGACATCTCTGATAAAATATTTTTCTATTGCTTCCATTTCACATAATAAAAAATATACTAACAGCATTCATGAAGTATTTACTCTTCAAAAAAAAATTTTTAAACAAGTAAAATTATTTATTTAAAGTACACTTCTCTTAAAAAATGTTTTTTAACTGAATATTGAACTTTTTTATGTTTCTTTTTATTTTATTTTTGAGAGAAAGAGAGAGAGTGTGAGCAGGCGGTGGGGTGGGGGCAGGGGTGGGCAGAGAGAGAGGGAGACACAGAATCCAAAGCAGGCTGCAGCCTATGAGCTGTAAGAGATCATGACTTGAGCTGAAGTCAGCCACTTAACCAACTGAGCCACACAGCACCCCTTAAAATGTTTCTTTAAGCACATTAAAAAGTGCTCTTTATCCCTCCTCTGTAAAATAATTCAATTTTATAAGAAGTAAATCTAAAAGATTATTCCTCTTTACACACTTATTTTTCTCTTAGGAAAAAAGTCCAGTACAGGTATAAAACTGACTTTAATCGTTATCAAGCCTATTTGCCCCTGTTGGCAACATGAATGGTGACATGTTGACAAATATGCATTTTGAAAAGTTGAAGAATTTAAAATCAGAAGGTTTCACTTACAGGTGACCAATTATGTACTATTAGCTGACAAAGACAAAGTCTGCTATAGGATAGTTGTCCTCTATTTAAATGTATATAATCATGGCTTTTTCATTTAAGATTATCTGAATTTGTAAAATATAATGAAAAGATCCAATCCCCCAACCTCAATAATCTCTTATTTTTACTTTTAAGTATTTACTTAAAATACAAACTATTTGGTGCCTGATTTTAAAAATAAACAAAATATAAAGGCTAGCCCAGAGACAATGTGGCCCTACTTGAGGACCAGCTGGCAGCTCTGAGCATTATTAAAAGCTCCAACGGTCTTGGTGGCTTTTTAAGAAGAAGTCTCATATACTGAACACTAGGTATGCTTTAATTTAAATAAACATCAATATTTAGTTCTGCAATTTGAGGACACAGTTCACAAAATAAAATCACAGTAGTGTTTTCTTCTGTTACAGTGACACAGTATATCAATTCCTCCATATTAAGCCTACCTTTCCAGATAAGTAGAAATTACATTTGCAAAATCCAGAATGAAATTACCAGAAAATGTAAAACTCTTATTTGAAAAATATTTCATAATATCACATCTAAGTTGCACAGAAGACCCCAGTGATCACTAGGAAATCTACCACAGTCCAGTTTTTCCAACCCAAGGAAGTCCAAACTTTGGGTAACAATAGGACCACTTTCTGCTGCTATTCTGAAACATATTTGATTAAAATGAAGCTTACAAGTAGCAGATATTCCAAGATTAGAGTTTATTTGTGTATCCCATGCATACTGGCAATGCCTAGATTTGTCAAAAACTCCCAGACATACAAATTATTTTTGGGTAAAGCACCCATTTGGTAACTTGGTGATCCTTAAATTTGTATCCCCTGCAAATATAACTATAGCTGACTCTGGAGCTTCTTGAATTTTCTTTAAAATCATTTTTAACTGATTCATTTGTTCCTTGGCATGCTCTTTGGTGCTTTCCACATGAGAAGTCATAAGGCAAAGTTCATTTCCCAACACAGTTGCATACACACACAAAACGTTTTTCATCATTTTTGTATTTGGAAAAGGGATATCTTGGATTTTAAATTTCACTCTCGATTTCTTCAACATTATAGCTGTGAAATATCCTTCTTCGTGACCCATAATAATCACATCACTACTTGCTCTCTTCTTTAGGTGGCTACAATATGGGGGAATAACCTCCTGTACAAATATCAAATATTATAAATATTTGAAAATCAAATATTTCAAACATTTGTAAAAATCAAATGCATAATACCTTCAGATGTGCTGGTTTTAGAACTAATGGAATCAGTTGTTTCTTTATTCATTAGGTCAACACAGGACTTTGACTTGGCTGGGGTCTGAGGGTGGCTTTCCAAAGCGTCCTCCTCCACAGGCAGCTCAAAGTACAAGTTCAGCGCTCTCTCCATCTCCCAGTCATTCTCCACCAGATAGCACTGAGCCACGGTGGTGTCACAGCTCATGACCGAGGCAAACTCCACACAGAGAGGTTCACACGTATAATTCCACACAAAAAGGTCCACACATAGAAGCCACTTCTTTGCCTCGGCCTCACCCTCTGCCTCATCTGCCTTCAGAGTGGCCTCCAAACCACTGGGCCCCTCCATTTACTTGCTGTGGGCAGACCCCTCTTCAAAATATTTTTACATTAACCATTTTTGAAGAAGAATGGCACATTTTAAATATCCCCTTAAATAGTTTTTTTTTTTTAAGTCAGACAGTATAATATCGTCTCTGTCAACTGTTTGAGTCTTTTAAAGCAAAATCAAGTTTCAAAATGAGATTATTTAGATAAATTCAGGCAATCCTTTCCTCTGTAGCATATGAAGACAAAAAAAAAAAAAACCCTTGTAGAAACCGAATAATCTTTGACTTCTATATTAAAGAAATTGATTGAATGTTGTACCTCTGAAATTCTTCACATCACTCACTTTTTAACCATATTCTCTCTTTGACCTCTGCATTTGGGAGGACAGTCTGGCCTGCTGGTAGTGTCAGATTAGGATTTCAGAGCTTTTGATCTGGAGTGCTAGTTTTCTAGTTCAGAGTTTTCAACTTCCATTCAGCTTTGACACATGAAGGATGATGTTCCCATGCATAACACAAGGCATTTTCTTCTCTTCATCTTTCTCTTAATACTGGAGGGCAAGTGAAATAAAGTGACTTTATTATGGAATTAAACTTGAATCTTATGAAATTTATTTTAAAGTAAATCATCACCACAGTAGCAAATAACTTGATGTATAGTAGTCTCCAAGTAGTCTACTAGGCAGACTCTCCCAAAGGTACCAGAATAGAAGGGCTCACAGACCAAATTAAGATAACTGAATCATACAGTTAGATGAATCAACTGAAAACACACAGCAAGAAGCAAGAGGAGAGGGGGAAAACTGGCAGAGTAAGAGGACCCTAAGCTCACCTCATCCCACAAATACAACTAGATAACACTCACCTCAGTGTAATAACCCAGAAAACAGCCTGAAGACTGGCAGAACAAACTCCACAACTAAAGGCAGAGAAGAAGCCACATCAAAGACGGTAAGAAGGGTAGACACGTGGTGGGGAGTGAAACTGTGGCCATCCATACAGTGGGAGGAGGCAGTCGTGGATGTATAGACGAGCAAGAAACAGACCATCATACCAAGGAGCTCACATGACGAAGAGGAATCCCTATAACATTTGGTTTTACAAAACTACATGTCATGTATGCCAGATTTCTAGAGTTCTAACAACCAGTGAGACTTAAGGCCTGAAATTTTAAATATCAGAGGGTGCAGCTCTGGAGAGTCCAGAGGGTGATAGAAAGCTGAGGTCCTGCCCTTATCATAACAAACAGCCTGTAGAATTACAGCACAGAAACAACAGGTTGAAAAACACTGGGGGCAAACAAGAGGGGAAGTTATTTACATATCTCAGAGAATGTTCCAGAGGGGCAGAGTTCATGGAGGGACTTCTCCAGGAACAAAGAAGCTGTCAGGTGACATCTCCCTCTCCATCCCCTTGCATAAACACATGACGACCTGCAGGAATCAGCACAATGCCCACATTCACTACCTAAATGGCTTATGCCAAGCCCTGCCCCCCACCCAGCACTTTGGCAGATCCCAGTAACCCTTGCCTCCCTCAGTCCAGTCTCTGTGGGTATCCTCCCCCAGAAGACCAGTGTAAACCTTGCCAACACCTCCTCTCCTCACCCTATTTTCTAGACCCTCGGTCCCAGTGGCAGGGGTGGTAGTAGTGGGCCCTGTGGAAGCCCAAGGTGCACCTTGTTAAAATTGTGCACCCCACCCTGGCTGGGGACTATAGCAGGCAAAGAGAGCCTCTGAAGACAACTGGACTGAAATAAAAAGTGGCCAGGACACAACAGCTGAGTGCACACAACATGCATAGCTTTAGCTAAAGTGCCAGTTTATACTGAACAGGGGTCATTGCACTGCAGGGCACTACAGAACCTCTTCTTCATAAGGCCTTTACATTTAAGACCAGGAAATGTAGCTGAACTCCCTAACACAGAGAAACAGACACAGAGAATTAGACAAAATGAGAAAACATAGGAATGTATCCCAAATGAAAGAACAAGACAAAACCACAGCAAGAGACCTAAGCAAAATGGATATAAGTAATATGCCTGATAGAGAACTTAAGGTAATGATTATGAAGATATTCACTGAACTTAAGAAAAAAAGTGGAGATATCAGTGAGAACTTTAACAAAGAAAAAACATAAAAAAGAACCAATCAGAAATGTAGAACATAATGAATGAAATTAAAAATACACCAGATGATTTGGGTAGTAGATATTTTAATAATATTTGTTCTTCCAATCCATGAACATGGAATGTCTTTCCAATCTTTCCAATTCTTTGTGTGACCTTCAATATGTTTCATCAGTGTTTGAGTTTTCAGACTAAGTCTTTCACCTCTTTGGTTAGGTTTATTCTAAGCATCTTATTGTTTTTGGTGCAATTGTAAATGGGACAAATTTAAAGCAATCCCTATCAAACTACCAACAGCATTTTTCACAGAGCTAGAACAAATAATCCCACAATTTTCATGGAACCACAAAAGACCCACATAGCCAAAGCAATCTTGAAAATGAAAAGCAAAGCTGGAGGCATCATAATTCCAGAATTCAAGTTATAATACAAAGCTGTAGTGATCAAAACAGTATGGTACTGGCACAGAAAATAGGCACATAGATCAATGTAACAGAATGGAAAACCCAGAAATGAACCCACAACTATATGGTCAATTAATTTTTGACAAAGTAGGAAAGAATATCCAATGAAAAAAGACAGTCTCTTCAACAAATGGTGCTGGGAAAACTGGACAACAACAAGCAAAGGAATGAAACCAGATCACTTTCTTACACCAAACACAAAAATAAAATCAAAATGAATTAAAGACCTAAATGTGAGACCTGAAACCAAAAAAATCCTAGAAAAGAACACAGGTAGTAATGTCTTTGACATCAGCCACAAACACTTTTCTAGATACGTCTCCTGAGACAAGGGAAACAAAAGCAAAAACAGGCTATCAGGATATCATCAAAATAAAAACCTTCTGCACTGCAAAGGAAACAATCAACAAACTAAAAGACAAGCTACAGAGTGGGAGAAGATAGCTGCAAATGACATACCTGCTAAAAGGTTAATATCCAAAATATATAAAGAACTTACACAACTCAACACCAAAAAAAAAAAAAAAGAACCCAATAATACAATTAAAAAATGGGCAGAGAACATGAATAGACATTTATCCAAAGAAGACATACAGATGTCCAACAGACACATGAACAGATGCTCAACAGTATCAGGGAAATACAAATCAAAACTACAATGAGATATCACCTAACACCATCAGAATGGCTAAAATAAAAACACAATAAGCAACAAATGTTGGTACTGATGTGAAGAAAGGAGAACTCTCGTGCACTGTTGGTGGAAATGCAAACTGGTGCAGCCACTCTGGAAAACAGTATGGAGTTTCCCCAAAAATTCAAAAATAGAACTACCCTACAACCCAGCAATTGCACTACTAGTTATTTACCCAAAGGACACAAAAGTACTAATTCAAAAGGATACATGCACCCCAATGTTTATAGCACATTATCTGCAATAGTCAAATTATCAAAATACCCCAAGGGACTACTGACTGATGAATGGATAATGAAGATATAGAATGTACAAACAATGGAATATCATTAAGTCATAAAAAGAATGAAATCTTGCCATTTGCAATGACATGAATGGAGCTAGAGAGTATTATGCTAAGCAAAATAAGCCTGTCAAAGAAAGATACATACCATATGATTTCACTCATATGTGGAATTTAAGAAACAAAACAAAGGAGCAAATGGGAAAAAAAGATATGGAGAGGCAAACCAAGAAACAAACTCTTAACTACAGGGAACAAACTGATGGTTGCTAGAGGGAAGGTAGGTAAGAGAATGGGTTACATATATAGATGAGGATTAAGGAGAGCATTTGTGATGAACATTGGGTATTGTATAGAAGTGCTGAATCACTATATTGTATACCTGAAATTCACATTACACTGTATGTTAACTGAAATTTAAATAAAAACTTAAAAAACACACTAGATGTTATGAATAAATAGCAGGCTAGATGAAGCAGAGGAATAAATTAGTAACTTGGAGGGCAGAGTAATGGAAAGTAAGCTAAGCAAGTGAGAGAAAAACAAATTATGCAAAATGAGAATAGGTTTAGGAAACTCAGCAACACCATCAAGAGTAATAACATTCTATAGGGATCCCAGAAGAAGAAAAAAAGAGAAAAGGGGGCAGAATATTAATTTGAAGACATAACTGCTGAAATCTTCCAAAATTTGGAAAAGGAAACAGATATCCAGATCCAGGAGGCATAGAAATCCCCAAACAAAATCAACCCAAGGAGCCCTACACCAAGACACATAGTAATATAAATGGAAAAAGTAGTGATAAAGAGACAATTTCAAATGCATCAAGAGAAAAGGAGACAGTTATATACAAGAAAAAACCCTAAGGCTCTCAGCTGACTTTTCAACAGAGACTTTGAAGGTAAGAAGGGAGTGGCAGGATATTTTCAAACTGCTGAAAGGAAAAAATACGCAGCCAAGAATACTCTGCCCAGCAAGGCTATCATTCAGAATAGAAGAAGAGATAAAGAGTTTCTCACACAAACAACAGCTAAAGTTCAGACCACTAAACCAGCCATATAAGAAATGTTAAAGGATATTCTTTGAGTGGAAAGGAAAGACCATTAGTAAGAGTAAGAAAAGTAGGAAACGCAAAAGCATTAAAAAAAGCGTATCTTTACAAATCATTCAAGAGACTCACAAAATGAAAGGATGTAAGTATGACACCATATACCAAAAACATTGGGGATGGGCAGTAAATAATGGGTTCAAACTTAAGTGACCATCAACTTAATACAGACTGCTATATGCAGAAGATGTCATATACAAACCTAATGGTAACACAAATCAAAAACCAGTCATTGAAACTCTAAATGAAAGGAATCTAAGTATATCAGTAAAAAAAGCCAGCAAACCATGAGTAAGTTAGCAAGAGAAAAGGTAATCAGAGAAGAACTACAAAAACAACCACAAAACAAGTAAAAAAAATGGCAATAAATACATATTTACCAATAATTACTCTGAATGTAAGTGGACTAGACACTCCAATCAAAAGACACAGGGTGACAGAATGGATAAAAAAAAAAAAGACTCATCTATATGCTGCCTATAAGAGACTCATTTCAGACCTAAAGACACATGCAGAGGGGCAACTGGGTGGCTCAGTCGGTTAAGCGTCTGACTTTGGCTCAGGTCATGATCTCACGGTCTGTGAGTTCAAGCCCCGCGTCGGGCTCTGTGCTGACAGCTCAGAGCCTGGAGCCTGTTTCAGATTCTGTGTCTCCCTCTCTCTCTGACCCTCCCCCATTCATGCTCTGTCTCTCTCTGTCTCAAAAGTAAATAAACGTTAAAAAAAAAAAAAAAAAAAAAGACACATGCAGATTGAAAGTGAGAGAATGAAAAAACATTCATCACACCAGTGTATGTCAAAAGAAAGCTGGGGTAGCAATAATTATATGGGACAAAACAGACTTTAAAACAAAGGCTGTAATAAGAGACAAAGAACGACACTATATAATAATACAGGGGACAATCTAACAAAGATATAACAATTTTAAATATTTATGTACCAAACATGGGAGTGCCTGAATACAAGAAAAAGTTAATAACAAACATAAAAGAACAAATCGATAATAATACAATAACAGTAGGGGACTTTAACACCCCACTTACATCAATGAACAGATCATCCAAACAGAAATTCAATAAGGAAACAGAGGCTTTGAATGACATACTAGATTGGATGGATTTAAGAGATATATTCAAAACATTCCATCCTGAAACAGCACAAAACACATTCCTTTCAAGTGTACATCAAACATTGGACAGAACAGATCACATATGAGACTACAAAACAAGTCTCAACAAAAACAAAAAAACCAAAATCATACTATGCCTCTTTTCTGAACACAATGCTTTAAAAATAGAAACAACCAAAAGAAAAAATCTAGATAGACCACAAATACATGGAAGTTAAATAACATGCTATTAAACAATGAATGAGTCAGCCAATAAATCAAATAAATGAAAAATTACATGCAAGCATACGAAAACACAATGGTCCAAAATCTTTGGGATGCAACAAAAGTAGTTCTAAAAGCTATACAGACCTATCTCAAGAAGCAAGAAAAATCTCAAATAAACCTAATTTTACACCAAAAGGAGCTAGAAAATGAAGAACAAACAAAACCCAAAACAAGCAGAAAGAAGGAAATACTAAAGATTAGAGCAGAAATAAGTGATATGGAAATTTTAAAAAACAATAGATCAATGAAACTTTGAAAAGATCTTTGAAAAGATCAACCAAATAGATAAACCTTTAGCCAGACTCATTTTATTTATTTTTAATTCTTTTAACGTTTATTTATTATTGAGAGACAGAGAGACACAGAATGTAAGCAGGGGAGGGATAGAGAGAGGTAGAATCTGAAGCAGGCTCCAGGCTCCGAGCTGTCAGCACAGAGCCCAACATGGGGCTCGAACTCATAAACTGCAAGAATATGAACTGAGCCAAAGTCAGTCACCCAACCAACTTAACCACCCAGGCGCCCCAGCCAGACTCATTTTAAAAAAGAGAGAGAGAAAAAGAGAGAGGGGACTCAAACAAAATTAAAAATGAAAGAGAAGAAATAAGAACCAAAACCACAGAAATAAAAAGAATTTTAAGAGAATATTATCAAAAATTATATGCCAACAAACTGAACAAACTAGAAGAAATGGATAAATTCCTAGAAACATATAACCTCCCAAATCTGAATCAGGAATATTATAGGAAGAAATAGAAAATTTGAACAGACCAATTATCTGCAATGAAATTAAATCAGTAATAAAAAAACTGCCAACAAACAAAATTGCAGGACCAAATGGCTTTACAGGTGAATTCTACCAAACATTGAAAGAAGAGTTGATACCTATTCTTCTCAAGCTATCCCAAAAAAGAGAAGAGGAAGGAAAGCTTCCAAATTCATTCTATGAGGCCAGCATTACCCTGACAACAAAACCAGATAAAGATACCACACAAAAAAGAGAACTACAGGACAATATCTCTGATGAACATAGATGCAAAAATCCTCAACAAGATACTCACAAACTGAATCCAACAATACATTTAAAAAAATCATTCACCATGATCAAGTGGAATTTAATCTTTGGATGCAAGGGTGGTTCAACTTGCAAATCAATCAACATGATATATCACATCAATAGAAGAAATGATAAAAACTACATGATCATTTCCATAGACACAAAAAAAGGATTTGACAAAGTACAACATCCATTCATGATAAAAACTCTCAAGAAAAAGTAGGTTTAGAGGGAACATACCTCACCATAATAAAGGCCTTATATGAAAAACCCACAGCTAACATCATGCTCAATGGTGAAAAACTGAGAGCTTTTCCCTCAAGATCAGCAACAAGGATAAGATATCTATTCTCATCACTTTTATTCAACATAGTACTAGAACTCCTAGCCACAGCAATTAGACAAGAAAATGAAATAAAAGTCATCAAAATTGGTAAGGAAGAAGTAAAACTTTCACTATTTGCAGATGACATGATACTATATATAGAAAACCCTAAAGATTCTACCAAAAAAAATGACTAGAACAATAAATGAATTCACTGAGTTTGCAGGATACAAAATCAATGTACAGAAATCTGTTGTGTTCCTATAGACTACAATGAAACAGTAGAAAGAGAAATTAAAAAAAAATCCCATTTACAAATACACAGAAAATAATAAAATATCTAGTAATAAACTTAGCCAAATAGGAGAAAAAGATCTATACTCTGAAAACTATAAAACACTGAAGAATTGTTTTATAGTTTCTTAAAACAAGAAAGAAGTTGAAGACGACACAAAGAAATGGAAAGATATTCTATGCTCATGGATTGGAAGAACAAATACTGTTAAAATGTCTATTCTACCCAAAGCACTCTACACATTTAACTCAATCCCTATGAAAATACCAACAGCATTTTTCACAGAATGAAAACAAACAATCCCAGAATTTGTATGGAACCACAAAGGACCCCAAATAGCCAAAGCAATCTTGAAAAACAGAATGGAAGTTATCACAATTCGAGACTTCAAGTTATATTACAAAGCTGTAGTGATCAAAACAGTATGGTACTGGCACAAAAACAGACATATAGATCAATGGATAGAATGGAATAGAATAGAATAGAATAGAATAGAATAGAATAGAATAGGAAGCAAGAATAAAGAATGTGAAAAAGTCTTTTCAACAAATGGTGTTCTGGAAATTGTTCAGTTACATGCAAAAGAATAAAACTGGACTACTTTCTTACACCATACAAAAAATAAACTTGAAGTGGATTGAGGACCTATATGTGAGACCTGAAACCATAAAAACCATAGAAGGAAGGACAAGCAGTAACTTGAGGCAAGAAAAATAAAAGCAAAAATAAACTACTGGGGCTACATCAAAATAAAAAGCTTCTGTACAGCAAAGGAAACCATCAACAAAACTTAAAGACAACCTACTGAATTGAGAGAAGACATTTTCAAATGACACATCTCAAAAAGTGTTAGTATCCAAATATATAATTTCTACAACTCAACACCAAAGAAAACAATCCAATTAAAATACAGCCAGTCATTTCTCCAAAGAAGACATACAGATGTCCAACAGACACATGAAAAGATGCTCAACATCACTCATCATTGGGGAAATGCAAACCAAAACAACAATGAGATATCACCTCACACCTCTCAGAATGGCTAAAATCAAAAACACAAGAAATAACAAGTATTGGTGAGAATGTGAGGAAAAAGGAATCCTCAGGCATTGTTTGTGGAAATGCAAACTGGTGGAAAACAGTCACTGTGGAATATAGTATGGAGGTTCCTCAAAAAATTAAAAATAAAACTACCCTATGATCTAGTAATCACACTCCTGGGTATTTACCCAAAGAATACAAAAACACTAATCTGAAGGGATATATGCACCCCCACGTTTACTGCAGCATTATTTATAATAGCCAAACTCTAGAAGCAGCCCAAGTATCCATCGATAGATAATGGATAAAGAAGATATGGTGTGTATGTGTGTGTGTGTGTGTGTATGTATATACACATACAATGGAATATTAAGCCATAAAAAAAAACAATGAAATCTTGCCATTTGCAACAACATGGATGGAACTGGAGAGTATAAATGCTAGCAAAATAAGACAGGGAAAGACAAATACCATATAATTTCACTCATATATGGAATTTAAGAAACAAAACAGCAAACAAAGGGAAAAAAAGAGAGAGAGAAACCAAAAACAATCTCTTAATTATAGAGAACTTACAGATGGTTACCAGAGGGGAGGTGGGTGAGAGGATGGGTGAAACAGGTGAAAGGGATTAGGAGCACACTTATCTTGATGAGCACTGAGTAATATATGGAACTGCTGAATCACTATATTGTACACCTGAAACAACAAAACACTGTATGCTAACTACACTGGAATTAAAATTAAAAATGTTTACATTAAAAAAAGAAGAGGAAAGAAATGAGGTTGGTTAATACACTTAGAAGAGACTTCAAGCAGGATAAAGGTACCATGCTACCTGAATCCTGTGTTACACAATGTTCCTATGTTCTCTTTGTCTTTCTCCCCCACCACGACCCGCCATTATCTCCCTCCCCCAACCTCTCTTTCTTCCCCTCCCTCCCCTCTCACTTGCTGGCTTGCTACCCCCCTCTCATTCTTTGTTATATCAGCCTTCTCTGCTTACAATACAGTTATAAGGACCAGAGTTAAAGGTGAGAGAAGTGACTCAGCAGATGGAAGGTACCTGGAGCCAGCACTCACTTGCTGATTTAGATATCTAGAAGCAAATATTCCTGGTCAGTAACAGTCCCAGCAAAGGATATTTGTGGCCAAATTGGATGTCAATAATGGATGGCCAATTTAAGGACATAACTGTCTTGAATATTCCATACCTCATGAATGTCAAGTGCCTATTTGTTCCTTCCATCCCTCCCTATATTTGTTCAGTACACATAAACACTACTTAATTTATTTATGCCTAACATGTCCCACAAGTTACACACTTTAGTTTTATTTAAGAAAGACTATTCTTAAACAGTGCAGTAAATATAAACACGATTATCAAAATAACTATAATCATTAACACACCAGTGGATTATTCTTGTATTTTAAAAATATTGAGGGGGACCTGGGTGGCTCAGTCGGTTAAGCATCTGACTTCAGTCAGGTTGTGATCTCATGGTTTGTGAGTTCGAGCCCCATGTCCACTGTTAGTACAGAGCCTGCCTGGGATTTTCTCTCTCCCTCTCTCTGACCCTCCCCCACTTGCTCTCTCTCAAAATAAATAAACTTAAAAAAACAAAATTAAAAATGTTAATTGATCACCCATCATATACTAATGACTGTTTTGGGTGCTGGAGATAAGACAATCACTAAAAGAAAACTAAAATTCTTACCCTTTCAGAGCTTACATTTTAGTGAAGATGCATGGTTAAGGAATACTACATCACATGTGCATGGGTATGGATATCTGCATAAGCATTTACACAAGTGTATGTGTGAGTACTTTTACATGCAAGCACGTGTGTGTTGCACACACTTAAATTTTTATTAACCCAGTTTGACAAGTACAAAGTGACAAGTCTAGGAAGTATTTGGGTATTGAGGCTAACAATGAATTACATTATACTTTCTCAGTGTGCTGTGTTCCAATGAATATAGAATACATGAGTGTGAGTACTGGCTCTGTCACTTACTATCTGGGTGTCTACGGACAAATCACTTAATCTTGATGAACCTTGCACCGTGTATATACAGTATCTCTAAAGACTTAATGAGATAAAATGAGGAACATGGTGGATACACTAGAAAACCATGCACAAATATAAGGGATTCTTCCATATTATTACCCTGACTTTGTGAAGTAAGTAGTACTGGTATTTATTGATATTTAGTGGTGATTTTTTTCCTATGGTCCCAAACTAGTAGGTTAGATTTTTATTTTTATTTTTTTGCTTATACTCTACTCCCTAGGTTTAAATTTATATTTTTCTGTACCCAAATCTTCAGGTTTAATTCTCTGCTCTTTAATAAAGATATGAAAACACATGGAAGTGCAGGTGGTAAAATTACATAAAGAAATGTATCATTTTGCTTCATTAAGTCCCACTTCTGGTTTTCATCAATAGTTGGTAACCACCAAAGTTGCAATGAAAATTACTAAACCTGTGCTCACTCTATCTTCTCAACTTCACTCCTCCATTCCATTTCCCCCACATTCTCCTATAACCTTTCTATTTGAAACCTGTAAGAATGCTGTGCTCCATACTGAAAATTTTTAGCAACTCCAGGATTTACTTGCATCATTGCACAAAAAGGCATAACCTTTTGGTGCCACATAAATGACAGCAAGCAAAGCAGTACTGTCTTAATTCATTAGCATTCACTTTGCAGCACTAGACTCCTAATTAAGAGCTTCATAAGTATTCATATTTATTCAGGCTATTCTACACTGTATTTGCTATATTTGGTTAGAAACATTTAGACACATTAACTGTTCTTCCAGTCAGAACAAATACTTCCTGTATTTGTGGATAAGCTAATTGATAACTGTCCTTTGTCAAAAGCAAAATACAAAAACATATTGTTCCCATTTTCAATTTTCCTTTATTTCCTTACATAAGTCATTGTATTTAGATTAGACAAAGAAAAGTGATTATTCTAAGAGTGAACTTTTGAATTGGATTGTTAGCTTCTTCCAGTGATGATAACATCCTCAAGTTATGCTGGTAAATACATTATAGAAAACTATAAACCTGAGAAGTTTGCACCTGTGATAAAGAAAGTGATCAGATGAGGGAAGGGTGACTTGAAGCTTCACCACCTGAATAATGGTTGAAGAGCTGATGGATGATTACTTCAGAAGAAGGATTTTATAGGCTGGGGAACAGCTTTTGTTAGAACATAAGAGAGAAGTTTGATTTACCCTATGTTGTCTCAAAAGACACAACCAGGACCGATACATAGAAACTAAAAGAAATTTTAGTTCAAAAAAGGAAGAGCTGATCAACAATTATATTTATTCAAAAACAACATGATCTAATTTTGGAATTCCACAGGGCAGTGGGGCCACCACTAGAATATTCACATGTATTCTGAATACCATACAGATCAGAGACAATGAATAAAACCCCTGATCACCCAGTGCGCCTGTGTGGCTCAGTCAGAAAGCAACTGGTTCTTGATTTCAGCTCAGTTTGTCATGATCTCACAGTTCGTGGGATTGAGCTCCATTTTGGGCTCCACACTGTCAGTACAGAGCCTTCTTGGGATTCTCTCTCTCCCTCTCTCTGCCCCTCCCCCACTAGCACTCATGTACTCTCTCTCAAAATAAATAAACCAAAAAAAACCACCCTCTGATATCCCATGCTTACACCATGACTAAAACAGAATAATACTTCAATTTCAATGTAACTAAGGTAAACATTCAGAAGCCAGAAGAACCACCTCTGGAGTCCCCTGTAGAGCAGCAAGTAGGCACTTGACATGTGGAATACAGACATAATCATCTTCCAAAAGATGAAGCCCCACCTCAAGGCAGAAATGCTGAAAATAAATCTGCTACCTGGATGTTCAGAGTTCTGGTTATGGAGAATTGAGAGGGAGGGCCTTGAAAGTGGATGCCATCAGGTTGGGAGTTGCACCCCTTCTCAAGAAGAGTGGAACAACTTGGAAGTGGGAATGGCCTTGTATTCTCATGGATTTGGGGAATAGGGGAAAGAAGGAAATAAGTAGTAGAAAGTAAAGGTTTTACAAAAACAAAATAGAAACATCAGAAGGCAGCATTATCCTCTCTCCTTTGGCCACAAAAGAATGTAGTAGACATTAATTTAAGAACCTGCACTTCATCATACCAACAGAAGAGGGGACTCTTGTGCTAACAAATCTAAAAAGTCACCAAACTTAAAACTTGCTGGCCTAGGAAAATGTAAGACATTCCAAAATTAACAGAAAATAGAAGACATCATCCATACTAAAGGTTATTGTAACAGAAAAAAAAAAAAGAAAATAAAACATTTTAGATGAAAATAATTCCCCCAAACAGCCACAAAACAGAAAAAGTGTAACCAAAATATGCCAGTCTAAATTAAATACCCTTAAACAACCATTTGCTGTTTAAAAAAAAACAAAAAAACCTCAAAGAACATATTTATTTAAAAGTTCAAAATAAAAATCAACATAAAAACAGGAAGGTGTAAAATGAGAGTTGACTGAACTCAGAAACAAAATTGAAAATAAAGAAAAAATCACCTATAAAGTAAAAGACCAAATTGGAAGACATCACAGGAAATATAGATTAGATTGAGAATGTAATAAGGGACATAAGCAAAAATTAAAACAAATGAAATAAATAAAATGACATAGATAAAAAGGATCAAAAGGATAGAGAAGATGGGAAAGAAATCTAAAGATCATTAATGAAAATAATAGTACCAAGATGACCATAGAAACAAAAACATAAACACAGAACATGTAAAATACATAATATTTAATATATAACATATAATATTAAAAGTATTAAATAAGGAACATTAAAAATATATAGACAACATAGAAAAGAAATGCAATAAATATATAACACACAATAAATATTACTTAAATATATAATAATTAAATCAATAAATAAAAATGAACTAACTCATCTATTAAATAAAAAGCATTTTCAGATTGGCTTATGTAGCAAAACCCAACCGCTAAACAAACCCAAGGGTTAAATAAACAGACCCACTTAACACAAACAGATTCAGAAAAGCTAGACCAGGGGCACCTGGGTGGCTCAGTGGGTTGAGCGTCCAACTTTAGCTCAGGTCATGATCTCACGGCTGGTGGGTTTGAGCCCTACATCGGGCTCTGTGCTGACAGCTCAGAGCCTGGAGCCTGCTTTGGATTCTGTGTGTCCCTCTCCCTCTGCCCCTCCCTCGCTCATGCTGTCTCTCTCTGCCTCTTAAAAATGTATAAACGTTAAAAAAAATAATAATTAAAAAAAAAAAGAAAAGCTAGACCAGATAAATCCAAGTGAATAAGAAATCTTGACATTCCACACAGGATACTTTAGGCTTAAAAATATTAAATAAGACAAGAAGCTTACTTCATAATGCTAAAGGATCTAATTCACAGTGAAGAAACAATGGCTATGAATATATATTCACCATATAATGCAGTAACTTCCTTAACAAAGTATAAATTACAGAAAACACAAGACAAAACTATAATAACAATGGGTTTAATACTTCACTCTCACTGAAAAAAAATCAAAAAAGAATAAAAAACATTAAAATATAGATAACATTAAATAAAGTTAATAATGTTTAAATAAACATTAAAGATAAAGTGGATCTTACTGACACATGTAAAAAAAGAACATACTTTCTTCTCAATACACATAAAGCATTCAGTAAATTTGACCACCTATAAGCTCACCAAAAACTGTTGTACATTTCATAAAATGAAATTAATATCACATTCTCTGATTATAAAATAACTAGAAATTAATTAAAAACAGAAAACAAAGACTTTTCAATGAAATACCCTTCAATAAAAATGTTTAAACCTTCTATTAAATAATTCTTTAAAAATAGAGAAATAAAAATCAAAATTTCTAAATTTCTAAAGAAGCTTGATAATAAAATCTCTACATTAAGGAATCTATGTAATACAATAAAAGCAGTGACAGAAGAAAATGTATAGCCTTAAACACTTAAATCAATAAACAAAAATAATCAAATGAAAGAATAAATGAAAGAATAAAAATAATCAAATTCCCAACAAAGAAAGTTAGAATAAGTACAGTAAAATAAACCTGAAGTATAAGAACAAAAATAACAGCAGATATTAATGAGGTATAAAAAAGGATAACAAAATGCTGCATAAATCAAAATACTAGTTCTTGAAAAAATAAGCAATAGTACAAAGTATTAACTCTTCAAGGCGGGGGGGGGGGGGGTAGGAGGAGAAAGCATACAAATACAAAATAAGGCATGATAAGGAAAAATTTATCTTGAAACAGGATTTATTTTAAAATCATAAGACAGTAGTTTATAAATACCTATGCAAATAAACTGGAAAAATCTAGATAAAATAAATAATTTCTTAGGAAAAACTGAATCCTATAGAGAAAGATTAAACAAACCAATTTCCATAGAATAAGTAGAGAATATTAGCAAAAAACTTTACTGTAATAAAGGAATCAGAACCAGATGTTTTCACAGAATAATTCTACCAAAATATCAAAATCACATGTTCTCTCAATACTACCTAAACTGTCTCAGAGAATAGAAAAAAGAAAAATTTTATAATTATTTTTATGAAGCAAGTATAACACTAATACATCAACTTAATAAAGATATTATATATTTTTTAAATTCTTATGAATTCATTTCTAAATATTGAAGCAAAAAACTAATCCTAAACAAATATTAGCAAAAGATATTAATACTGTAAAAGAAATAATACAGTATGAGGCAAGAGAGATTTATCCCAAAATTGTAAGGATGGTTCAATATTTAATTTATTTTACCCTGTAAGTAATTTAAGAAGAATCATATGATTATCACCATAGAAACTAAAAAGGCCTCTGACAAAATTTGACACCTATCCCTCATTTTTAAAAAGCACTTAATAATATTTTTTGCATATGTTCTTAACATGATTATTAAACATCACTCCCAAAGCCAGTATCTTACATAATGGGAAACTTCTGACAAGAAGCATTCCCACCAGGATGAGGAACAGGGTAAGGAAGAACGTCCATTGTCTTAGTATTATTTAACATTATACTGGCAGTATTAGCAATGCAAAAGCAAATAGAAGATTAAGCATTGTAAAAAAAAGTAAAACTTCCTGTTTGCAGATCATATGACTGTAAATCTGGAAAATCCAAGGAATTATTAATAAGAAACTAAGTCAAATAATAAAGTATAAGGATATCAATTTAATACACAAAATCAACAATTTTCATATATATAAATAATCATGTAGAAGACATAATGTTATAATAGCAACAATAAAGATAAAATTATTAAAAATAAACTTAACCAGAAATGTGCAAAATGTACCTAGGGAAAATTTAAAAACACACCTGTTTTGAATAAATGGAAACACATCTATTTTCTTGGAAAGGAGACAACATCCTATGTAGTTTCTCTCCAAAGTATTACATATATATGTAAGATATGTATGCATATGTACGTGTGTGTGTGTATACATCCCATTCCCAATATACAAGGTTTTTTGGGGTTTGTTTAACAAAGATAATATTAAAGGTTATATGGAACAGTAAGTATTTAAGAATACTTTGGAAAACCTTTCAAAAGAGAAATGATGAAGCCATGCCCTATCAGATATTAGAACACATGAAAAGTCCTTTATAAGTTTAATAGTATGGCATTAGAGCATATAGAGAAGCAGACTGAAAAAACAAAACAGGCCATACTCAATTACGTAAAGAAATCTAGTGTTGAATGAGTATGGTAGCTCAAAATACTGAGGAAAATATGGGCACTTTAATAAATTATGCAACAATTATATCAATTTAGAAAAAGATAAAATTGGATTCACACTTCACAATATACTTGAATAAATTCCAAATAGATAGAAGATTTATATGTAAAATATGAAATAACACAAGTACAAGAATATATATGGGTATATTTCTTTATAACCTGTTTGTGGGTAAGGCATTTTTTTAACTATGAAACAAAATGTAGATACAAAAAAAAAAGAGTGTTAATAAATTAGACATTAAAAAGTTTTGTACGGGAAAAATACAACATCAGAAGACAAATGATAAACTGGGTAAAAACATTTGTATCATCCAAGATTCACCATCCTGATATCTGAAGAGTGCTTTAAAAGCACTGGGTGTTGTATGGAAACCAATCTGACAATAAATTTCATATATTGAAAAAAAATTTTGAGGGAAAAAAAGTCCAATAGAAAATAGGCAAAAGACATGATCAGAAAGCTCACAGAAAAAATACTCAAATGGTTCTTAAATAATGTTCATAATAACCTAGAAAAATCAGGCTGATTAATACTGGCCTATACAGTTATAATGAATCAAACAATTTATTAGTAGTTCCTATACTTTCTACTTCATTTAGTAATTAGCCTAGATTTTTTACTTAATTACAGGTTGTTTTCACATCAAAGAAAAAAGCACACATGACCCCAGAATTGGCTACCGACACTCAGCAACATGTAGTGTAACTATCCAAGAAAAAAATTCAAGAGTCTAGACGGATGTTTGAAATTTTATTGCCATCCACCCCACGGTTCCATCACCTTCTCTCCCAGTCTTAGCAACCAATGATCTATTTTGTGTCTCTACAAACTTGCCTATTCTGAATATTTCATATATATGAAATGAGTTCATATATATGAACTAATATGTGGTCCTTTGTGAGTGGCTTCTTTCACTTACCATGTCTTCAAGATCCATCCATATTAGCACTCTTTTATTGCTAAATAATATTCCATTGTATGGATATACAGAATTTTATCCATTTATCAGATGATGGGCATTTGGATTGTTTTCACTTTTTGACTACTATGAATAATGTTTCTATGAACATTTATATACAAGTTTTTGTATGCACATTTTCATTTCTCTTAGGTATATACCTAGGACTAAAATTGCTGGTTCATATAGTAACTAACACCATCTTTAACATACTGAGAAACAGCCAAATCATTTTCCAAAGTTATTACTCTAACCAAAAAGGTATGTTTTTCTATTTTTACACATCCTCCCTAACACTTGTTAGTATCTGTCTTTTTTATTAGTCATCCAAGTGGGTGTGAAACGGTATCTCATTGTGATTTTGATTTGTATTTCTTTGACGGCTAATGATGTTGAGTATTTTTTCATATGCTTATTGGTCATTTGTTTATTCTTTCGGAGAAACATCTTTAGATTCTTTTCTGATTTTTTTTAAACTGAAGTATAGTTGACATATTAGTTTCAGATGCACAACAGTGATTCAACAATTATGTACATTACAAAATGCTCACTAAGGAAGTATAGTTATCAAGAAAATTACTATGCTTTTAGAATACACTTCAGAAAATGCTACTGAAAATCTAATCTAATCAAAATTGTAAAAGTTAAATTGAAATAGCTGTTTTTGAGAGGGAGGGAACAAATTCTTTCTGTATGAGGCAATCGTGCCACCTTCTGGAAATCTAGAGACAGCACTGTCACATTTTTCAGAATTTAATAGTCTTCTGTTATAGCAACATCTGACAAACAAGCTAAGACTTTGTGCTTTACAAGGTAGAAAACAGAAAATGGCCTTCAATGTACTCTGGTGTAAA
Source organism: Panthera pardus (assembly GCF_024362965.1). Classification (NCBI taxonomy): domain Eukaryota; kingdom Metazoa; phylum Chordata; class Mammalia; order Carnivora; family Felidae; genus Panthera; species Panthera pardus. The sequence continues at coordinate 33,766,536 of NW_026526765.1, read as the reverse complement.
ACTGACAGTGCTAATCATGGCAAACAGAAAAATTAAGTATTCCTTTGCCAACTTTTTAACTAAAATTTCTATAGTTCTGTGGGGGAAAAAAATCAAGAGCCTTACATTCTCGTGGAGTTATTTTACTAGATCCATCTACTGTTACATTTTATAAGCTTTCTTAAGTAAATGTGGATTTTTACAGCAGGTTTTTCTTATGAGACTAAAAATAAAAACTCAAGGACCCTTGGGTGGCTCAGTCGGTTAAGCATCCAATTCAGCTCAGGTCATGATCTCACGGTTCTTGAGTTCGAGCCCCGCATTGGGCTTTGTGCTGACAGCTCAGAACCTGGAGCCTGCTTTAGATTCTGTGCCTACCTCTCTCTCTCTCTCTCAAAAATAAACACTAAAATTTTTTTTAAATAAATAAAAATAAAAACTCATTTTGATAATGGTGTTGTGCTGTACATCGAAACTTATTGGACAAACTATCTTAGAGCACTTTTTTGTACAACTGACAGTCTTTAGTGGTTCAAAATATTAATTTATTTAAGTCTTTTAAGAACTTTATGAAGTAGGTATTTTCATTTTACAATTAGGGAAACTCAGCCATATAGAAGAAATGTGCCCAAGATCACACAGTACTATAGTTAGGGTGTGAACTCAGACCAATCTGGTTTTAAGGTCTATGCACTTCATGACTTAGTTATGCTACTTCTAACATTCTTATACAACTGTGTAGAAAGAATAATCAACTGTAATATTTTAAATTTAAATATATTTAATTTGTTGGGACTGTAGCAAGGGTCAGATCTGAAATGTTATGAAAAGTTGCTGAGGACTTCTTCCAAGGATCAAAGAATGTGAAGGCAAATATAATTTCCTTGAGAGGAAAAAATAAAAAATAAAAAGTCCTCATACTTTATAGTAAAAATCAAATAATACAGAAAATCAAGGGGAAATAAGACATGAGAACTCTTCTCAATGTATAGTAATGATCAATATAGTCCAGCTACTGTGTATACATAATGCTAGAAACTTTTTGACAAATAAACACTGATCTAGAAATGATAAGGTGTTTAAGAGACAGTATAAAAACCGCTAAGAATTTTGCTTACTTTCAGATAGAATGTAGGTCACAAATGATAGTTACAGCAATAAGAAAACAGAATAAAATGAAAATTATACTTTAAGCCATCAAAGAGCAGTAAGTACAAAAAGTCTAAATAAATTCCAAGGATAAAACAGGTCTCTTTGGTGCTCAAAGAACTGTTGCTTTTATGGGACCAACTGCCTATTCTGGGTAGGTGTGGGTGGAACAGCAGGCCTGTCATAAATTTTGTTGGATAAGAAAAATACCACTGACACTTTTTTTAAATGTTTATTTTTGACAGAGAGAAAACACAAGTGGGGGAGGGGGAGAGAGAGAGGGAGACAGAGAATCCCAAGCAGGCTCCACACTGTCAACACAAAGCCCAATGTGGGGCTCAAACCCGTAAACTGCAAGATCATGGCCTGAAGTCCGATGCTCAACCGACTGAGCCATCTAAGCACCTCCCAACACTGACACTTTTCATGACACTATGTTTGATATACCAAATTGCAAATGTAAGAACTCCAAATGTGAAAATAAACTGTTGAGCCCTCAACAGGAATTCTGGGAAAAGACAAGAGAGCAGATCTGAAAAGCAGAAAAATGTCTTGATTTTGTTCAGGCCAAGAAAGAAGTCATCTCAGAAAAGAAAACTCCAGGGGAAAAAAAAAATCACTAAATTCTCTGTCTATATCTTTGGCTAAACTTTGTGTGAAAGACCAACTTAAGGTGCTCATTTGGAGAAAAAAGATAAACTGAATGTGGAACTGTTGCCCAAGAAACAGAGTTTGCAATTTACGTTTAACCATGTTAATTGTTTAAACAACAGAAATAACACTTACTGGAAAAAAATAGCAGAAGCTAGAATCTCAACAACTTATCATTCATATTAATACAAATTTGCAAGATACAAAAGAAATGAAAATGGCACCCATTCCTTTCATAAAAGAAAACCAACCTTTAAAACCAGCCCTTCCAGATATGGAATTGGCAGACAATATTTTTTTTTAATTTTTCTAAGTTTATTTATTTATTTTGAGAGAGAGAGAGTAGGGGAGGGACAGAAAGAGGGGGAGAGAGAATCCCAAGCAGGCTCCACGCTGTCAACACAGAGCCAGACACGGGGCTTGAACTCACAAACCATGAGATCATGACCTGAGCCAAAACCAAGAGTTGGACGCTTAATGACTGAGCCACCCAGGTGCCCCAGATAGGATTTTAAAGGAGCTATTACAACCACTCTCACTGATGTAAAGGAACATATGCCCTCAATGAAAAAAAAAAAAAAAAAAAAAAAAAAGGAAGTCTGAGAAAAATAGAATTAAAAAAAAAGAACCAAAAGGAAATTATAGAACCAATAAAATAATAAATTATAATCAATCACAAGATTGATTTAACAAAACATAGATAAAAATAAGAGTTTGAAAACCTGAAGATAAATCAATTGAAATTATCCAAACTGAATAACAGAGAAAAAAAACGCCATTGAAAACAGTGAGCAAAGCCTCAGAAACAGGTTAAAATAATAACGAATTATGTTAACGCATATGTTACACAATATAGATCCAAGGAGGAAAACTGAATGGGGAGGAAAATATATTTGAAGAAATAGTGACCAAAAATTTCACAAACTTGGTGAATGACATGAATTTCAATATTCAATATGCCTAGTAACTCCCAAGATGGATAATAATAAACAAGGCCATATCTAGGCACACTGTAGTTAAACTGCTGGAAGCCAAGATAAAAAGTAAACATGAAAGAAGAAGAAAAAAAAGGGGTAAATTACATGCAAGAGAATAAAGATGTAATTAGTAAATAACTTTTTATCAGAAATTACAAAGCTTAGAAGAGAACAAAAAACCATCTTGAGAGGGCTGAAAGAATAAAAATGTCAACCCAGTATTTTATATATCTTAAAAAAATATAAGACCACTTTCATTATTTTGTAAAATGTTTCTTCTTTTAATTTCCTTATAATATATATGGACTGTTTTAGCAAAATCTATTAACACTGTCTTCTGGGATTTATAACATATGCCGGTATAATGCATTTAACAGCTGTAGCAAAAAGTGGTGAGAAGAATAAAACTTACACAGTTACACCATTTCTACATATTATACAAATTGGAACAATGTTAACTATAAGAAAACTTTCAAAAGCTAAGGAAATACACTGCAATCACTACAGCAACCTCTAAAAAATTCAGAGACATGCTAAAAAAAGCTAACAGAAAAACTTAAATTGATTTCTAAAAAACACTGAAATATCCAAAACAGAAAGAATAGACACAATAGTAAAGAGGGGATAAACAAATAATAAAATGATAGATCTGAAACCAATCCTATCCATAATTACATTAGATGTAAATGACCTAAACATTCTAATTAAAATGTAGGTATTGCCAGAATGGAAAAAAGAAAAAGCAAAACTTGCTATATTCTATCTGCAAGAGATACACTTAAAATTTAAAGACAGATTTTGAAGGATATACCATGAGAACAGTGTTTCGTTTTTTAAATCCTGAAGGGGTTATATTAATATTAGAGAATGGGTTTCAAACCCAATGAGTGTTATCGGCAAAAAGACCATTATTAATAATGATAGAAGGATCGATTCATCAGGAAAATAAAAGTCATATACGTATGTGCACCTTAAACCATCATCAAAACTCAGTAAGCAAAAGCTGACAGTTAAAAGGAAAAATAGGCAATTCTATAATCATACTTAAGAATTTTTTTTCCAATATATGAAATTTATTGTCAAATTGGTTCCCATACAACACCCAGTGCTCATCCCAAAAGGTGCCCTCCTCAATACCCATCACCCACCCTCCCCTCCCTCCCACCCCATACTTAAGAATTTTAATGACTATTGGTAACTGATACAACTATATAAAAATCAATATGGGGCACCCAGTTGGCTCAGTCAGTGGAGCATGTGACTCCTGATCTCAGTTTAGCAGGTTTGAGCCCCATGTTGCATGTAGAGATTAGTTAAACATAAAATCTTTAAGAAAAATTAATGTAGCCAATATAGAATCTGAAATTTATCAATGGTTTTGAGATAATAGATAGCTATAAAATATTCTACCTAACAACTACAGAATATAAATTCTTTTCAAGTTCATGTAGCATATTCACCAGAATAGACCATAAAGCTGGGCCACAAAGCAAGACTCAACAAATTTAAAAAGATTGAAATTTTAGAGTGTGCTCTCTGAAAAAAGAGATTTAATTACATGTCAATAGCAAATATTGACAAATTACCAAATATATAGGTAATAGATATTAAACAACACTAAAACAATACTAAATAATCCATGGATTGAAAAGTAATCTCAAGGCATTAGAATATATTTTAACTGCATAATAATAAATACAAAATATTTCAAAATGTGTTCATGCTGCTATAGAGGGCTTAGGAGAAAATAGATAGCTTTAAATGCTTATTTAAAAAAAATGAGAATCAATGACCTAAATTTCTATCTTAAATAATAGAAATGAAAAAAAGGAACTAGAAAAGAGAAAATGAAAGTTCAAAAAAATTTTAAAGCAGAAAAAGAGAAGTTAGAGCATAAATCATTGAAATGCAGAATCAATCAATAAAAACCAAAAGGTGTTTGAGAATAAAATTTCAGCCAGACTGCTCAAGAAGAAAAATGACATAAGTTACCAATATCAGAAATCAATGAGGTGACAAACTACAAATAATAAAAGCAAAATAAGGAGATCTACTTTTGGCATAATAACATAAGGAATTCCATGGAATAGCTCCCTAGAGAAACTGGAGAAAATTATTTTTAAACAAACAACCATTTAAAGACTCTGTAAATGGTCCCCAAAGCATACAGTAAATGAAGAAGCATTTTTTAAAAGTCTACTAAAACTCAATAAGAACATCAAGTGTCTGGGATTTGAGCCAAGACTCACTGCCTCCTTCCCTCCTCTAACTCAGCAAGATGGAAACGCCAGTCTAGACCGTGGCAGCCAAGGAAGCAAAACCATACTACCTAAGTTGGAGAAATATCTTTCCAGGAGCAGGATGTTAGCATTTCCCATCCAGCCCCCGACTACCATGCTGCTGAAACCAAGTTCTGGATGAGTGTACCCAAGACACAGGAGTTACCTTTTTTGGAGCAGCACCCACTCATAGGTTGTAGGCTATATCTTGGGTCCAGCACCACTAATACTACTACACTTTTTTTTTTAACACTAACCCTAATGCTAACCCAAATACTATGCTCTTTTTATTACAATCTTAAAATTCCTCACTTCCAATGTGACAGGAAAGCTGTAACATTTCCTCTGCAAAGTGCAATTTGTGAGGAAGTCTTATGAACAGGCCTTAATGGAATGTTTTCTCTAGGAGGATGGAATACAATTTGACTTTAGAACCTTATGAGCCTTCAAAGTTATCTGAAATAGCAAGAACTTCCAGGAAAGTTATTTTCACGTAATTAGTATGAAATATGATACCAAGTTAATTTCTACTGTCTCAGGAGAAAACCCAGAAGTTGTATGACCGTAATATTAAATGCAATTCCAAAGAATATTCCAGCCTATAAGGAATATATTTATTAAGAATACATAAAAACTTCTGATAACCAGTTAAGGACCCTTGAAAAGAACCTATAGAAAATTTGGCAAATTTGTTATTTTCCACCAGGGCAATCTCTGAACTGAAAAGAGAAATCACAAGGAATGACAGAGGTACAAACTTGTTTTTTCTAGAATTTAATATTTTAAAAAAGAAAAATATAAAAGTTATCAAAAAAATCTTAAAGGGTTCATTTTGGGGCTAAATACTAGCACTGAAAGTTTTTTTCTTGTAATTGATTTAAAGTAAAAAGTAAAAATTATGTAAAAAACATAGCAGCTACAGCTGTTCCAATATAAAGCCCACCTGCAAAAAGGCAGGACAAAATGAGCTGACTGAGCAAATATCCACATCATGACCTTAGTAACAGGTTTCAAATGGTTTCAGTTCTCAAGGTCTAAAAGAAGGATCATCTTGCATGCTTAGACTCTACTTCTTCAAGAATCCACTGAATGCCATTCAAAAAACCAGTTAGAGTTTCAGCCTCTGTATCCTGGACCTATGAGCAGATAAGAGAGATCACTGTAAGAAACTGAGTCCAAAATCTTGTGATTAAAAGAAACATTTTTCTAGATATTAACAAAAGAATACAGTTTAAAAAATCCCAATAAACTTTGGGTGAGTCATTCAAATTTTGTCTTCTATGTAACTTAGATAAAAAAATATGATCTTCTCTTATGTCTATAATTTATTACCAATATGAGGCTTATTACGTATCTTAGAACTCAGCTTTGGGAATGGGAAAAACTATCATTTCAATGACTTGTTTGTATCAGAAAAAAAAAAAAAGTCTCCAAAATATCCACTTTGAAAACTAAAACATTTTTGAAAGAATCCAGCTACTCAGATGATAAATGTGATATCCAGTTGCAAAAACGTGTCTTTAAGACTGCCACTCTTCTTGGGGCGCCTGGGTGGCTCAGTCGGTTAAGCGTCAGACTTTGGCTCAGGTCATGATCTCGCGGTTCGTGAGTTCAAGCCCCGCGTCGTGCTCTGTGCTGACAGCTCAGAACCTGGAGCCTGTTTCAGATTCTGTGTCTCCCTCTCTCTCTCTGACCCTCCCCCCGTTCATGCTCTGTCTCTCTATGTCTCAAAAATAAATAAACGTTAAAAAAAAATTTTTTTTAAAGACTGCCACTCTTCTTAATGGTAAGCTAAAACTCCCACCACCCAGGAAGGGACGCCTTTATCAGTTGTTTTCGAACTGTGTTCCAAAGAGTCTTCAGGGCTCCGTGGAAGGTGTAGGGGGAGGAAGGAAGAAAATCCTGTAACTTTTTAAGCATAAGTATTTCCAATTTTAACTTTTCTTTATTTTACCTAGGAGCTTTCATGTAAGGTTTCATTGAAGAAAGGGTTCCATGATTAAAATAAAATTTGGAAAGCAAGAAATAGTAAGACAGAACTTGTATTTTTGATGACCGTTAGAGCATATTACATTCATGTTTAAAAAAAACATGACACCAACGTCAAAAAAAAAAAACCAAAACAATGGCCAACTGATTTACTGTATCTATGGTAGGAAAGGCAAGTAGAGAACAAATTGATCAGGTGAAACAGTGATACCAACTGACTATCTCCCACTGATTAAGCTATTAAAACTAACTTTAGAATGTGATTTCATTAAAGAGAATGAGTAGGAAAGAATAAAATCAAATAGAGAATAGTGAAAAATAAAAATAAGATTTTTCTCACCAGAGAAAGTAAGACCTTACCATCCATGGGTGGTTCAGAAGATTTAGACGCAGCTCATGAGCCAAATAAAAACAAGGCATTCTTTTTACATCTGCTTGAGAAATACAAGATAAAACCAGCATAGGTCTTCCTGCAGATCCAAAAGCTGGATCTGTCATTGCCAAAATACGAGAAAATTCATCTTGCCATTCATGTCCTAGAGAATGTAGTCAAAACCCTTAATTTGCATTACTTATAGTGATTTTTAAAATAAACAAAACAAGGAAATAAAAAAAAATTACCAGGATCCAAACATAATAAAGTGCCTCTATTGCTGTTTATTTACAGCTGTTCATTTACGATCTATCATAAAATTACATTAAGTAGTCTTCAAGGATAGGAATTTTGGTAATATTAGAGGGCAAAAATAGTCACAGTACCATTCAGATGTCTTTACAGTTTGAAAATAAAAATACTTTGATATAGATATTTTCCTCTCACAAATTTTGTAGCTAAAACTACCCTTTCTTTCAAAGGCCTTAGTTTAAACAATTTAAACATATAGTTGAATCCAGCTCTTTATTAAAACTAGCAATCTTTGCCTTTCTTTGGAGTGTATAAATCATTGACATTGTGAGGTAGTCAAAATTCTAAAAGGTCTCCCAATGATTCACACCATTGTATAATCTCTTACCCTTTAAGTGTGGGAGGAATCTAGAATCAGTGATGGGATATCACTGCCCTGAGCAGACTACATGATAAGACAAATATGACTTCAAGAATGAGAGATTATCCTCAGTGAAGCTGACCTAAGAGAAGAGATGAAGTTCTCTTGGTGAGAAAGATTCTGTATTGGCTGAATCTGAAGACAAGAGGGAGTCACAAGGCAAGAAATGAAGATAGCTTCTAAAAGCTGATTCAGCCCCAGCTGACAGTCAGTAAGAAAACAGCTCAGTCCTACAACAGTAAGGAACGGAATTCAGCCAATAATTTCAGTGAGTTAGGAAGCAGATTTTTCCCCAGAGCCACCAGAAAGTGATGCAACCCATCTCACCCTGATTTCAGCCTGTAAAACCCTAAGCTGAGAACCCAACCAGAAGAAGCTGTGCAAACTTCTGATATAGAGAACTATAGGCTAATAAACAGGTGTTGTTTTAAGCACTAGGTTGGAGAGAATTTGTTATATATTAATAGAAAATGAATGAACATTATAATGTGATTATCAACAGGGTCCATTTAAATCTATCATAGATCTCTTAGATTTTTTTACTTGTCCCATCTGTTCTTTGTTCCTTTATCCTACCTTCTTTGAACTGTGTTTTGTAATGATTCCATTTTACCTTAACTACTGACTTATTTAATTGTACCTCTCTCACATTTTTAGTGGTTGCTCAAGGATTTACAATGTACATTTTTAACTTGTAACAGTCTACTTAGTATTATACAACTTTACATATAGGAGAACCTTGTACCAGTGAATTTCCATTTGTTCTCTTCCATGCTGTTTGTATTATTATATATCTTAAAAATATCATATAGCCACAATACATTATTTTTTTTATTTTTTAATGTTTTTTTTTTTTATTTTTGAGAGAGAGAAAGACAGCATGCAAGCAGAGGAGGGGCAGAGAGAAAGGGAGACACAGAATCCAAAGCAGGCTCCAGGCTCTGAGCTGTCAGCACAGAGCCCGACGTGGGGCTCGAACTCACAAGTCATGAGATCATGACCTGAGCTGAAGTCGGACGTTCAACTGACTGAGCCACCCAGGTGCCCCCACGATAATTGTTATTATTTTTCCTTCACATAATTATAAAAAAGTTAAATTAAGGGAAAATATATATATGGATATATATGTATATATGGACATATATATATATGGACATATATACATATGGACATATATATATATATATGTCCATATGTATATATGGAAACAGTGTAGCCATCCCAGGGCTCCTCTTCTTTTTTTTTTTTAAGATCCAATTTTCTATCTGGTATCACAGTCTTCTGCTTGAAGAGCTTTCTTTAATATTTCTTGTAATGCAAATCTGCAGATAATGAACTTTCTCAGGTTTTGTCTGAAAGTCTTGATTCTGTCTTCATTTTTGAAAGGTACCTTTGCTGGATGTAAGTTTTTTCCTGCTTTACAATACTGTAAAGACTTCCCTTCACTGCCTTCAGCAATTCTTTCAGGAATTCTGTGTCTTTATCTTTGGCCCTCTCTATGTATGCTTCCTTTTGCTTTCACTGCCTTCAAGATAATCTTAGTCTTTAGTTTTCATCAGTTTGGCTATAATGTATCTAGATGTATTTTTTACTTATGTATTGTATTTATTTATTTATTTGGAGTTCTCTGAGTATCTTGGATCTATGGTCTGTTGTCTTTTAGTTATTTTGAAATACATTTGGCCAATATCTGTTCAAAAATTTCTTTTTCCTTATTTTATTTCTTCATGTTTTGGGAAGATCAGTTACGTATGAGTTAGATCAGGGACTGGCAATACTACATTCTATGGATCTATTTTTATAAATATAAATTTTTTCTAAAACAGTCATGCCCATTCACTATAAATTCCCTATGGCTACTTTTGCACTTTAACAGCCGAGCTGAGTAACTGTGAGAGATCATATGGCTTATTATACACCTAAAATATTTACTATGTGGCCTCTTAAGAAAAAGTATGCTGACCCCTCAGTTGTTTCCCTTGATGGGTTCCTCCAGTTCTTAGATGCTCCCCACTCCTCTTTTCTCTAGGTTTTAATTTGGATAATTTCAATTAATTTATCTTCAGGTTCACCAAAGGTTTATTTCCTTAAATCTATTAAGGAAACTGTTCACCTGTTTCCCGTTCACCTGTTATATATTCACATTTAGCATTCCCATTTTATGTTTTCATAACTTCCTCCTCCTCTGCTGAAAATCCCTATCTGTTCACACATATTTTCCACTTTTTCCACTAGATCCTTTAACACATTAATCATAGTTATTTCAATGTCCCTGAGAGTGGCAACATCTGGGTCATCTCTGGGTCTGATTCCACTGATTGCTTTGTCTCTGGACAGTGGGTCATTTTTTATTTTTTTGTGTCTTATAATTTTTAATTTAATGTTAAATGTTTTATGTAAAAGAAGAGTAGAGACTGAGGTAAAGAAAATCTATTCCCAGACATGGACATGCTGCTTCTTCTGTTAGGTGACTAATGCAGTGGTTGAGTCCAACCAGTCAGTAGTTGAGCTGGACTTAGCTTTTGTTGCTGTGGTTAACTTCAGTGCATCATAAACTTTAAATTCTTTCGGCAGTTGAGTGGCTACTGCTACCTTGTTCTGAGTGAGGACAATGTATTATATATTCATGCCCTAACTTATTCACAAAAGATTTTGGAGAAAAATTATAATACTTGCTTGTGACCCAGTAATACTCTGATTTTATGCCTAAATAACAATGTGAAGGGCAATTATTCTGAATATGTAGTGAGTGTTAACTAATCTACTTAATTAAATACTCCACCCCACACATCTATCTGGACAACTGAAACAAAGGTAAAAATTTTTCAGTTATCTGCATAAATTATTTGAACAGAACCAGAAGCAGACAAAACATCAATAACAAGTGCAGAAGCATACAGCAAAGAAATACTATGTATAGTATCCAACTTTGATATGCATCAGAATTCTGTAAGTGCTCATTAAAAAAACAGATGCCCAAGAACCAACCCAAATCTATGAATTAAAATCCATCAGAGTAGGAATCAGGCAGGTATGTTTTTAACAAGCTCCCCAAGTGATCCTAATGCACATCAAAGTTTGAAAGCCCACTATTAACAGTAATGGTCATAGAATCACTTTTATTAAATTAACCATCATATGCTTAAAAAGTCACAGTAAAGCCTAAAAATGTCTTATTTGCTTTGCAAAAAAAGAAAAAAAAGAAACGTGCTCTTAAAAAGAAAATAAGATAATGCTTACTTTTATGAGCTTCAGCGTTTGCAACATAGATGAACCCATCAACAACTTCACACACCTTCTGAATTTGAGGAATTACACTATACCGGCTTCCTTGCTGATCATCTCCTTCATTCTGTAGACTGAACATCTTGTTAACAGCACTTGTATGTTCTTCTCTTGCTCTATCTCTTTCCTTTCTATAAGAAAAATGTAAATATAAAACATAAACAGACACTAAACAAGCACCATCCCCCTAAAGTATCGAAGTCCTGATGCCTCAGGTAGGCCACCAAGTAGGCAGCCTTACCTGGTAGTGGAATATAATATCAGGATGTTGAATTTATGTTGGTTGCTCAACTGAAAACTGACTCCTGATCCAATACCTAAAGAAGAAAATTTCAGTTATCAAAACAAGTCATTAATAAATATAGAAAAACATCAGATTGAAAAAAATTACCCAGTGCAAGCAAAATGAGCAACTAAAAAGTCCATGACAAGTTACACACAGCTTTGGAATAAAATGAAATGTTTATGTTGAAGAAAAGATGCCAGTATGCAATTTTCATTTATATGGCAATAAAAATATGGATAAAGAACAAAGAACTGCTAGGCTTAGAGCTTTCCTTCTGTATCATATCAGTAGCAGCTGCATCATAACAGCTACTATCTATCCTCAAGATTCATTTACCAACTTTTATGTTTCTCATTAGTCATATACTCCATGCATACATTCAGTGAAATGGCTTTTTTCTCCTTCTGAAAATGTTTTTAAATTGATGGGGAGTCGGGGCACCTGGGTGGCTCAGTCGGTTGAGCGTCTGACTTCGGCTCAGGTCATGATCTCACAGCTCGTGAGTTTGAGCCCCGCGTCGGGCTCTGCTTACAGCTCAGAGCCTGGAGCCTGCTTCAGATTTTGTGTCTCCCTCTCTCTCTGCCCCTAACCCACTCACATTCTGTCTCGGTCTCTCTCAAAAATAAATAAACATTAAGAAAAAAAAATTTTTTTAAATATATATATATACATATAAATTGATGGGGACTCACCAGTATCACCTCAGAAAATTGAGGAAATATGCAGATACTGAAATTTGGAATTAGATTTGGGTTATAATCTGCATTTGTCACACATTGTCATATTTTGTGAGCCAAAGTTTTGACATCAAAATATAGAAATACATACTTCCTAGAGATACTGTAAGCATTAAATAAGACTGTATATGTAAAACTCCTAGCTAAACACTAGCTTCTTACTACCTTTACCTGAATTATTCAACATTGTCATTTTTCCTTCTTTCTTAACATCTTCCCTTCTTTGGATGTATTAACACTCAGGAGCTGATTCTCCTCTTGCATTATGAAAAGATCCCTCTTTCTTCTATGGCTCTATTTCTTTTTGCTATGTAAATGTCCTTTTAGATCTATTTCTCTCCATCCTCACTCCCTCCTTTTAGTCTAAATTATCATACCTATCACCTGGACTTTTGCAATCACTTTTTACCAGTCTCCTACATCCACTTTTGTCCCCTACTGTCCACTCTTCTGACAGCAACTGGAAAGATGGCTTGAAAATGCCTAATTATTTCTCTTTCCTTCAAAGCCATCGCTCTTCAAAAACAACTTGATATAATCTCACGTTTACTTACCTCTTTAGGACAACTCCACCTTTCATATCATCGATCCATGAATTACAGCCAATCTAGTTACTTAAATAAACCTGCCATGCCATCCTATGTCACCATTCCAGGCAACACATAGGTAGAGATCCTGGTGGCTGAGACTGCAAGCATGACCCTAGTCCCCTGGCCACCAGGTCTGGTACACAAATTCCCCAAAGAGATCCCCAAAGAGATCAAAGAAACAAATTCTACTATATCTCTGATTTTTGTTTTTCTCAGTTTAATTTCCAGAGATTACCCTCTCAATACATCTAACCTCAGCCCAGTATGATCTCCATGCTGTTCTGTACCACCTTGCCAATGACCCATCCCTCTATTCTTCCCTGATCTTGTGGCGTTTGAGGCATAATTAGATTGGCATTTTCAAAACAAACACTTCTGCTGTTGTCTGAAGAATAAAATTAACATTTCATCATCAGCAAATTTCCCCATATCCCCAACCTCTTCTTAAAGTGTTCCACCTCACACAGCCTTATCTGAAACTGGCCTGCCCTTAAATGCTGCTTTTCTTGCAGAAGACTCTCAATTAACAAAATTGCTTATCCTCTCATATCTCAGGACAAAGAGGTGGAGTCAATGTTCTCTTTACTCCTCACTTCCATGTCCTATTACTCACCAGCTCTCTTTGAAACTTCATCTCTTTTTGGACACACCATTCAGCTGCAGGACCATCTCCCCTTCCTCAGCCTCATCATTTATGATATCCATGACATTTAGGATGTCATTTATGACATTTGACAACCCCTTCCTCTAAACATTCACTGAAGATTTCAGCACCTGGTTCACAATATTCCTCTCTATACTCAAAAACTCTCAAGTCCACACAGACACCCTATGATTTCCCAATCTTGATTTCTAACCCAGATCTTACTCTTAAGATCTGGATGCATAGAGTAATCCACAAAGTCATTTGTTCATTCATTCATCAAATATACATGTTGACAGTCTATTACATGCCTGACAGCCAAGAATAAAGCTAGCCTGCCCTAATGCAGCTTTCACACAAGTGGATTGCTTATAGCGGGCATCTCTACTTATATCTCCCAGAGTTATCAAAGTCAGCATACTCCAAAGAGTGGCTGTCATTCTCCCTATACAGATCTCTGTAAAGTTTCTCTTCCTCCTCCTGTGTTTCCTTATCCTAGTGAATGGCACCATCATCCAATATGAAAACCACATCAGAAATACTGCCAATACATAATCAGTCAACACTGTATCCTTCATACTTTCTTCACAGTATTATAGTGGTTTCTTAATGAGTCTCCACATCTTTATAGCCTCTTCTAATCAATTTTCCACTTAGAAGCCAGATCTTTCTCAAATACAATCTTGATCATCTCGCTCTTCTGCTTAAAAATCTTTCGACAGCTCCCAAATGCTTAAGCATGACATACAAGTGTCTTCTCACCTAGCCCCACTGTAGACACACAGAGCTACTTCAAAAGGTCACATGTATCCAGAATTTTGTGCTTTTAGAAATGTAGTGCTCACTGCTCATAATACTTTTACCCTTTTTTTAATGGCCTCTTTTAATTCATCTTAATGACTCAAATAAGGCATCATGTTCAACATGGAGCCTTCTTTGACCCTTATCTTTCTACCCAGGAGGCTAATTATACCATACACGAATCACCTTCATACTTGCCTCTGCCCTTACCTAAACTAAGTATCTTCAGGACAAAGATTGCTGATATTTGTTTTAAATCTCTGCACCTTTAGTATCTAATAGGTGCTCTCAATAAATGAATGAGGAAAGCATAAGCTAGATTATACTGTTAGGTATGTTTATTATATCTCCTGCATGCCAACTAACTTATCGTTTTCATAGAAAGAAGAGGAAAGTATTAATTGAGGTCTTTTTAAAAATTCCAGGGGGCGCCTGGGTGGCGCAGTCGGTTAAGCGTCCGACTTCAGCCAGGTCACGATCTCGCGGTCCGTGAGTTCGAGCCCCGCGTCAGGCTCTGGGCTGATGGCTCGGAGCCTGGAGCCTGTTTCTGATTCTGTGTCTCCCTCTCTCTCTGCCCCTCCCCCGTTCATGCTCTGTCTCTCTCTGTCCCAAAAATAAATAAAACACGTTGAAAAAAAAAAAAAAAATTAAAAAAAAAAAAAATTCCAATATATAGCAAAGTACTTTGCACACAGTAGATGCTGAATGATTTTTGCTGTTAACATTCTTTTAACATATGGTAAATACTGTACAAACATCTTGATAACATATAACTTACTTTCACATAATCTTACATTCTGGATTACACAAACTTGAGAAAATAAAGGAAAGCTCACCTCTTATAAAAAAGTAAATCAATTCTTTCAACCCACTGGGACCAAGGAGGGGGCTCCTATTCACCAAATTACTATTATTTCATTACATCAATGATGTAATTAATTAAAAATTAATTTATTATTCAACATAAGTATCAAGTTCAAAGTGCTTTAGTTATTATATACTATAGATTAACAAGAAAATTACCATCAATCTGCCTCTGAGGCAAGCCAGCTGTTGGGCAAAGCTCCTGAGAAGACATCAAGCTCAACACCAAAGATGTATTCAGTTCTTCCAAACCTGGTCCAAACATAGCAAATCGTGGTTCATTCTGAATGATCAATGAGTGTAAAAATGACGTGACAGCTCCATACATAGGACGGCTAGATTTCAAGGATCTTCTTGTATATGGACAGCACATTTTATAGCTATATAAAATTGTCACAATTAGAAAATCAGGACAGAAAAGAATTTAGGCAGTTATTCATTCAACAATATATAGTTTATTGAGAACCTGCTAGACCCAAGAGATATAATAATTATGTAGTTAGAATCCTCATGGAGGGACATGGAGGACAGATACCATTATAGTATGTATGCTGAATGCCAGACAGGAAAAAACAAAGGCGCTCTGGGAGTAGAAGTGGTCCAGAAGCTGAAAAAGTTTTCCCCAGGAAGTAGTTACTTACTTTCTAATCTTTCATTTAGATTTTTCTCATGGAATACTTGGTCTAACACTTGTTACAGCTGTAAAAAATTCACTACATAGAGTAGTGATTCTCAGCCTTTTTTTGTCATTATGACTCTCAGGCATTTTTGTCATTACAACTGGGGGTCAGCGGGTGGTGCTACTGGTATCTAGTGGACAGAGGTAAAGGATGCTGCTAAACATCCTACAGTGCACAGGACAACTGGTCTAAACACCTGGTCTGAAATGTCAGTAGTGCCAAGATTGAAAAAACCGCACACTAAAGATAAACTACGTGGATAGTTAGCATAAGTATCTCTAGATGTAAAAAAAAAAAAAAAAAAAGAAAAAGAAAAAAATCACTAAGTCCACCAATATAACCAAATTTCTTTTTTTTTTAATTTTTTTTCATGCTTACTTATTTTTGAGAGAGAGAGAGAGAGAGAGAGAGCGAGTGTGAGTGGGGTAGGGCAGAGAGAGAGGGATACACAGAATCCAAAGCAGGCTCCAGGCTCTGAGCTGTCAGCACAGAGCCCAACGTGGGGCTCGAACCCATGAACCTTAAGATCGTAACTTGAGCCGAAGTCAGACACTTAACCAACTGAGCCACCCAGGTACCCCTAATCAAATTTCTTAAGTACTCTTATTAACAGCCTCTAATGGAACAGTTTAAAAAGTGTTAGATATACACAGAAGCTCAAATGTTCCTTACGGATAACCTAGCCAACTAAGAATCATGTGAAAAAAACAACTGTTTCTTTCAATAGCTATAAATTTCTAAATTAGCAAGTCTACATGTTAGCAAAAATTAAAACGTAGTACCCAAATAAAAATAAAACCTAAATCCCTTTAACTAAATCAAGCTGGTTGAGACAGTCACTAACCTAACAAGATAATGATCTTTATTTAGGAACCTTGTAATTCAAGAAGGAAAAAAAAAAAATCTACTTTGAGGCTAGGTAGATCTAGCCAAACCTTACCACTTTATTTATATAAGCCACTTACAGTCTAAACTTAAGTTTTCATCTGCATTATTTAAGCAATAACAATTAACCCAGGGTTGTATGGATCAGAAATTAATTTATAGATTTAAGAAACAAAACAAATGAACAAAACAAAAGAGACCAAAAAAAACCAAAAACAGACTTTTAAATACGGAGAACAAACTGGTAGTTGACAGATGAGAGGTTGGTAGGGAGATGAGTGATATAAAAGGTGTTAAGAGTACACATATCAAGATGAGCCCTGAAAAGTGCATAGAATTGTTGAATCATTATATTATACACCTGAAACTAACATAACACTGTATGTTAATTATACTTCAATAAAAAAAAAAACACTTTATATGATCATGAATGGTAGTTACTATGACTATTACTATTCCTGGGGAAAATTTGGTTCCACAGCATGATATACTTGTTGTGGGACAACGTAGAAATAACAACTAGCAAGTGAGAGTACAGTAGCACTTATTGAAATTATATATAACATAACACATACATTTTAATCAAGTAGCTTCACAAGACTTAGCATCTGCATTAGAATAAGGAAAGATACGAATACCTTAAATAAAATATGAAAAAAATACTATAGCTACTAAAATCTTTACCTAAAACACAAATATCTTTTAATTTTATTTACCATGCCTTAAATGTGGGGCCCTCAATAAAGGAGGTTATATCCAGACCCAATGACATTATATGCTTAATGCAGCATGATAGGATTCCAACCAGAACAGTCTCTTATAAGCTATATGACCTTAGGCAAATCCATAACCATTTTGAACCTCAATTCCACATCTGTAACACAAGGATAATACCTTCTTTATTGCGTGAAAATCATGTTAAGTAAACATACAAAGAGCACCCCTCATAGAATCCAATGCATTACAATTGTTCAAGAACATTAATTCTCTCAGCTACACGATATTTAAAAGTGTCAGTGCTTTTGGATAACAAAATCTTACTTCCCAGAATCTTGAGAATGTTGTTCTTTCCTGCTAAAGAACTGGTCTCTAATTGCTAATCATTCTTTCTCTGGACACAGAAAAGTATTTATCATTTAACAAAATAACAAGTATTCTATAGATAATGAAAATTTTAACAAGTGTTTTACTTCTTGGCATATGAACTATCTACAATTATTGAAACAGTCTAGAGTCAGGCACCACAGGCAAATAACAACATGTGAAAAACGAAAGGGTCCTATGAAGGAAGTCATTTAACTTAATCCTCAATTTTTAAAAAAGACACTTAGACCCAAATTCCATGAAACAAATTAGTGGCAGAGCCAAGATTAATTTACACTATTGACTCGTAATATAGTCAAATATAATATCTTCTTTTTAATTCATAAAACTAGATACTCACACTGCCATGTAGTCAAAAAATGCACCATCAGTGACCTCAGATATAGGCTTTTTTAAGATTTCTAGATCTGGAAGAGACTTCCAGTCAACAGAAGACCAAGAAGGAAGATCCTGCAGCAGAAAATATCTCCACAGAATTGGATCTCGTACAGTTTCATTCCAATAATGGCTTGTACTTCCCAACTGACACAGATCATGAGGTGAAAGAAATGACAAAATATATAGCTGTACGTCAATCTGAAATGGAAACAGCAAACAGGTAAAAGGCATGAAAAACGTTATCTTGGAAAATTGTTTTCTGATAATAAATTATAAAATTTATTTTATTATACTAGGAAACCAAAGGTCAACCAAAGAGTTTGTCTTTTTAATGATTATATCATGATAAATTACAAAACTTGTAAAGAATTATACTAGATAACCAAAGATCGGTGTGTCAGTATTCTTAATGAAATCTACTATTTGGAAGTTAATTTCCTGCCACCAAAAGAGAAACGTAACTGAACACTTAATTTTTGACACACCGAAACATTCATTTTTCAAGCAAAATAACCAGATTCTTAATTTCTCACGGATATTTTGCCACACCGTTCACTTGAACAAACTACTTAAGGAAATAATCTAGCCTTCAACATAAAATCTTTATGAAGCTGACAAACTTCTGATCTTGTCATTAGAGCAAATCAAAGAATAAATCTGTCATCTGAGTGCCTCCATAAAATCTATTATTTCCAAGAACCCCTATAAAAGGGAGACCCTTGGAGGCATTCTAAGCCTGCAGTTTTCAATTTCTGATAGATGTCACAGGCAGGTGTCAAGAGTTCAGCCGAGATACAGAGTTTAATAATTTCGAAGAAAATTTTTCGTCTCTCCATTTTCCCATCTGCCTGAAGAGTTTAACAATAAATGAGGTGTATAATTCTTGTGGCCTGTCGCCCCTCGAGGCGCCTGTAACTTCTTCTCAATGAAGTGTGAGGGTCGGTGCTTGAAACACGCGGTGGGAGAAGAACCACAGCGTCATAGCCGAGTGTTTCCGGGGGGGGGGGGGGGGTCCCCCAGGGGTTCTGGACCCTGAACCTGAGGTGAGAGCCGCTGAGAACACAGTCGCTGAAGGCTTCCCCAGGCTACCCACAAAGTCTGGCGTGGTCTCCTCTTTTCCTGAATGACGTCAGGGCGTTCCAGTATCAAAACTCGCTTTGCGGGGTTGAAGACCTGAGGATGACCCGGCCGGTTAGCGGGGCGCCCCCTCTGCGGTGAGTTCCGCCGCGACCATCGGTCCCGCGGCGGAGGACCAAAGGTCAACGCCTCGGCGTCTCTGCTCTACCGTTATTCCCAGGTGACGACACGGCCCGGAATGGCTGCAGGACGGGACAGACCCAGGCCCGGGCGCGGCGAGGCCCCCAAGGCCGCCCGAGCGGGGCGCCCCTCCCGGCCCGGCCCCGCGGTCCTCCGCGTCCGGTGGCCGCCACTCACCGGCAGCCGCGTCAGGGTACTGGCCTCCTCGTCCGCCTCCTCTTGGGAGGCCCTCGGCGCTGCCCGCTCCTTGCCCACCGACTGCCAGAAGTTCCTCCAGCCGCTGAGGATGGCGGCCTCCAGCCGGCTCCAGTCGCTGTGGTGCGGCGGCGGGGCGCTGCCTCCGCTGCGGGGCTCGCTTCCCGCCATGGCCGCCGACGCCGCACGTGACGCGCCGCAGGGTCACGCGCTGCGCGTCCTCCTCCGGGCGGCTGGCCACCCGCCCCGCACCTCCCGTCTCGCCCCTGCCACGTCTCCCCGCGGGCAGCCTCCGCACCCGGAAGGGACTCGAGATGTGGCCCAGTCAGGTGCCGTCTCGAGTGGAGCCCGAAGCACCGCTCACTGCCCCATTCACTTCAGACCTCAGCCTTGCTAACCTCACTCGGTCCCATGAAATCTCTTGGCCCTTTGTAACTTGGTTACTTCACCCAAAGACGTTCTGTCTGGGACCCGTTTACACTTCATCTGGGCCTAGGTGATCCCTATTTATTCAATAGATTGCCCTCCTCCGCTGTCTTAGGCATAATAACCAGTTGCTTCCTTCTCAGCACTGCCGTGCCAGGCGTGGAGGTTTTTTCTAATTGTTTTTCAGTCTCCGATTTACTGTTTGTGTTCTTGGGGATTGGCAGAAATGAGAGTAGAGAGGTGGCCAGGGGACTCATCATGAAAGACCTTATGCCAAAGTGAGGAGTCTGTATTCTCTACTTAAAAATATAGGTACATTAAAAAATTCCTGAAGGTAGGCATCTCACAAAAGGGCAGCAACATAGGGCCAGAATAAGAGAAGCCAGATACAGTACTGTTGAAATCCTGCTAGTGTTGTTGTTTTTTTATCTGTCAAAACAGTTATCCATTTTACTCACCTTGTCCAGCCTTACTTTGAAAGGGCTTTAAGAAACTATGCCATAGGCCACATTACAAGGTAATAACAAAAATTTAACTGAGTAATTTAAAAGATCAAATTGTCTTTATTGCCCAATTCATGAATACGAAAGCATCCCATCTAGCAAAAAGAAAGGAGCTCTCTTGAGCTGCAGGAAAAGGAAGGTTTTTAAAAGGCAGAAGTGGGGCGGTGGTGGTGCCCGGCTGGCTGAGTCAGTGGTGCATGAGACTCTCGATCTTGGGTGTAGAGAATAAACAAAAACTATTAAAGGCAAAAAAAAAAAAAAAAAAAGGAAAAAAAGGAAATTATTGGCAAAAAGTACACTGTTGTAGACAAGGTCACTCTCCTAAGGGGAATGGAAGAGGTCTATCAGTAAATTTCCTAGTCCTGACCAGGGATTCCTTGTTGACTGGTTAAAGGTTACATTCCTCAGGTGGCTGAAACTGCAGGTAGGTTAGGTATTATGGTTTTGGTTTGCTGAAGTGGGGCCCTTAAAATAAGAGATTCCATCTGGGGCCTGTGGTTTTCTTTTCAACAAGGGTAACCTATTATATTGAACTGACTATGGTCTCTATTGATAAGGACACAAATACTACTGTGTCATTCATTTTCAAATAGATTACTTCAATCTAATCCAAAAAATACTTTGCTTAAAAGCTAGATCTCGGTTCCTTAAAGGATTATTTCAATCTAAAGTAATAAATACATAATTTTAAGGCTCTAGGACAGAGCGTGAGTCGGGGAGGACCAGAGAGAGAGGGAGACAGAATCCAAAGCAGGTCCCAGGCTCTGAGCTGTCAGCACAGAGCCCAACGCGGGGCTCGAACCCAGTAACAGTGAGATCATAACCTGAGCTGAAGCCGGACGCTCAACTGACTGAGCCACGCAGGCACCCCATGGGTTATAATTTTTTAATTGTGAAAATTATTAGAGTTAATAATGTAATCCCATGTGTCCACTAGCTGATTCAGGTTACCAGTTTATCTTGCTCCATCACCGTCTCCACCCAACGCACACATCCCCAAATCGAGATTATTCTTAAGCAAATCCCAGATATATCATTTCATCCCTAAATATCTCAGTATATGTCTCTAAAAATTAAGGTAACTTTTAAGAAACATTGTACCATCATCACTGTACCATTATCACCTTTCTTTAAAATCACCAAATACTTGGGCAGGGCTTAACTTCCTCACCTGCCTCAAATATATATACTTATTTAATTTATATTTTGCAATTGGCTTTTTAAAATCATGACCCAAACAAGATCCACATGTTACATTTGGTAGACATATTCCTAAAACCTGTTCATTCTATAGGTTCCCTCTCCTTTATTTTTCCTGGCAACTGTTAAAGAAACTAGGTTGGTCTTTCTGGACTTCAGGATCACATTCTGGACTTTCTTGGAAGGCATGATCAAATTTAGATAGGTTTTGTAAAATATTTCTAAGTGGTATTGTGTACTCAAATTGTCATTCTCATTTTCTAATGTTCAAACTGATCAATGGTTTCCAAATTCTGATCCATTTATTATCAAGTTCCTCATAAGCTTTTCATCTCAAGGATTTAGGAGTTATCAATGATTATTGTTTACAAGTTTTAAAGTATTACTATTCTAATTTTATGATCTCTTTGATTAGATGATTAAATAAAAGTTGTCTCTCATCAACTATTTGATTGTCCCGCCCATGATAATGACTCAGCCGTTATCTCCAGGGAGCTGTGGTTCTTTTTTTTTTTTTTTTTTAAGTTTAGTTATATATGGGGTTGGGGGGGAGGCAGAGAGAGAGAGAGAGAGAGAGAGAGAGAGAGAGAGAGAGAGAGAGAGAGATTGAATCCCAAGGGGCTCAAACTCACAAACTGTGAGATCATTACCTGAGCTGAAAACAAAAGTCAGATGCTTAACCAACAGAGCCACCCAGGTGACCCAGAGCCCTGGTTTATTTTAATGGGAAATGGTATTTGGACATTATTTGGTGGTCTTTATGTAGAGAAAATAAGAGTTCATGCTGTTAATTTCTATTCAACTTCAGAATTACAGAATTTTTACTTACCTTCTTTGATTCCAATTTAGTCTCTTTTCCCTTACACTGAGAATCCACATTTCTAATGATATCAGCAGAGTTATTAATACTATAATTACTGAGGAGTTTGATTTCTTCACAGCCCTTGGGGATATCCACTAGGGGAATGCAAATTATTGTTCTTTAAAAATAATTGAAATATTCCTGTGTAGTTAAGCCACCAACTTGAAGCACAATACAGCTCATTTGTTGTATTTTGCTTTGGAATTTTAGGAGTTGCTTTTAATTTTGATGTAATCTTGCTTTGTAAAAATGTAGTACATGCTCCAAAGTCAAATGTACAAAACTTAAGGTATATTCAGAAGTCTAGCTTCCATCCTGGTCCCCTCCATCTGGTACCTCTCTCCATACCTCCCACCAGAAGTACCTTTTTTTTTTTTAAATTTTTAAATAAAAAAAAAATGTATATATATATATATATATATATATATATATATATAAGCAAACAAGGTTATACACACATATTTATTCCCTTTCTTAAATAGTACTATATACTCTTTTCCACCTTGTTTTTCACTTAAGATGACTCCATAGCATTATACAGAAATATTTGCTTTTGCTTCTTATAGCTACATACCATTCAATCATGTGGATTTCCCAGCTTAATCTATTTTTTAAACAGGATATTAAATAATAGATGAAATATTAGATGACTAATATTTCATTAAATGCCTCTGACTTGTCAGTTCAGTGTGACCTAAAGGTACTAGAAGCCAAGTCAATCAAGCTGATAGGTAAATGTTGATGTTGGTATACAGGGATATATATATATACATTGTGAGACTGGGGCTGAAAAATTTCTGAAAATTGTAGGTTTCCTTCTAGCCATATCTAAAACAAACATTTGAAATGTCTATCTAGCCAGTAATTTCTTCTCTGAAACTTGCTTTCCATTTAGAAAGGTCAGCACCACTTGAACTGACAAGGCAGTGAGTGAGTGCTCACTGGCCAGAACAAGAGTTTGTCACTCAATTATCCTGGCTGGTAAGTATATTTTCAGCATGATGAACTGATACACAAAACTAGACTTAAAGAAAATAATAAAAACTAGTCTTTTGAGCTCTTAGGATGTGCTAAGCATTAAACTAAGCAACTTCGAACATTAATTCATTTAATCTCCAATAACCTGTGATGTAGGTACTAATAGTGCTCCTTTGTTAAATAATAGGATATTAAGGTACAGAAAGTTTAAGTAATTTATGTGAAGCCACAAAGCTAGGACACGACAGGGCTAATATTTAACCTCAGATCTCTGGCTCCAGAGCCCATATTCCTAACCAATATACTATACTGTATGACATTTATTAGAACCATAAGAAATAATGTTCAGATGTCAAAGTAAACTGAGACAATGAAAGTTTTCATTCTGATACAACACTCAGATATAAAATAAAGACCAAGGTACAAATATGGGAATATGGTTTTATTAAAAAAAATTTATATGCTCCAAAACATTTTACTTGGAAATCTTCACTACAAGTAAGAGAACAAAAAACAATAAAGAACTTCAGCATGAATACATATCACATACTTATTTATGGATAGAGTAAATGCATTTTAATACAATACTTCCTAACATGTTATCTCATACTGTGTTAAAAATAATACAAGGAAGTGACACTAGAGAACTACAGAATCCTGGATTCTGTTGCAGATAAGGTATCCTTATTAGAGCCAAAAAAGGAGCCCTCGTAGGTGGCAAGAGAAAAGTGCCAACCCATCCAAAACTAGCATGTTATCCAGTTGTGTGTTTTTAAGAATGCCATTAAAATGAAGCTGAGAATACGTTTAGATACAGTTCCCACTTCAAAGAACATCACAGAACCCACAGTGGGAGGGTAAAGATAGGAATGTAATTTTATTGTGGAGTTTTAGCCACAACCCTCACTCACTTCACTCTACTGTATGCAAAGGTATGAGGGAAAGTCTTGTCATGATTTGAAACTTAATCAGCATCAAACAATTCATAATAGCCAGGAACCCTATAAATGCCACAAAGCAGATAGGCCTTTAAGTTTCAAAGCTTACTTTGAAACTTAACTACTTAACATAAAAAAATTCACACTGCAAAAGAAACACACAAATTTAAGGATTATAAAAAAAAAATCCTTTAAACAGTTTTAGTAACAATCAGAGAACTCAAAATGGAGAGAAACCCCCCATGTAATAACACAACAAGGCCTTTAGGTTCTCACTCACTCATTAGTAAAGCCCACAATGGAAAACGTCTTAAATGTAATCGAAGGAAAAAGGTCTTACGTAGTGACTGACTCGTTCCTTAATTCTGTATCAGAACTTCCATAAGAAAGAAACTTTATGAATGTACTGAATGTGCAGCAAGGCATTTAACCAAAGGGAGAGAATTTGAAGATGCTAATGCTAGATAGGCATGCCTTCCCAACCACCATACATAAAACAGCACTCCTCTCCAGAGTCACACAAGCCCTTTACCCTGCTTTATTCTTCATAGCACTAACCACTTAATACACGATACATTTATTTCTTAAAATGTGTTAACTTCCTCCACTGGAATATAAACCCCCAAAAATGATGCTTTACAAAGCTATATCATCAATGCCTAAGATGAAACCTGGCATGTAGTAGGCACATAATAATTGTTGATGAGGGAATTATAGTGCCTTGCTGATGTAGAGTGTTTGTTATCTTGAAGATACTTCACTTAAATGAAATAAAATTTACTTAGGTTTAACACATACATACAAAAATCTGTTGTTCATTGTTTTGTAATACACCCTAGTAAAAAGCACTGTAAGCGTTATGGTCTACAGATCATTCTCCAATTATGTGGGGGATGGAAAAGTTGTATAAAAAGCACCCAGTAGCACCCTCATAACTACACCAGCCAGTGAGAGACCCAAGTGGTTCCCAAGGGTCGTAAAGGCGAAATGGAAGTTCCCATTTCTGAAGAGAAAGTTATGGTTTTCTCAGGTTCCAAATCTACATAATACTTTACTTCTCTGAGAACTAATTTCTTATTTGCCTTATTAACCACTGGTGTAGAGGGCATGGCAGTTTGGAATCCAATAGCAGCAACCCTTTTGTGCAGAGTTCGGCACTTAAGAACCATGTCTCTTATTAATTTAAAAAAAAAAAAAGGCAAAAAACCCCACAAAACAAAACCAAAAAACATTACTAAGGGTCTACCATTCATTAAGCACAATGTATTAAGATACATTTTTTAAATATGGAGTTCACCAACGCATAAGGAAAAGAACTATAAAGCAGTGTTACCTGTTTGATAACATGGGAAGGAACATTAAGGGAGCAGAAGCAAAGGAACATTTGACTGAAAAGGGCTGAAAAAACCTTATGGATCCAGTATCACTGGAGCTGAGTCCTAAAGTCCTAAGCTTCACCTGGCCACAAAGAAGGGCAAAGCATTCCCGGCAGAAGTAATGAGATCTGCAGAGTACTGAGGGGACCCCAATGGGAAAGGAACTGAAGTATTTGCAATTGATCATCATGCTCCAAAAGGTGGGGGTAAGGGGGCGTGTGGTTCTAAAACCATACTAAAAATGATCTAAATTTTTATACTTAGAAAGCACAAAGGTATTTTTGTAGTAAAACTGGTTAAAAAAGCTATATTAAATAAAAATCTCTGTTGCTTAAGGATAAGCAAGGAGACAGGGGCAGGGATAGGGAGAGATTTTCCTTATACCAAGATGTTCTATCAGAATGTTTATCAAAAAGCAGCCTGGGTTGTAAATGCTGAGGAACACTGAACTAGAACATGATAACATGGGATGCACTGCAGAGAGAAAACTGGGGAGGTAGACAGAAACTAGATTGTGGCATTCTTTGTTGCCTTGCTCTGTGAAAGACCAAAAAAAGAAAAAAAAAAAAAAAAAAAAGAAAGAAAGAAAGAAAAAACATGAACCAAAAAGGATTTTAAACAAAAGATGAGGGTTAGTTGTTTGGACATACTGAATTACCAAAATTGTGTGAGTGAAGATATTTAATAGGCAGTTAGAAAGAAGGCTCAGAGAGCAGGAGAAGCTGGGATTTGAGTTGCAAGTCTAGAAGTCAGCCTAACATTATAGCTGTCACAAGCAGCCAGGGCTATGAATGACATCACCTAAGAGTATTTAAAGTTTAAAAAAAAAAAAAAAAGAGCGAGAGTGAGATTGGGAGGGAGGGAGAGAAGGAAAGGGGGGGGGAGGGGAAAAAGAAAACAGACCTTCAGGGAAGAGCAATATCTAAGGGACAAGCAGGAAAAAAAAAGAAGCTCCAGGGGAAATGAGGAGAGGTGGAGATCAGCTTTAGACAGGAAGCAGGTGACCTCTTTTCTTCTAAAAATGGGGAAAATGAGTACGGCAAAGCTGGGAAATAGAAATTAAACTCCTCATAGTCTGAATTTTCTGTAAGAGCGGACCAAGTGCCATATGCTAAGGGAGGAGATAGAGGACATGAAAAAAGTAGTGAGGTTTAGATTAGCCACCAAGAGAAAAGGAGAGGAGCCACAGCAGGAACAAACAAGAGGCTTATACTGAGGGCTCTTCTAAAGTCGAAGGTGAGACACTCATAGGGATTACACCTTGAAGGGTTACATGAACTTCACATGGGACACAGCATTCCAGAAAAGGTGGGTGACAGGATAAATTCAATGGTGAGATGTGCAGAATGGTTACACTGAAGGACAAGAGGACAACGGACTTGAAGGGGCTGTGGAGAGCACTTCAACTGGTGACCCTTATAAAGCTGAAGCTGGAGGAAAGGAAGAAAATCTGAAACGGCCTGATGGTTTAGGAGAAAGAGGAACAGTCAAGAGGAGAAGGCTGTAAAGAAGCTAGAGATAGAATAGAAATACAGGGGGGCACCTGGGTGGCTCAGTCGGTTAAGCGTCTGACTTCAGCTCAGGTCACGATCTCGCGGTCCGTGGGTTCGAGCCCCATGTCTGGCTCTGGGCTGATGGCTCAGAGCCTGGAGCCTGCTTCTGATTCTGTGTCTCCCTCTCTCTCTGCCCCTCCCCCGTTCATGCTCTGTCTCTCTCTGTCTCAAAAATAAATAAACGTTAAAAAAAAAATTAAAAAAAAAAAAAGAATAGAAATACAGGGAAAGAAAAATCAACAAAAATGAGGAAGTGAAAAAGCTGGAAAGATAGAAATTGTTATCGGTTACTGCAATTTAAGATTTCAGAAAGAGAACACAAGATGGTGATTTTCATTCAAGGTGTAGCTATGGGAGTAAGCTCTTGGAATGTGATGAAGTCACTGGCACAGAAGTCAAGGATATCAGCAAGGTATTAGACAGATCATCCCAAGAAGACAAGAGGAGTTGAGGTAGACAGAAATACTGTAAGCAAGATAGAAAGTTAGGTTCTCTGGCCATCTCTATTATTAAAGACAAGAATATTAAAATTTCAATACATCCAAAAAGGTGTGCTCTAAACACATATGAGCTAATGATGGACTAACCTAAATTGGTTTCACCTTCATTACTCATTTGATAAGCCATCCATTTTCTTTTAACAAAACAGGAAAATCATTTGAAAATGGTTATATAAAGCCCAATAGCATAAAATTTTTTAATTCTATTAGTAATACATGGTGAAAAAAAATCGAACAATTCTCTTGTGGCATTGCATTATTTATCTTATTCTGGAAATGGGAGTCTAAATACTGTAATCTTCTATTTTGCCCATTTTTTATCCATCTAAAGCAATGAGGTGACTTGATTTTAATCGCTGAAGCGTAGCTTCAAGATAGACCTAAAAATAATCTGAAGATATTTAAAGTGGTCAATTTTATGTCACAATATTAAAAAAAGAAACCTAAAGTAATAAAAAAATTCTAAAAAGCTAAACTGGATTACTACTTAGTATTAGTTACAGGATGGCTGAATTAAAATTACATGCCATCTTAGAAATTAAAGAATTGTTCCTTCATAGATTTAAAAATATGTAATGAAAGATGGCGATGGCATTTAAAAATAGGTAACCCTGCTGGTTATCTTTACATAGTGTAACATTCTTAAGCTCAGTGTCAATATGTCTTCTTTTCTGGAACTTTTTCCATTTCACGGGTTGTTTTGTTCTTCTGTTTCAAAAAGAATAGCTGAACTTACTGGTTGGTATGATGCTGAAAGAAGTTTAAAATTTGTTTTGCATTTGCTGTATTCCATTCTTGTTCTTTCAGGGGTCCTTCGCACACAGATACATACTTTTTCAAAATTTTTTCTCCTACTTCTCGGAAATCCAAGGGTTCTTTCTGTGTCGTGTAGCTTGCTCCGGAAACACCACTATCCACTTCATGATTTTCTGGCTGTTGATCTGCACAATGCTTCAATCCCCAGTAACACATTTCTCCGCTGTACATCATAGCCAGCAAATGAATGTCACTAAATATTCCTGGGAAAATCATTTAGGTTGAGAGATTAGAATTTAAATATTTAAAAAGAAACCTTGGTTATTAAAACTCTAATAAATTCCTTTTATGTCATTAAGCATTTTTCCTTCTCATTTCAGTTACACTAGAAAAGCCAAATGATCACTAATATAATCCTCATTTAATTTGCATTTCTATCTCTATTTTACCTATAAAAGAGGTCCATCACTCCCAACCCCCTAAAAAACAGTTTGTCAGAGATTTTTTTTAAAGAATCATTTAGGTCACTGTGTTCTTAAGTTCTAAAGTTGGGTAAATTATCACTAAGATCTGGCCACAAAAATATTTTGAATTCATGTAGAACTTTTAAAATTAATATTAAGGATTATTCAGAATTATGTTTAATATTGGCTAATAAAATATTAAAAAATAATTAGATGGGAATGCAAGCTGGTGCAGCCACTCTGGAAAACAGTATGGAGGTTCCTCAAAAAACTAAAAATAGAACTACCCTACGACCCAGCAATTACACTACTAGGCATTTATCCAAGGGATACAGGTGTGCTGTTTTGAAGGGACACATGCACCCCAACGTTTATAGCAACACTATCAACAATAGCCAAAGTATGGAAAGAGCCCAAATGTCCATCAATGGATGAATGGATAAAGAAGATGTGGTATATATATACAATGGAGTATTACTCGGCAATCAAAAAGAATGAAATCTTGCCATTTGTAACTACATGGATGGAACTAAAGGGTATTATGCTAAGCGAAATTAGTCAGAGAAAGAAAAATCATATGACTTCACTCATATGAGGACTTTAAGAGACAAAACAGATGAACATAAGGGAAGGGAAACAAAAATAATATAAAAACAGGGAGGGGGACAAAACAGAAGAGACTCAAATACGGAGAACAAACTGAGGGTTACTGGAGGGATCATGGGAGGGGGGGATAAGCTAAATGGGTAAGGGGCACTAAGGAATCTACTCCTGAAATCATTGTTGCACCATATGCTAACCAATTTGGATGCAAATTTTTTTTTTTAATTTAAAATAAATAAATAAATAAATAAATAAATAAATAGCCCCTGGGTGGCTAGTCGGTTAAGCATCTGACTTCAGCTCACATCATGATCTCCCAGTCCATGAGTTCGAGCCCTGCATCGGGCCCTGTGCTGACAGCTCAGAGCCTGGAGCCCACTTCGGATTCTATGTCTCCCTCTCTCTCTGTTCCTACCCTGCTCGTGCTCTGTCTCTCTCTGTCTCAAAAATAAATAAACATTAAAAAATTAAAATAAATAAATAAAATAAAATAAAATAAAATAAAATAAAATAAAATCTCTAAGATCCTTCCTAAGTCTAAAATAAAATTTTCACACTTACAGAATACTAAGAACTAATTTTCAAAACCATAGTATGTATAAAAATATACAGATTTAAGTATACAAAAACTATCATGTCAAAACACTTACATTGTTTTCATTTTTGAATAAATGTTTTAAGTGAAGAAAAAAAATTAGAACCTCTCTGATGGGGTATCAGGAGTAATTCAGCCAGGTAGGCTTCCTGGCTCCTAACCTACATCTTGAGAGAGATGAAGTAGGGAGGAACAAACTGCTTTAGATGAGAACAAGAAGCCAACACCAGAAGAGTACCTAGCCCTGTGGCAAAAGTGCTATGGAGTGGATGTTGTTTTCTTTTTTTTTTTTCCTGGAAAAAAGAGACCCTATCTGTCCCTTTTGATTCTCCTGTGGAAGAAGTAGTGGAAGCTAGGGGCTAATGCAATCAAATTATGATTTAAGAGAAGACACTAGTACCACAAACATCCTGAAGAGAAAATTCCAGGCTGTAAGAGTATACTACCCTATGACTAGAAATGAGAGAATAAGAGAAATTGGTGACTCTTGCTACTTTCTTTGGTTCCAAATAGGCTTTCGTGCCCATCCCTACTTTTTCTTTTACATCAATCCATATTGGTGGGTGAGGAGATTTTAGGAAGGCCACTGTCAATGCAGCTAATCAGTTTACTAGTTATCCGCAAGAAATACTTCCTACAAATAAACCAAAACACCATGTTTGTCAAAACAGGCCCACTGGAGGAGCATTTGGTATTTGCAATTTTTAGGACAGCTACGTGCCTGAATTAACTGAAAATAACAACTTTCAGTAGCTTAAATCATGCTGCTTTTTCTAAGCAGTGTTTTCAAATAAAATGGAAAAACCTACAAAAGCTAACAAAGAAAAAAGGATAATTAAAATATACTTATAAAATTGAAATACAGAATTTTCCCTAAGTTTTCTTCTTCTCCGTATTTGATTTCTCCCCATCAAAATTTCAGATGAAGTAAAAAGAAAGTTTACACATATAATCTAATGTCACTTGCCAGCTATGTGACCTTCAACACATCTTCTGGCTTATCATGACATCAGTTCCTCCACTTACAAAGAGATGGCAAAAATAAGTGGTTCTTCCCTCCCATACCTCAGTCTAAAACCCAAATGATGCTCTATATCCAGTTCCTAATATTTTCAGGTGGATAGATATGATAGGAACTAACATTTGCCACCCAGTATTCATTCTTCCCTTCTTTCTTAGTTAAGAGACAATTTTATTTGGGATGGCAATGTATCAGGTGACGGGCTATACTGTAATCCCAGGTTCCCTTGTAGCTGTTTGAAGCCATGTGATTAAATTATTGCCAGTGAAATGTAGGTGGAAGTTTTAAGTGTCAGAAACTTCTAAGAAGGTTTTCCAAAGGAGCAGTGTTGACTGAAAGAAACATCTTTTTGCCATTCCTATAGACTGAAACACAGGTGAGACGAAAAGACCTCCAGAAGCATGTTGAGACACTGAAAATGCAATATCCTCAACAGAGGTGCATGTTGCACAACTCTGGGAAGTACTATTTACATGTATTATGTATAAATGCCTCCCTCTGAAGCTGTAAGGCTGTAGTTCTGAAGATGATGGAGGAAAAAGGTAGGATCCTGATAGGAATCACCATAATCAGCTCTGGTTTTGGTTGTTGTTTTTTTTCTCAGTGTTTATTTATTTTTGAGAGAGAGTGCAAGTGAGGGAAGGGCAGAGACAGAGAGAGAGAGAGACACAGAATCTGACGCAGGCTCCAGGCTCCAAGTTGAGCTGTCAGCACAGAACCCAACATGAGGCTTGAACCCAGGAACCGTGAGATCATGACCTGAGCAGAAGTCGGACGTTCAACTGACTAAGCCACCCATGTGCCCCTTAAGACCATTTTTATGTGAAAGAGCAGTAAATTTCTACTTGTTTAAAAGTTACTTCCGGGGCACCTGGGTGGCTCAGTCGGATAGGATCCAACTCTTGATTTAGGCTCAGGTCATGATTTCAAGGTTTGTGAGTTCAAGGCCCAAGTCGGGCTCTATGCTGACAGTGCAGAGTCTGCTTAGGATTCTCTCTCTCCCTTTCTCTCTGACCCTCCCCAGCTTGCATGCATGGCTCTCTCTCTCTCTCTCTCTCTCTCTCTCAAAATAAATAAACTTAAAAAAAGTTATTTCCAGTCTGTTTCAAGTAGCCGAATCTAGTGCCTAATTGGGCTAATTGGGGATATGAAATAAAAGCAGCATGACATATAATTCTTTCAAAGTTACTATAAAGGGAATAGCAGTATTTTTTATTTTTTACATGAGAAGATATTTAAAAGCCCTTTTATTATTTTTTGGTATATAATGTACCTTGAAATTCATTTAAAACAGAATAAAGTCTAGTAAACGTAA
This sequence comes from Panthera pardus, assembly GCF_024362965.1. NCBI lineage: Eukaryota > Metazoa > Chordata > Mammalia > Carnivora > Felidae > Panthera > Panthera pardus. The sequence continues at coordinate 33,733,671 of NW_026526765.1, read as the reverse complement.
AAATTAAGAAAAAAAAAAACCTTTAAAACAGGAAACTGCAAAAAGAGATAACATTACCTTCACTCAGTAATTTAGCTGTGTCTAAGTCTTGGAAAGAAACTCCTTCATTTAACTGGATAGGACACCGGTAATTTAGCATCTGTAGCAAGTAACTGATTCCATCAATAAGATACTAAATGAAAATCAAAGCCAAAGAATTATAAGTATTATATGAAGAACTGTAGAAACCTCAAACGTTAATTTCCCCCCCATTCTTTACTTAAGAGAAAACTGACTAGTTTGTAAATGTATCTTGTGGTTATTATATCACAATGGTAGAAGGACCCACCCCATCCCAAAACTTATAAATACAACCTTCCAAATGCTCCAATTAGCAAAAGAGTATGGGAGATAAAAAAAGAAAAAACTAATCAAGAACACATGACTCAGTAATATATTTGTCAAAGATGTTAACAGAGGAAGAAAAAGATAAAATAACAAGTAATTGTTCAAAAATAATTTATTAAAACATGTACTTATTATAATTTAAGAAATACTATGAACAAAATTTTACATCAAGGGTAACCTCTCATTTCTAGGCCCGCATAAACTATGTATACAACCAACTCAAGTTTGAATTCTTAGTGAAACAATGTAAGACAGGTTCTTTGGATTTACAGATTTGGTCAGAAGAGTCAAGATGAATCAGAGGGTTACAGTGTTCTACAGTAGGGTCACGAGGTTCTTTATGAGTGATCTGCTGACAGAGAGAGGGTCACAGCCAAGTTTGTTTCCTTCAGGCCATAAATATGCTTAGAAATTAATACAGACAGTCTATATTCTATTTAAAAAAAAAATCCCAAACTTAAAAAAGCACTTCAACTTCCCAGTTTACAAAGGCTTTCACATGTTATCTTATTTAATCTTCACAATAATTCCCATATGCTTAAGAATACATAGCTAGTAAGTTGAAACCTGGAGTGCAAACCCAGACCCTTTGATTCCACTACTCTTCGTACTACACCAATGACAGCTTTTTGAAACCTGTAAAGTCAACAATCTAAAATGTATAAGGAACACCTTTTTACCTTTTTAAGCAAACTGGATTTTCTTGTGAGCCACTCTCTCCTTTTGGTCAGAGAATGACAATACATATAGAGTAGAGCGCCTCTTCTCCAAGAGAGGCATTCCAGAAGTTCATCCCCAAGCAAATCGCAGGGCTGAAACACAACAAAGACTTAGCTAAAAAAAGAAACGTCACATCTGTAAAAATCAAAATTAAATTCCAAAATATTGAGCAATTCAAAACACTTTCATTTCACAAAATTTGCCCTTTACTTGGCTACTTATTATTCATGAATGCCTTACTTTGTTTGAATCAATTATAAGTTTAGAAATCTATTGCTACGTGAAAATAACTACTCCAATTTACAATTTTTTAGAAAATAATATTTAAGTATTTTAGTAGCCATTTCTAATATATCTGAAATATAAGTATTCCATAATCTGATTAAAAAGATAACTTTTCATTCAATAAATCATGCTGGGAACACTGGACAGCTACATGAAAAAGAATGAAACTGGATTACTTTCTTACACCATACACAAAAATAAACTCAAAATAAAATAAAGACCTAAACGTAAGACTTAAAACCACAATACGCCTAGAAGAAAACATAGGCAGTAATTTCTTTGATACTGGCCTTAGCAATATTTTTTTAGGTATTTTTCTTGAGGCAACGGAAACAAAAGAAATAAACTACTGAGACTACATCAAAACAAAAAGCTTCTGCACAGCAAAGGAAACCATCAACAAATGAAAATGCAACCTACTGAATGGAAGATGTTTGCAAATAACATAATGGTATACCTGATAAGGGGTTAATATCCAAAACATATAAAGAATCTATATAGCTTAACACCAAAAAAACCCCCAAATAATCCAATCAAAAAGCGAACAGAGGACGTGAATAGACATTTTTCAAACGAAGATATATAGAGATGGCCAACAGACACATGAAAAGATGCTCAACATTACTAATTATCAGGGAAATGCAAATCAAAATCACAATGAGATATCATCTTGCACCTGTCAGAATGGCTAGAATCAAAAAGACAAGAAATAATAAGTGTTGGTAAGGATGTGGAGAAAAAGGAACCCTTGTATGCTACTGGTAGGAATGTAATTTGGTGCAGCCACTGAGAAAACAGTATGAATGTTCCTCAACAATTAAAAATAGAATTACTGTATGATCAAGTAATTCCACTACTGGGTATTTACCCAAAACAAAAAGACTAATTTAAAAAAATATATGCACTCCTACGTTTATTGCAGCATTATTTATAATAGCCAAGATATGGAAATAACCCAAATGTCCATTAATAGATAAATGGATAAAAAAGATGTGGTAAATACAAAGGGTTATTATTCAGCCATAAAAAAGAAAAGATCTTGCCATTTGTGATAACGTAGATAGACCTACATGGTATCGTGCTAGGAAAAATAAATCAGACAGAGAAAGACAAATACCACGTGATTTCACTTACATGTGAAATCTAAAAAACAAAACAAATGGATAAACAAACAAAAAGCAGAATCAGACTCATAAATAGAGAACAAACTGATGGTTGCCAGAGGAATGGGCAAAACAGGTGAAGGAAACAGAGTGGGATATACAGGCTCCCAGTTATGGAATGAGTAAATCACAGGGAAAATGGGTACAATGGTATTGTAATTGCCTTGGAAGATGTAGCTACACTTATGAACATAGCATAACATACGAAATTGTTGAATCACCATACCATACACTTGAAACTAATGTAACATTGTATGTCAACAACAGTTCAATAAAAAATAAGTGTTAAAAAAGGGTAACTTTTTAGAAATCTGTTACTTGAAACAAGATGACACTTGTAGTACTGTTAGAATAAAATAATGAAAAAAACTATATATAAGGTTTTAATATATCAAACTTTTACTGTGTTGTATCATTTAAAACTTGGGATTATTTGTTCCCACAGTTAACATCCCCTGATAAACACATAGAGAGAAAAAAAAAAAAAAAATCTGGGTAAAGAGAGCCACCAGGCAGTTAAAGATAATAAATTATTTGCTTGCAAGAATAGCCAGGGCTAGACAAAAATCTTGGAATCATCTAAACAGAGTTGACAATAAAAAGCATGTGAACAGGTTGTCAAGCAGACAGAATAGAGAAAATCAGAGGATTAAGATATCCTTGGTGAGGGTGTATCTTTCCAGGATGGGAGAAAGGGCAGATGTTTGGGGAAGAACAAAAGCCAGGCTCTGAGGGCCTCAGAGCGATGGGGTGATCAATAGGAAGAAAAGCAGCAAATGCCCAGGAGGAAAAAGACTGTAAAAAGGACAAGAGATGTGTTAATTAGATCCCTCAGGACCTTCAATCTGCGGAAGTAAAGGGAGCAGAAATAGCAAATATCTGTGTTTAGAAAATGATCAGGCACCAGTAATTCCAATACAATTCCATCATGCAAATATTCTGAAACATGTATGTGATACTTTAGTCGTGATGTTGGTCTGAGGTGTTAAAGTCTCATACATCCCTCCTTTAATCTTCATTTTAAACAGAGACCAAGACACATTCCAGAAGAAGAAATGACAGACTCTAAAGAGCAGAAGAGGAAGAAACAGCATTCCACCATAATTCACAGGACTACAAAACTTACTTTTGGATGCATATTATTTTCTTTAATTAAAATTTCTGGTTCTGAAAGAAAACTGATCAGCTCTTTTACTTTCTGTGAAGAGTCCTCAGGAAAATCTTCATCTACTAGTTTGTTCTCCTCAAAATATGTCATGTCCAAAATGGCCTGCAGTAAAACAAACAAAAGTATCCATTAATGATTGAAATGTGAATAACTTACATTTTAACCTTACATATACAGATGATTTATTAGACAATTAAATTTGAAAAGTGGGAAAAATGTCTAGCTGTACACATAGTCTCTGATGGGCCTCATAGGAAACCTCATAGGTATTTTAGTAAAATATTGAATTAATGATAATCTTGCTTCTCTCAAAAAAAGTAAATAAATAAGACTTTAAGCTAATCATATATGACATTAATTACGAAAAATATATTATGTTCCTTGCAATTTACACATACATACTTCTTGAAAATTTTCTAAATGCCTGCTATATCAATTTAAGATCACTACCTCTAGTTTCATATATTGAATCTTCAAATAGTTTATTTGTTTCTTCAAATGCAGACCTAGCATTTGGGGAATATGTATTCTGCCACCCAATAAAGGCAGTATATAGCCAACATTATGCAATTTAAACACTAAATCCCTAGCATTCCTAAATATAAGATGCTCTGTTCAAGTACCTTAAAACTACACAACCCTTTCTCTCTTTTTTTTTAATCTACTGGACTAAGACTAAGGAAACTGAGTTCTTCCACTAATCACCCAACTAACCAAGGACAGTCAATTTTATTGGTAAAATAAAGAAACTGCTTTTCAAAGTTCCTTGCTTTGATGATAGAATGAATTAACATATGTACAACACACAGAATATTAATTATACAGGGCTACTTAAGTGCTAAGTGTTCTTGTGTTGAAGGCCTAAGTCAGGAAGAGCAAATCATTATCCTACGGATAGTAACTTTGATTCAGAACCATAATTAGGGTCTAAGGGGGCCTGGAGAATTCAAATCTGTATCTCTAGGTCTTTCATCTTATCTTTAGAAATAAATTCAAATGTTTAGAGGGTAGAAGTTAATTAAGATGGAGGGATAGGGGGAAGCTTCCCTCTTCCCTTGAACACAGCTAGATAAATATCCAGTCATTCTGAACACCCAAGAAATCAACTGACTGAAAAAATAACACTACAAGTAAAATTGTGGAAGGTAGAATCTGCAGAGAGTTGATTTGGGGGAGATAAGAACTGAGGGTGCTCCAGAGGAGAGGGAGCCCTGCTAAAAAAAAAAAAGACTACTGCAAAGTATTGTAAGGAGTGGAGTGCAACAAGTTTTAGAAGTCCACCACTGCCAAGGTCGTGCCTGGCTTAGCAGTATTCCCGTGGGGAAGGAGGGTGAAGACACTGCAGAAGACAGTGTGGTCTGAGGATTCTCTGGTTGTTGGGGGAGAAATAGATCCCCTGCTTGGATTGCACTTGGGAGTGGCAGCAAGGCCTTCTAGGGGACAGAAGAAAGGGTGGTGCTAACGTGCTACACGATTCCCAGGCATAGGAGCAGGGACACTGACTGAGGACAGCGAGTCTTGATGCCAGTTTTCTGCTCCACTTTGCCATGAACTCCAAACCACTGCGCGGTCCTGCAAACACTTTCCTGGGACAGTTGGCAAGGGGCAACAGCTTGGCGAGACCCTCCCCCAGAGGATCAGCACAGGGCCCTGCTGCACAAGTCCCTAAAATTCGGAGTTTAGAAATCAAGCCACACACCTGAGATAAAACAGCTCAGACACAGACAGCATGAAGACAGGGATTTGATGAAAGCCAGGGACACAAGAGAAGTGATTTTCTGTGAGGACTACACGAAAAGTGGCAGGCACAAGCTCCCTGCTCTGGGGACGGAAGAGCCAGGCTAAGCCATTTTGCACTCTCCCTCCCCCCGCCGCCCATCAGTACTGAGCAATCTCAGTGAGCTAAAGAGGACCAAGTGGAGACCGGGTGCTTACACTAAGCCCTGCGCCCCTGCACCTTGCATATGCATCTCTACAGGGGCAAGTATTGAGAACCAGTGCAACAAACATACTGGGTCATAAATCAGCCCTCAACAAACACAAAAAGATCTAGATCATTCCATGCATATTTTCAAACCACAAAGCTATGAAACCTGAAGTCAACCACAAGAAAATATTTGGAAAGACCATAGATACATGGAGGTTAAAGAACATCCTACTGAAGAATGAATGGGTAAATCAGAAAATTAAAGAAGAAATAAAGAAGTACATGGAAGCAAATGAAAATATAAACATGACAGTCCAAAACCTATGGGATGCAGCAAGGCAGTCCTAAGAGGGAAGTATATTCAATACAGGCCTACCTCAAGAAGCAAGAAAAGTCTCAAAGACACAACCTAAACTTACATGTAAAGAAGCTAAAAAAGAACAGAAAATATAGCCTAAAGCCAGCAGAAAAAGGGAAATAATAAAGACTAGAGCAGAAATAAATGAAGTAGAAACAAACAAACAAAACCCAGTAGAACAGATCAACAAAACTAAGAGCTGACTCTTTGAATGTATTAATAAAATTGATAACCCCCTAGCCAGACTTATCAAAAAGAAAAGAGAAAGAACCTAGATAAATAAAATCAGGAATGAGAGAGGAGAGATCATAACCAACACCACAGAAATACAAATAACCGTAAGAGAGTATTAGGAAAAATTATGTCAATCAACTCGGTAATCTGGAAGAAATGGACACATTCCTAGAAACATAAAAACTACCAAAACTGAAACAGGAAGAAACAGAAAATTTGAACAAACCCATAACCAGCAAAGAAACTGATCAGTAATCAAAAATCTCCTGGGGCGCATGGATTGCTCAGTCGCATCGGACTCTTGATTTCAGCTCTGTCATGATCTCATGGTTTGTGGGTTCAAGCCCCACGCTGACAGAGCAGATCCTATGTGAGATTCTGTCTGTCCATTCCCTGCTAGCTCTCTCTCTCAAAATAAATAAATAAACTTAAAAAAAAAAAAAATCTCCCAACAGGGGCGCTGGGTAGCTCAGTCTGTTGAGCGTCCAACTCTTGATTTCACCTCAGGTCATGATCCCAGGGTTGTGGGATTGAGCCCCATGTCGGACTCCACACTGAACATCATGAACATCAAGCTTGCTTAAGATTCTCTCTCTCTCTCTCTCTCTCTCCCTCTCTCTCTTTCTCTCCCCCCTCCCCGCCCGTGTCAACCATCCATGCTCTCGAAAGGAAGGAAGAAAGGAAGGAAAGAAGGAAAGAAGGATCTCCCAATAAAAGTACAGAGCCAGATGGCTTCCCAGAGAAATCCTACCAGATATTTAAAGAGTTACTACCTATTCTTCTTAACCTGTTCCAAAAAATAGCAATGGAAGGAAAAGTTCCAAACTCCTTCTATGCAGCTAGCATTACCTTGACTCCAAAGCCAGACAAAGACCCAATAAAAAGGAAAATTACAGGTCAATATCCCTGATAAGCATGGATGCAAAAAATCTCAATAAGATACTAGCAAATAGAATTCAACAGTACATGAAAAGAATTATTCACCACAATAAAGTGGGATTTATTCCTGGGCTACAGAGCTGGTTTGGTATCCGCAAATCATTCAATATGATACGCCACATTAATAAAAGAAAGGATAAAAACTGTATAATCCCTCTTAATAGACGCAGAAAAGCATTTGACAAAATACAGCATCCATTCTTGATAAAAACCCTCAACAAGTAGGAATAAATGGAACATACCTCAACATCATAAAGGCCATATACAAAAGACTCACAGCTAATATCATCCTCAAATGGGGAAAAACTGAGAGCTTTTCCTGTATGGTCAGGAACAAGACAGATGCCCACTGTCACCATTACTATTTGTCATAACACTGGAAGTCTTAGCCTCAGCAATCAGACAACAAAAAGAAATAAAAGGCATCCAAGTCGGCAAGGAAGAAGTCAAACTTTCACTATTTACAGACAGCATGTTACTCCATGTGGAAAACCCAAAGATTCCACCAAAATATTGCTAGAATACATGAATTCAGCAAAGTCTCAGGATATAAAGTCAATGTACAGAAATCTGTTGCATTTCTATATACCAATAATGAAGCAGCAGAAAGAAAAGTCAAGGAATCAATCCCATTTACAAATGCACCAAAAATCATAAGATACCTAGGAATAAACCTAACCAGTAAAACTGTGTAACAGTAAAACTGTGTAACACTTACGAAGGAAATTGAAGAGGACCCTCCCCCCAACTGCAAAAAGGAAAAATATTCCATGTTCATGGATTGGAAGAACACTGTTAAAATGTCCATACTACCCAAAGCAATCTACACATTTAATGCAATCTCTATCAAAATACCATTAGCATTTTTCACAGAGCTAGAACAATCCTAAAATTTGTATGGAACGACAAAAGACTCCAAATGGCCAAAGCAATCATAAAAAAGAAAAGCAAAGCTGGAAGCATCACAGTTCCGGACTTTAAGCTATATTACAAAACTGTAATCATCAAGACAGTATGGTACTGGCACAAAAACAGACACACAGATCAATGGAACAGAACAGAAAGTCCAGAAATGGATCTACAACTACATGGTTAAGTAATCCTCAACAAAGAAGGAAAGAATACCTGATGGAAAAAAGGCAGACTCTTCAACAAAAATGTTGGGAAAACTGGACAGCAACATGTAGAAAATTGAATTTGCACCCCTTTCTGACACCATATGCAAAAATTCAAATTTATAAAAGACCTAAATATGAGAGAGGAAACCATCAAAATTCTAGAGGAGAACACAGGCAGCAACCTCTCTGACCTAGGCTGGAGCAATTTCTTACCAGACACATCACTGAAGGCAACGAAAACAAGAAAAAATAAATTAGTAGTTAAGATAAAAAGCTTCTGCACAGCAAAGGAAATAGTCAACAAAACTAAAAGGCAGCCTATACAATAGAAGATATTTGCAAATGGCATATCTGATAACAGGTTAGTACTCACAATATATAAAGAACTTATCAAACTCAACACCCAAAAAACAAATAATCCAGTGAAGAAATGGGCAAAAGACATGAACATATTTCCACAGAAGACATACAGATGGCTAACAGACACATGAAAAGATGCTCTTCATCACTCATCATTAGGGAAATATCAATCAAAATCATGATAAGATACCAAATTAATAATACAAGAAACAACAGGTATTGGCAGGGATACGGAGAAAGGGGAACCCTCTTACCCTGCTGGTAGGAATGCAAACTGGTGTAGCCACTCTGGAAAACAGTTCGGAGGTCCCTCAAAAAATCAAAACTAGAACTACCCCACGATCCAGCAATTGCACTACTAGGTATTTACCCAAAGGATACAAAAATATAGAATCAAAGAGGCACATGCTCCCCAGTATTTATAGCAGCATTATCAACTATACCCAAAGTATGGAAAGAGCCCAAATGTCCATCAACTGAGAATGGATAAAGAAGACATGGTGTGTGTCTGTGTGTGTGTGTGTATGTGTGTGTACATGGAATATTACTCGGTGATCAAAAAGAATGAAATCTTGCTATTTGCAACAACAACACGGATGGAACTAAAGTATATTATGCTAAGCAAAATAGATCAGCCAGAGAAAGAATAACACCATATGATTTTACTCATATGTGGAATTAAGAAACAAAAGAGATGAACATAGGGGAGGGGGGGAAACACTGAAAACAGAAAGGGTAACAACGCACAAGAGGCTGTGAAAGAGAACAAACAGGGTTGATGGAGGGAGGTGAGTGGGGGATGGGCTAGATGGATGATGGGTATTCAGGAGGTCACTTGTTATGATGAGCACTGGGTGTTGTAAGGAATGAATCACTGAATTCTACTCCTGAAACCAGTTATTACACTGTATGTGAAGTAACTAGAATGTAAATAAAAATCTGAAGAGAAAAAAAATGTTTACAACTCTCTCACTGAAAGAAATGAAACAAGCAGGGAGTCTTCCAAAGGGAAAGAAAGCCAGGCAGAGCTCTGCCAAATAACAGCAGCCCTTTGGGTTTTATGAGTAAGTTGTTATAGGTTCAGTCAACCATGATATCTGAAGGCGGAAACCAGCTTTATGTACCTCCCAATAAGAAGTAGAGTGCCAGGCCCCTAAATGCTATACAAGTGTACTTTGAAAGCTTAACTATGTTTACTCTACTCTTCATAACCACTTCGTCTTCATTATCAAGTAAAGCATATAAGGCACTCTGTCAACTATACAGTGCTATAAGAACGTTAGTTACTATAATGAAATTATGTTTCTTAATGTCAACTTGCCTCAGCAGTGTTTGAGAAAACCAAACTAGGTCTTCCCCATACAGAGACCTGAATTTGAAAGGAAAGTAAAAAAAAAAAAAAAAAAAAAAAAGCAGCAGGGGGGAGACTGGGGTGCAGAAAAATTTTATACGGTTGCATAACAATAGCAGGAGAGTCATGTGGAGGATCCCAAAAAAGGATGAATTTCAGGGAAAAAAAAAATAATCAGGGACCTTACAGAGACCTTTATTCCCTCTGAATAACTTTCAAAAGCTTGGAAATTGCATGTACTAGTGTTTTGCTTAATGAAATATAAAGGGAAGCAATTCTGCTATCTGCAAGATTTTTTTCCTTAACATTAAATAATAAATCTTCTTTCTATAGTTTCAAAGTTTCAAGTCTATATGTTTTATACATAAAGGGGTTTTTCTGACCAAAATTAAATACTTTATTTTTTTTTTTTTTAGGTTTATTTAATTTTGAGAGTGAGGGCGAGCAAGCATAAGCATGTGAGTGGGGGTGGGGCAGATAAAGAGGGACAGAGAGAGAATCCAAGGCAGGCTCCCCACTGTCAGCATAGAGCCCCATGTGGGGCTCAATCCCACAAAATGTGAGATCGTGACCTGAGCTGAAACCAAGAGTTGTACCCTTAACCAACTAAGCCACCCAGGTACCCTAACACTTTTTTTTTTTTAAGATTTTATTTTTAAGCAATCTGTACACCCAATGTGGGGCTCAAACTTACAACTTCAAGATTAGGGGCTGTATGCTCTACCAACTGAGCCAGCCAGGTGCCCCAAAAATCAAACACTTTAAATAGAGAATAAATTGGTTTCACTACACCTAAACTTTGGAGTCAGAGTCAATCATCTTATATAGGCAATCTGTCCCCATATCATCTCAGAAACCACATCTGTTTCAGTACCTGTGTGTAAAGTTCTAGAAGATTTGATGGGTTTGAACATTCTTTGTCTTCTCCACACAGAAGTTTCAATTTTTCTAGAGCTGCAGAAGCCCGAATTAAAAAGTGATCTGTAAGAGATAAAAACATGAATTTCATATAGTTTCAAGGTGTTCTTTAAACAAAAAAAAAATGGTGTATCTGAAATCATATTATGTCACAGCATGAAGACGCAGCATGGTAGTAATATCTTATGTAAACCATGAAGTACATCATAATGCCTAATCCTACCTAAATTCATCACAGTAATTTATTCTCAATAGCTAGACTGAACTTCTCCAGGTTCAGTTGCCATTTCTTAAATGCAATGTGTATTTTCATTTTCATAGTGCTGCTTTTATGATGTTGACATACTCAAAATATTTAAATAATAAATTGAAAACTTGTATTCGAATAGTACAAACAATATACATAAATCTACAGAAAGTTCTTCACTAAAAACTTATAATTTCATAAATGTATTTCCTAAAAGAACATGACTGATTAAATCAAGTGCGCCAAAAATGTAAGCTCTGAGCAATTTTAACTTTATCCTGTTTATGTATTTATGTATGTAAATAGCTGTTATAATTAAAATTACATAATCTAAAAAATTACATAATCCATCTGCATATTTTATTCCTTCAAAAACCTGTAAGTGGAACAAATTACCTAATTCTTTCAAAGAAAGGAGTATTCTAATATGCCCTCTAAAAACAATTCACCCTCTCTCCCCTCTACATTGTCTAATTTCTTTTTTTTTAAATTTCTTATTTATTTTGAGAGAGACAGAGATAGCGCAAGTGGGGGGGGGGGGCAGAGAGAGGGAGACAGAGAATCCCAAGCAGGCTCCACACTGTCAGCTTGGAGCCCAATGAGGGGCTCGAACTCAAACCATGAGATTATGACCCGAGCGGAAACCAAGAGTCGGATGCTTAACCAACTGAGCCACCCAGGCACCCCTACGTTGTCTAATTTCTCCCCTGTCTCCAGTATCATATTCCCTTGGTTTTCATGGTTTCACTTTTTTCTTATAGATTTTTCCTCCCTAACCCGCCAAGTGTCCATACCAAGGTGCTATTTATCTACCCTTCTGCACCATCTCATGTAGTCAAATTTAGACATGCCTACCATCAAGACTTCAAAGTCTCTGAATTTGCCCCTTTTGTGCTTCCCTTCAGAAATATGTATCTTTTCCAACACTAGCCAACAGACAGAAAATGTAGAACTTACTGCAGGCCCATCTGATCCAGCTTTAGCACTTATACAAATAGTAAGTTGTTTAGTATTGGAGTGAAAGCGACACCAGCTTCATTATGTCTGTTGGCAACCATACAATGACCTTAAGTTTTTCCAAGTGAGGACTAGCCTGTATCTAAACCAGATTCTGATTGATTTAAGATCCACTATTTTTTTTGCTTTGAAAGCTACTTCTTTAGCACTGCCTTCCAATCTCTCAGCCCAGAAGTAGCATCTCCCAACCTGGGGGGAAAAAAATTCCACTGTGAATGGAACATGGCACTCTATATGTGCTTTAGAAACTTAGTTGACATTTTCTTCTTCTTAATTTGCAAGATTATTTTAAATGTAAAGAGTTGTACTAAATTCACTAAACCATTGCTGAAGGAGTATCTCACATGAATTCCTAAGTACAGGGGAGAGGGGATAATGGCTCACATTTTAGCAAACTTTTATAAAATATAGTATTTTTACTAGAACCATTGAAAGTGACGACTGGCAAGGCAAAGACAAGTGACTCTTACATGACCTCTGGAAAAAGTCCCTCTCATGGCATATTTCTATATACTGAACATATTGTGCTTGTACAATGAGAAAGAACAAAAATTGACCAGAAATAAAAAGGAGAGCAATCTTAGAATAATGTCTAGTTGCATCTCATCTCATTTGAAGTAGAAAACAGAAAACTATCAATTCCTATAATGTAATACAAATATGTAGCTGTTACAGGAAAGGACACATATTGAGTGAATATTATTTTTGTTGTGTGGAAAAGAATGCCAATTTCAGTTCAAACATCTGCAACCATGTTTTAATTTAACTTCATAAAATAAGAAAATGTTGCCATTAATACTCATTAATAGCTCATAACGAAGATCAGTATTATTTTACTTTTAGTAAATCTTCACAACTTTAAAGTCTCCCAAAAAGGGGTGCCTGGCTAGTTTAGTGGTTGGAGCATATGACTCTTTATCTTGGGATTGTAAATTTGAGCCCCATGCTGGGTGCAGAGATTACTTAAAACTAAAATCTTTAAAAATTAAAAAATCAAATAATGTCTCTCAACAAGGACATACATCACTTTACTTTTTAAATTTTTTTGATGTTTATTTATTTTTGAGAGAGAGAGAGTGACCAGGGGAGGGAGCAGAGAAAGGGAGACAAAGGATCTGAAGCGGGCCCCTTGCTGAGAGTGGAGAGCCCAATGGTGTCTCAAACCCAACCATGAGATCATGACCTGAGCCAAGGGAGGATGATTAACCAGCTGAGCCACTTCTGTGCCCCACCACTTTACTTTTACTTCCACCCCTTATTCTAGTCTGGAGTAAAGAACTCTTCCATGGAAAAATGAGAATGACGTTTGGGCTCAGTGATAAGTGAATAAAAAACATTCTTTGATCTCTTTAGTCTGGTTTAAGTGGAGCTGGTGTGGGGTGAAGATCACTGTATAGCTTATTTAGAGGTAATTTGGATACACTTCCAGGTAATAGCCACTACGGTGGATAAACTATTCATGTGAATCCTGGGATTCACTTACCACAAACCAAAAAAGAAGTCAGCTTCAGGGTGGTCTGTGGATTTTGAAAAACATACTCTAAGAAAAGATAATCAAGCAAATAATCTTTATTGAACTTGAGCCATTTCATTGTGGACCCTATTCAATACATTCACCAACAATCAATAATCTGGCAAAATGTTCCACTACTATTTTCCTGTAAGTCTGATGACAGACCACCAGAATTTAAAAGCCTATCTGTATTACTAAATGCTCAAAACTCAAAAATAAAATAATGTAGAACCTATAGGGAGCTGAGATGTAAATAAGACAAACTTAAAAGTCGCAGTAATTCTCTAAGCCAGTCTTTCCTAAGGAAAACACTTGGACCTTTCCAAACAAGTGTTCTAACACTAACAGAGCCGTGGTGAGAACTGAGGCGATGTATAGAAAAGAATCGTCCAAACTATACCAATGCAAAGCTCTTCTGTAGAGTATTGTTTACAGTTGGATTTAGAATCCAAAACAGAAGACGAAAATTTATAAGGCAGCAATTAAAAAGTTTAACTGTTACACATGCCTAGCTATCTTTACTGCACCCCAATCATTACTTACCAGCGTACTATCAGTCAGCTTTAACTACTCATTTAAACTTTTGTACTTTTATCCAGATTCTACTCTTTTCCCAATCGCTATAGGCATAAAGACGAGCAGCACTGATTTGACTCAGATGTAAGCGGTTTTCATGGGTTATAAAAAACGCAGTGTAGACACAAATGCCTTGGCTTAAGGCAACGTGAGTTTCTGGAGGTGGACAATCGACGGTGCAGCGAGGGTAACAAGTGCAACACCTTCGGTAGCTCTGGCCTGGGATCTACACCGAGCACAGGCCGCAGCCTCCAGCCCGTACCGCGGTCGAGTGCCAGCTATGAACTACGGCCAGCCCGCCCGCCCCACTCTCCTCCGCTCCCTCACCATCTTCGCCGGCGGCTTCGCTAAGCTGCTGTATGTGAGCCTGAGCCAGGTCCCCGAGCTCTTCCACTCGCCTTACCACACTGGAACCTGCGGCCGCCATGGCCACGACGGGCGGGCGCGCCCCAGCCACGTGACTTTGCCGGGCCGCGGTCACCTGATTCCCGGCTTGGGCGGGGCGTAAGGGCGGAGCTCACCCGGTTGGTGGGAGGGAACCCCAGCTCGGCAACAGGGCCGGTCCAGGCCCGTAAAGGTTGCTGCGGTTTATATTTTTTTCGTCTTCGGTTACTTCCTCTCCTTCCCACAATCCTGAGCGGTAGGGATACTTTAGGGGCTGGCATGACATCAGGGCACGCCTCTCTCCCGCCCCCTCCTCTAAACCAATCGGGAGCGGCCCACACCCTCAGGTTGGTCCAATAGGAAGCCAGCTTTCTCTGAGGGGGCGCTGGGAGGAGAGCGTGGCAGCGACTGGCTGGTGGTGGTTGACTGTCTGGCCTTGCTCTTGTGTTTCTGGCCCCTGTCCGATTTTGGCCTTTGTAGCGAGAGCGTTGCCTAAAATCAAATGACTATAATCTCCTAGTCAGAAATGGTAAAGCCTGACAGCCCCCTTGTAGCACATCTAAGTCTTTGAGCGGAGAGGTTATTGTGCATCTGGGAGGGGAGATCCCAGCGCTAGTGTGTGTTTCTAGTCTAGGTGTTGGAGTATCGCTTTTCCAAATCTTAATTTTAGCTCCTGAGTTTGTTTTATTTCTTTCTGATCTGCTTTGGCTAGCCCGTATTAATGTACTTTAACCATCTCGCGTCCAGTGGTACCAAAATTTTGCATTTACAAGAAGTTATATTGCCATACACCTCAACACCCTCAAAGTGCTCATAGTGTGTGAAGTTCATCCTCTCATGTGTGAGTTTCAAAGTACTTCGTCAACAAGTGTAATTTCTACTTTGCATTCCCTATATTCTTGCCTCTTATCAAATCTTAACTCAAGTTTTTTTTCAGTTTGACACAGCACATCTTGAATGATCTCCATCCTATCTTTTTATGAAAGATAGTTTTATATCTAATAGGAAACATTAAAAATAGGGAAATAGTGTGTTGTAATTTATAAGCGATGGACCACAAAGGCTTCCCAGCTGACCTTTATAACAACAGTTTCTTCCTCCAAGTCACTCTAAATATAGAGGACAGACAGGAATCACGTATTAATTTTGTTTCCTCAGTGCCTTCTATAGTGCCTGGCACATTATAAGTATTCGGAAAGTGTTTATTAGTTAAACAAAAATCCCACGTTATCTTCTCATTATATAACTTTCTAATCAGGAAGCTAAAGGCCAGGAAGTTTGCATTATATGATCAATGTGGGCTAAAGAATCAAAATTCTAAGGGCACCTTGGTGGCTCAGTTGGTTAAGTGTCCAACTCTTGATTTTGGCTCAGGTCATGATCTCACGGGTCATGAGTCTGAGTTCAAGCCCCACTTTGGGTTCTGTGCTGACAGTGTGGAGCCTGCTTGGGATTCTCTGTCCCTCTCTCTGCACCTCTCATGCTTACACACATGTGAACTCTCTCTCTCTCTCAAAACAAATAAACTTTGAAAAAAAAATTGAAACTCTAATAAGCATTTCACACCTCAAAAAAGCCAAAACTTACTCAGTGTATATTTTATATAAAATTTACAATTTCAGTAATTCATTAAACAACCATGGACTTTCAGTAGGAAGCATAGTTGAAACTGGAAATTATTTGCTCAACTGATAGTCATGCGTGCATGTCTTCAGAGAGATTTGGAAGGGATTTGAGAGCACATAGTACAACCCTTCATATCCAGATGAAGAAACTGGACAGAATTTGTCTATGAACTGCTCCAAACCCTAGAGTACATGATTCTGTGATTTATCCAAGACTATACCAAAGTAAGCACCTGTAGAAGACTGTCTCATGGTAAATACAAACAGAGAACAGCCAGCCCTCACCAAGAAAGGCACTGAAGAAAGTGCTTAAAGCCAGAGAAACCCTGCCTTTAAAAAAATGTGAGTAATTTTCTCCAATTTTACAGTTTGTTATTTTTACTTTAAAAACTCACATAAATATAATAAAAATATAATGCTAGATTTAAAAATTTTTTCAGAGAAATTAGTAACTCATCATGAATCTACCAAAAAATATCTTCTAAAATAAATAATTGATCTATTTGTACCATTGTCCTCATCACTGATATATAATTGGATAAAATCCAATTAACTGAGAAGAAATAAATTAAATTAAATTTACAAGCAGGAAGACCTTGTGCTTTCTGCAATGTCTCTCTAGTTCCCTCTATTGACAATATTTAACATTGTATCAGTTTACAAAAAAAAAAAAAACACTTAAAGGGCCCATATATTTTTCATAAAAATGGCAAAAAGCATAAATTTAGAGCTAAGGAGCAATAAATCTATAACCAGCACAGTGGAGAAGAATATATCTGGCACAGTGAATAGCACATGCAATGACTCTGAATTTGTAAATTTCTTGACAGCTTGGAGGAATGGAAGGAGGCCAAAGGTTCCTAGTATGGGGGGGGGGGGGGAGTGAAACAAGGTGAGGATTAATAGCACAGGTGGAGGTTATCTCTTGAGGTGGATGCCTCACTCACAACCATGGAAATGAACTCCACAACCTGGAGTAAGCTCCCACTGGCCATGTCTATATTAACTGACCTTGTCTTCTGGCCATGACCAAATTATTTATTCAATTATGTAGTCATTAATTCAATGTTTAATGAACACCTACTGGATGCCAGGCATAGGTGTATGGTAATAAATAAGACAGAGTAGACTTTGTGGAGATAGATCAAATTGGGGATAATAGATCAGGGGTAAAAATTTGACAGAAGCCAAGCCAATCAAATTCTTTCCCCTGGTAATTTGAAATACTGAAGAGAGAAGCACAGAGACAAGACTAATCATATTAATGTCAGCAGTCCAGAGAGAATTCTGCTGCTGTGGAGTTTCCTGGGGAAGGACTTGGTTTATCTCCCTAAGTCTTGGTTGCTCAACGTTTCCTCAATAGTTTCCAGCATCTTTATCCTGAAACTAATTAGTGCAAGTTCCTGTTGTCTGAAATCAAAAAACAATAATACAGAATGGGTATAGGTTGGTAGGGACATGTCAGACAGGGCTTCTGGTACCACGTTAAAGATTGTAGACTTTATCTTACATGGGACAAGAAGCTATTGAAGCTTGCTTACAAGCAAGGAAGTGGTATGATCAGATTGTATTTTAAGGACCTTACTCTGGCTGCTGTGAAGAGAATGGAATGACAGAGTGTGAAAGAGAAGTGGGTAGTTCACCTGGGAGACCATTTAGTTCTCTGGATGAGAAATAAAGTAATTCATACTAGAATAGGGACAGTGGAAATGGAAAGCAGTGATTCAATTGGATACACTATAGAAGTAGAATCAGTAGGATTTGGGGAAGGGATTGGACATGAGAGGTGCAGGGGAAAGATATCAAGGCTGTGTCCAGGTTTTTGCCAAGAGCTACTTGGCCAAGGGCAGTGACATTTACTGATTCAGATGAATCTGAAGGAGGAGCAGATCGGTGAAGGAGAGCAAGAATTCAGTCTTCTTGATTTCTAGAGAGCAAGAATTCAGTCTTCTTGATTTCTTTATGTAAACCCAAGCTGAATAAAACTTTTATCTAATGTAACTTTTTACATTCATCTAACTGGCAATCCAATTTTTTCCTTTTAATTTTTATTTAGTTTTTTTTTTTTTAATTTGAGAGAGAGAAGAGAGACACAGAGTAGGGGAGAGGAGCAGGGGGGGAGGGGGAGAGGAGGTAGAGGGGGAGAGTGAGAGAGAGAGAGAGAGAGAGAGAGAGAGAGAATCATAATCAGGCTCCATGTTGCAGGGAGTATGGCCAGAGTTGCAAAAGATGAGTCTGCAAACAAAGTGCAGTTAAGTGAAGGTCCTCACACTCAGTGGGAATGAGGCCCCAACTCCAGAATGAAGCCTCTCTTTATTAGGATAATTGCTAAAGACTGAGTGCATAAAGTCAACTAAGCAAGTGAAGTAATCAACTTAATGATTTTGCTTTTCAAGGTTGAATCTTGGGATAATTGTTTTTTATGATACTAGGAAGGGTCAGGTGTGAAGGAGGATCTGGCCCTGGACAATGTTAATGGCTCAAGGTGTTCCTTAGTAGCCACAGCTGTGTTCAGCTATGTAACCATGTCCTAAGGCCTTGCACCTTCTCCAGCCTTTCCCTTTTGAAGTCTTTTCCTTTGATGTTTCTCTCACTGCATCTCCCACAGCTCCACACTGAGCTGTTAAAAAAAAAAAAAAAAAAAAAATTGAAGGCACCTGGGTAGCTCAGATGGTTGAACGTCCAACTCTTGATTTTGGCTCAGGTCATGATCTCATGGTTTTTGAGTTTGAGCCCTGCACTGGGCTCTGCGCTGACAGTGCAAAGCCTGCTTGGGATTTTCTCTCTCTCTCCCTCTTTCTCTCTCTGCCCATCTCCTGCTCACACTCTCTCTCTCTCTCTCTCTCTCTCTCTGTCTTAAATAAATAAACATTTAAAAAAATATATTTATTTAGTAATCTCTAACCCAACATGGGGCTTGAATTCATAAGCCCAGGATCAAGAGTCACATGCTCAACTGACTGAGCCAGCCAGGAGCCCCCGGCAATTCAGTCTTGAGTTTTACATCTGCCGAGAGAGAAAGACAAAAAAAAAAAGGGGGGGGGGAGAGAAAATTCCCCTATAGGTATAATGTTAACTAAGCTGCTCTATGTGAAAGAACTTAGGACATGATAATTAGAGGCATCCTGAATAATAAGAACTTTATATAGTTTAAGCTCTAGAATAAGTGGTCCTGAAACAGAATGGAATATTCTGTCATTAAATGTTGCATCATTTGGGTTTTAGGTCTCATTTTATCTTACAAGAAATTACTTATCCTCCTCCATTCTCCAAGGTAATTAATCATTTTCCATATTTCACGGGCAGCCTGTTTTACTATTTCCTTTAGTATCTGTAATGATATTCATATTACTTGAAAAATGTATCTGCCAGATAAACTAATGCTAATAAGTATGCACTACTGCTGCAATGTCAGGTAATTTCCAAGTTCTATGTTTTTTTTCAGGGACATGACATTTAAAGATAAAGTATATTATTAGAAGTTCCCTGGAATCTTGAGACTCTTAATACTCCTAAAACAAATAGAACACATTGAAACCTTACAAATAATTGCTATTCAACTTGCAAAGAATCTATTAAAAACTATACTTGATTTATATTACTAGTTTTTAATCCCTAATAATTAAACATGTTTAAACCATATCCACACAAAACATGGATTTCAACTGACAAATCAGCCACACTAGCTTCTTAATATCCTAAAGTATTTACCTTAAGGAAAAGCGTTATATTAGGTAGAATAATTTTGACTACAGTTCTCAGAAAACTCAATTACAACCTAAACAATAAGGAAATAACATGGTTTGGAAAATCCCAGAGGTAGGACAGGCTTCAGTGCTGACTTCAACCAACAGCCTAGCTCCATTTCCCTGCAAGTCTCCTGGCCCTGCCATTTTTTGTGTGCTGGCTTTATCCTCAGCCTGACCTCGAAAAGGCTGCAGCCCTTGTAGGCCTCATATCTAAGGAAACTGCTGTCAAAGGAAGTCAAAGAAAGACAGAGGCAGCTGCTGCTAGAAGCTTTCACAGAATTGTAAAAAGAAGAACTTCCCCAGAATTCAAATCAAACATTTCCTCATATTTCATTGGTCCAATCTGATCACATGTCTGGACTAGAACCAACTGCAAACACAAGGTTAAAATTACTCTTATACTGACTAGGTCTGTATCAGTCAGGGTTCTCCAGAGAAACTGAATCAATGAGGGAAAGGGTAATCTGTATCTACATCTACATGTCTACCACAAAGATAATCTCTTTAAAGTCAACTGATTAGATGCTAATCACACCTACAAAATACTTTACTGCAGGGCACCTGGGTGGATCGGCACTTAAGAAGCTTCCAACTTTTGATATCTGCTGAGGTCATCATCTTGTTTGAGGTCATGATCTCACGGTTCAGGAGTTTGAGGCCTGAATCGGCTCCGTCCTGGCAGTGTGGAGCCTGCTTCGGATCCTCTCCCTCCCTCTCTCTGCCCTCCCCCTCTCTCTCCCCCTCTGTCTCTCTCTGTCTCTCTCAAAATAAATAAATAAACATTTGGGGGGAAAAATACTTCACAGCAACACCTAGATTACTACCTGATTAGGTAACTGAATACTCTAGCCTACCTAGTTTGACACATAAAACTATCACAAGTTCCATTTCTGAACTTGTGAGGAGTGTGTTGAAGAAGGGTAGAAATGCAAACCTGTACAAAATTGGGATTCTATGAGGAGAAAAAGGAGTGAATGTCAACTAGGCAAGCAAAAACATCCACTAGTGGCATGGATCATAAATAAGTCCCATTACCTCTGTGATCTCTTTGGGAATGCCAAAAATGGTGACTTATATTTATAATGTTGAGAATTTTCTCATGTTGAAATTGTGACCATCTTAGAGGGTCGAGTTTGGTAAGTGAGTTTATAGGCAGTGTAATGTTTGGAGAGGCAGACACACATACAGAGAGTTTTTTTTCAATTAGACATTGCATTAGTGAATTAGAATTAGATTAATCATGAGTTATAAACAAAACCACAGAAGCTTAAGATAGATGCTCATTTTTCTCTCAGATTCAAGAAGTCTGGGAATGTTTAGTCCAGAGTTGTAGAAGGACTTCATGGTGTCAGGGTGCAAGATTTCTTCCATCTTATTGCTCTGTCACAAGTGTTTCCTTTCTAAGGTTTCCTCTTGATCTGAGGTGGTTTGTGGAAGTCTACCCTTTGTAATCATATTCCAGCCAACAGAAAGGAATAAAGGCAGATCATGTTCCTTCCTTTAAAGGGCATTTCTTGGAAGCTGCACTGCCCATTTCCACTTACATCCTACTAGCCAGAACTTAGTCATATGGCCATACCAGACTAGAAGAAACTAGAAAATGTAGGCTTTGTTCCCAGCAGCCCATATGGCTTCTAGGGTAACCAGTGAGACTAGATTTTTATGAGACACAGGATTTTCAATGCTGAACAGTTGGTTGCCATAGTTCTATTACTCTGGAAGGAAAGGAGAATGGATATTTTCCAACACTGGGACCACAATCAACTGGGGCTTTTTTGGTTGTAACCGATAAGAAATTAGACCTAAAATAATGGCATAAGCTAATATATATATATTATATATATATAATATATATATATATTATAATATAATATAATATTATATAATATAATTATATAATATATAAATATAATTATATAATATAATATAATATATTATGCCTAAAATAATGGCATAAGCTAATATATATATAATATATAATATAATATAATATAATATAATATAATATATATATATATATAATTTATAAATACATGTGTGTATATATATATGCATATATACACATGTATGTATATATATACACATCTATATGTGTGTATATGTGTGTGTGTGTGTATATATATATATATATATATATATATATATATATAATTTATTGACTGGTGTAACTGAAAAACAGAGGCCAAAATAAAATCATTAGAACCAGGTCTCTCACGAACTGCCTATCCCCCTTGTCTCTCTGTTGGCTCCATTCTCAAACAGGTGGTACCAAAGGCTGGCAGCAACATTGGGTTCCCAACCTCATGTTAGAAACCCATCAAAAAGAAGAGCAGTATCTTCTCTTAAAAATCAGAACCAAATCTACGAGCCTG
The DNA here is from genome assembly GCF_024362965.1 of Panthera pardus. NCBI lineage: Eukaryota > Metazoa > Chordata > Mammalia > Carnivora > Felidae > Panthera > Panthera pardus. The sequence continues at coordinate 33,711,260 of NW_026526765.1, read as the reverse complement.
GTCCTCACGCGCCCGAATTTGATCAGGTGTTCATCCTTGAGCCCACTACTCTCCCCAGGGCATGACTGTCCCTTGAAGCAGGTGGGTCCACTCACTGCCCTCCCCTCCCCCAAACTATGAGACCTGAAAACAGAGAAAGGGAGTTTTGTTTTAGAAACTGTCAGTACTAGGAAAAGAGTGGCTGGAGGCTGCCAAGTAGCAAAAATGCAAATGTACACTACAGACAGCCATGCCCACAATGGCTGAAAAGCAGAGAGATTCAGACCACTGCCAGAAAGAAAATCTTGCCCTTTCACAAGCAACGCATGCACAGGAAGTCTAGATGATGGCATAAAACGGTCTTAAACAACCTCTTCTGTCTGGCTCTCCTTCTTCATTACTGTCCTACCTAGTCCTCATGGTCTTTATTAATCTACTACTCTTATTCCCAATCAATGAGTTTTAACCAATTTTCCTAAGTGGATACAGGAGATTAAAAACTTCAGCTTCTTCAAGTCCCCGACAGAAAATTATCCAAAGGGCTAATACACATTTGTCTAGTTAATCTGACCACATTTTATACCTTAATACCAGTGGTATTATGCAGATAGTCTCTGCTGGTTTCTGCAGTCATACCAAAACCCCTCTTCCATACCCACTCATATATCCTGCATAATATATTTTATGAGTGTGTATGATGTTAATATAACATATCATCTATTTTTTTTCTAATTCAGATTCTGTAAGGCAAAAAACACATTTTGAAAAAAAAACCATTTTGGCCCATACAGCATGACTTTTAGCTCACATAGTAAGTCAGAATGGTAATGGGATCAGATAAGAACTACTTTACTGTTCAAATAAATTATATTTGTGTAGCACTTTTAACTTCCCAGAGAATTCTTGCACCTTATCTAAATCTCAACAACTCTGTGAAACAAATAGATGTAAGTATTATTTTCCACATTTCACAGGTAAAAACCTGAAGCTCAGAAAAAGTTACATGACTTGCTTAAGTTAGCACAACTAGCTAGTGGCAGATTAGAGATCTGAACCTCCTTCCTCTTGGCCCCTAGATCTCTGATCATTCCACATGTGTGCTACCACCCATCTTCTTCCCCATCTTTCCACTTTCCAAAACTTCTTTACCATTGGCCCTTCTGGGGGATGCTCTATATTATACTAGTTACCAACTGCACCTTCGGACTATGTATGAGAGACCTGGGTTCAAACACCATTTCATCTTCTTACTTCTCACATCCTTTCGGCCCTGTTTAACATTTCTCACTCTCATGACTTTGGCTACCATGTATACAATGTATATAGTGACACCTAAACCTATCTCCAACCTAAACACCTTCACGGAGCTTCATACTTCCATATACTCATATATGAAACTGCTTACTGGGCATTTTCGAGTGCAAATGCCATAGACGTTTAAAATTTTAAATGTCCAAACCTGGAATCATCATTTCCTATCCTTTCTGTGATCCCTCAGTTCTTATCTTGGAATCATCCTTGAATCCTATTACTCACTCCATTCCAATCTCATCCCATCAGACACAAAGTTCTGAATATTTTACCACTTTTCCATTTCCAGGTAGAGGTGAGCAACTCTCCAAGCCAAAGTTTTGATTAATATCTTCAATTTTATTGAGAGGATGATTGACCCATTGTGGTAGGTAGAGCAATGGCCCCACAAAGATATCCACATCCTAATTTCTGGAACCTGCGAATGTTACATGGCAAAGGAAAATTAAGGTTGCAGATGGAATTCAGATTGCTAATCAACCGAATTTAAAATAAAGATTATCTGAGTGAGCTCACTGTAATCACAAGGGCCAAAATTGGAAGAGGGAGGCAGAAGACAGAGGGAGGCCATATGAGAAGGATTTGACTCGCCTTTGCCAACTTTGGAGAAGGAGAAAGGGGCTTATGAGAAGGAATATGGGTAACCTCCAGAAGCTGTAAAAGGCAAGGAAACTGATTCTCCCCTAAAGCCTCCATTAGGTTTATATTAACTTGTCACAGATTGCCACCAAATCAGTGGCTTAAAACAACACACATTTATAATTCCAAAACCAGTTTCAACATGTGTCAACAGAGCTATATTCCCTTTGGAAGCTCTAGGGAAGAATCTATTTCCTGTTTTTCTCCAGCTTCTAGAATTGTATTTTTTATATTCCTTAACTCATGGCCCCTTCATCTGTCTTCACAGCTAGTAATGTGGCAGATTCAAATCTTTTTGTGCTTTTATCACATCCCCTTCTTTCTAAAGTCAAATCTCCTTACATCCCATTCTTGCTAAGAATCCATCTTCTGTTTGCTGCCAACTCTTAGACGACTTGTTACAGGGGCACCTGCGTGGCTCAGTCGGTTGAGCGTCTGACTTCGGCTTGGGTCATGATCTCACTGCTCGTGAGTTCGAGCCCTGCGTCAAGCTCTGTGCTGACAGCTCAGAGCCTGGAGCCTGCTTCCGATTCTGTGTCTCCCTCTCTCTCTGCCCCTAACCCACTCGCATTCTGTCTCTCTCTCAAAAATAAATAATACTAATAAAAAAGACTTGTTAGAAATTATTTATGCCTAAAGAACAACCAACCTTTCTATTACTATTGTACAGACCAGAGCTGCCCAATAGAACTTTCTGTGATGATGGATATGGTCTATACTTATGCTGTATTTCACAGAAATTGAATCATATAATATATGGTATTCTGTGGCTAGCTTCTTTCACTTAGCACAACATCTTCAAGGTTCATCAATTTTTGGAGCATATATCAGTACTTCATTCCTTTTTATTACCAAATAAGATTCCATTGTTTGGATTTACCACATGTTGTTTATCTATTCATCAGTTGACATGAATTTGGGTTGTTTTCAGCTTTGGCAATTAGTATTGCTATAAATATTTCTATGCAAGTTTTTGTGTGACCATATATTTTCATTTTTTTTGGGTAAGAAATGAATGGCTGTCACATGGTGACTCTATGTTTAATTAATATTTGACCAGCTGCCAAATTGTTTCCAATTTTCCTTTCCCACTAGTACATAAGGGTTCCATTTTCTTCACATTCTCACCAACACTTGTTATTTCACTTTTTGACTCTAGCCTACCTGGTGTAAGTGGTATTGTATTGAATTTTTGATGTGGATTTCCCTAATGAATAATGACATTGAGCATCTTTTCATGGGTTTATTGGCCAATTGTATGTCCTTGGAAAAAATGTCTATCCAGATCCTTTGTGCATTTTTAAAATGAGCTATTATCATTTTTATTATTGACTTGCAAGAGTTCTTTGTATATTCTAGATATAAATCCCTTATGAGATGTATGGTTTGCAAATATTTCCTCCTATTCCATATGTCATTTTTCACTTTCTTTTTTTAAAATGTTCATTTATTTTTGAGAGAGAGAAAGAGAGAGGAGAGAGAGAGAGAACAAGCAGGGGAGGGGCAGAGAGAGAGGAGGACAGAGGATCTGAAGTGGGCTCCGTGCTGACAGGATGCAGGGCTTGAACCTGCAAACCACGGGATCATGAGCTGAGCTGAAGTCGGCAGCCGAACCAAGTGAGCCACCCAGGTGCCCCATCATTTTTCACTTTCTTAGTGGTGTCCTTTTTCTTTTGCTGCTCATGCTTTTTGTGTCATATCTAAAAATCCCCCACCAAATCTGAGATCATGAAATTTATTTCTGTGTCTTCTAAGAGTTTTATAGTTTGGCACATTTACTTAGGTCTTTGATCCATTTTGTGTTAATTTTTGCATATGGTGTGAGGAAAGTATCCAACTTTATTCCTTTGCATACTTTGCATGTGGATATCCAATTGTCTCCACATTATTTCTTGGAAACACTATTTCTTGCCCATTGAATAGACTTGGCACCCTTGTTGGAAATCAGTTGGTATGTTTGTTGATCTACTTATTCTATCCATTATTTAAAGTTGAATATTGAAGTCTCTATTTCTCCCTTCATTTCTGTATTTTACTCCATGTATTTGATGCTTTGATGCTAGATGCATACATATTTATAATTGTAATATCTTCCTAATGGATTTTCATTTTATCGTGATTTGATGGGTACACTTATGAATGATCTGGCTATGGGCAATACCTCTGTTCCTTTTCCTGCACCTCTCAACTGAAAGGATGTAAAAATAAGCCTTCTCTTACATGCAGAGAGTCTAGTTTTATTATTAATAGGATTGACTTTTATTTTTTATTTTTTTTTTAAATTTCTAATGTTTATTTATTTCTGAGAGACACAGAGTGTGAGCAGGGGAGGGGAAGAGAGAGAGGGAGACAGGATCCAAAGCAGACTCCAGGCTCTGAGCTGTCAGCACAGAGCCCGATGCAGAGCTCGAACTCATGGACCGTGAGATCATGACCTGAGCTGAAGTCAGATGCCCAAATGACTGAGCCACCCAGGTGCCCCAATGATTGACTTCTAACAGATAATTGGCATAGCTATTCAATTATTATCAGAAAGGAGAGCCACAGATTACTTATTCTAAAACACAAAAGATGTTATTTTATATTCTAACCATTATATTGTTTTGAACAGCAATAATGTGACTCTCTTGTTTCCAAATCATTGGATTCTAACAACCTTTTTTAGGCAAACTCCAAAAAATATTTCTTACAAACACTAGACTTCTAGTCCCTTGAAAGAAGAGAATATATCTCATTCCTTCTTATACTTCTCCTGTATAGAAGAGAGCTTGCTGTAGAACAAATGTCTGATGATTTGAAATTTTAGAATGTTTTTATCACCTCTTTGGGAACAGATATCTACCCAGATATTTAAAAAAGAAGGTGGGGGTGATATGCCTTTCTATCCACAATGAAATAAAAATGAGTATTAATTATAAGAGCATAAGGAATAAAGTAAAAATCACCTGAAAAAGAATTAACTACTATTGAATTTTCTATAAATATTCTTCCAGGCATCTATGCATAAACAAAAGCAAATTTTTCCATAGAATCATACTGTCATTGGGCTTTAACCTGATTTTTTGACTTGTCAATGTCTTGAAGATATTGAAATGTGTCATTCTTTTTAATATTGCAGGGCCTACACAATTAAAAGTTTACGAAATTACTGGACAATTTTTGATTTTTGTAATGCTTATTTATTTTTGAGAGAGAGAGAGAGACAGAGAGAGAGAAAGAGCGTGAAGTAGGGAGGGGCAGAGGGAGAGAGACAGACAGAATCGGAAGCAGGCTCCAGGCTCTGACCTGTCAGCACAGAGCCAGACGCGGGGCTTGAGCTCATGAACTGTGAGATCATAACCTCAGCTGAAGTCAGATGCTTAACCGACTGAGCCACCTAGGCACCCCTGTTGATTCTTAATTTTAAAAAAATTTATACAAATAGTATGTAATTACATACAGTAAAAATTAAAACAAGGCAATGCATATAGAATGGAAAATTAAAAAGCCCCCTTTACTTTGGACTCCTACTCTAATATTCTAGAATAACCACCGTTAACAGTTTAGTTTCCTTTCAGATATTTTTCTATGAATTTCTATACAAATACCACAAATGTATAATTTTGGTTTATTCTTTTTTTACATAAGTGGAGTCACATCATACACACTACTCTGCAACATGATTTCTTTACTTAACAATATATTCTGGTGAAGTTTTCCTGTAAGTACATGTAGATCTCTCTCATTGTTTTTAATTGCTGTGTAGTGTTTCTCCTGGTAAAGATATAATATATTGAAGGGGATGGATATTTAAAATGTTATGTTTTGCCTTCTAAAATGGCTCAGTCGGTTAAGCATCCAACTTCGGCTCAGGTCATGATCTGGTGGTTCGTGGGTTGGAGCCCCTTCGTCCGGCTCCACGCTGACAGCTCTGTGCCTGGAGCCTGCTTAGGATGCTGTGTCTCCCTCTCTCTCTGCCCCTCCCTGCTCATGCTCTGTCTCTCTGTCTCTCTCTCAAAAATAAACATTTAAAAAAAATTTTAAAAGACAGTGAAAAATCATTAATTATTACAAGATATTTATATAAAACCAATTTTTCTTCCAGGTTCTTATACAAAATGGGAAATAAAGCCTGCCTGTTGAAATCTACTTTCCCTTCCTTCTACATCTGGTCACTAAAAGCTATCTCTAAATTCTGTCACCCTTTCTTTCCTCCCACTACTTTCCCAACTGCATTCCAGTGAACAGCACTTCAATGCTATTAGACTGATTATACTCTAGGATTACTCAATATATTAGTCCATTCTATCCTTTCAGCATTTGGAAGTGTTTTGTTAGACATCAGTAAATGGAACCGCAGGGTACCCTGAGGTAGGCAGAAAACTCACAGTGTAGATATGACTGAAGAGCAGCAATGTTTCGAGTCACAGCTCAAGACCACTGGGAACTGGCTGGTGTCCATTTAGGATTTATAAGTGGGGAAATGTTTATCTTGTTAATTTATTTATTTTCCAACCAAATAGCTTTATTTCACTGAAGGCCGCCACCCTAATTCATCTACAGAAAAGTACGTATTAGAAGATTTATCATTGCTATTCCACTGGGGGCTGCCACAGGAATTAGTGTGTGATATGAAATACAACATCTAGTCTCCTAAAACACTCCCCTGGATTCCCAGGTTGAGACTGGAGAAGGCAAAGTTGCTAACTGAATTGGAAATACATATCTGTATAAATATACATATACATGAAATACACTTAAATATAACACACTGGAAATATATATATTGTGTTAAGAACACTTAACATGAGAGAGACCCTCTTAACACATTTTTAATTGCACGATACGGTATTAACTACATACAGTGTGGTACAGATCTCTAGAACTTACTCATTGTGTACACCTGAAACTTCATACCCATTATGAATATAATGGTATATTATATATACTTCATACCCATTATGAATAGCAACTCCCCATTTCCCCTTCCCCGAGCCCCTGGATATCACCATTCTACTCTGCTTCTATGAATGTGACTCTTTCAGATACCTGATACAAGTGGAATCATACAGTATTTGTATTTCTGGGGCTGACTTACTTTATTTAACATAATGTCCTCCAAGTTCATTCATGGTCACATATGGCAAGATATCCTTCTTTTGTAAGGTATGTATATACTACATTTTCTTTACCCATTCATCTGTGAATGGACATCTAGGTTGCTTCCACATCTTGGCTATTGTGAATAATGGTGCAATGAATATGGGAGTACAAATACCTCTTCGAAATCCTGAAACGGATATTTTAAACTCACAATGAAACTATACGTACAGTTTCTCTATACTTTTCCATGCACTTTCAATAATTTATGATGAAGACTATTGGACCTACCTGATTCATTACAAGAGTACTATCTTAACTCATTGATTATAGATTTTGTTTTCAGTGGGCTTTGACATGTGACCTTTGATCAAATAGTATGATGGAGGAAGGATCCCTTGTGTGGCTGTTTAATTCCATGTTTCAAATAATGACCTTCATTATTTTAAAAGGGATACCCAAGTATCTGCTAGCCATAAGTGAGTGGCCTTATGAGAGGAGCTCAGAGATGAGGAGGCTTCGAGGAGCATGGATTCAGTAAAGGCTTATGAGAACGAACTTGAAATATGGCTGTTGGAAAAGGTCAATAGCCTCTGGTTCCTTCACACTTAGGCCTCACCTCCCATCTTTTTCTTGTCAAGGACTGCCCTCATCTAGACTTGGACCAGTCATTTTGGACCAAGAGCTCATTTTGCTTGGTCCTCCAAAACTTTTTTTCTTTTCTTCTCCTTCTTTTTTTAAATCCAGCGGCTGACTCTGTGAAGTACATTACTAAAATTGGCCAAGATTTTTGCCCTAGAAGACCATGAGGCACAGGAGGGGTGTAGTGAAGAGGAATAACAGGAATTGAGAAACTTCTCTTTGTGAACCTGATGGAATGGAAAGAAGTAGACTCTGGGTCTAGAAAACCATCCTCAGGATGGGCACGGGAAACTGGAAAAAAGTGAGAAATGTGTAGAAGAGCGTCCTGCTTATTGCTGGCCAAAGTGTTGGTTTGCGGTGAATATACGCAGTATGGACATGACTTAATCTCTTATTGAAAAAGTTGTAAATTTGCTTCAAGCTGTATTTCCTTCTTTAGGAGCTTCTTTTTCTCTTTCTTTCTTTCTGTCACTTATTTTTGAGAGAGAGAGAGAGAGTGTGTGTGTGCGAACAGGGGAGGGGCAGAGAGAGGGAGACACAGAATCCAAAGCAGGCTTCAGGCTCTGAGCTGTCAGCACAGAGCCCGACGCAGGCTCAAACTCACAGACTGTGAGATCATGACCTGAGCAGAAGTCGGATACTTAACCGACTGAGCCACCCAGGCGCCCCTCAAAAATAAACATTAAGTAAAACAAAACAAAACATGATATACTATAATGTAATGAGTTGGTTCCCTATGGCTGGATAAGTGACCCTGACTTGTGCTCTACTGAGCTTCTAAAATAATGAACTTGGAACATGATATGAAAATAATTAAAGGGTGTCACAGTCTCTCGGCAGCATTTTTTCCAAACATATTATTGCAGGCATTAATAGTTGTCTTAGAGCACAATTAGCAGGATTGTGCTGCAAAAAAAATCACCCAATCAACAGGTATCTGAAAAGGTGCTCAATATCACTAATCATCGGGGAAACGCAAATCAAAACCACAATGAGCTATCACCTCATACTTGTCAAAATGGCTAGAATCTAAAAGACAAAAAATAGTAAGTGTTGATGAGGATGTGGACAAGAGGGGACACTTGTGTATTGTTGGTAGGAATACAAATTGGTGTAGCCACTGTGGGAAACAGGATAAAAGGTCCTCAAAAAATTAAAAATTGAAATATCATATGATCCGGCAATTCTACTTCTGGGTATTTATCCAAAGGAAATGGAAACACTAAATCAAAAAGATATATGTATCTGTATATTCACTGCAGCATTATTTACGATACCAAGGCAAGGAAGCAACCTGTGTCCATCAATGAGTGAATGGATAAAGAAAATATGTCTGTATGGGGTGCCTGGGTGGCTTAGTCGGTTAAGTGCCCGACTTTGGCTCAGGTCATGATCTCATGGTTCATGGGTTTGAGCCCTGTGTTCGTCTCTGTCCTGAAAGCTCAGAGCCTGGAGCCTGCTTCAGATTCTGTGTCTCCTTCTCTCTCTGCCCCTCCCCCACTTGCACTCTGTGTCTCTCTCAAAAATAAATAAACATTTTAAAAAAAGAAAAAAAGAAAATGTGTTTCATATTATACCTATATAATCATGTAATTATATATAATTATATGTATTATATATAATTATATATTGCATATAATTATATATATAATTATATGTATATAAAATTCAGTCATTAAAAAGACATTGTTGTCATTTACAACATGGAGGGAACTTGAGGACATTATGCTAAGTGAAATAAGTCAGAGAAAGACAAATACCATATCATCTCACTTACATGTAGAATCTAAAAATTAAAAACATACAAAAATCTCCAAACTCATAGAGAACAGAATGCTGCTTGTCAGAGGGGGTAAGGAGTAGGCAAATGGGTTAAGGGGTCAAATAGTACATGCTTCCAGTTATAAAATAAATAAATCACGGGATGTAATGCACAGCATGGTGACTATAGCTAATAATACTGTATTATATATAACTTTTAAGATACCATCACAAGAAAAAATTGTAGCTATGTGTGGTGATGGCTGTTAACTAGATATATCGTGGTGATCATCTTGCAATATACACAGATATCAAATCATTATGTTCTATAACTGAAACTAATGTTATATGTCAATTATATGTTCATAAAAAATTTTAAGTGATTATCTTATACCATTTTAGAAAGATGACTTGTATATTTTATGATTATCAGAGGCATTTATAAGAAATAACCTAAATTTCACTAACGTTCATGAAATAACATTTAGTTTTGTTTACAGGGCTTAAATGATTTTGTTTCCTTAGGGAATTTTCAAGTTTGGTCTCCAGTTTGCATTTTATTTTAATAATAGGAAAGAAGGCATGAACAAAGACTCCATGTCAGAAGGCCCTTGATATGCATGTGGAGCAGAAGGTGGGCTGAGATAGTCAAAGCCATAGTTTCCAAACATAATTACTAAATATTTACTTTCAAATAAAATTGCATTTATAACCCAAATAATATAAAATAGATAAGTGGTACTTTATAATTTAAATGTCTTTTTTTTTATTTTAGTTGCATAATATTTTTCTGTTATAAATGAAATCAATGATGATAATAAGGCTCTTTTGATGAACAAAAAGTTTGTAACCATGGATTAATGTCTGATTGTTTTCTTATTTTTTTTTTTTTCTATTTGGGTGCACAATACTAAGAAAATTCTGATTTGTATTGCAGCTTGCCCTAAAATCCCTAAAATCTGCTTCCATTAAAGTAGATCAGAGGTGCCTAGGTGGCTTAGTTGGTTAGGTGTCTGACTCTGGATTCTGGCTCAGGTCATGATGGCAGGGTTGGTGAGATCAACCTCTGAGTCAGGATTCTCTCTCTCCCTCTCTCTCTGTCCACCCCCCCCCCCAATAAATAAATACACTTAAAAAACATCAGAAGCTTGAAAGAAAAGTAGCAGAAAGTGTTTGCTTCAATAGTCAGTCACTAATAATATTGATTGCTTTTGTTTATACATACAAATATCAGACATGAAGTAACCAAAATTGAAAACAACTTCAAATGCTGTCTATCGTACATTACCATGAAGTGTTTTAGGTGCTCTTGTTGAACAACTGCTATGCTGTAATGAGAAATAATGCTAGGCAGTAGATCCATCCAAGCAGGGCATCCAATTATTATACAGCTATACAAGTTTAAGTGATTTAACATGCAGAAGTGAAAATGATAAAAAGATAAGTACAGAGCCTCTTTTTTTTTTTTTTTTTTTTTAAGAGAGAGAGCGCGAGCAGGAGGGGCAAAAGGCAGAGAATCTTAAGCAGGCTCCATGCTCAGCACAGACCCCGAGATCTCAAAACCCTGAGATCAAGACCTGAGCCAGAGACCAAGACCTGAGCCAGAAATCAAAGCCTGCTGCTAACCACATGACCCACCCACGCGCCCTTCAACCTTAATCACTGATTTATTCTGCAAGTTGAAGCACAGGAATTCAGAAGAGAAAGAAACATTATTCCCAACTGCATAATCTGGTAACCTTCAGTATGTTAAAATCAGAGAAACATCACAATTGAGTGTACATGCAATTGTTTTGTTAGAATTGATAGGGTAGTTCAACCATAATTTAAGATTTAATATCAAAATCTGGAGCCTGCTTCGGATTCTGTCTTCTTCACTCTCTGGCCCTCCCCCGCTCATGCTCACTTGCACGTTCTCTCTCAAAAAATAAATAAACTTAAAAAATATATATAATGTTTGTGGAACCTCTGAAGTACTTCAGTGAAGCCGTTAAGGTTATATGGTTTTCTAAGCCTTGATTAGAGAGATCTTGGCTATAAGAACTTGAACTTGAACCTGCAGTCTATGAGGATTCTTGAAAAGTTTAGGAGAGCTTGTGCAAAGACCAGATGTGTATTTGACATGATCATTTAAGAGGTGGTGAACTCTGAGAGAGAAAGGAAATTCATTTAGGAAGCAACTCCAATCAAGCAGATGAGAGAAATGGACACTCAAGTGTCCTCAAGTCCTGAGCTTGGGCAGAATGAGTGAAACTTGGGTGTCAGGGTCAAAGACAGTTTATAAAACAGGGAAGCATAAAGATAAAAGCAATCTATACTACCATCTAGTCCAGGGTTTGAATTCTGCCTGATGTATTCTAGTTTATGAAAATACAGAAAGCATCACAAAGTATAATCCTCTCGCAAACAGATTGAAAACTGCAAATGCAAACAGATACTGAAAACTGCAAACAGAATCTGGTCTGGACATGATCTTACATCTTGCTATTCTGTGCCTCTTTTTAAACTATTAACCACAAGAGCCCCTATGGTTAGAGAATAGCAGAGCTGAGATCTGAACCCAGGCAGCCTAGCTACATACAGGGTCCATGTTCTTTACCATTTGCTATCAACATTTGATTCTGAGGTTGTGTGAATTCATCCTGTGGAAGTGAAGAGGCAAATACCAAATAGATTGAAATATAAAGGTATTGTGCTGGGAGAAAGGAAAACCAGAAGAGATAATCTCCCTCGTATGCCAGGTTAAGACGCTTGAACTTTGTATCTTAGAAACATGGAGAGGTTTTTTCGTTTTTGTTTTTGTTTTCTTTTGAGAAAGAGTGGGAGGGTCAGAGAGAGAGCCACACAGGCTACTTACTGCCAGTACAGAGCCTGACGTAGGGCTCAAACCCACAAACCATGAGAACATGACCTGACCTGAAACCAAGAGCTGACTGCTTAACAGACTGAGTCACCCCAGCACCCCACACCACTGAGAGGGTTTAAGCAGAAGTAATACATCCAGACTTGAAATGATACAAAATTGTTCTGGTGTGTTTTGCTTCTTTAAATTTCTTTAGCACCTGAACATATTTTTCTTTTTCATTTCCGGAATTGAACTTTCTCCAAACATCTTGTGCATTTACTTTACTGCCACCCACTCTACACTGCAAGTAAAATTTAATTCATTTTTTATCCATCAAATAAATATTAAAAATTTTTTTTTGTATTTATTTATTTTTGAGAGACAGTGAGACAAAGTGAGAGTGGGGGAGGGGCAGAGAGAGAGGGAGACACAGGATTGGAAACAGGCTCCAGGCTCTCAGCTGTCAGCACGGAGCCTGACGCAGGGCTCAAACCCACAGACTGTGAGATCATGACCTGAGCTGAAGTCGGACGCTCAACCGACTGAGCCACCCAGGCGCCCCAATCAAATAAATATTAGGAGCACATTAGTTAATACAATGCACTGTTTCCAAAAATCTATGAAAATAACACATAAAAGAAGTAAATTAAGAGATACTTTGCATTATAAAATAATACATTTACATATTTATGTAAAATTTCAAATTTATGTCTTTCAAATACATTAGAGGCAAATATCTGAAGGAATTTGTTTCTCATATATTAACAAACCATTGTATAAAATGGAGCATGCATACATTTTTTTACTGATTCAAATGATCTAGTTAAGAACTATTACTAGTTAAACCAAACAACCTTTGAAAAACAAGTTTCCAGATGCCCCTGTTTATCAATGTGGAGGAGTAAATGAATACTCTATCAGCTGTGAGGGCAGGATGTCCTATATCTCAGTAATGAGAGACGATACTAATAAATAGTATTTTAGGTTAATTTAAGCAAAAATCCCTCAAGCAGGGATGCCTGGGTGGCTTGTTGGTTAAGTGTCCAACTCTTGATTTTGACTCACTCATGATCTCACAGTTTGGGGGATCCAGCCCCACACTGGGCTCTGGACTGAGGGCACAGAGCCTGCTTGGGATTCTCTCTCTGTCTCTCAAATTAAATAAATAAACTTCAAAAAAAATCTTTAAAAATCCCTCAAGCAGAGAATGACAATTTAGAAAGTTTACAATCTAACTTTGACAAATTGCATTCATTTGACAGAATGGGGATATGCAGTATATATATGTATGTAAACATACACACAAATGAATGTATGTATGCACATATATATAAAACATAACATATGATATACATATATACACACATACATAAAATAACATAATACAAAAGAAACTTTCCTATTGCCTCTCTGGAATCAGACCTTTTGTTTAAAAGCTTTGAATTCAGAAAATGGGGCACCTGGGTGGCTCAGTTCGTTGGGCGACCGACTTCAGCTCAGGTCACGATCTCACAGTTTGTGGGTTCAAGCCCTGTGTCGGGTTCTGTGCTGACATCTCAGAGACTGGAGCCTACTTCAGATTCTGTGTCTTCGCCTCTCTCTGCCCCTCCCCTGCTCACGCTCTGTGTCTGTCTCTCAATAATAAATAAACGTTAAATAAAATAAAATAAAAAATAAAAGCTTTGAATTCAATTCAATTCTCCCAACTTTTGGGGCACCTGGGCGGCTCAGCTGGTTAAATGTCAGACTTCAGCTCAGGTCACGGTCTCCCAGTTCTGTGAGTTTGAGTCCCGTGTCTGGCTTTACGTTGACAGCGTGAAGCCTGCTCCAGATTCTCTGTCTCCCTCTCTCTGCCCCTCCCCGCTGTGTGCACTAGCTCCCTCTCTCTCAAAAAATAAACATTAAAAAAAAAAATCTCAACTTTCAAGAATGTGTAAATTAAGCTGTACAATATTACACAAAGAATAGTTTCCAGAATATATTAGCCACAAACTGTCCTCCAAAGCAAGAGGGAACTATTCTCATAATTCAGAAAAATTCAGATATTAAAAAAAAAATTGGGTTTTACACAGGCTAAAACTGAAATGACTTTGGAACCAGGAGGGAAACCTGTATAGAAGAACTTTTCTATAATTTGTTCAAATTCAAGAAACTCATACTTTAAAAAGGATAAAACACAGCCATAGAGCTGTAAAAAAAAAAATAGTACAGTGTCTTGACCATAGAGTAATGAGGCTGATTTTTTTTCCCACAAGAATTAAAGTCACATGGAGTACAAGCCTGAAATGTGTGTCTTCTCTTCAGTCAGAAGCAACAGAGTGAGACCAGCCAAGAAGAGTGAGTCATATGACCACAGTTAGACAAAGTTGCCAAAGTTGTTTTCCATTTCATATGTCCTCTAGAAGGGCAAAAGTGGAAAAGCAGACCCAATTGTGAATGTTAGCTTTTCCACATTCAATAAGCTACAGGACAGCTGCTATATGCTGATTAGGACTAGTAATGGGACTTAAGTTCTAATACCTGAATTTCCCCTCTATTCAACTTCTTAAAATATGTTGAAAACATAGAGCATTACTAACATAATTTCTCCTAATGTAATTGGATAGTCTAACTTGGCATCCTGTTCTCTCACTGATTTTGATTAAAATAATAATATTCATAAGGAAAAAAAGAGTTAAAAGAATACCATGAAAGGGCAAATGCTTTTATGGACAGACTTGAAACTGGATGGTTGATTGCGTTAAGTGTGCTTGCTAAAGAAGCTAAGGTCTTATTTAATTTCCTTGTGTGCTTTGCTTTGGTTCAAAAGAGCCATAAGCCCAGGATTTGGTCAGCACTTAAAACGTTTACGGAGTTTCCACTTGGTCCTTGCAGTCTGCTAAACGCATAGATGGTTCTGTAAATATCTTGGGGCGCCTGGGTGGCTCAGTCGGTTGAGCATCCGACTTCGGCTCAGGTCATGATTTAGCAGGCTGTGAGTTCGAGCCCTGCGTCTGCTCTGTGGTGACAGCTCAGAGCCTGGAGCCTGCTTTGGGTTCTGTGTCTCCCTCTCTCTCTCTAACCCCTCCCCTGCTCATACTCTGTCTCTGTCAAAAATAAACAAACATTTAAAAAAATTAAAAAAAAAGAAGAAATCAGACTTGGCTCATGTCCTCAAGGGGTTGGTCAAAAGATAAGGCTTTAAGAGAATGTATGTACCATACCAATCCACAACTGCAACTTGAATAATGCCTAACATTTAATTGTTCCGTGTTTATAACGGGGCCAGAAGCTTTGAATGATTAATCTCATGTAAACCTTATGACAATTCTGACATTTAAGATTTTCAGGTAAGGACACTTAGGCCTAGATAAGTTATGTAACCTAAGGACAGTCAAAAGGATATACACCTGAATGTTTGCATCTGTTGAGTAATCTCTGGAGTTTCTGGGACTCTAGTGCCAGAAAGATCTTGCAAAATACAGACTTGGATGATGGGAGAAGGGAAAGAAGGAAGAGAAGGCCCTAGAGGCCCAGTCCTAACCTTGTCTCTTGTCCACGGGCAATCTTGACCAGGCTTTCCTGGTCACACCTAATGGCATTTGGCTTGTGGCAGATTCTTACTGCAAACCTGCTCTACTCAAGTCAGGGCCAAGGGTGGAGAGAGGGGACTGATACATGGACGAAATGAAAGCTGTCCGGGAGGGAGAACAGATGTAAGGGACCTCGAGGGGGTATCCCTTTGCAGCCCACACACGTGCCGGACACTGACTTGGAAAAGCAACAGGCTCCGAGAGAGACCCTGCGTTGCCCCAATGCTAGGCCAACAATTACCAAAGACTTTGGCGAAGGCCGACTCCCACGCCCCCTCAAAGCTAACAGGCCGACAAGGAGCTGCCTAGGCAAGTGCGTGCCTGGGGCACAGCTGCCCGGAACCCGCCGGCGCTGGGAAAAGACTCCGGGGCCGAAGGACTGGGGTACTTCCCCCGCGACCCGCGCTAGCAACGCAGGCTTACGCTCCCGGCCTGGCCCCTCCCAGCCTCGCGTCTCTATAAACTTGCAGCCTCAGAGGGCACGGGAGGCAGGAGGACGTCAGCGACGCGCGGTCGAGCCTCCCGCCCGCCCCTCGCGCGCCTGCCTCTCGCTCCCTTCCCGTTGACGCTGCGACGGTCCGGCAGCGCTCCGACACATTCACGCGCGCGCTGCCGATCGCCGTCTCCACCCAGCCCAGCCCCGAACATGGCGGCTCTCAAACGGCTCTCCGCCTGGCCCTGGCTCTGCGCCTCCACCTGCCGCTCCGGCGGCGTCTGGTCCAAGGTAAAGTGCAAGCGAAGAAGGCCACGCTCCGCCACAGAGCAGACGAAACCCCGCGTGTGCCCGTGTCCTCTCCCCTGCCCGCACCCACGCTGTCCAACCTACAAGTTAGCATCCGTGGCGCCGGGTCCAGAGGCAGCGAGACGCACCGATGCCTGCCTTGCCTCGCTGCTCCTTCGGGTGGCTGCCTTTGCGCGGTTCTGCAGCCGATTCCCTGAGCCAGGCGAGACCAGGCGTAGAGGCGCGCCAAGGGGCTGCAAGCGGGCGGGACGGCGTTTGGCAGCGGCGAGACGCCCTTCAGGGCACAATCGCGTCTTCAGGGGGGCACCGGGAGGGCGCGCGTGTCTACGGCGGGGTAGGGGTGACGGCAGCAGGGGGCAGGTTTGCACCCCGCACTGGGATTTGAGGGCTGGGGGGCTTCTAGAGGCCCAGAACCCAGGGCTGGTTAGCCACGGAACGGCATGAGTTGGCCGCTGAGGGGGCGGATGCCGGGTGCCTTGGAGGTGGAATGCCGTCCACTCCCTGTCTTCCCTTTTTTGGCTGCGCCGCACAGCACCGCGGCGGTGGGAAAGGGAACCCGGACTGGAGCGCACGCCTGGGCATCTTCTCTATCCAGCGGAGAATCCTGTAGCGCTCCGGCCCGCCGTGGCTCGCGCGCGGTCTTGGGGCGCCGGCATCCTCGTTGGAGGATTTCCGTTTTCAAACCCTTAGAAAATCTTGTTCCGCCCTTACTGCCAATTCGCCAACAAGTGGTATCCTGAGACACTCTTCGCGCCGATTGTTAGTTGATAGGTTTTTTGTTTTGTTTTGTTTTTTTGTTTTTTTTTTTTTTTTTGCCTTGCTCTGTCCCTAAATGTAGCCCAAGCTCAGCTGGAATTCGTGTTCCGAGTTCCCTGAGGCCAGTACTGGCCCAGAAGTGAGTGGAGGGTAGCTCATCTCCGCTACCATGGTAACCGCGGAACCTCTTCCTTGCAAGAGAACAACAACGAAAAGGGACCTTTTTAACTTAGTAGCGTATTAAGTGATAGTTTTGTACTTGAAAAACATACCTTGCACACGGTGTACTCACAGACTGCCCCGCCCCATTACTGTTTCCCACATCCAGTCTCTTGACAACAGTGAACTCAGGGGCCACTAAACCTCTTAGGTAAATGCTAGGGGGTGATGTAGAACTGGAACATTTTACTCATAAATGCCTCTTAGGAAAGGAAGCTTTTTGGTAATTGCAGGTAGCTTTGGGTTTATAAAGCATTATTAGAAGGGCACTTGACTAACCTTCAGTCACATTGTTGCAGGTGCTTTCGAAACTAATGCATGCCAGGACACTGTGATACCCTGCCTAGAGGTTAAAAACATTTGCTCTTTTGCCAGTTACTTATTTGCCTAAGTGTAATTTACTCACTTTCCATATTTAGGTATAGCATTAAACCACTTCTGAAGCCCAGCAAACCTCTCAGGTGGCAGTTACAAATTAGAGGTTTTGTGGGGCGCCTGGGTGGCTAAGGCAGTTAAGCCTCCTACTCTTGTCTCTTGATTTTATTTTAAATTTTAACGTTTATTTATTTTTGAGACAGAGACAGAGCATGAGCAGTTGGAGGAGAGGGCAGAGAGAGAGGGAGACACATAATCCAGAGCAGGATCCAGGCTCTGAGCTGTCCGCACAGAGCCCCATGTGGGGCTTGAACTCATGGACCATGAGATCATGACCTGAGCACAAGTCAGACACTCAACCAACTGAGCCACCCAGGTGCCTCTCTTGTCTCTTGATTTTAGCTCAGTGTCATGGTATCAGGATTGCCCCTCCCCTTCCCTTGGGCTCCATGCTGACAAATCAGAGCTTGCTTGGAATTCTCTGTGCCTCTCCCCCTGCTCTTGCTCAGGCTCTTTCTCTCTCAAAATAAATAAACCAACATTAAAAAAAAAAATTAGAGGCTGTACCTCATTAAAAGTTCATATGAGGGTCCAAAGTTTCTTCCTTTCCAGTTTGATTGTCATAGATCCAAGTGCCTGCATGCAGGTGTTTCTTCAGGCTTGGCACTTGGCATTACGATTATTTAGTTCTTGAATTCTCATCTCTAACTTCCCTTAAACTTTAACACTTGGGTGCTTGTTTAACTTTTCAAATGTATACGTTGACTGCTTAGCAAGATGAAAGTTTCTGGTTGTCAGGAACAATATCATATACCTTATTCTCCAACACTTTTTAAAAAAATTTTTAAATGTTTATTTATTTTTGAGAGAGAGAGAAAGAGAGAGCATGAGCAGGGAAGGGCAGAAGAGGGAGACAGAGGATCCAAAGTGAGCTCTGCAATGACAGCAGGGAGGCCCAATGTGGGGCTCGAACCCATCAACGCAAGATCTTGACCTGAGTTGAAGTCAGTGGCTCACCTGATATGACCACACAGGCACCCTCCATCCCTTTCAACATTACATACTATCAGGCATAATATAGACACTCAATACATGTTTAATATATGGATGAAAGAACTCTGGACAAACAGAAATAGTAACCTTGAGAACTTTTTTGCTGAACATAACCAACAGCCCAAATGAGATGGTGTATGTGTTGTGTGTGTGTTTGTCAAGTCTCTCAAACTTGAGTGAGCCTCAGGAGTGCCTGGAGGCTTTATATCAGAGAGGTTGCAGGGTCCAGCCGGGTGGGTGGGGCTTGAAGCACACTTTGCATAAATGAGTTCCCAGGTGATATTGATGCTTTGGGTCTGAGGACTACATTTCAGAGCCATTGGCATGGACTTAGATTTGAATAGACTATCTGAAGTTATCTTTCTTCTCCATTACTATTTTAGAGGGAGCATTTAATACTATTTTCCATTTACTGGGGAAAATTATTACTAGAAAAAGATCCTCAAACTACCATTAATACTTTATTTACCTTTCTTTCTTGAACTTATTTTTTCCCATATCTCCCTTCAATTCCATTCTCCCCTGAGCTGCAGTCCTGGTACAACTTACTGGTCAACTCCACCTGGATGCCACTTAGTGCTTCAAGCTCTTTCTGACCCAAAATGACCCAGCCACAAAGTGGCTTTTTCCTCCCTTGTTTTGTTTTGTTTTCATTATGGCTAACCGTACCAGTATCCATCCAGTGTGTAAGCTAGAAGTCTTGGTATCCTTCTTTCCTCCCCTCTTCCCTCCACCTCCAGTTGATAAGCGATGCCATGTGTGTACCTTTCCTGAAATTTCTGCGGGTCTGTCCTTGGTACTCTTTCCCAGCAACCATCTATTCCTTACGGCTCCCTGATTGGATATTACAGTTGTATTTAAGTTTTTGTAATTATTTAATGACTATTAGCCTGAGTAGTTTTTAAGTTTCATCCGTGCAGGGACTATGCCAGAGTGTTTTCTTTTTCCTTTTTTTTTTTAAGATTTATTTATTTTGAGAGAAAGAGAGAGCATGGGGGAGGGGCAAAGGGAGGGAGAGAGAGACAGTCCCAAGCAGGCTCCATACTGTCATCTCAGAGCCCAATGTGGGGCTTAAACCCATGAACCATGAGATAATGACCTGAGCCAAAACCAAGAGCCAGGTGCTTACTCAACTGAGCCACCCAGGTGCCCCCTGAGTAGTTTTCTGTTTAATCCTGTATTCCAGTATTTAGTATGTTTGATGCAAAATGGATATTTTTTTGATCAAATGGGTGAATGAAACAATGATTTCCTCTGCCACTTTCATGTCTCAGGCTTTCATAGGAGTTGTGACATCTCTGTTTCAAAAGCTTTGCTGTCCCTTCCTCATTGAAGGATGAAATTGAAATTCTAGTATGGTCCTTAACGCCTTCCACAACCTGTCTCAGTCTCCTTTTCTAGCCTTATCTTCACAAGCTTCTCTCCATGGGACCTGATCCCACATGTCCTTGAGCAAACACAGTGAGAGCCTTATATCTCCATGCCTTTACTCCTGCTTCTTCTCTTTCTGGATTCCCCATCCTCATTAATATTTTAACTCTTGGCAAGCTCCTCGTGCTTTCTGATCTACCAGGCAGAATGCATCACTCCTTCACCTGTGCTCCTTTAAAGTGCTGGGCATCAATCCATCATTGGAATAGAACATGTATGTTCCCTCAGAAACAGTATGCTCCTGCTTTAGAGAATTGCCTAGTGTCAGTAATTCCCTGTGAGCTCCTTGCAAGTTATTTATTCATGTTATAAGTGTGTAACTGGTAGTGTTTAGTTTAAGGTGAACATTCTACCTTTTGACAGATACTTGTCCCGTAATGGACCATCATCAAAGCATTTCACACTAAACGCACTAAAGCATTTCAACACGTCATCACCTCTGCTTGGCCGTGGTACTCTATGCTCCTTGCCAAGTGTGTGTGTTTAGCTACCCACGTATTACTGTCTTTTCCTCCCAAGAGAGTCCTCTTCATCTCTCTCCATATGACTTCTGTTCCCCACTTCTGTGGATCAAACTTTCAACTGAAGTGGGCAGTATCAGTCTTCCTGTGTCCTGATTTATTTAACTGTAAGGTGACAAGGTCAGTATCACCTGGGTGTACAGTTCCATATCATTAAGATACGATAATTTAAAGATAAAAAAGCAATATGCTGTGTTGAGTTTCCCTTAAAGGACTTCAAAATGAAGTGCATTTTTTTGAAGTTCTGGAGCATTGAATGACAAGAAAAAAAGAAATTTAGGCACAAGAAGTAATGGTGGAAGTGGTAAGAAAGGAAGGAGATTCTGAGTTGGGAAGCCATGAGATGAAATTTAGGCTCAACTGTGAAATCAGTTTTCAGATTCTAAATGCAAGAATTTGAACCAGAGGACAAAGAGTGAAGATGGAGAGGATTTTAAAAAGAGAAATAGATTAAATAGAAAAAAATTTGTAGTGTAAGAATTTTGATTATTTCTTGCACTTCAGTACTTTGATCTTTTGTGGTACAGTCATTTTTATTTCCTTCCTCCAGTAGCAATAGCAGAAACTAGTGGCAACATAAAGTGAAATTTTGCAGAAGGTGGGAGAGTGGAAAAGCAAAATGAAATACACTAGGTGAATATTAAAGAAGACCTTGGTGAAAAAAATTATCCTCAGAATAAATAGATGTTGAAGCTGAACAGTTCATCACTCTTTGTTCTTTTGGTAACCTCTGCAAACTTGAAGGCTATTAGCAGATGGTACTTGGGTCTTTTTACCTCATTGTTCTAGCATTTTAGAAGACATGTCAATTTATGAGCAGCATAGAGCTTCACTTTGAATTCAGTTACCTAAGAAAAAAGGCACCTCTCCTGCTTAGTCTTAGAGGGTGTTAGCAGTGATGCTCCTTGATTCCCAAAGCCTGGGGGTATGGGAGAGAATGTGGGCAGGGAGAAAGCCTGTTCAGAAAACAAACCCAGAGGCTTTCCCTAGGATGCTGCCCCCCCCCCCCCCGCCCCCCGCCCAGACTTGAAGCCTTAAAGATACACAGGAAACATCCTGGTGCAACTGGTTTCAGACACCGTGCTTCCTCTTTGCCTCCCTACCTGCATGCATGCTTCTAGCTTGCCTGGTAATCTTTGAATACTTAGAATGGCAAATTTGACTACAAATAAAATAAACGTGTTCAAATAATCTTAAAGCTAGGACCCATTTTTCAAACCCTCAACAAAAACGGTGTGGATTAATTTGCTCTAGCATGGGTCATGCTAAAAAAATTCTTTGTCAAATCAGTAATATGTACATACATGTGTGTATGAGTAGGGTACAGCAGGGAGGTTAAAAATGAAAACTGGGGTGCCTGGGTGGCTCAGTCGGCTAAGCGTCTGACTTCAGCTCAGGTCATGATCTCATGACGGTTCATGAGTTCGAGCCCTGCGTCGGGCTCTGTGCTGACAGCTCAGAGCCTGGAGCCTGCTTCAGATTCTGTGTTTCCCTCTCTCTCTCTCTGCCCCCCCCCAGGCTCCCCCCCCAAGGATCCCCCCCCCCAATCTCCCCCCCAATCTCTCTTTCAAAAATAGATAAACTTAAAAAAATTTTTTTAAATGAGAACTAAACTCCAATCAATGACAAGTTAATCTTCTCCAAAAGAAGCAAACATCCCCAGGGTATCTTCTGTAGTCCAAGCCCAGGACTGAGGCCAGGGCTGAGTGTTTCTGCTATACCATTACTTAATCCTCACTGTATCCTTGAGAAACAACTGTCATCCTTTTGTAAATTTAAAACCCACCCCCCCCCCCCCCGATTTTGCAATTTTCTCAGTGTCATGCAATTGTGGTTGAACTGGAATTTGAAACAAAGGTATTTTTGACCCCGGGATTACTGGAGTGTGGCCCATTAAGCCACGCTATTGATTTCTCAGCAAGTAGATATCAACTGTCAATATAACAGATAGCAAAAGTCAACAAACATTCACCGAATGTGTGAAAAATGAAAAAAACAAAGTTGGACATAAATTCTTAAGTATATTGAGCCATTCTCCCATTCCCTGCAAACATTGAGCATCTATTTGTGTTTAGCTTTTCATTATCTGGATAAATGTGAGACACTTGAGTCTTTTCTAAAATACTTCTGAGGTATTTTTTTTCAAGGTGTGGGGCAAGTGTTTCAATAATTTCTGACTAATGAAGATACTAGTTTTCAGCTGAAACAGAGGAACAGAAGACCTGTCAAGTCTGTTTATGCTTTTGTTTCTCCTTGTGAACCCCAAAAGTGTCCTGGATGTAGGAGAAATGAGTTTTCTTTTGACTTCCTCTCTACAGGATTCATGTTTCTTAGTCTATAGATAAGTAGTTCAGGGTGATCTCTCCCCTAGACTGCTTAGGTGTAGATGAATTCTTTTATTTTCTTCCTCCTCCTCCTGCTGACGCCCTGACTCTTCACCAGCACCCCCACTTTTTTTTTTTTGGTAAGAGATAGGATTAGCATTAATTTATATATTTCATGTTTTTACACTTTTTCCCCAATTTTACTGAGATATAATGGACAAACAACACTAAGTTTAAGGTGTACAGAGCAATGACTTGACTTGTCCTTCACTGTTTAGTGAAGATAATGACAGTAGAGTTCCTCGTGAAAAAATAGGGTATTCATAATGATTTGTTGTCTCTAAATAATGAAATAGAGTAAGATTAGGGCTTTTAAAAAAACAGGGAAAGGAGCATATTGTGGTAGAAGGACTCTGTGATGAAGGCCAAAACCTGGGATCTGGTCTTGCTGTAACACAGTGTTGGGTACATTACAATTACAAAATCTTACTCAGCTTCAGAAACTTGACCTGTAAATAGAATTGGTAGGATTAGAATACCTGTGTCTTTTTCTTTTTTCTATTTTCAAGGAGACATTCTTAACTTTATTTTGTGATTCATCTGTTGGCCTCTTTATTGAGGCTATTGAACTTTTCATTTCCAGGATTTAAAAAAAATATTCGGTGTTCAAATAGAATCCAATAAATCCTTGCTACTGAGGATGGGACAGAGAAGTAAGCTGTCTGCAGCTCAGCCTATTTCCTTTCTAGCTCTGCCTCCTTTTATTTTTGGCATTTGGGTGGTGTGCCAGGTCGTACCCCCTGTGTTTGCCTGACCTGGCTGAAGGTTGAATTTAAAGGGACAAAAGTCATCTGTGTAACCTTTGCAGATCTTGTTTGGCTTTCAGTATAGTTCTCTTAAAGGCAATAGGCTTTTGTAGTAATTGACACTTTTTATGGAAGAAGTTTATAGAGGAAGAAAAGAATGCTAGAAACTTACTAATGCCATTACCTTGACCCCATAGGTCGTCTGTCAAAGACTGGTAAGGCAGTGTGTGTGAGTTTACAACACTTACAGACCTTTTAACATGGCAGCATATGAGGAGTCAAGAGCCATGCTCTTTACTCCTTCTCTTTTTAGGTTGAATGTATAATAAGAAATAAAGGATAAGTGACATTGATTATGAATGATTACAACACAGTGAACTCTGATTTTCTCCTGTCCATACTGTGTATGAAGCATAAAGAGAGAAACCGTTTAAAACTGATTGTGAATATTCACTAGATAACCCGTTTTGCACCGAATAGATCACTGTGGTAAGACTAGGCATGCCTCCCTCATAGGTCATAGTCTCTTATTTTTTGCAGCATCTATAAACTCCAAGCACCATAGGGGGATGGATCTTTTTGTGTGCTGGTCATTACTTGTCCTGTTAGGAGGCATTCGCTGACCTAAGACTGGGTCAGGGCCCAACTACGTATTTGTATATGGGTTATACCATATCTGATCTCCAGGGCAGCAGTCATGTCTTAGCATTTACTGGATGGAAGTAAGCACCATAGTAGTTGGCACATAGTAAGCTCTCAATGAATATTTGTTGACCGAATGGAAGGTTAGCTCACTATCAGAAACTGATGCTTGATGACATCATTATTGTGAATCTGAGTCCCAGTGTATGGGCTATCAACTTTCAGTGTTTTGGGTGGCCACAAATGACACAGAATTTTCCTTTATATAATGGAATGTATCCATCATGATCACAAGGGAAGTCCGTTGATAGTGTGTGGATAGGGTATGTCCTTTCTACTCTTACAGTGAATTATTTGCAGCCCCACTCTTTCTTTCAAAGAGCAGATAGTGAAATTATCATTGCATATATAAAAAGTGAATGTATATGCAAAGATATGTCTCTAAATGATTATTCACTTAAAAATTTTTAAAAATATTTTAGGGATGTGTTGGCTACTTTTCAACCAGTACACATCGCCATACCAAATTTTATACAGATCCAGTGGAAGCTGTAAAAGACATCCCTGATGGTGCAACGATTCTGGTTGGTGGTGAGTAATAGTATTGTTTTCTTTTTGTGATGGTAACATTCTTATGTTTTTAGCAAAGCAGGGAAATCAAAGTGGCAAAGCTATGTAGATTAAAAATGCCAATTATTTTATTATTAATTCATTATTTTATTTTTATTCATAATAAATTCAGCATGTTATGTAATTATTAGTTAAAGGTTTATTAAGTATAGTACTTAATGTACGTTTTATTTCTTTTTGTGTTTCTTTTTCTATTATTTTGAAAAGCTGAAGCTTAAAATGGATGTCTTATTAGTAGCTTTGAAAACATTCCTAGATCCTTTGGAATCCTGTTTAACTTAAAACATCTGCATTGATCTCTTCATCCCTTAGCTAGCCACTCCTTTGGTTATTCCTCATTTTAGGAGATAGAAAGCATAAATGCACCTATCTATTATTGAGGCCTCTGAGTTCTATTGCTTCACCTTGCTTGGAATGTCTTTTAGAACCATGGTCTCACACTCATTAAACTTGCTGCCTGATTCTTGTGATTTTTTTTTTTTTTTTTTTAATTTCTAGGCCTTGGTTGTAGGCTAGCCTTATTTTTAGGGCTGCTCTTCATTCATTCATCCATTCAACTGATCAGTCATTGAATGTCCATTTTAAACCTAATACTATTTGACAAATTGTGGAAGATACAAAGAAGTAAAAGTCATTAGTCTAGGCTTCTGATTCTGCAAAACTCTACTGAAGCATATAAAACAAACATGCTTGAATAAGTAGGTACATAAAGGTTGAATTCTAAACTCTAGATATGCAGTAAAGTATAAGATATGCAATGTGTAACCATCGTGTAGCCATATTAGCAGGTTGCATTTGTCTTTATTCTTAAGGTTCAAAGATTTGACGGTGATGTCTGGTGCTACACAATGGTCCAGAACATTTGGATACAGCTGTGTAGCCGTTTATTGAGTTGATGAGATATGTCTATATTTCACTTAGTAGATCTAATAATGTGCTTTGCATTTTTTTTTTTTCTTTTTTAAGGGAAAAGAGTAACACGTAGATTTCTCTGAAAGAACATTATCCTCTTCACAAATCATTTGTCTTTTTCACTTACTATAGGTTTTGGGTTATGTGGGATTCCAGAGAACCTTATAGGAGCTTTACTAAAGACTGGAGTAAAAGGGCTGACTGCAGTCAGCAACAATGCAGGGTAAGTGTGCATTTTTAAAACAATTGGCTTGAAACAAATGACAGTTCTCTATAATATTTATACAAAGTTTAAGAATGAAATGAAAATTTTCCTCATTTTATGAGCAACATGCTCAAGTATCAAAAGATAGTTTTTAACAAGCTCAAGAGTTAGAGGTTACATTTCTTCAAATATTTTTGGTACCATTCTTCATAATCATAAGTAAAACAGACTTGCATAAATGTGTCTCTTAATCTGATGTGCTTTTATTTTTCTAAATTTCAAATATATTATTAAAGTTAAGATATGTATTTTCAAATTGAATCTTTCATTTTATAATTCAGAGATGTCCCTTTATATTTTGTTATTATAGATCATTCTGTATAGTGGAAGATTTCAAGCGGTTTGAAATATGTTTCAAGTCTTTCCTTTGGTTATACCATATTCTAGATGATATGTAAGGTTATCATTAATCATTAAAAATGTTGCTGGTCTTGGTAGAAGGAGGAGGATACGCAGCCAGCACTTAAGACAGTAGGGTCTCAATCAAAGTGGTCAACAATAAGCCATCACATTTTGATAATGGCATGCACATTAAGATATGTTATGAAGAAAAAAAGTATTTTTTTTTTTTTTTTTAATTTTTTTTTTTCAACGTTTTTTATTTATTTTTGGGACAGAGAGAGACAGAGCATGAACGGGGGAGGGGCAGAGAGAGAGGGAGACACAGAATCGGAAACAGGCTCCAGGCTCCGAGCCATCAGCCCAGAGCCTGACGCGGGGCTCGAACTCACGGACCGCGAGATCGTGACCTGGCCGAAGTCGGACGCTTAACCGACTGCGCCACCCAGGCGCCCCAAGAAAAAAAGTATTTTTACATAAAGCGATAAGTTATCAGTTTTCTTTCAACAGTGAAAGACTTGGAAGAAAAAAACTGAAAAATTAACTAAATTTGCAGTTTAGCCTAGTACCATAAATGCAATTTAGAATAAATTGTACCAATTGTTTAAGACAGGAGACAGATCCTACATTTGTGCTCATGTTTTCTTTGCTGAGTTTATTTATGCTCTTGTTTTCATCTAGAAGGTTCTCCCACCTTTTCTCTGCATATCCACATCTTTCCCATTTTTCAGGATCCAACTCAGGTTGTACATCCTCAAAGAAACCTTATCCAATTAAAGAACTTCTCTAGACTTACTGATTTTGCCCCTTTCTGGGTTCCTTTGGAGACTTCTAGCATTTCTTTGTATACTGAATTGTATTTATTCCCTGAGGTATATTACAGACTGCTCTTTTGCTTAAAGTAGTTTTTTCTTCCGTACTATGCTGAGCCTGAGGCACAGAGTCACTAAGTGCTGGAACTGGATGGGTTTGTAGAGGTTATCTGTTCTAGTTCCCTCATTTAACAGAGGAAACTCATTTGTAAATAGGGAAGTGACTTGTTCATGATCACTTGATATTTCTTAAACCCGTCCCATGCCCTGTGAACTTACTTTGTACTTATTAAAAATACTTTTGACTATCAGTACTTTGTTGGGTGTTCTAGCTAGCTCAGTGCTTACAAGAAATGGTATAAATCAGTGTAAATTCTTGATGCAGAGTAAGTACTGATAACCACACAAATCTTGAACATGAAGAAGGCACTTTGCATATCCTCATTGGCAGTTGATTCTCTCAATTAGGTGGGTTTAAATCCTAGAGGCCTATGGCAACAAGGGCTTTGTTTTGGCCATTAGAGTCAGACAAATAAGGAAAACTTAGCATTGCTCTGTTGGAGAGCCAAAGATAGTTTGAAATGTTGAGTAAATGGAGAGAACTTAGAAGTAATAACTTCTCTCTCATTTAGAAAAAGGCTTCTTATGGAAGGATCTGCCCACATTGGAAGTCTTTCAAAGGTCAGGACTCCTGATTGTTTTTATTTTGTTTTTAGTTATGAAAGGGACCTGTTGCCATGAGGTACCACTTACCTCCCTGGGTATGTAGCATTAACTGTTAGTCTTGATGAGATAAACTTTCCCCCTCATGATCACTTAGATGAATCAGTACTTTGATATGGATTGATTAGGAAGGTAGGAAAAATTGAAACCATGCTTTTCATTATTTTTTAAAAGACTTTGATATATGAATTACAAGCCTGTATGAGCAAAAAGTTTTACGATATACTATATATCAACCAATTCAAAAGTAAGGGAAGATTAGGTGTGTTATATTAATCACACTCATTTCCTCATGACAAGATTATTTTATTAATTTTTTTTAAAGTTTATTCTGAGAGATAGAGAGAGAGAGGGCATGTGCACAAGCATGAGTGGAGGGAACAGAGAGACACAGACAGAGACAGAATTCCAAGCAGCCTTGTGAGATGGTGACCTGAGCCAAAATCAAGAGTGGGATGCTTGAATGAAATATGGCCCTTTGTAGCAACGTAGATGGAACTGGAGAGTGTGATGCTAAGTGAAATAAGCCATACAGAGAAAGACAGATACCATATGTTTTCACTCTTATGTGGATCCTGAGAAACTTAACAGAAATCCATAGGGGAGGGGAAGGAAAAAAAAAAAAAAAAAAAAGAGGTTAGAGTGGGAGAGAGCCAAAGCATAAGAGACTCTTAAAAACTCAGAACAAACTGAGGGTTGATGGGGGGTGGGAGGGAGGGGTGGGTAGGTGATGGGCATTGAAGAGGGCATCTTTTGGGATGAGCACTGGGTGTTGTCTGGAAACCAATTTGACAATAAATTTCGTATATTAAAAAAAAGAGTGGGATGCTTAACTGAGCCACCCAGGTGCCCCATGACGATTATTTTAGATTACACTTCTCGCAGGTGGGAATTTAGACAACTCCAAGGACAGTCCAGCTTACATGCAGAAGCCGAGTAAATACTATCTGAAGATATATATACCCCTGTGCTTGTGGTTATAATACTGTTGCTTATATGTGGTATTATAGTAGTCAGTTATAGGAACTCTGTGAGGGCCCAATGAGCATTTTTTCACTCTAAATAAAATTTCTGTTTCTGCACCAGTGATTTTGAACCAGAAAGTAAAGGCAGGTGGCTCCTTCACAGTGGCCACTTTATTATTTGTTGAGGCAGCTGCAGCTTTGTAGGGCTCAATGGAGAGAGAATGTGCCATCTTGTCTGATTATAAGCATTCCTCTAAGATTTGATTATTTTGTCTGGGAAGGGCTAACCACTTCCTGGGATGTATACTTGAACTTCTCTGCTTAGCTCATGGAAGGGAATGTTCACTTGTTCCATTTAACTGTGTCATAAACTAATGTTTTGTCCAAATATAGCATTGTCTTCTCTTTTGATATTCTTGATACTATCAAAGTAAAAACTGTAATTGAGATTTAAGTATGCCTAAAATGAGAGCAAAGAAGAGAAATACAGCTTGGTAAATGGTTGCAAATTCATTTTTATTAGAGTTTTGTTTTAGCAAGAATTTCCAATTAATGAGATTTCAGAAAATTAAAATTCAGAAAATAAAATTTTTTTTTTAAATGTTTATTTCTTTTTGAGACAGAGAGAGACAGAGCATGAACGGGGGAGGAGCAGAGAGAGAGAGGGAGACACAGAATCCGAAGCAGGCTCCGGGCTCTGAACTGTCAGCACAGAGCCCGACGCGGGGCTCGAACTCACGGACCATGAGATCGTGACCTGGGCCGAAGTCGGATGCTTAACCGACTGAGCCACCCAGGCGCCCCCAGAAAATGAAATTTTAGATTCAAAGAATGAAAAATACTTTTGGAACATTTAGGTCTTCCATGAAACACATGAATGTATCTACTGAATTCTTGGTTTTAGACTTTTTTTTAACCACTGAAATGTTTGAAACCCGAGTTTGTTGTACTATAGGAGGAAGGTCAAATCTCTCTCTCCTTAGGTGTGCTAGAAAAATGTTGGGTTCTAAAGGCAAGCAAGATAATCTCTTTTAAATTCCATCAAAATGACCTTTAATATCAGAGAGCTGCGAGGTGCCTTATTACACACGTTTCTCTACTAGGAATGGTATATTTCTCATTTGCAAAAGACAACATGTGTATTTCTTTTCTCTTTATATTGTAAAGGTCTTGCCTTTTTCATTTTTATATTGTCAGTGTCTGATACACAGGAAGAAGGGATGTATGTTTGCTGAATTGGGGAGTTAGAAAGTATGTGGAAGGAAGACACTCTTACTATAAGCTATCTAACAGTATTTTTCGAGGTATGTGCACTAACTCTATACCTGGTCAGGGGTAGCCTGGGCTGAGCATTTTATGCTCAGTTTATGCTTTGATGCCATGCCAGGTTGTTAATCCAGGAAGAAAGCAAAGGCCAAATATACATAGTTCCCAGAGCCAAGATCAACAAATACAGAGAATTCATCTCCAGACAGAGCCAAGTTCAAACGTGTAATGGGTTGAAAAAGCCAAACAGAGAGCCATGAGAGGGTGGCTAGAAAAATTTCCGAAGTCAGTGAATTGGGCAAGTACATTCTAGTTTATCATATGGACCTATATAGTTGAAGGGAATTTTGGGTATTTAAAACTACAGAAAGCAAATGGACTATATTCACCTTCATGGATTATTTTATTGTTACAACTTTATTTAGAGAGGGCTCCAGGAGATATCGATGGTGCTCTGATACTGGGTAATTGAAGAGAGTTTACCAAAGGGACTCTCTCTAAAGGAGAGGTTAAGGTTGAGGGAAAGCGACATGAGTATTGAATTTCCCTGGAGTTAATAACAGAAGAACTGTTACCACCAGCCTTAGGCCTGAAGAATGAGGGGAAGGGGCTGCCAGGACCTGGGAGAAAGCTTTATGGAGACGGCTATCCAATGTGCTGCAGCTTGCCAGGGAGAGTCGGGGTAATATAAATCCCGATATCCTTCTCTTCTTACCTGGTCAGAAGCCAGAGGGCAGGTTAGCCCCCTGATTCAGTCTAGAGTCAGCCATCCTGGCACAGGGAAGGCAGGAGATCAGAGAATGGGTCTGGACAGGCATATAGAAAATAATCCAGCATAAGGACTTGGTGATTTTCATTTTTATTAGAGATGAGCTAGTAAGGAGGGGGAAAGTGAAATCAAGCAATAAATTTATTCAATGAACATTCTGTGTTTATGTAGTACCTTCTGTGTGTTGCATTGGCTTTCAGGTGCTTGGGAGTACAACAGTGAATGAGACACCAAGTTCCCTGCATTTGTGGACCTTACATGCCAATGGGGAGAGGCAGACAATAAATAGGAAACATAACAAACAAGCAAATTTTCCAGTATGTTAGAAGGTTATAGTGCTGTGGGGAAAAAAAAGAAAAAGAGCAAGAAAGGGGGACTGGGAGCGTGAAAATAGATCCGCAGTTTTCAGTATAAAATCAGGCAATCAGCAGCACCTGGGTGGTTGTGTCGGTTAAACCGATTAAATCGGTTAAATGTCATCAGACTCTTGGTTTGGGCTCCGAGTTTGAGTCCCATTTCTGGCTCCGTGTTGATAATGCAGAGGCTGCTTGGGATTCTCTCTCTCTCCCCATTTCTCTGCTCCTTCCCCGCTCACCCTCTCCCTTTTCTTTCTCTCAAAATAAATAAACATTTAAAAATTAAAAAAAAACAAAACAAAACCAAGGGAGGGACTCATTGAGGTGACAGTTGACCAGAGACTTGAAAGAAGTGAGGGGGGAACCTTGTGTTACCTGGGGAGGAGTTTGTGAGTCAGGGAAAGGCCAGCACAAAGGCCTTGGGCAGTATGCCTGGGGTTTTGAGGGATAGTGAGGAGGTCAGCAGAAGAAAAGGGAGCAAGAAGGAAATGGGTGGAATGAGGTCTGAGACTAAAGGGCATCCCATCTTACGAGGCCTTGCAGGCCACTCTAGAGATCTCTGCTTTCACATAAATACATGAATGCCATTGCAGCATTTAAGACAGAGCAGTAATGTGATCTGACATACTTTGTTTTTATAGTTATGTTTTTGGTCACCATTTTGTGAGTGGATTACAGGGTGCGGGGGTAGAAGCAGGGAAGGTTGCTGCAGGATTGAGACAGCAGATGGTGCAGGTCATGGAGGAGGAAGTGGGAAATGCTTGGATTCTGGATGGGATTTGAAAGTAGAGTCAGGATTTTCCAATATAGTTGATGTAGAGTATGAAAGAGAAGTGACAGGTCATTACTTTTGTACAGAAGATCTGTTAGGTTGGCGCAGGCTGCAGGTGGAACTGAATGTAGGGGAATGGAATTATTAACCTGAAGAAGTGAAGGCCCAGTTAGGTATTAGGGGGCAAACAGGGAGAATGCATTGTGTGTGAGTGTGGGGAAGAACTACCTTTCCAAGAGACAGGGAATCTGAGGTGATTGGCGCCCCCTAGTGCCAATCGCATTATTAGTCTTGAGGGGATTGGCTCCGTATCTCAAAAGTACACTCTTGAAAATACTTCTTGAGGCTTTAGTTTTCTTTTGAATCCAGCGAGGATAAATCACGTAACTGTTCTTTTATGCTCCTGGTGCATCGGAAATGTTATCAGATTCATTACTGGAGGCTAGAACTGTAAACACGTTTAGCAAATGGTTACTTGGACTACTTTGAGGAATTCAGTGTGTCCGGGCTGCCTGGTGGAGGTTAGAGGCTTGAGAATTAGGAGTCAGCTGAGCAGGATGGGCACTTGTGAGCATGAGGAGTGGGGGGATGGGTGAGTGAAGTGGAGGTGGGAGAAAAGGAGGTTGTTAGAAGAAACGTCAGTGGTTTGTCACACAAGGAACCATACGTACTTATCCCTGTCCTAGTCAAACAAGGGGATGTCACTAGGGATCAGTAGACTAATTTCACACCAGTGCATTCTCCCACTATGTTCCATTGCCAGAGTCAGAATTCTGGGGTGGGTCTGTATCTACACCAAGTCTGTGAGTGATTTTACCCTAATTATCCCTTGATTTGTCTCTTTTTCTCCACTTCTGTTGTTGCTACCTTAGTTCAGAACCCCGTCTTTGCTTGTTTGGATTATTTCAAGCCTTTTAACTGATCTCCCTGCCTTTGTTTGTTTGTTTGTTTTTTGTTTTTTTAAAGCACTGAACCTCTCTGATTGTATACCCTGTCACTTTCCACTGAAAATTATTCACAAGGTCTCCCATCTCCTTCAGGATGCAATCCTAATTCCTTGGTGTGACTCATGTGACAGGTCACAAGCTGGCCTGCCACGCACCTCTCTTGCTCACTTCCGCTTTCGATCCATACTGCGGTTGCATTCAGCATGCAGCCAGTCACACCACTGTGCACCTTTGCAAAGCTGCCCATCTGCCTCTTTGGCTCATCGCTTCCACACCTCTACTCCTCTCTCAAAGACTTTTTTCTTCAAGTCTGTTCCAGCGTAACTTTCCGTAAGCTTATTCTGACCTCTTACTCCTCTCTGTTGGGTGACCTTCAGTGTTCTCATCACACTTGATGTAGACCTCTCTTAGCATATCTCTCCCTCTATTGTAATCATAGGGTTACTTGTTTATTTCTTGATATCTTAGAATTTCCCCTGGCCCAGGACCCACATAGCCCTGGGGTGCAGGAACAACTTGGTAAATGACTGTTGGATGAGTGAGCCACGTAGAAGACCCACGCTCCATAGGGGAGAGGCCATCGGAGCACTAAGGGGATTAGGAGGGAGAGATCATGAATGAAGTCTTCTGTTTCTGGGAGGAACTCTGGCTTTATCACGATATTCGTTCTTTAAAGTGGCTTTATTGTAGCATAATACAGAGTAACGTAGAAAAGTGCTTATATCACAGGTGTAAAGTTTGAAAAATTTTTATAGGCTGCAGACCCATGTAACCAACCCCCAGCTTCTTTACATGGAACATGACCAGTATACCAGAAAGCCCTCCTCATGCTTCTTCTAGTCACTTCCTTTCCCACCACTGAACTTAACCGTTATCGTACTTCTGATCTTATACATTAGTTTTGTCTGACTTTGAACTTCATATAGAAGGAATAATGCAGTAAGTACTCTTTTGTGGTTCTTTTGCTTGACATTTTGTCTATCTGTGAGAGCCATCCATTGTTGCCAGGGGTTGTAGATGATTCATTCTCCTTGCTGTGTGGCATTCCAACATGTGGCGATACCACAGTTTGTCTGTTCTGCTGTTGGGTAATATTGAGGAGGCTCCAGTTTTTTGGCCATCAGGAACAGTGCTACTGTTTTTGTTGTTTGATGAACGTAAGTGTGCATTGCTGTTGGATATAGACCCAGGAGGGGAATTGCTGACATAGCATATCCCTATGTCCAACATTAATAGAAACTGCTAATAATTTTTCAAAAGCGGTTGGGGGACGCCTGAGTGGCTCAGTTGGTTAAGCGCCCGACACTTGATCTCTGTTCAGGTCATGATCTCACGGTTTGTGAGGTCAAGCCCTTTGTCAGGCTCTGTACTGACAACATGGAGCCTGCTTGGGATTCTGTCTCTCCCTCTCTCTGCCCCTTCCCTGCCTGCAATATCTTTCTCTTTCTCTCTCTCAAAATAAATAAATCAACTTAAAAAAAAAAAAAAGTGGTTGGATCAGTTTACATTCCCCTCCTCATATGTGAGAGTTCTGGGTGTTTCACATTCTTTCCAACACTTGGTATTTCCTTTTTTTAAATTTAGCCATTCTTTCATGTTTACAGTGGTTCTCATTGTGGTTTTTACCATAGTTCTTATAAAAATAGTTTTATAGCTTAAGTTTAAGCATTCTTCATTATCTTAGAAATGTTTATCTAGTGGTTAGAGCAGTTTTGAAACACTTAAAGAGAGGGATAAGGTGACTAAAAACAGGAAAGTATTCATTCGGTTATTAATCTGTCTCGTCACATTGACTTTGCTTGAAATTCTAGATGTATTTTGTTTTGAAAAAGAATAGACATAAATAAGAAAGGCATAAACTTAGAGACCTTCACTTAATGAAAAAGCCAATACTATACGCACCATTTCTAAGAAGAAATTGTACTCCAGTGTCAATTATAGGCTCATATGTGGTAACGAAATGTACCACTCTGGTGAGTGATGTTCATAATAGGGTAGGCTATGCATGTGTGGGGTCAAGGGTATTTGGGAAATCTCTGTACCTTCCTCTCAGTGTAGTTATAAACCTAATACTGCGCTAAAAAAGATAAAGTCTTAAATAAAATTTAAAAGAGAATAAATTGAACTCCAACCTTAGAAATATTTTTTTTTAGTTTATTTATTTATTTTGAGAGAGAGAGAATGAGCAGGGGAGGGGCAGAGAGAGAGGGGGACAGAGGATCTGAAGCGGGGTCTGTGCTGACAGCAGAGAGCCCAATGCAGGGCTCCAACTTGCGAACTGTGAAATCATGACCTGAGCCAAAGTCAGACGCTTAAGCCACGGAGCCACCCAGACACCCCTGAACTCTAACCTTAATAGAAATATTAAACCATATTATATAAAACTTACTAGCTAACGGATAACAGCATTATTCTTGCTGCCTATAATCTTTTCACTGGTTTGTGATTAATTTCCTGATTTTTTTGTTATTGTTGTTAAAAATGTTTAAGTGTTTAAATCTTCTTGACCTAAATATCTGTGGTGTAGGGAAAATGTTCATAGTTATTTATAATTTGGGTCCAAATTTCAAGAATATGCTGTTCTTCTTTCTTTTAAATATGAGAATGCCTTGGGGCGCCTGGGTGGCTCAGTCGGTTAAGCGTCCGACTTCGGCTCAGGTCATGGTCTCACGGTCCGTGGGTTCGAGCCCCGCATCAGGCTCGGTGCTGACAGCTCAGAGCCTGGAGCCTGTTTCAGATTCTGTGTCTTCTTCTCTCTGTGACCCTCCCCCGTTCATGCTCTGTCTCTCTCTGTCTCAAAAATAAATAAACGTTTAAAAAAAAATTAAAAAAAAAATATGAGAATGCCTTGCTCGCTTTTTAGGACAGAATGAATTTCTCCATTTGGAGCTAGTGCAGATCAGGAGCGTGGCATTGCTTTTCTTTTACATTTGCCTTCAAAGTGTGAGGCAAGATCCAACTCATCTCTGCTTGTCTTCCACCCTGGCATCACTTTGCAGCAGTGGGAAGAATGAAAGGTGCAGGGTAGACTTGTAGGATTGGTGTGGCTTTGGATACTGGCTGTGTCACCCAAGATCTTGCCAGAAATCACTTAAAGGCTTAGAGCTTTCATTTCCTCAGCTGTAAAATAAGAAAAGAATAGCTACCTTGCAAGGTTCTTTGGGTGGTGGGGGACTGAGAGAATATGCGTGAAATGCCCGGCAGGAGGGAATCCTTTAACTTAATAACATTTCATGTTTGTGAAGTCTGGGATATTAGTGTTCTCTCTGATATTCCTTTGATTGCAAGCTGCTTGCATTTTTCTTCTAGGGTTGACAACTTTGGCTTGGGCCTTTTACTCCGATCCAAGCAGATAAAACGCATGGTGTCTTCGTACGTTGGAGAAAATGCAGAATTTGAACGACAGTACTTGAGTGGTGAATTAGAAGTAGAGCTGACACCTCAGGTAAGAAGATTTCTCTGCTTCTCTTACACAGCAGTAACTTATTTTAAAATTTACCTTTTCCCCTTTGGGAATTTTCCTTTGCAAGACAGGTAAGGCAGAGAGGATTCAGTTTTGCCAGACCAAGGAAATTTGTTTGTAGGTCACACCTGTTGATGTCTAGACTATTATTTTCTGTTGCTGTACATGGGAAAAAAAAAAAAAAAAAGGGAGGTATTTCTAGTAAAAATATCTAGGCTCCAGGATAGATTTTTAAGTTCAGCCCTATGATCTACATTGTGCCGGAAGCCTGCAGTAGGACTTGCCGAGATGCTGGGGGATTGTCCTGAGAGTCCGTTCCTGTGAATCATAGAATGAGAAATCTGTAAGGAATATGTTCTTGCTGAGACATCAGGAAAGTGGAGCCCATGGAGGGTAGAACTGGGTGTGTCCCAGAATAAGTGCTGGAATCAGGGCCTGGGTCTCCAGGGAATTGATGTCAATCACCAAACAAGCCAGTTACTGCAGTTAATCTGGCAAGTCTACACTCCCTTCTTATACTACGTCTTAACTGCTTGAAGAGTTTGTCATAGAGGAAACTTTTTGAAGTCATTTGGGTAAAACAGGGCTCTACAGGTTACATATGCATTTGTCATCTTTTTTTTTAAGTTTATTTATTTTGAGAGACAAAGCGTGGGTCGGGGAGGGGCAGATAGAGGGAGAGAGAGAGAATCCCAAGCAGGCTCTGCAGCATCAGCACAGAGCTCAATGTGGGGCCCAAACCCACAAACCTCAAGATCATGACCTGAGCCAAAGTTGGACACTTAACCGACTGAGCCACCCAGGTGCCCCTAGGCACTTGTCTTCTAATTTGACATCATCTGCCTTCATCTCTGAAGTTGAACCCACCACTCTGCTTTATTTTTGTCAA
The DNA here is from genome assembly GCF_024362965.1 of Panthera pardus. NCBI lineage: Eukaryota > Metazoa > Chordata > Mammalia > Carnivora > Felidae > Panthera > Panthera pardus. The sequence continues at coordinate 33,673,455 of NW_026526765.1, read as the reverse complement.
CAGAATCATTATTACTGCTAACTTCACTACATTGGTAATGATGTGATCTAGCAGAATTAAAAAAATCAATAATTAACTCTCAGTATATGCTTGTCTAGAGACAGCAATGCAGGGGAGAACCGTCTTGTACCTGAGGCTATATAACATTACGCGGGTCACGCTCTGTCACTCTGCAGTGTTGTTGGGAGCGGTGTTTGTCACAGCCTCCCACTGTGCCTGGCATTTATCTGGTTTTCCTTTAAAATGAAAATAACAAAAGGTATCCTGTCTTAGTCTGCTTGCACTGCTGTAACAAACTAGGTGGCTCACGCAAGAAAAAGTGATTTCTCATTGTTCTGGCAGGTGGGAAGTACAAGATCAAGGTACAGGCTGATGTGATTCTTGGTAGAGGGGAGGAGGGCGGGGAGAGACAGAGGACGCACACTTGCAAATGAGGACTCTGGGCTCTCTTATTATAAAGACACTAATACTATTGGATCAGGGCCCTATCCTTATGACTTCATTTAACCTTAATGACCTCCATAAAGGCCGTGTCTCCAGATACAGTCACACGGGGGTTAGGGCTTCAACATACGCATTTGCGGGGGACACAATTCAGTCGATAGCATATACTTTTCCTCTTCACGTTGTAGGGTGAGATCCCGTTTCCTCTGGGTTGTGGAGCCCTTGAAAATAATTTCAATTACTTCTTTTATCTTTTGCATTACCCCTTATTTTGTCAGAGGGCATGTACATGGGTGCTCCTTAGTATTTCTTTTATATTCTTTAAGCTGAAAGAGGTCGGTGTCTCTCTGCCCACTTTGTGCCAGGTACACAGACATCGGCTCTGGCACCTTGTTTTGCAGCCTATGAGCCAGAGAAGCGTTGATAAAGTGGTAGGGGTGAGGATTCCCTTCGGGGTTTGGATGCAGGGGTCTGGTGGTACCTGCAGAGAGCCTGTATGTAGAAATTGTCCACTTTTAGGCTCTTGCCCAGATGGACAGAGAGAAGGAATAAAGGTATTCAAGAAGGGTGGACATAAAAAATATTTTATGGTAGGGGCTGTTATTATGGTTGTTTTGATGGTTTAATTTTGTGAATGTTATTAACTTAAAACAAAATGGAGTTATCTCTGTCCATTAAATGGAATAGAGAAACCATTATCTGGAAGATTTTCAGTTATGCCTCAAATCCTGCCTTCCCCAGATTATCCCACCTACTTCAATGACTCAGTGTCTGAAGTCCCAACTTTTAGTGCCTGCTTTGAGTTTAGTATTTGAAGGCCCCAGCTAAAGTAGAAATTGTTTTCACAGATAAAGTAGAAATTTGTTTTCCATATTAACATATTGTCATTAATACCTAAATCAATTCTTACTACTGAATAGCCGGTCAGTTATCTAGCATGAATATGATGTAGCTAGACCATAACAATAGGTTTCAGTGTTAGGGAGGGTATCAGGAAATATTCAGGGCCAGAGTTGTTCCCCTGTGGGGAAAATTGGGTGGAAAAGTAGTTGGGGGAAGGAGGGAGCTAGGGAAATCAGGTTTAAATCTCTGGTACCTAGGAATGTGATAAAGATGATCAAAAGAGGGTACAAGAAACTTTGCATACAGCTGTTTCTACCCGGAGATAGAATTTAAAGTACTCTTAGCTTTTAAAAACCAAATTACTAGGGCATGTGGGTGGCTCAGTCAGTTAAGTGTCCGACTTGGGCTCAGGTCATGATCTCATAGTTCGTGATTTCGAGCCCCACATTGGTCTCTGTGTTGTCAGCACAGAACTCATTTCAGATCCTCCGTTTTCCTCTCTCTCTGCCCCTCCCCTGCTTGCTGTCTCCCTCTCTCTCTCAAAAATAAATAAACAAACAAACAAACAGAAAAACCAACAAATTACCTATATGTTGTATAATCTTTGCTTAACTTCGGATTTTTTCTTCATTAGATAATGTGTTAGATGAAATGCTTATAAGAATGTTTTGGAATAAACAAAGTGAACATATTATTATATAATAATGGCATTGTTATCAATGATAAGATTCAGGCTATACCTACATATGGCACACAGTAAAACACAACATTTAAATACATGTTTTTCAATAAATATAAATTATATACTTCAGGCTTAAAAATTGATTTTGCAGATAGACTGATGCAGATTATGATGTCAGGAGAGCAGTGGGCGCCAGAAAGCTGAGATCCTGATTATACAAACAAGCAGTTACATTTGAATGTGGGTTAAGAATTGAGAGATTGTTGGGGCACCTGGGTGGCTCAGTCGGTTGAGTGTCCAACTTGGGCTCAGGTCATGATCTCTCCATCCGTGAGTTCAAGCCCCGCGTCAGGCTTTGTGCTGACAGCTCAGAGCCTGGAGCCTGCTGCAGATTTTGTCTCCCTCTCTCTCTGCCCCTCCCCCACTCACGCTGTCTCTCAAAAATGAATAAACGTTAAAAAAAAAAAGAATTGAGAGATTGTTGTCTAGAGGTGCAGTACTTGTTTTAAATTAATGTAGCATACAGTGTTCGTGAAATACAGCAATATACAATGCTCGGTCCGATTTAGAATGATAAACTTCTAGAGAGAGGAACCATGTCTGTACGTGTTTCTGTATCCACATACAGAAGTGTGCTTAATGAACTTTTTATGGTGTGCCGATTGCTCACTTGTAGGGCACGCTTGCGGAGCGGATTCGTGCAGGTGGGGCTGGAGTTCCTGCATTTTACACCAGCACCGGGTACGGGACCCTGGTGCAACAAGGAGGGTCACCGATCAAATACAACAAGGATGGCAGCATTGCCATTGCCAGTAAGCCGAGAGAGGTAAGAAGGACGCTGGTCCAGGTAGCGCTGGGACTCTCTTTCAGTGTAGGATTCCAACTGGACTTAGTGGGTAGATAAGGATTCAATCACTTCAGTGTGAGAAGACACTGTCCTTCATTTATGTGAATACGCTAGGTAACATTTCTAGCTAAAACTGAGCATCCTCTAGTAATTAAAATCACATAGAGAAACTAGAATAAATAAATGAGAAGAAAAGAAACTGTAATCTATATAAGATGTGTGAGCCAAGATTAGTTTTCTGATAAGTTTTAACAAATGTAAGAGCATTTATAACTTCTGACTATGCGTATGTGGAAGATAGAGTAGATGTGTGATATATATCATAGCAAACTCTTCATGCTCAAGCCCCTACCGACTGTGGATGAAGGAATTAAAAAAAAAAAAAAAAAGACATCGTATGTTTGCATGCAATATTGAAAAGTAGGGGACCGTTGTAATTACATAATAGAACATTTATACCGTCTCCTTTATCCTTCATTTTGTATAGTGGACATACGGAGCTGATGGAGTACTTCAGTTATATTTACAGTGCTGGGTAGGATGGAGTACGCTAGGTAGCTTCACTCACATACTAGAAAAGAGTGGAACTCTAGATACAGAAATTTGAGATACTTAGATTTGAGCCAGTTTTAAAAATTACACAGGCCGGTATTCCATTACTGTATTTTCAGTACCTCTTGCTTCTCTCTGGCCACATGGCTCAAAAGCAGGAACACAGGTTGCAGAAATGCTGAGCTTAGCTCTAAGGAAGTGACAACTTAGTAAATCAAGGGACCTCTTATCACTTACGGTGATTTTTATAAACATTTTTTTTTTTTTTTTGCTTATAGGGATGTTAGCTCTGCACCTCCATATTTTGAGAGAAGATAAAAGGTCATTGAACATGCCCCTTGCTGTTCACTGTCTCTAGCAGTGTCCTCCATCTGGAGCTTTGCCTTTCTGCTTAGAATGACCTATATTGACTCAAAGCTTTGATTAACATTTTTTTTTTCTATCTTGCTCCTTTACTACCTAATAAGGTTTAAAAAGTTTTTGACAAAGTAAGACAGGAGTCTAATTATTAAAATGGATCTTAGTGATGTAGATAATGATGCTCAGAAAAATCGGGTTAATACTTTGAGAGTTTGCTAGAAGTTACAGCATTAACTCGCCTTAGGAAAACATAGGATAGACTAGAGTCTGTCCTGAATGCCTGGGCCTGGAGTCAGGTGCACAAACCTAATAGTTTTGTACTTTTGTCTCAATTATCTAGGAATGTGACAAATAATTTCTTGAAATGATTCTTGTTAGCTCTTTGCTTCCCCTACTTGTGGTAGAAAGAGGAGGTGAGTAAATGCCTTAGTTCAGTGACATTTATTAAGGTCCTACTCTTTGCCTGGCACTAGCCTAAGTATGGTAGAAAAGGCGATGATCTAGACCCAGGCCCCCTCTAGTGGAAGAACTGACAAGGAATGAATTAACAAACACGTAATGTCAGTGACGAAAGTGCTGTGAAGAAAAATCCCGTAGTGTAAGGGCAGAGAGAATGGTCAGTGGCCAGGGAGGTTGTGTTCCAGATTGGGTCCAGGGAAACCTCTGTGAGGAAGTGACAGTTGGTAGATACAGAAATGAAACAAGGGAATGAGTCGGGTGAGGATTATAGGGTTGTGCTCTGGTCAGAAGGAGGAGAGAGGACAAGGTCCTGCGGCAGGATAGCCCAGTTTGTGGAACAGCAGGACAGTGAGACCAGAACAGCATAAATGAGGCAGAGAGTGGTAGGATGGGAGGCTGAAACGAGGCTGCAGCCAGCTCGTGTGAGTTTCGGTTTTACTGAGTGCAATGAGAGGTTCCAAAGTGGGAGAGTAATGTAGTCCAAGTTCCATTTTGGAAGCATCACTGTGGCTGCTGGGTAGTTTTCTGGTAGGGGTACAAGAGCAGAAGCAGTGAGAGAGCTTAAGAGACTGTTGTATCCATCCAGGTGGGAGTGGAAGTTGTTTAGACTGAGCTGAAACGGTGGAACTTGTGGGGAAGGGGTTGGAATCCAGACATACGTTGATGGCAGAGCTAGTAGGATTTACCAATGGATTGGTTGTGGGCTATGAGGAAAGACAAGAACCAAGCCTGCTGCTTTTTGAGATGGGCGAAGTACGGGGGTGATCAAAGAGCCCTGTCTGGGACTGGGTCCGTTTGACATGTCCTTTAGGCTCCAGCAAAAGCTGCTCGGTAGTCTCTAGCTTGGGGAGGGTTTAGAGCTGGGATAGGGGATTGGAGCCATCAGCGTGTAGTAGTTAAATCTGTGGAACTGGATGAGTGTCTAGGGCTGGAGTGCAGGTAGAGAAAACCTCTTTTACATTTGAAGGGTGGGAAGAGTGAAAAGAGAAGCAAAGAAGGGGAAAGTATCTAGTCTGTGAAGAGAAAATCAAGGGGAGTGTGGCAACTTCAAAGACAAGGGAGATCTTACAAAGTGGGGAGTGATCAGCACTGTCCCATTGAGAAGAGGTGGTGTAACAGGAGGGAGCATTGAGCCCTGGTGACCTTAAAGAATGATTTTTCTAGGGGTGCCTGGCTGGCTTAGTCAGAAGAGCATGTGACTCTTGATCTCGGAGTCATGAGTTCCTACATTAGGTGTAAAGATTACTTAAATAAACAAACAAACTTGAAAAGAAAAAAAAAGATTTTTCTGGAAGGGAGGATTTTTCTGGAATGATAGAAATTTGATCAGAGTGGATTTGAGAAAGGGCTGAAAAAAGAGGAAGTGGCAATCGGGGCAAACAGAACTCTTTCAAGTGAGTGTAATAGTGTGGCAAAACCAATCCCTTCCCTGTTTTAAAATTTTAGAATGTCAGCACTCAGTAACTGCTGGTTTGTAGACCCATCAGGAAATTGTATAGTTGGAATAGGGCAAAAAAAGTCGGTTTTTTCACATTGCCCTGGGTTAGCATATATTTAGATCTGTATGTGGGTTTCCAGATCTGTATGCAGCATACTCTCATCTATTATCATTAGTGTTTACAGTAATGACTTTGAAATACACAGGGCTCTTGAAAAAGCTGTATGTTGATGTGCAGTTTATAAATAGCTTTTGTATGACTTATCTAAGTTTCATATTAATAAGATCCTCCATCAGTGATCCCCTAAATCCATTAATATTTTCTAGCAGAAAGTGGGATAAAGCCTTTAAAGAAGCTGTTGATTAAGAAGCGATTTCTGCTTTAAACCATAAAGAAAAGTAACTATACAGAACTTTCTCTTGAAGTTTTCTGTGATATGCATGCAGTTTGTCCACTAGAGGGCGTAGTATGAGCGAGAATGGAGTTCTGCCTTCCTATGGCTCCAATCCCGTGTAGGATGGGGCACAGCATTGACGTTGTTTTTTCTTTTCTTTGTTTCAATTCCCAGAGCTAAACCCCCAAGAAGAAAAAAGGAACAAAATTGCATGGCATAGTTTTACTTTATGCTGCTTCTTCCCTCTCCCCTTTCCATGTGTAGTAGAATTAAAAGGCAATACAATACAGAAGTCAATAGCATTCCATTAAACAGTAACGATAGAAAAGGAGGTGTAATAGAATAACATAGAACTTTCATGGTAGCATAAAAACACCATGAAGTACCTATGAATAAACCTAAAAAACGTATACAAAGTTTTTTTGGGGGAAGAATTATCAAGCAATTCAAACAAGTAAAAGATTTCAAAAAATATAGGCGTGTATTTAACTCATGGGTGGAAAGATGTGGCACGTCAGTTCTCCAATGTCATCTACAGGTTCTAGGAATTCCAATTAATATCTCAACAGATGGTTATAGATTAGTTAGAGATGAATGGATTTTTATAACTATTTTATGTACAAAATACATTGACGATTTTATGAGGCTTATATAGTTTTTTTTCCTGGGGTGGAGGAAATGTTCAATGTATATAACTTATGCACATAAATAATGAGTGCTAACACAGTCTGTGCCTTTGGCATATAGAACTTGCAGGTCCTCCAGTTTACTAAGCTCTCTCTTGCTGCTGAGTCTCTGCACATGCTGTTCCCAGTTCCCCTTCCACCACTTTGATCAAATCCTAATTGCCTACCACTCCTCACCCTTGAGTCCTCAAGTTCAGATTGTCCTCCCTCTGAGAAACCTTCCCTGACTAGGCTCATATCCTTATTATCTGCTTCTATCAGAGCACATACCACAGCCAAACAAGACTTCTGCAAATATCTGACAGTGCCCTCTTTGTCTCCTGCAGGTGAGGGAGTTTAATGGCCAGCATTTTATTTTGGAGGAAGCAATTACGGGAGATTTTGCTTTGGTGAAAGCCTGGAAGGCAGACCAAGCAGGAAATGTGATTTTCAGGTAGTATGATGGTTTTATGTAAAACAATGCAATTAATGCAAAGTTGCATTTCAGTAACTTTACATTTCCTAAATTACGTTTACAGAATAGATATCTTGGTGTGTTTGGTGTTTAAAAATTCATTTAAAAAGTGGCTTACAATCAAACCAACCCACAGGTCAGTGTGTGTGTGTGTGTGTGTGTGTGTGTGTGTGTGTGTGTGTGTGTATATGTATATGTATGTATGTGCGTGTGCACGCTCAAGGCAACTGCTCTTGTTGAGATGTGGTGTGCTTCTGGGAATCTGTTCTGATTGGCTGGTGCCCACATTGAATGGCATTTGAATCTATATACCCTTGTATATAGTTACATACAAACGATTTTTCCATGTGTGTTTAGTTGCCAGGAAAGGTACAGTGTTGAGACATGCTTAGCAAATGTGACAAAAACACACAATTGTATTTAATTTTGATATTGTTATTGATATGCATTGTCTTAAAGGGCCTATGTGATTTTGATATTCTGGAAAGATACTGCTACTAACCATTTAGATCAGTTCTTTTCCAGTCCTGTTGGTGTCTACTAGGAAATACGTATGTAGGTTCTAATGAAAAGTTGATTAATCTTGATAATCCTGAACTTTCATTCTTGTTATCTGGGTAGCCACAGATATTAAGCCACAGGCCTAATAGATTTCAAGATCTTTTGATTACCCTAAGCATACTAAATACCAAGTATTTAGTATCTTGGCTTTATACATTATATGGTTGTATTTTGAAAATTGTACCACCTTTGAATATACATAAGCAAATTTTCCAAAATGTGTGGTCTTGAAGACTTCACTTGTTAGGTTACAGAAATAGTTTATTTTATATAATATGGTCATTTACTGTTTTAGGGGTTTTTTATCTTTACCAAATGCAGCATTGGTGTGATCACAATTAAATTCTCAGTGACCATTCTCATGTCATTTTTGTTGATTTCTGAAGACCTTATATGATATACTATATTTGATTTTTTTTATAACTTGTTTTATTTTTTATTTTTTAAAATTTACATCCAAATTAGTTAGCGTATAGTGCAACAATGATTTCAGGAGTAGATTCCTTAGTGCCCCTTATTCATTTAGCCCACCCTCCCCCCCCCCAACACCCCTCCAGTAATGCTGTTTGTTCTCCATATTTATGAGTCTCTTATGTTTTGTCCCCCTCCCTGTTTTTATATTATTTTTGTTTCCCTTCCCTTTATGTTCATCTGTTTTGTCTCTTCAAGTCCTCATATGAGTGAAGTCATATGACATTTGTCTTTCTCTGACTAATTTCTCTTAGCATCATACCCTCCAGTTCCATCCACATAGTTGCAAATGGCAAGATTTCATTCTTTTTGATTGTCGAGTAATACTCCATTGTATATATATACCACATCTTCTTTATCCATTCATCCATCAATGGCCATTTGGGCTCTTTCCATACTTTGGCTATTGTGGATAGTGCTGCTATAAACATGGGGATGCATGTGTCCCTTCAAAACAGCACACCTGTGTCCCGTGCATAAATGCCTAGTAGTGCAATTGCTGGGTTGTAGGGTAATTCTATTTTTAGTTTTTTGAGGAACTTCCATACTGTTTTCCATAGTGGCTGCACCAGCTTGTATTCCCATATATTTGATTTCTTGAATTCAACCAGTTTTTGATTACAGCTAATTTTGGAAGTTACACATTTTGCATCCTATCTTATTTGACACCTTGGTAAAATGTTTGCAAAGTTTAGTTGCTTTTTTAAAAAGATTAATGAAATTGGGGCATCTAGGGGGCTCAGTTGGTTAAGTGTCCGACTCTTGATTTCGCCTCAGGTCATGATCTCAGAGTTTGTGAGTTCTGGCCCTATGCGCTGTCAGTGCAGAGCCTAGTTGGGATTCTCCCTCTCTCATCCCCTCTCTCTTGTGCTTTCTCTCTCTCTTTCTCTCAAAACAAATAAACTTTAAAAAAATTAAAGAAGATATTAATGAAATTGTATAGAAGCAAATGGAAATGAATGATTTAAAATATTTCCATACGTTTGTCCTGTGATTCACTGCCTGGCTCTACTATCTTAAAGACTGCACAAGGGCTGTTCTGAGCATTTATTTATGCCTGTGGCTCTTGAGATATGATATGAGATGAGACCGCCTATCAGTAATGGTCACGTGACTTAGATTCTTAGGATACTGGCTTCCAGGATGACCCTCTTGTTTAGTGGGACAACTGGTAAGAGGTCTGTCTAGGCCATTGGTAGAACAGCCCTGCATGCCTTTGCCTCCGGCCACACTGCTCTTGGAGCTTTCAGTGCTGTTTGGACGTCTAGTGGAATCCAACACAGAAACTTGTGGAAGTACCCAAGGACCTCTCTCTCTGGGACATGCCTGAGTTTATATTTATCCTTGAATCCCAGTGAGATAAACATTGGTGGCCTAAAAGAGCTAGTAAAAGAGAGCTGTAACTCATTTCCCTTTATGAAATGAGTTTTTCTACCAACTTACCTTCTCAGAAACAAAAAATACATTAAATTTTTTATGGATAGTGGTGGTGCATTAAGTTAAGAACTTGGGAATGCAAAACCGTCAGCAAAATTGGCACTTTCTTGAAGTTTTTACACCTCAGGGTCTGATGTGGGTGTTGTACTTCAAATAATTTCATTAGAAATTGGTTCCCCGGAATGATCTTTATAGATGATTCACACATTACCAGTGAATGTTTCATTTAAATTCAGCAGTAAGTTTCTCTTTAATAGAGAATATAATTACTATACCTTCTCATATAAAGCACTTGCTACTTTTCTTAATATTTTAACAAGACCAAGTTTAGTGAAATCCATAACTATAGAAACAAAGTGGCATCTCAGTTAAAAGATTCAGGCAAATAGTTTGAAATAGAGTAGATTTATTAATATCTATTTTATCTTTCTGTGTATAATCATATGTTGAACATGAAAAATAGTCCCTCTTCTCCTCAACTCCATAAAAGTTACATAACTGAATGAAGTGGCCATTAAATTGTTTTTATTTATAAAATAGTTTTAATACTTACGGAAAATCTGATACATTCTTTTAAAAAAATTCACAGAGTTTTATTTTATAGAAATTATTTTAATGTATAATGAAAGCTGAGAGAGGCTCTTCTTATTTTTGGTCTTCTTTCCCCACTTTCCCCCACTCCTAATATAGGAAAAGTGCAAGGAATTTCAACTTGCCGATGTGCAAAGCGGCAGAAACCACAGTGGTGGAGGTAAGAGAAGAGGTTTTTTCTGCTTTCCAGAGGTTACTTTTTAAACTTGATGTTATGTATTAGCTCAGAAAATGTACAGCAGTTCATTTGTTTTCTAGAGGATAAACAGTGACAAGTTTTAAATTTTGGATATCGAAGAATTCTATTTCAATGTATAGTAGTTGAAATTTTACTGTAACATCAACTTTCTGGTTAGCTAGGGTCTCACTAGAATGCTCTCTTTGAGATCAAGCTATGAGACTGACCAGCTTATAAAAGTCCTTTGGTACTTGAGTGAAATAGACCATGTTGGGTAAAATTGCAAGATGAATTTTTATATACAGAATCCCAAAAATATAGTAAGTTGTGTCAGAAGTTCATTATCTTAGATACTGTGAATTCTTTACGGAAGAAAGAGGGGGTAGTACAAATAATTGTTTTGTCGTGGCTCTGTTTGGAACAGTTGAATTAAGGAACTGACTGACTCTTCTTTGGACATCTCAAGGTGTGGGAGACCGTTGCTAGCGTTAACACTCTGTGACAGAAATAGGTACTTACACCCATTTTGTTGGGTATAATGACCCATTTTATTTACATGTATTTGAACCTGAGAGGAGACTTTGTAATGATTCTTAACTTGAGGCTTTGAGAATTGCCTTGGAACCAAATTTTCACAAAAGTTTGAGGTAGTTTTTCCTTGGGAGAGCTTTATAGGAACCCATCGTGGGATCTGGAAATGAGAATATATGTTCTGGGTTTTTCTCATGATGGTAGTGTTGTATGTGGCATCTTTTGACTTCTGCATACATTTGGCCAAGATGATACTTCATGGAATCAGTACGGTGGTATTTTTTTAAAAAATCAAATGTTAGAATTCAGTTCATCTCTTGGAAAGTGAAGTGTATTATTTTTATTTTTAAAGTTCTGGAGGATGTGGTACCTTCAACCCAGGCCTGGTGGTTTCTTTGCAATGACTTCAGTATATATTCTGCATTTAAAATGGACAATGTGGTTGACTCTGTGTAATCTGGTTTTTTATTTATGGAATCATCTTAATGATCTGTCTGTGACACAGATACATAATATTACTGAATAAAAGCCTATATTATAACATAGCTTAAAATAATTGGTAGTTTAGCCCTCTATTCATTTTATATATTTCTATAAAACTTCCTGCAACAGTGTTCCTTCTCTGAATACCAGGAGATATTATACATTGTCCTGGGTGAAGTTCTTTTTCTTTTTTTTTTTCTTCCTTTATAATCTGGTTCTTTTCAGCCAGTCTTCTTCTAAGAACAGAAAATGACCCTCTAGTGTCTGAGAATCACTGTAAATATTAGAAAAGAGAGATTTTCTTTGGTTTTGTTCTGTTTTGTTTTTGGCATAAGGAAAAGGGAGATAAAATCCTTTAACTGATCCTGAAAATACGATAAAGGCTAGCCTCCCTTGCCTGGGAACAGACGTCTCTGATCTATCACTGCACACATTTCTGCTAGACTCAGACTCACATTGGGATACTTTTCAATAATGGTGCTGTAGACAGCCACTCCCAATTGACTCTACCTGCAATGACCAACATGGTGGCCACTAGCCCTATGTGGCATTTAAAATTTAAATTAATTAAGATTAAACAAGATAAAAATTCATTTTCTCTTTGATAGCTGCATATAACTAGCAACTACTGTTTTGATCAACACAGATATCTGTGAAAAGTTTTATTGCACAGGGTTATTTATAATGATCAAGATGAAATCTGATTTGTCCTTCTAGTTTAGGAATCTAAGCAAAACAGCTTTTATTTATTTATTTTTAATATGAAATTTATTGTCAAATTGGTTTCCAAACAACACCCAGTGCTCATCCCAACAGGTGCCCTCCTCAATACCCATCACCCACCCTCCCCTCCCTCCCACCCCCCATAAACCCTCAGTTTGTTCCCAGTTTTTAGGAGTCTCTTATGTTTTGGCTCCCTCCCTCTCTAACCATTTTTTTCTCCTTCCCCTCCCCCATGGTCTTCTGTTAAGTTTCTCAGGATCCACATAGGAGTGAAAACATATGGAATCTGTCCTTCTCTGTATGACTTATTTCACTTAGCATAACACTCTCCAGTTCCATCCGTGTTGCTACAAAAGGCCGTATTTCGTTCTTTCTCATTAAGCAAAACAGCTTGTAGATAATGGGATTATTATAAGCCTATCTCCTCGGCATGCTCAATAGTAGAAGTCCACATGCTCATAAGTTGAATTGGAAGAACTGTGTTCTCGAAAGAGGAAAATATTTGGACTTGGGGATGGTGAGTAGATTGGGTATTTTCTGATATGAAAAGTCCATTTTGATTTTGTGATTTTTGTATTGTTCTGAGTCTAGTGAGTACCCTAGCCTCCAGCTCCAACTCCTCAGAGTTCTGTATACTCTGTTCACTTGCGCTGACCTCCAGGATTCTGTAATTCTTCTCTAGTCCTGTCCTACTTTATTTTATGGTGATCATAGTGGGATGGGTGATTACAAGCTGGTCACTGAAGTGCTTTAACAGGAATTTAACAGTGATTTAACAGGAATCCTCAGAGATCATAAATTACCCATATTTTCTCTTGCCTGCTAGTTATTAACAACAATAATAGCTACTGTTAATCAAGTATTTATTATGTATTAGTCACTGCTGTACTCTTTACGTTATTATTTTTGTAATCCTCAAGATAGTCCTATAAGGTAGGAACCATTTTTATCCTTATTTTACAGATGAGGACTTTAAAGCACAGACAGGTTAAGTGTGTGACCCGATGTCACACAGCTAGGTGGAGCTAGAACAGAGCAATAGAGATATTGATTCCAGGGTGTCTGCTCTTTTGCATTATTTTATGAAATACTCTCAAACTGTCATAAATGGATGGTTTTTCAAACTTGTGAAAGATGCTGAATCTCTGGAAGTAGACCATTTCAATGTTAACTCTTAGAATCGAGCAGAGTGTTTTGGCTAATTTCTTCCTCTATTCTGTTCTTCCTTGCCAGTTATTCTGATCATGGTCCTTTTTTCCTCCACTACCATATACCTTGCAGCTGGCTTTAGAAAAGCCTCACCCTGTGGTCAGTAGCTGTATGGGGTCCATTCAGTCTTTCTCTTAGACTCAGTTCATTCTATTTTGTAGCCTCTTGGAACCTTGCAACTTTTCACAGATTTCCCTAAATATGGTGATTGAATGTCTGTTCTGGTACTCGCAGACAGTCAGAAGCTATTTCTTAGAGCTCTCAGCTCGTGTCCTGTCTCTTATGGAGGAGGAAATCGAGGACTCTTCAGCAGCAGCATCTGGGTTAGAGCCTCTCTTCCGAAGCCCCGTGTCGCTCCACATGGCTGCATCTCTGCAGCCTTTATCCCTGTTTCCATCCTGTAACTTGAGTTTTAAGGAGGGCAGAACTATAACTGTCTATAATATTAATGATGGTTCCCTTAGACCGCTCAAAATTGTTTTTTGGACTTAGAAGCAGGGTGGTCTTCTTGCTTTTTGTTTGTTTGTTTCTTCTTTCATTAATTTACAGTAAATATTTTATGTGAAGAAGCAAACCAGTGTGTTTATCTCGAGTTAAAGAGAGTATCAAATTTGCCCTCAATATGAATTCTTTCTACTTTCTCTAAAAGGGGAGTAGTCCTCTTTTTCAGAAAAGTTTCCCCTTCACGTGTGTTCTGCACAAGCTTGTGAGTTATATAAAGCCAATGAGGTGACCAAGTAGGTCATTTTCCCCTTTACTACAATCCATATGAATATTGCATTCATATTTCTTAAAACCTGTAACCACTTGCATACTTCACCACCAAGTTGTGATATAGTGAATGCTGGCTGTGTCCCTCCCCCTCACCCCCGTAAGGAACTGGGTAGCTACTGGGAAAAATAGTGCACGTGGGTGCACATATTGGCACACATGCCAGAAAGATGTTTCTCTTTTGGGCCCAGACAGTGTTATTTCTGGACCTCCTTCTCTTTGAGTGGGTGAAGTCGTCTTCCCTGATAAACTTCACACGTTTAAGTGCAAAACCAGCCAGGGAATGACTCTTGGTGTTACATTCTGCGTGTGTAATAGGAGAAGTGAGGACTGTCGCGTCTTCCTGAGGGAACTCATTTGGCTTTTGGAAGGGTCTCGCTGTCCCCTCAATTCCCTGTGATCCCTCTGCCAGTCTCCCCGGTGCTTAGCCCACCACCCCGCGTTTTTTCTTGGAAGTGACCTGTCTCTGCATTTTTTTTCAAAAGCAGCTTATAATAGAAAACTCAGGGGGAGCGTTTGGAGTGCTTCACTCAGGAGACTGGTAAGCCTTTGTCTCCTGCGAGCAGCCTGGCGTGCCTGCTCTGTCAGAAAAGGTCGTCTGACTCAGCCACCGAAGGCTCTTCAAGCTGCCTGAGACCAAAATAGCCCAGCTGGTTTCGTCAGGGTTGTGCCATGGCTGGTGTTAGGTTTATACAGGGCCTCTTCTATTTTAGCTCATTTCAGCTTTTAGTGAAAATAGTATGTTTATTATCACGACTTGAATAAAATTATTTTTATTTTGTTCACATCACGGCGTATTTCTATATTTGCTTATGAAAGAATTGCTTATATTCTAGAATACTTGATGCGTACAAATATTGTAGATGTGTAGCCTGTGTGGGTTATGAAGTATAATAATAAATTGAATACCTGTGAGCCCACCCAAGGTAAGAATTAGCGGATTGCTCATATTCCTTTTCGTCTGCCTGCATCCGCTGCGGCCATAACCGTTGCTAGGGATATTGTGTTTATCAGTTCCTTGCTTTAAAAAAAAATGTTCTAAGTCATAAGGTATGGACATATTGAAACTTATTTCCCCAAGTGCTATCCTAAGACTTGTGTCAGCAGAGGCAGGCTTTGGGAACTGTGACTTCTGCGTTCTGTCCTAATGGCTGGCATGTGCCATCTCTCCTTAGGAGATTAACTGGAGGAAAAGATTAGAGGCACATCTGCCATCCTGCCCAGCAGACACACTGGTGGGTGAGGAAGGGCAGAGAGCGATTGCAGTATAAAGGATAGTAAAAAATGTTTGTTTTTGATGTTCATTATGAAGGACAATGAACATATATACAGCAGTAAACAGGAGAGTAGAGTGAGGCCTCCCCCACCCCCCACCCCCGAGCTCGTCCCTCAGAGGCAGTGACTCTCATGCTTGCCTCCTCTACATCCCCATCTCCCCTTTGCTCCTCCTTTCTTATCTGGGAAGAACCACCAGATTTTATACCTCAACCACATTCTAAAGAGAGTTCAAGAAAGTTCCTAAATCCGAGGGTGCCAGGCACTTTTCTAGGTTCTGGAAGCACAGCAGTGAACAGAGCTTACGTTCTGATGCTTCAGACGTGACAGGCAATACCCAAGGGAAACAGGCAGTGTGCTATCTATTGATAAACGCTAAGGAGAAAAGACAACCAAAAAGCATGAAAAGAAACCTGAAACGCCAGGAGACGAAACTGAAGTTTTAGAGAAGGTGGGCAGTTAAAGGCCACAGTGAGCTGACTCCTGAGTAGAGACTCCCCAGGAAGTCAGGGCACCAGCTCGGCAGCCCTGTGAGGAGGAGCTGTCTAGGCGGTAGGGGGAGCACATTCCTGGTGGGTTTGAAGACCAGGGAAGACCTACTCTCTCTTGTTCAGTGCTGGACGGCAAGCAGCCCAAGGAGCCTTGCGTGAGGGCAGCTTTCTTGAGAGCAACGGCAGTCTCCTTCAGAGGCTATGTGAAATAGGATTTGTATTTTTAGTTCGTTTCATAATAGTCCCCAAGAGATGATTAGGCCTAAATCTGACCTTAAAACTCTGAGATGGGGGCGCCTGGGTGGCTCAGTCAGTTAAGCGTCTGACTTCGGCTCAGGTCATGATCTCGTGGTCCGTGAGTTCGAGCCCCGCGTCGGGCTCTGTGCTGACAGCTCAGAGCCTGGAGCCTGTTTCAGATTCTGTGTCTCCCTGTCTCTGCCCCTCCCCTGTTCATGCTCTGTCTCTCCCTGTCTCAAAAATAAATAAACATTAAAAAAAAAAAAAAAACAAAACTCTGAGATAAATGGAGGATGATTTTGCGATTGGAACCTCTTGGCTCTTATGACTCTCTGGCCCTGTTTGCAGAACTTTGCATTGATAACACCCCGTGAATTATCTTAGCAGAAGTGATCAAACTGGTTGTTATTTTACTTTACAATAGAAGGTGGGAACACAGTGGATTTTAATGACATGACTTAATCACTTCAATGGATTCTGTGAACATTTAATCTCCACCAAGCAGGCCAATTAATGTATCCGTGGTTTAGAGACTCTGGTTATCTTCCTTCCTGCTTTAGAGAACACAGAAATGCCCCAGGGATAAACATAAGTCCTTTCCTCCTAAGTGTCTTTTCTTCTTAATCTTGACATTGCAAATGCCTTATGATATTACAGCTTCTAAAGCAGTAAACTCACAATTTTTACAAAAAATAGTAAAAAGAAAAAACATGGGTATAAATAGAAAAAATTAAAACTTCTCTCCACATAAGACAAGTACTTCTAATCAGTTAAGAGACCTCATTAGACAGATTCAGTTTCAAGCACACACATCCATACCCAGGCAACTACTGGTCATGCCTGTATGCAATTCATTCACACACACAATTCTCTGATTGACCTATGGAAACGTGGTATTTATGAGAACTTGGCTAGAATGTCAAATTTGATAGTCACTGTGTGATGCATAATATGCTAAGTATTTTTCACTGCCCTTAAGTATTTACCTGGTAAAGCCCTGGTTCAGTTAGTTAACTAGAATGAGGACAGCAAGAAACTATTCCAGTCCTCCTTACTTCATCTACATGGGCCAGTTGAGTTGAACATTCGACACAAATTCTTTTTTAAAAGGTGAGAGGAGGTAAGAGAGCTGTTTGATACAATACAAAAAGAACAAATACCTTCTTTCCTCCAACCCCCCCATGAACCCTGGTGACCCTTGATCCTAAGGCAGAATGCAGTCACTTGCCCACGTGTTAACTTTTGGGATGGATGTGGTAAGCAATGGATATCATTTACATTGATTTTTGTTGTTAGACCTGTTAATTTATATCTTTTCATTTACATTTCTTTTTCTTACAGGTTTTTAGTCACAAGATTTTATTCATGCTTTATATTTCATTTTATAATTATTACTAGATCACTCTGAAAGAGGTATCTGTAAGTTTCTTATGCTACAAATTCAGCCAGATAAACAGTGCTTTGACAGATAATTTCCTCACACCACTAAACTAACTGAAGTGATTGACTTTACTTATTTCAGAGTATTAAAGTATTTAAAGATAATTCATGGCTATTAAAGGCCATTGAATTTTCATGAAATGCTACATTGGTTTGAAAATATTCGAATGCTAATGAAGATGTATTTAATGAAGACAAATTGTATTAATGAAGACGAGTTGAGTATTTTGGCAAAATAACCTTCTCAGTAGTAGAATTACTATTACATTAGTATCTGCTGTTTCTACCAAGGAAACAGTATATATTACAAAAGTATGGACTTGATGAATGCCTGGTGTTAACTTCACTTTTTTTTTTTTTTGCACACTCTTATAGATTACTAAATATAATTCTTAGACTAATGACCATTTACATCCAGAAGAATAGCAGAATAGAAACATGGTTTATTGATGATAAAAATATATTAAATCAAGTGCTAATCCTGACATTTTATTTCTTGTTGCTTGGTAACAATGCAGCAGCTATGTGAGAGAGTTCCATTATCTCGGGTACAATGGACTTCACTGCATTGTGGGGTAGCAGTACCAATTACAGCAAGTCATTTGTGTGCCATTATCCTTACAAAATTTAGGTGCTGTTTTTTATTGTCCGTGCAGAGATCCTGAAAGTCATTTAATAACACATTCCCTTTTTTTTTTTTTTTTGATGGGCTGGTGAATTTTATTCTATTTTTAGGTTTCTGAGTTTGTATCTATTTATAATTTTTGAGGCTTCACAAATTTGCATTTTGTCAATGTGTATCAACTGTATAAACTTAGGCTTTTACATTTATTATAAAGGTATGTACATTATAAGGGAAGCTTCATTAATTCTTGGTGAGCATCTTTTATCCATGACCACATAAGGAGGGGAGAAAAAACTATCTGGGCAGAATTTTTTGCCTCATGAAAAATCATCAGAGTATATTCCTCATCCTTCTCTAATATAAAAAATTCCTAGTTTAGTACCTGCTTCAGGAAAAGGAAACCTGTGGAACCGCTATGATTCATTTTAAATGAAAGGCTGATTTACGTTGTGTGTAGCCATATGTGTTCTATATACTATTAGTTCACAGTAATTATTTAAAAGGATTGCAAAACTATAGCCCATGGCCTGTTTTTGTACCACATGAAGTTAAGAATGTTTTTATATTTTTATTTATTTAATTTATTTTTTTTTAATGTATTTTTTAAGTAATTTCCGCACCCATCGTGGGGCTCAAGCGTACAACCCTGAGATCAAGAGTCACATGCTCTATTGGCTGAGCCAGCCAGGTGCCCCAAGAATGTTTTTATATTTTTAAAGGGCTATTTAAAAAAAGAATATGTGACAGAGTCCACAAAGCCTAAAATATTAACTGGACTTCACAGAAAAAGTTTGCAGACCCTTAATTTACAGTATAATTTCTATTTTTGTAGTCCAAATATATTAAATGTCAGTCTGTTATTTCTTAAAAGACCAATGAGCTCAAATAGAACTGAAACAATAGCAAGTGGTTTGAGAAGAATCAATAAAAAATTAAATCACAAGAATTTGTGTAGTAATGAAATGAATGTGCAATTTGGCAGACCCTTTGGGGAGCAACCATAAAGAAAGGAAGATCAGATACAACAACTTGTGTATCCATCCATTTCTTTAAAATCCCAGTGCCTTTGTCAGTAAATCTGACTTTAATATTAGCATGAATTGATGGGCTGATTTTATTAGAAGCATCTTGCCTTTTCCTGCCTGTTTCACTTGTTTCATACTTGAGGACTAGTTTCTTGGGTACACAAATGCACAGCCAGGTGAATGTTGGTACCTCAGGACTTCTGCCACCTGAGCCATGTCTCCCATGCGGGTACAGCTCCTGCTGGCTGGCAGGAGCTGCGGTTTCCAGGAGCTGTGGAAGTGGTCTGGAGTTGCAGTTGTTCTGTGTTCCTGTCATTTGGAGGGGCCCTATAGCTCTCCTCTGGAGCTATACCCTCCGCATCCTGCAGAGAGGGAGGAGGAAGGAGAGGAGCAGGGAGGCTTTGGGCCTGATGAGCCTGATTTTCTCAGCCTTCTGAACTGTGGCTTTTAAACTTCCTGTTTTCAGTCAGAAGCAGATTTATCTGGTTATTCCTTATTTGTTGGTAAGGTAATGGAAATCAGGAAGCCATGTGCTTTCTTGTATAGCACGAGTCCTCTGAAGCAAAAGAAAAGGCTGGAACCAGCCTAATGTATTTTAGTGACAAGAGGCAAAAGTCAATTATTTTAGCTAGATTTTCTTAACTCTTCTTTCTTGTAAGCAGAAGCTAAACTCTGTACTTAAGCACCATTTCTGCAGTAGCATGCGTTTTATATCCCTTTCTGTTTGTATAATGCTTTTTCAAAGCACTTCCACATATATTAACCCATTTGATCCTCTTAATCACCAAGTGACATAGGAGAAGAAGCAGTTTTATTATAATGTTACAAATGAGAAAACTGAGACATGAGTAGGTTCCTGGGAGTAGATCACTAGGAAGTTGAATGGTCTGAATGAAAAGGACACTTGGAAGATTTGGTCCTGACTTTGCATGCTCCATCTGCCTCTGGCAAGACCTAACAGTACTAAGGCTTTATTTTTGAGATGCTCATCAATAAGAAGAATTGTAAAATTGAACATGTAGGTAGGTAGATATGTGGGATTTTACAGAAGGTTGGACTTAAGTGCAAATGAAAGGGTCATGCTTGTAGCTTGGGTACTGTGTGTAGAATGGATTTTACGATGGCATAAAGGGAGACAGGGTGACCAGTAAGGAGACAGTTGCATTGATCCATGCATGAGGTGATGGTGGAGTATAGGTGGGGAAGGCTGATAGAATCGAGGTAAACAGTATTTTGGAAGAGGAATCTTTCAGACTTGGTGATGCATTGGATATGGTGTGCTGGTTAGAGCAAAGGCAGAGATTAACTCCTTAGCCTGACTCGAGCAATGTTGTATCGAGTATCCTCTGGAAGGGAGTTTTACTGTTGGGAATAATCTACATATATTTGATAAATCAGTCATGGAATAGAAAAGACCATTTAGGGAAAGAAGCCCTGGGACTAAGCCCTTAGGAGTCTCACTATATTTATCTTTTTTTTTTTTTTTTTTTATAAACAGACTCTATGATTAAGAATTGTATCTTTGTTTCTCACTAGCATTGTGACCTTGGACAAATTACTTTAGAATCCCAGCTTCTTGGGGCGCCTGGGTGGCTCAGTCGGTTAAGCCTCTGATTTTGTCTCAGGTCATGATCTCGCAATTTCTGAGTTCGAGCCTCGCATTGGGCTCTGTGCTGACAGCTCAGAGCCTGGAGCCTGCTTTGAATTCTGTGTCTCGTCCTCTGTCTGCCCCTCCCATATTCATGCTCTGTCTCTCGATAATAAATAAACGTTTTAAAAAAAAAAAAAAAAAAAAAGAATCCCAGCTTCTTTATAATATTTCCTGTCTGCCCATTTTCATGGGTCTATTTTGATCACCAGTGGGACAGGGCATTTGAATATGTTTTGTAAAGCTCTCAAGTGCTATGTTCTCACCTTGATCCCTCCTGCTGCTTTAGTTAATAAACCTATGACTGCTGTTGTTCTCATTGACCCAGGGATGATGGCTTTAGAACTCTATGCAGTGGGTGACACCTGGCATGGCTCACCCTCCCTACCCTTTCCATGTCTTCCAAAATTCTTGAGTTGCAAGGGAACGAAAATTCCATAACACTCCCAATTTCTAAAATCTTAGTGAGTTAACGAAAAAAAACTAACCTAAATTATGCTTCAAATATATTGTTAACTTTAATCATCAGTAAATTACCTGATATTTAAGGTTCATTAAAGTCAATCTAAATATGTTGATCCTTTCATTCAAAAACTATGATGACTTTTTAAGAGGAACACCCACCATGGACACCTTGAAGAAAGGAAGGTTCTTATGAATCTGTCATTTCATTAGCTTAAGTTGCATATGCTCAAATATTGATGACCTCTCTTAGCTGTCATGTTTTAAATGGATCACTAGTTAATGACCTACTTATCTTGTTGTACTTTTGTTCAAAAGATTCAGATATTTTGGTTTGGGTTGAAAACTGAAGTTTGTTCCCTGAGGAAACTTGCTTGTGCTGACTCTCCATCTTGACTTCTTTTGAATGAAAGTAACATTTGTTATTCTTTTGGGAGCAAGAGAAACAAAATGAATAAAGAGGGACTCAGATATTCATGGATGATTTATGTTCAACCGTGGACACACCACTGCCTGCAAACATTAGAGGGACAAAATGTTCAAAGTAGATTTTTTCCATATTCCTTAGGATGGAGCACACTGTTACATATAAATCAATTAGGCTGCAGGTATGTTTTCGCTGCTTCCTTACGAAAGCTCTGCCTTACTGAATTTTCACAAACTCATGAAAAAAGTATGCTTTATTTTGTTTGTTTTTAGATGAAAAGGTTTGAAACAGTTGGTTAATTTGGGAGAAATCATGAAAGATTAGAAAACAAGAATGATTGAACTATTAGAAAGTAATGGTTTTCTACTCTGAGGTGCATTCCATGAAGAAACCAGGACCACTCATGCCCAAGAATATAGTCACTTCTTCCACTCAGCTTCTGAAACTTGACATTAGGACACTAGTGGTTCTGTCACTGAATAACTAAGTCCACATTTCATTGCTTCGAAGAGAGTATTAAATCCAAATCCCATGGGAGGGAAGTTAAACAGGAATGTGACGAACCTAGTACCTTTTATGTGCTTTCCTGTGAAAAGGAGCTGTGTTATTCATTTAAAGAAGCTATTTTAGTTTCTTTAATAATTGGGGGGAAAGGATACAAGTTTTGCCTTGTATTGTGAAAAGTTCTTTTCAGTTTAGAATTTCATTTTAACTTTTGGAAAAGCTCTGCTGGCATAGACAAAACTCAGGGAAGAAAAATTCATCATTACCAAACTCAGACAAATACAGGTTGACTATAAAAAGCTACAGGATTAAGGCTGTTGAACTTGGAAGTTTTGGTCTAATTTAAATTTCTCTCAGTTTGAGGAATTTACAACCCTCATCATTTTGAGAATTGGCATCTCAGAAGTGGAACTAGACCTTTAGAAATATAGGAAGTCTGAAATAGAATTTTAAAAGCAATTCCATAAATCAACACTTGCTATAAAAAGTATTTTAGCTGCTGATTTATTAATAGATTTTTTTCCCAATGCTTTTGGCATTATGTTTTTACCCAAAAGGTTTTGTTTATTTTTCTTCTTGTTTCATATATTTTTTTAAAGTTTATTTATTCATTTTGAGAGAGAGAGAGAGAGAGAGAGAGAGAGTGTGTGTGCGTGTGTGTGTGTGAGCAGGGGAGAGAGGGAGAGAATCCCAAGTAGGCTCTGTGCTGTGGGCATGGAGCCCTCCATGGGGCTCAGTCCCACAAACTATGAGATCATAACCTGAGTTGAAACCAAGAGTTGGACGCTTAACTGACGAGACACCCAGGCGCCCCTGTTGGTTCCTATTTTTAATGTACAAAATAGCATTTTACAAGTAGATTGATGAGAGCTAGGTTTTATAAGGATATAGGAAAATAGAATGGAAAACTTTTCTTCAAGAAATTTATTCCTAGGAAGTAGAAGGGACAGTATAATGGTCTAAGTACAATGAATACAGCTAAAGTATGCCCTACACAGAGTGCAGTAGACTCTATAATTGAAATATTTTCAACAATGACAATAGCAGGTGAAGGAGTTATAGCCTTGTAATAATAAAAATAGCAATGACACCAGAAGCAAGTACTATTTATACTATGCACTTAAGTGCAAAGCACTTTACGTCACCCATTGTAATTATCCAGTGAATTAAGTTTTATTATCCTTATTTTATAGAGGGAGAAAATGAGGATAGGGGAAGACTTTATGATGACAAAGCCAGTAAGGGGGACAGTTAAGATCTAAACAAATTTCTTTCTGCCTCCAGAGCGTATATACTTAACCAGAAGCAAAGGATAGAAGGTGTATTTTAAGGTGCATTTGCTTTATACTTTGCAGTATTACCACTTTTATAATTTACTACCTCCGTACTGGCAGAATCTTAGATCTTTATTTAGCAAATTGAATTTTTCAGTTAACTAAATGTAGCTGTAGGACAGAGGTAATACGTCCATAAACACAAAATTAGAAATCATTCAGTAACGTTAACCTCTTAAAGCTTATGAAATAAGATAACCCCCTAAAAGCTATAAAATGAAAGCCTTCACACTTGGGAAGCTAGAATGGTTTTTCTCCAATTAAAAATGAGGTGAAACATGTTATATAGTAGTTTGATTCTGAGAAATTTTAGGACTCTATGTAATAAATATTGGCAATGATTAAAGAGTACAGAAGTTCCCCCTCCCCCCATCCATGGTTTCACTTTGCACGGTTTCAGTTACCTGTAGTCAGTTGTAGTTCAGAAGTGGATGACCCACCTGATGGTCAGTAGTAGCCTAATGCTACTTCAAAATGCCTACATCATTCATTTCACTAGAAGGGTGAGTACAGTACATTAAGATATTTTAAGAGACAGACCACATTCACATAACCTGTATTACAGTATTTTGTTATAGTGCTGTTTGATTATTGGTATTAATCTCTTACTATGCCTAATTTATAAATAAAACTTTTTCATAGGTAAGCATGTATAGAAAAAAACATAGTGTATATATGGTTTGGTGCTACTGTCAGTTTCAGGTATTCACCGGGGGTCTTGAAACATATCCCTCATGGATAAGAAGGGACGACTGTGGGCACTTCCAGTTTCTGGTCTGGCATCTAAGGAGCCTAGAAGTCACCAAGCCTGTCCTCACAATAAGAAAAAGCTGAACAAACTGAAAATCAACAGTGCTTCTTAGAGAACTATCAGGGAATTGAGGTTGTGAGGGAAACCATTGCCTCCAAAATTAGGCAGACAGATAGGCTGATCCAGAGAATCACAGCATACTGGAGAACAAGCCCAGGAGCAGAAATCTCTGTGGGAACCAACACTGGAGTAGGAAACCCTAAACTCATTGGTGAATTGCTGGAAGCTCAGTGTGGGCAAGCTTGAGAGTTAAAAACTTTGGGGTGGCCCCATGTTGGGTAGGTGGGGGGCATACTTTCATGGGTTTTACTGCCAGGATCTCTACCAGATTCTCTCAAGGAAGATTAGAGAGAAATCTCCTTGCGCTTCTGACAGGAGGAGGGGAAAGTAGCCATTTGAAATACACCCAGAGCATTCTCATTCTCTTCTTCTTAACAGGGTCTGCCTTCAAGAGAAACCTTTTCACCAGAGCCAAACTGACCTGGGGAAAAAGAAATAGCCAACTCCAGCTCTGTAGCCTTTCAGGTGGGGGAAGGAGAATATCCAGCCCTGCCCTCCTCTCCTCTTCCTGTCTCACTTAAGTGGGGAGAAAACAAAACTGAGAAGTACTAGTGAAAGTCACGATAGTGGGTGGGGTAGGGGAAGGCTCACTAGAAGACAGACCTAATCATAAAACTGTGGATGCTTCCCTGTCCTCCCCACCTTCACAACGACCACCACACAGTAGAGTTCCTGTATCATAATTGGGAAACACAGCTGAGAGATCTTGTCTTGCACCTTATTTAAAAAGTCTCTAGGGAAATCCAAAGACGACAGAGGAGACAAAAACAAGGACACCACAGAAAAATTTAGCCTCTGATACCTGTAGCTACGGCAAACAGTAAGCACAGCCTAAACCCCAGCTAGATGAGCATAAAACCTCACATTAAGGGCCTATTTACCTTAATTTGTCTTACTCTATAAATATGTCTGGCTTTCAACAAAAATTAAAGGCATATAAAAGGCAAACGACACAGTTGGAAGAGAGAAAGCAAGCAATTAGAAGCAGCCTCAGATATGGTACAGATGTTGGAATTATCAGAATGGGAACTTAGAACAATTATGACTAATAAGAATGTTAATGGAAAAAGAGGGCAATGTGTGCAAGAGCTTATGGGTAATATGAAGCTGGGAGATGGAAACTCTAAGAGAGACTCACAAGGAAATGCTGGAAATCAAAAACACTGTGACAGAAATGAAAAATACCTTTGATGGGCTCATTAATAGAGTAGATACAGCCAAGGAAAGAATTAGTGAGCTTGAAGAAATGTCAAGAGAGACTTCCAAAACTAAAATGCATAGACAAAAAAGAATAAAATAGAACAGAATATCCAAGAACTGGGTCAGTTATAAAAGGTGTAACTTGTATAGTGGGACTGCTGGATGGAGAAGGAAAAGAGAAAGGAATAGAAGAAATATTTGAAGCAATAATGACTGTTTCCCCAGATTAATGATCGACCCCAAACCACAGATCCAGAAATCTCAGAGAACACTAAGCAGCATAAGTACAAAAAAAAATTACACCTAGGCATATCCTATTCAGACTGCAGAAAATCCAAGACAAAGTCTTGAAAGAAGCCAGGGGAGTAAAACACCCTCTGTATAGAGGAGCAAGAATAAGAATTACATCAGATATCTCTTCAGAACCAAGCAAGCAAGGAAAGAGTGGAGTTAAATACTTAAAGGGTTGAAAACAAAAGGTGACCAACCCAGAACTCTGTATCCAGTGAAATTATCCTTCAAAAGTGAAGGAAAAATGAAGACTTTCTCAGAGTAACAGAAATTGAGGAAATTGTTGCCAGTATAGACCTGCCTGGCAAGAAATGTTGTAAAAAATTCTTCAGGAAGAAGGAAAATGATACAGGTCAGAAACTTAGGTCAATAGTAAGGAAGGAAAAATATGAGAGAAGGAATAAGTGAAAGTAAAATAAGATCTTTTGTTTTTCTTAATAGATAATCATTTGTTCACAATAATACTAACACTAATGGGACCCATAGTTATAGTTTGTGGGTAAGTAAATGATAGCAATGTACAAGGGACAGAACGGAGAGGTGGGACTACTCTGTTAAAAGGTACTTATACTGCTGTGAAGTGGTATAGTGTTATTTGAAAGAAGACTTGGCTTAGTTGTAAACGTATATTACAAATTCAGGCACAATCACTAGAAAAAGAGAGGATATAATTGATACGCTAAGAAAGGAGAAAAAAAATGGAATCAGATAGCTTAATTAAAGCCAGAGAAGGCAGAAAAAGAGTAGAACACGAAAAAAGAAAGAACAAGGGCAAGAAATAGAAAATGTAACAACTGTGGTAGATATTAATCCAACTATATCAATAATCACTTTAAAAGTTAGTGATCTAATGTCTCCAGAGGCAAAGGAAACAAAAGCAAAAATGAACTATTGGGACTTCATTAAAATAAAAAGCTTCTGCACAGTGGAGGAAACAATCAACAAAACTAAAAGACAACCTATGGAATGGGAGGAGGTATTTGCAAATGACATATTTGATATAGGGTTAATATCCAAAATCTTGAAATAACTTACCAAATTCAGCACCCCCAAAATAAATAACCCAGTTAAGAAATGGGCAGAAGATATGAACACTTTTCTACAGAAGAGATACACATGGCTAACAGACACATGAAAAGATGCTCCACATCACTGATCGTGAGGGAAATACAAACCCAAACCACGATGAGATCCCACCTCACGTCAGAATGGCTAAAATTAACAATATAGGAAACAACAGATGTTGGCAAAGATGTGGAGAGAGAACCCTCTTACACTATTGGTGGGAATGCAGATTGTTGCAGCCACTCTGGAAAACAGTATGGAGGTTCTAAAAATAGACCTGCCCTATGATCCAGTAATTGCACTACTAGGTATTTACCCAAAGGATACAGAAATACTGATTTTGAAAGGATACACGCACTCCAATGTTTATTTTATAGCAGCCTTATCAACAAGAACCAAACTATGAAAAGAGTTCTGTGAAAAGAGCCCAAGTGCCCATCAATTGATGAGTGGATAAAGAGGATGTGGTATGTGTGTGTATGTATGTATGTATATGTATTTATGTTTTTCACATATATGTATATTTATACGTATGTATACACACACATACATGCAGTGGAATATTACTTAGCCATGAAAAAGAATGAAATCTGGCCATTTGCTATGACATGGATGGAGCTAGATTATATTAAGCTAAGTGAAATAAGTCCGAGAAAGACAATACTGTATTATTTCATTCATATGGAATTTAAGAAACAAAACAGATGAACATAGGGGAAGGGCAGGGATAAAACAGAGGGAAGCAAACCATAAGAGACTCTTTATAGAGAACAGGGTTGATGGAGGGAGGTGGGTGGGGAAGGGCTAAATGGGTGATGGGCACTAATGAAGGCACTTGTGATGAGCACTGGGTGTTATATGTAAGTGACGATTCACTAAATTCTATACATGACACCAATTTTACCATATATGTTAACTAGAATGTAAATTAAAACTTGAGATTAAAAAAAGATTGTTGTTTGCACTGTTAAAACAATAATAAAAGTTAGTGGTCTAAATATGCTAATTAAAAGACAGACTCTCAAGAGTGGATTATACAAGACCCAAATATATGTCATCTATGGGAAACCCACTTTTATTTTTTTCCAGCTTTTTTGAGATATAATTGACATAACATTGCATAAATTTAAGGTATACAACCTGTTGATTTGATCCGCTTATATATTATAAAATGATTGCTGCTGTAGCATTAGCTAATACTGTGATCACCTCATATAATTACATTTCTTCTTTATGATGAGAACACTGAAGATTTACTCTCTTAGCAACTTTCACATATATAATACAATATTGTTTACTATAAATCACCGTGATAAGCATTACATTTCCAGAACTTGTACAACTTATAACTGGAATTTTGTACACTTTGACTAAAATCTTTCATTTCCCCCATCCAGCATTCTACCTCTGAAAAAAACATTTTTAATATAAGATGCAGAAAGACTAAAAGTAAAAGGGTAGGGAAAGAAAAACTATGACTATGCCAACACTAATCAACCTAACCCTGGAGTAGCTGTTTAACATCAGTCAAGCAGCTGCTCTCAAAGACAGTTTGTCAGTTTCTAACAAAACTGAACATCCTCTTAGAATTGCGCTCTGGACGCTAACCCATTCTACTCGTTGGAACTCTTCCTGAAAGAGTCATAAATTGCCTGTTTTTGTTTGTTTCCTTATAGAATGTATAGTGGGCTTGTTTACGTGGTCAATGTGAGCCATTGTTGAATTTGATACTTGGTTTCCTGTATGTGTCCCAAATATCCAAGCACTGCTTTTCTGGTCCTGTGTGCAGACTTTCATAAGGAAATATAAGTTTTATTCTTTGAAGAAGTTGCTGCTGGATGTGTGACCATGTAGAGATAAAAACAATGCTTCACTTAAGTGGGGAAGTGGATAGTCAGCTAGAAATCCATTCTAAGTGAACACTCAGTTAAGTTCATAGCTTACCAAATCAACAAATTGCCACCTTCAGAGCTGTTTGGAAATAGAGCAAAAGATATAAGTTCACATATGATAGGGATCTGATCTGCCACATAAGACACAGTGATTATCTTAGACTGTCTCACAATCTAGTTGATGAGATAGGGCTCGCCTAGATATTTAGACCAGTGAGTTCTAAATTTAACGATCAAGATAGTAATTGCTGTGGGATCCTGCCTGCTGTTGTGGGCTGTGGGGTTGTGCCGCTGACCCCACAGGACCTCTTTCTGTTTGTTGGACTAGTTTCTGCAGATATTTGTATATGGTGGATTGTCACTCTTGGCTCACAGTCTAAGGTGTGAATGGGCCAAAATTGGATGTGGAGACCCTTCCTGCATGGAACCAAGGGCCTTGAAGGAACGAGGGAATTGGATGTCTCTTGGCTTGATTTCCTTAATTCCTGTTCATATATATTGTAAGATTATGACCATATTATATATGTTTTTCATTGCACAAAACATTAAGGGTGTTTTTGCAGGTCATTAATATCCCCTCCCCCCAAAAGGCTATTTCCATAGTTATACTCAAATATGTATTAATAACTCTTTATTGTTGGGTTTTTATGGTGTTTTCCACCTTTCACTATTGTCAATAGTGCTTTAATGAGTATCCTTGTTTTTGTGCATATCTGATTATTTTCTTTGACAAAATTCCTAGAATTATGTATAAACACTGCTAAATTGTTCTCTAGGAAGCTGAGAACATAATCCCATAGTGATATGTAAAAGCATGGCTTTGAACCATTCTCGACAACATGAATGTTATACTTAATATTTTTTTGATAATTTGCTAGGTGAAAAATGCTGTCCTGTGGTTTTAATTTGTGTATCTTGGATGACAAGGGAAGTTGAATATTTATTGGCTATTTATATTTCCTTTGTGATTTTATGTGTTGTTGTAGGTAATACTATCGTTATTTTAATGGGAATGTCTCTAGCATTTCATTCCTAGGTGTTCTTGAATCTCCCACTAAGATGAAGAATTACAAAAGAGAGAAGCTGATGTGTCCCCTGGAGCTGGGCTCTATGGGTTTGAACCCAGCTTTCTGGGAGGATCTTCCTAGCTGCCCCGCCTTGGGGGAAAACTTGATTGGCTCTAGCTAGTAGACCAGAAAAGGAAGAGAATCTTGAACCCATAGCAGTGACTTAATTATGGAAGTAAAGATGGATAAGGCTCTCAGACGTAGCCGTGACTGGCAGCTATACCCACAGAACCCATTCCTAAAATAAGGTGTGAGTCAAGTGTTCTGTTGATTCACTGTTTTGAGACAGCTCTCTAAAACTTAGGCCTGTGATTTCCCACAAAAGCGTCTCATTGCAAATGAGGGCATATATTCTGTTAAGAAAGAGAAGGTAAGAAAAGGCCAGGGGGAATTTCTAACATAATATGATGGTTTTGGAATCTTTACCTATGATATTCTCTCCTGAAGGCTACCGAATAGTAAGCCATGGTATGACTAACATAAATCAACAGGATACTCTCTTACAAAACTATCTCATTGCAAAAAAAGGACAAAGATTCCTTTTACTAATTTTACTTTCTCCTTTAGTTTACCTAACATCTTTTGACCTACTTATTGATTTATTCCGTGTTGGTGTTAAGAATTTAGCTTGTGATTTTAAAGTCACTCCTATTAAAATAATAGTGGCTTTCCTCACTCCTTCCAGAGACCTTGTCAAAAAATGTTATTTTTTCCACTTCAAATATAGATCTAGTCTACAAATACTGAAGTGATAATTAGGGCTTATGCAAGATTGTTTCATTTTAAAAATTAGCTGCTTTTTTTTTTTTAAAGGAGTTAACTCTCCAAATCTTTCTTGCTCAAGAATATAGCTTTAGAAAGAAGGCATTTTAAAGTCATAACTTACATAAATGATTTAAGTAAGAAATGTGTGAGAGGAAAAGTGATAAACATTACTCATTGACCCCTTTTGTGTTACTGTATATATTTCTTATGAACACATGTCAGCATGTATCATTATTATAGTTTTAGCACACAGCATATGGCACCCTTCTAAAATTAGAATATATTCAAATTTCCCAGTGGCCTTTACTAGGCCCCTAGAAAATCCAGGTGCACAACCAAAAATTAGTAACGGTGAGAGAATGTAATTGCGAAGTTGTTAAAATTTTCTTTTCTAGAGAGAAGCCACAGTAATCAAAAACTGCCCTAGCAGCATTAGTTCAGGTGAACTCTCCTGTGAGTTTTTTGAAATATGAAGGAAATCGCATTTCTTTTTGGTTGAGGATAGCTGTTGCCATTTCTGATAGCTTTTCCAAAGTGAGGTTCCTCATTTCATGAAGTAAAATTCTCAGACTTCTTTCCGCCGCTCCCATTCCTGCATGCCCTAAATCTCTTCACAAGTACCCTCTTGCCACATCCCCCCAGACCACAATATCTCCTGACTCCAGCACTTTGCCCTTACCATTTCTTCTGCCCAGAATGCCCTCCCCATCCTTTTTTTTTGTTTCTGCCTTCTGAGGGGAGCTTTTCCTCTGTTACAGCATTTATCACCACGTGGTACTGTGATTAGCTGTTTGCCTATATCCTCCATTAGATTGGGAGCACTTCGTGGGACCTTGTCCTACTCATCTTTGTATCCCCAGCATCTGGCACAATGCCTGGCACATAATAGATGATCATTAAATGCTCTTTGATTCACTGAGCCAGCAATTTTAAAATATAAGCATCGCTTTGCAGTTTTAGAAATGTTCTGCCCATTCTACTTGATTGGCGTCATTATCCTGCCGTGGTCTAAGGAAGCAAAAATGTCTTATACTCAGTGGTTCTTCCTGACAGCTTTATATTTGAGGCCTTTGTCAGACCCTGAATTGAGAGACTCGATAATCTGCTGCCAGCTGTTCTATAATTCCTTTCCTTATTACTGTGACTAGCTTCCTCTGACTTCCCTGGGATCATTTTATCTCAAGGTGTGCCTTTTAATGCTGGCTGGAATAGATAGTGTGTTTCATTCAATAGGCTTTTATTACGCAGTTAAAGCAGAAGAAGCCATATGGTAGTTAACTAGATATGCAGAGGGTTATCAAATGGTGGCAAATAAACTGGCCTTGTAAAAGCAATGGCCTGTTGACTCAGGCAAGAACTGGCATAGCAAATATGCAAGTCCAGAAGAGTATTGAAGGTATGGAATTAAAATCATGTGTTGCATAAGAGGGGAATGATGTAGTGTTCAACAACCTAGAGTAATTAAAAAGATACATTAATTTGCATACTTTAAGGTCTTTTTATAGCACATTGAGGAACAAATGTAGACTTAACAACATGTAAGGGCTGGAAGGAATACTAGGCATTATTTAAAACTCAACTTTCACATTTTAGAGATGAAATGAGTTTAAATGGTACACATAAGAACACAGTGTTAGATGACATTAGGGTTAAAACCAGAATCCACATCTTCTGACCCCAAATCCAGTGCTCTATATTATACTCTGTTGTCTCAGTTTTTTAAGTATAGGTGAAATACATGGCATTGGAGTCAAATGGCAAAGTTGCTCCCTTACAGAGTACTGGCATCAACAAATTACTGTTTTCCATCGCCCATAGCCACTTGTCTTTAATGGGGGGAATTCTAAAAAACCAGGGTGCGTCTTTTAATTGTCATTCTTCATTTTTCAGATATGGCATTAAGTTTTAGGGATGAGCTGTATATGCCATAAAAGACATTTTAGATGTGAGACTTCAGCTTCATTCACTGTAGGTTTTTCGGTCATTGCTGTGAATGATGACCTCAGAGTCTGGACCGACCTGCTTTCCTAGTGATGACCAGAGACCAAAATTGAGTTTGTGGGGAAAAACTGGAGCCAAGTGATGCCAGCCACAAAACCGTTTGTGTGTACCTGCTATTTGTATGAAGGGAACAGCCATTTGCTCTTACTGTTAATATCACAGCTGAGAATGTTTGAATATGTTTGAATTTCTTTAGGACGTAAAGATCTAGTTTCGGAAATTGTACTATGAGCGGTGGGAAGGGCATCTTGTTTTGAAGTTTATTTTTGCGTTGTATGTCTACCTTATACTAAATCAGGAAAAAGAAACATGGCATTTTAATGTTCTTAATGAAATTAATAAGATTCCACATCGGTTACTGCTTTATAGAAATGAAATGTACAGAGAACGTTTAAAAGGTAAAATGAAGAAAGAAAGCTCTTGTTCTATCCCACATGGTGAAGGGTTTTAAATTTAGGAATTATTGAGTCATCCACAAGGTGAATCCTAGTTGCAATTTCTGTTAGATTAAGCAGCCATTCGCTGTGTTCTGGAAATGCTAGAGATTAACCCAATTCTAGTTAGCAGTTTGTGTGTTAAATACTGCATTCTTACATTATGAAAAGCTCCAAGGACGATTAACAGCTCGAAATTAAAGGAAACAGTCTTAAAAGAGTAACCTTTCAAAGTTCTAGTTGGTGTCACTAATAGGCAGTTTTTTGGTGGCTGTAAAAACCCAACACAGACTTTCTTTCTCTTCCTGTTTCTCCATAACTCTCTTCATTGAAAAATGTTCCTAGTTTAATTCTTTTAATTATATCATGTCTCCCTGTTTTCCTTGGGGTATGTGATAATGGTGTAATTTTTTTTCCTTAGTGTTGTAGATAAGACTGGTGCTTTGAATGAACATGTTAGAAGTGTTTTAATTCCTTTGGGTAGATGTACTCCTTTTAATTACTTCTCTGGATTTGCTACAGTCCTAATAAAATTTCCTTTCAGAAGAAGACATGACAAATAAAATTTGGATATTTGTAATACTGCCTGGATGTTATTAAATCACATACTTAGTGAAGATTGACATTTTTGGTCAAATAAAAAAAAAAATGCTAGCAAAATACCAGCATGGACTAGACTGTTTGGATATAGTATTAGAGTCAGTGGAAATGAAAATAATACTTGTCATAAACTGCTTTTAAATTTGTCTTTTGAGGGGCGTCTGGGTGGCTCAGTCGGTGAAGCGTCCAACTTCCGCTCAGATCATGATCTTGCGGCTTGTGGGTTTCGAGCCCCACATTGGGCTCAGAGTGCACTTCAGATCCTCTGTCTCCATCTCTCTCTGCCCCTTCCCCATTCACATTCTGTCTCTCTCAAAAATAAATAAACCTCTAAAAAAATCATAAATTTTTAAAAAAATAGTCTTCTCCATTACAAAAACTATTGGGATAGTTCATGAAGAAAGTAATATTCCTACTTTTTTTGGATCAATATGGCATATTTTGCTGCTAATCATAGTTTTAGTAAATTAATCTGCTTCTAAAAAGTTCTTCTAAAAAGTTCAAACTGCTACACCTGTTTTCCTTCTCATCCCATGTTTCAAATGAGACATCATAGAGAGGAAGGATTGTTTTTGTTTTGCAATGAGGGACATCAGGTTGAAGGTGGTTATGAGTTCTGAGGTTGGACAGCAAGGGGAGAAAGAAAGGTTCTTCTGGGTTTTTTGGGTATAGTCTTTGTGCCTGTGCTTAGGTAAGCCCTTTTATATTTCCTCTTCAAACAATTATTAGACCAGGTATTCTTTTGCAACGTTTGTACCCTGCTGAATATCATTTTTTATTTTCCTAACCAGTAGAGACCATTTTCTATCTTAATAGTATCAGCTCTTTTTTCTGGCCTTGTATCATTCACCAATTTGATCAATGCACTGTTTAATTTTTACCCATTGTGTTCTAGACATGATAATAAAGTAGCTTAGAAGACACAGAATATATACAAACATAACATCAATTAAAAAGGTGCTAGGGGCACCTGGGTGGCTCAGTCAACTAAGCATGTGACTCTTGATCTCACTTTAGGTTTTGATCTCAGGGTTGTGAGTTCAAGCCCCGGGTTGGGCTCCACCTGGATGTGGAGCCTACGTTAAAAAAAACAAAACAACAAAAAAAAGCACAGCTATAGGAAGAAAGAAAAGCAATGGTAGGGCTTTAAAATGGAGGTGGAATTGGACTGAAAAATCATACTGTCATGGCAAACATGAATGAGTACAAGATGTCAAGTAAAAATATAGTATATACCATATAAAAGAAACTAATCAGATCAGGCGAACTACAACTATTCTTGCTATGAAAACTAGACAGAATTTTATCTTAGGCATTGTGTTTTAATTGCAAGAAAGAACTCATTTGATTGTAAGAGGGAGAAACTGACTCTTTGTAACTATGGTATAAAGCTATTGGTTTGCCCCAGGGACAGACTCCTCTTGGAGCATTAAGAATGTTTGGACCCCTTGAACATTAAAAAAAAACAAAAAACAAAAAAAACCACAAAAAACGGGGTGCCTGGGTGGCTCAGTCGGTTAAGCGTCTGACTTCAGCTCAGGCCATGATCTCCTCGTTTGTGAGTTCGAGCCCCGCATCGGGCTCTGTACTGACATCTCAGAACCTGGAGCCTGCTTCAGATTCTGTGTCTGAACTCTTTCTCTGCCCCTCCCCTGCTCATGCTCTGTCTCTCAAAAGTAAATAAACATTAAATAAATTTAAAAAAAAGAATGTTTGGACCCCTTGAATATTGTTTTTCTCACCCAGACTTTTGCAACATACTTGGAAGTCCTAAGCCTGAGATTGTCTTCTCTTACAGAGATGGAAATGTATCTGTTCAGAATTGCCTGTTGCACCCAGACCCTTTCCTCTTACCACAGTGGACTCAGAATGTGCTCCCTGTCTTCATTGAAGGCCTTGATAAAGATGTTGAACAGGATAGGACCAAAGACCCCAGCCCGTTAGATTAGGGCTTCTCTTCTGATCTGGGGTCTAGCTGACACTGAAGAGTAGGAGCAGGGGCCAGGGGGGCGATGTTTATGGACCAAACACCTGAAATCTCATGAAGGATTTTGTAGTTTGTGTGGCTTTCATTGGATTCATAAAGAACTATGCATTTCCCCCAGAGTTAAAACTACAGCATTAGAGATGTCTAAGGATTTCTCAGGCCGGCAAATACTTCTGTGATTCTTCAAGTACTTCTCTACTATTTGCACATCAAAGTAGGCTTCCTATCTATTTTCTTCATTGCTGTATCTAGTATGTGCTTAATTCGTATTTGTTGATTTTAAGTGAATGTATCCAAGTCCTGATTCCCTGCTGAGTCTGTAAAACTTTTGTGACGAACTTGGTTAGGTTCTTTGTGAAATCACACTCTGCTTTTCTCCTCTCCAGTGCGCTAGCCTGATCTGCAAGTTAATGAAGTTCATTCTGCATGGTGTGGTCTGGGGGGAACTTGTACTGCTGTCTCACAATAGTCTTTTCTCTGTTTAATGACCTTACAGACTATCTGTGCAATAATCCATTTTGGAATACTGTTGTGAATTGAGCCCCTCTTTCGGAAAGAAGTCTATATGCTTCTCTCCATCTGCTGACACTGCTACCATTTTTCACTGGGCTGTAATTCTCTGACCATATTTTCAGGCCCTTTAAGAATCCTGGGTTATAATTTTTGTGGGTCTGCAGCCTAGTATTAGTTCAGAGAATCTATCTATCTATCTCTTCTTGGAATTCAATTCCTCCTTAGCCCTGTTAGTACTGCCCTTTCCTTCTCCTTACTGGGGAAGTCAGGAGCAAAATGGAATTGAACTACGGCACTTTTTTTCTGTAGTCTCTCAAGCAGTGGTGATTATCATTTCTGAATTCTCCATCAGCAACAGCAAAATCATCCCAGAAACCACTTTCATCATCTGTAACATTTTGGACATGACTTGTTTCATTCCGATTTGTACCTTTTGACACACCTCTCAAAGTTTCAGGTGACTCCCATTTGCTCTAGACCACGCCGGTCTCTCTTTTGTATGAGCCCTTGTAAGATATGAGGAAACACATATCTAGCCATGTTATACCTCTTACACTCTTCTTTATATGCCATTCTCTTCATTATCAAGGCGATCCGTTTTTGTATTATCAGAATGGGGGTTTCAAAAGCCTCATAAGTCTCTTTGTCTTCTAGAGTTTCTGACCACTTGATTCTGCCTTTTTTTTTTTCCTCTCAACTTTTTCCAGTCTGCTTTTCTTCAAAGACCAGGATACATTTCTGCTTATGTCCAGGATTCACTTCCCAGGCCACCGCAAATTCCAATTTTACATTGTCACTTTCTCTCAGGGATTCCATCATTTCTACTTTACCAAGTTTATCCTTATTGGTTACCCTTATCTGGTAGAGGTCCAGAATCATGATTTCTCTCACTTGTTCATTCTCAAATATAGAACTTGTCAGAAGGCATTATAGAAATTTTCAGAGGAATGTGATGATCAGAAGATATTCAAATAGTGTCTCTCATGATATGACTGTCTTATTTCTGAGCCAGTTTTGACATTCCTACTAAAAATACATCCTCTACATCTTTAGTTTGGAGAGCACTGTGATTGTATGGCCATTAGTGCGATATTCTATATCTTTTTAAACTCACGGTAAATATACCACATTTCATCACTAGGTCTGTGGCTTCCCAGGCATGTGCATATTTTTCTTGACATAACATGTTCTGTGAGCTTATTTTCACTGGGCATTGTAGAGTATCTATTGGTATGAGATCCAGTCAACAAGGTTTCAGTCATGGCTACACAATCATATTTACCACTGTCGTTAAGGTTGCAAATTCATTAATAGCCTAGCTACTCATCTTTTCAGTCTGTGCATTTATATATAGATATCTAAGACCATTTGTAATTTGTTCCAGGTCCTTTTAGCTTCCATGCCATTTTATCTTATATTTTTTGTACTAATCTTATCATCTCTTAGCATGAAGCTTAATACAATATGCACCTTCTTGCTCCTTTGGATTTTTTTTTTTTTTTTTTTAAATTTTTTTTTCAACGTTTTTTATTTATTTTTGGGACAGAGAGAGACAGAGCATGAACAGGGGAGGGGCAGAGAGAGAGGGAGACACAGAATCGGAAACAGGCTCCAGGCTCCGAGCCATCAGCCCAGAGCCTGACGCGGGGCTCGAACTCACAGACCGCGAGATCGTGACCTGGCTGAAGTCGGACGCTTAACCGACTGCGCCACCCAGGCGCCCCTCCTTTGGATTTTTTAATTGTTTTTTTTTTTCATTGTTTTTGTTTGTTTGTTTGATTGATTTGCCTCTTTGGATTCTTGGGAAGTATGCCCTGCATGCTGACCTCCCTTTTTCTCCACATTTTCTCTTCATCTGACCCAGAGACATCCAGAGCACCTCTGCATCTAACTTGTAATGTTTTCTCTTATGGCTCATTGCTTCCGTCTTCCATTTTTCTAGTCTTCCACAGATTTTCCTAATTTGGGATCACTTCGTGTTTTTCATGATTCTAGACATTAATGCTTGTTGTTGTTGGCTTTTTTTCTTTCTTGCCAGAAGAAATTCATCCTAACCTGTTTTGAAAGTTAAAATGACTCCAGAAAAACACCTTCAGTGTGATCCCTCCCCTTCAGCCCTCACCTAGTATCAAACAGCCCTCACCTAGTATCACTGTGAGGTTTGCAGCGTAGGGCCCAATTTTTTTGTGGCTATCACAGATTCAGGTTGCCACTAAAATAAAATAAATACATAAGAAAGTTATTGCCTTGTAGCTCCTCTGTTCCCTTACCTGAGATATAAGTAATATTTGCCAAGTGAAAACAAAGACATTGTCACCCAAGGATGAGTTCTTATCCTTGTCTGAGCTTTAAAATAAAAGTTTTCAGAATTATAAAGTAGAAAGGGTATAGGGCAGAGAAAGCAACCTTTTAAAACAAAGTTCAAATCAATAATAATTAACATTTCCTAGCCTCTATTTTCCTGCTAATGACTGAAGACATGTACTAATTAGAGAAGCCTCAAGTGTCTGGGTTTCTAGATGAACCAGATGGTGCTGCCTAAGAACTATGCTTAGCGCCAGCCAGAGGTCTGGGTTGTTCTTAACTACCTTTCCTCCATCTTGAGCATATTTAAACTTAAATATGCTCACTGCTTTGCACTGAGATTTTCTTTGTTCTTTATTTTCTGTCTTCCCCACTTCTGATTTCGGGAGGAACATTTCTGCCATTGTTAGTGAGTGTTCTTGTGAGCTTTTTACTTTTTTTCTTAACAGCCTCATTTTATTCATCTTTCTTTTCAGATTTCTTTTAGCTCTTATGTTACCGCCTGATCTCACTAGACTTGTTTCCCCCACTTTGGTTCTTCCTTACTGTTCTTTCTCAAAATCACACAAAGCCTGCACAGAAGGCTTCAGTCCCTTCGATAGCTAGCATTAAGATAGTTCTGCCTCTTCAGTTTTTTAAAACTCTTTTCACAGATTGTCTGAAAACATATGTTTTCTTCTTTTGGTTTGTACTTCAAATATTTTCTTCCTTTGCTATTAACTCTGCTAACCCACTCTAAGAAAGCTTTGAGTTTTGTATAGAAATTTTCAGTACTGTGGAGTGTTGATATTGTTTTGACAAATGCTGTACTTGCATTTTCTACGATATGAAAATCACTTCTATTAGGATGACAAAGCATAGAACTGATGACACTCAACCAGATTCCTGCTTTTCGTCAGTTGTTTTACCAGAACACGTTCTTTCACCCTGTTTGTTGTGAAAGTCATGATGTCGTTACCCTTGGTAAAGAAACTTTGTCTTACCTTGATGTTTTTTGTCAAAACTTTCTTTATTGGAATCAGAAGAAAAGTGACTGGTTCCCATCAGCATTTCTAGCTTGAGTGATAAGTGTTATTATTATTATTTTCTTTTATGTTTCTTGTCCCTGCTGAAGGATAAAGGCTGGGAGACCAATTAGGAAGCTGCTACAATAATTCAAGCACAAGATACGAGGGTCTGGACTTTTGGAACAGCATTAGCCGTGGAGAATAATTGGCATTATCTTTAAAAAAGTAGACAAAAGAGTTTCCTTAATTCATTTCATAAAGTTGTAAGTGCTTTTAGAGTTTAGAAATCACAGTTTTGTTTTGTTTTTGTTTTTTGAGTCTCCCTGTTTTTTGTTTTTGTTTTTTTTTTTTTAATGTGTCCTTTTGGTACATGTCTAACTAATTAAGGAATTTATGACATCCTCCATTTATGTATTCTCTGGTTTGGGAAACTAATTACTTAGTGTCCATTGTATCTTTAAAAAACTGTAAGTTTTTCACCCCTTGATTATCAAAATAAAATGAAAAGAAATAACTTGTACTGTTACTCAGATAATAATTATTAACATTTCTGTGTATTTCCTTTCTGTTTTTTTGTAGGTAGAGAGACAATTATGCCAAAGAGCATATCTATAAATAGTTATTTATACAAAATCTTACTTTTTATGCAACATTAACTTATGACATGTCATTAAGTATTATGAAAGCATAATATTGATATATCATGTGGATGTACCCTATATATTTTACTGTTACCCTGTTGTTGACGATTTAGGTTGTTTCCAGCTCATTCTTATTGTAACAAGTGGTATGGCCAATATTTTATTGAATACTAAATCTTCATATATATCCTCAGGGTTAATGGGTTAATGTATAAAAAAAAATTGTTTAAGTCCCGAAACTCTTTGAAGGCTTGAATTGAATAAG
This sequence comes from Panthera pardus, assembly GCF_024362965.1. Taxonomy (NCBI): domain Eukaryota; kingdom Metazoa; phylum Chordata; class Mammalia; order Carnivora; family Felidae; genus Panthera; species Panthera pardus. The sequence continues at coordinate 33,632,969 of NW_026526765.1, read as the reverse complement.
TATAAAGATGTGAATTAGCCCTAACGGCTAAAAGTTCCAAGTACTTGAAGAAGTAGCATAATGCTTAGCTGCGCTGCATCTCCGGTATCTACTCCTCTTTACCTGGTCACCACCCTGAGTGGGAACTACTGGAGCATAGAGAAGTTTTTGAGGGAAGGTGCAGATTACAGTGATGGGGAGTCCCCTAGCCTCCCTCGAACTCATTTTCAGATGAATGCACTTGTGCATCTCTACCCATTATTTCAGCTGGGATGCCCATATGTTTACTGACTCCTCCTTGGAGTTTTTGTTTGATTTTCATTAAGATCCTTCTAATTATCATTAAAGATAGCTTTTATCTACCACGTTCTGTTTTTCTCAGCTATTTGGGAGCAGTGCATAATACCCAAAATGATTCTTGTGATTCCTGGTATGCTTTCATTGGAGGAGGAGTGTGGCGTGGGCATACAGGGTGGAATAGCATAAAGAGTGCTGTTTGACCTCAAAGACCTCTGGAGAGCTCAGTTCTTAGTTCAGGAGGCAGGTTTCATACAGGTCACTTTGCGCAAGTTAGTTTATTTAAGGAAATCGTTCTTTGCTTTGGATATGACACCTACTAAGCTGAGCACCCAATAGTCTTCAAGGTAATATTTTTTCTTGGCACCAGAAAGATAGTTCTTTGACCCCAACAACATTGACCTTAGTTTGACCTTAGTTTTTCTTGATCGTGGTTATTCTGAGGTTCTTTTTATGTTGATGCAAAGATACTGTTTCATTTGTCCTTTTTTTCCCCCAGCTGACATCTATTTTTTTAATATTTATTTATTTATTTTTATTTTTTCTAAATACAGTTTATTGCCAAATTAGTTAATATACAGTGTATACAACGTGCCCTTCATTTGTCCTTTTTAAAATGAATTATAAAGTAGCAGACTAACTAGGAGGATTTCATGCTGCTATATAATGCCCTTTTGCTCTGTAAATGACTTTAATTCTAATCACATTGAGCATTTCTAGTCATTAGTTAATATTTTCCTTTTTGAATTTCCATATTGAAATTAATGATCTGTCTTTAAGTAAAATTATTTCAGCAATTGCAGTTCTATCACGATCCTAGGATGCTAATAACAAATAATTAAAAACTGTTACAGATAGCATTTGTATCTATATTTAAAAAGCTTTTCAATTGACCAAGCAGATGTTGTTACAGATTTTTGTCTTTGATATGATAAATCTCCCATTAATTTTGAAAATCAGGGTTTAAGGGTTGTGCTTTCAAGTTTTCCATAGTTGAGCTGCAATTTGTGAAAGTTCAAGCAGCTGTACTGGGAAACCATTTGACAACTTTGTAACTGAGGCTCTTTTAGGCAGAGACTAAGTTCTGGAGCTTTATGTTCTGTATTTTATGTTCAGACACATGTATTTGAGTTTCTTCTTTTTTGTGGGTCCAGAAGTGTCTGTGTGTAGTGTATTCTCTCTCTTTTGTATACATGCACATATATGTATGTTTATACATATATGTTCTCTTTTACATACATACACACATATATATGCACACACACCTACATACATACACATATGCGTGTGTGTATGTGTATTTTACATTGTATATCCAACCTAAGTTGGAGATAAAGATGCATGGACTTTTTTCAAAATGGAAAAATTTTCAGCTTAAGCTCTCACTAATTAATTTATTTTCTCTTGGCCTAGGTTGAAGAAATTGTGGATATTGGATCATTTGCCCCAGAAGACATCCATATTCCTAAGATTTATGTACATCGCCTTATAAAGGGAGAAAAATATGAGAAAAGGATTGAGGTAATTGACTTAGTTTCTTTGTTAGAATTTATGAATCTGATTATCAGAGATTATGTGCCCCTGGGGCCATTCCAGATGATAGGAAATTAAAGCTGAATGGAAAGTCCTGCTTTGGATCTTAGTAGGAGCTTCTCATGTGTCCATCCTAAGGGGACATGATCATCTATGTTATTGTCCAGCCCATTAGTGCCTTGTGTTTACGAAAGTGTGTATCACCAAGGTACATGATTCTCTAGGCTGTGTCTTCCAGGCTTCTGTAACTGTCCTAATTTATTACACTGCATAGTTTTGGCTGGCTGTTCTACAGGGTAGGGAAGGCTTTAGCCCTGCTGGACTCTTAGTGTTTGATTATTCAGAAATGTCTATCAATCTTAAAGTTGCTTTGCAGTATATAAAGTCCAGAAAGTCATTCCCCTCAGTGTTGGGCTCTGGGCAGCTGGGTGGATATGAGATCATGGCAAGGTGTAGGCAAGGGGTAGGCATCAGGGGCATTGGAGATGTTCTAAGGCTACTGAGAGCGTGAAGAATGCTCAGCTGGACCAAAAGTGGTATCAAAATTCATAATTATGTAGGGTTCAGCAACAGAATAGACATGCAGTGGGAGATACTGGGGAATCAGAGATACCCTCTACCTTGCATCAAACAGAAAGACATTTTGCAATCTAAAACTAAGTTCAAGGGACTGAGAAGAGAGGATGTGGGACATTTGCAAATAGCAACCAGAGTCTATGTCAAGAAGATTTAGTAATGGAAATAGTTTCCTGGCTGGTTTTTGGATATTTTTATGATTTCTGTGATGCGCTTGTAGCAAAACCAGTCCAGACTCTTCAGGTGGAAATACGCAATTGGCAGTAGCGACACCTGGTGAACACATTCTGACAGCCCGGCAAAAACAGAGTCCCAAGGTCTGTTCCTTGTTCTTTGCTCTGGCTCAATCCTTGAGCACCTGAGAAGAATTCAGTTGTAGAAGTCTTAAGACTAATAGTAGCAGCAGTCAGTGTGACAGCAACAGAGGGATTACTTGCTTCAAAAAGACAGAACAGATACATCTTTCTCTTCAAACAGATCTGGCCTCTTTCACTTCTTAAAAAATTATTTCTGTCATCAGATACCACCCATGGTATTCTTTAAAAAAAAAAACAAACAACTCTGTTATATTGTAGATTTGCCTCATAGTTTTAGTAAAGGGAGAGACCTACGTTTTTTTCCAATAAAATTTTAGATTTCGGCAGTGATAAAATACAGGGTATACCTCAATCATGAATCATTTGTGTTTATTTTAAAGCGTTTATCAGTCCGGAAAGAGGAAGATGTAAAAGCCAAATCCGGTAAACCTGGAGATAATGTAAGGGAACGTATCATCAAGCGGGCAGCTCTTGAATTTGAAGATGGCATGTATGGTATCCTTTATCTTTCTGGGACTGGGCAGAGGCCTAGCCCTCACTTTTTCTTGTCTTTGTTTAAACATTAAACATTTAATGTTTAAATGCTTTTAATGTTGCTGTTAGCACAGAGCCCAAGGTGGGGCTGGAACCCACGAACCATGAGATCATGACCTGAGCTGAAACCAAGAGTCAGACCTTTAACCAACTGATCCACTCAGGAGCACCTCCCTCACTTTTTCTATATTCATCAGGTGCCTAGGCCTCCTGCATAGTGATTCTTTTCTAGTCCATTGTAATTTTTAAAACAATGGATAAATTTTTACAAAGTGTGGCATATAACCTAAAGATATCAAGGTATATGAAATTAGAATTATCTGTTTGCCTTCTTAAAGCAAAATGGCAACTAAAATTTGCTTAGCTTTTTTCTAATATACAATGGATTTCAGTACAATTTGGCATTTGGCTAAAGGTTATTGGGAAAAGAGATTACCCAAGATGAAGGTTTCAAATCTCTGAAGTACTAGTTATAACAGTGCTATTTACTTTTTCTGTGTTCTGACATTTGCATACTCATTGAAACATAAGATTCAACTTCTTAACAACCGCTTGTTTCCTCTGCAAAGATCCCATGAGCGTACCCATTTATGTCTAATGCTTTGTAAGGGTATTCAATGGACAGTACAAATTCTGCTTTAGATACTTTGTCAAAAAAAGAGATAGGTTGAGATAATGTAGTACAATTATTATTGAGATTAAAAAAATTTTCTTAATGTTTATTTTTGAGAGAGAGAGAGAGAGAGAGCGCGCGAGAGTGCAAGCAGGGGAGGGGCAGAGAGAGAGGGAGACACAGAATCCGAAGCAGATTTCAGGCTTTGAGCTGTCAGCACAAAGCCCTACATGGGGCTTGAACCCACGAACCATAAGATCATGACCTGAGCTGAAGTTGGATACTCAACTGATTGAGCCACCCAGGTGTCCCTTATTATTCATATTTTGGATGTGAGAGCCTCTTCCCCATTTTGCTAGTTTTCAGTACATCAAACATTGACCTATATAATTCATATAACAAGTAATGCATATAAATACAAATAGTGTTTGATAAAATTAGTATTTGTTGAATGGCCTTACTTAAAGGCCTAGGACAGGAGGGACTAGAAACATGACAAGAGTCTACATTCTGCGAGCTTCCCTGTCCATGAATATCATCTTTCAGACTGAAACTGACTGGGAAAACTTTCTTTTTACCCCACCACCTCATTTTTCTCTGTTTTCCAGTTTATGCCCTGTGTTATGGTGAGAGTTCACATAGGAGAGTGGAATATAATAGTGCCTCCTTTTCAGCTCCTCTATCAGCAGGATATAGAGCCAGCCAAGTTAACTTAGCAGGTAAAAGCTAGGCCCTGGGATTTCTTCTCACTTCCAGCCATTTGGTTACCCATTGATATTTAAATACTTACTGTATGATAACACTAATTTTAGATACTAATGGCTTCTAGGTGTTCTTTATTCACCGTTACTCTATTACCTATGAAAAATATTTGCAAGTCAGTTCATATAAATGGTCTTCCCATATCACCTGCTCTTTCTCAACCCAGAGTATATAGACCTCTTTACCCCTAGCATTTGACCCACTAAAAAGTATTGAAGAATACTCCTCCTGTGTCACATCCTGAAAAAATTATAGAATACAATTAAAGCATTTACGTAGAAGCATTGTAATGTAGGTTGCCTTTACTTGAAAATACTCCTAATGGAAATAATATCTCAATGTGGTCTGTACATCACTGTGAGAAATAAAGTACAAACTATGCTAGCTTGTGATTTGTAGATGAGTTAAGTAGCTATTGTCATAGCTTCATCGAGTTCCTGTGTCTGTGAGCAGTGACCTGGTTCATGGAGTCATCCTGCCCCCCTCGCAGTCTGTAACACGGCAGCACATACAAACTTTATTTTTTCCGGCTCTGATTCACAAAGATCTCACTGTTACTGGAATCTCATCAGAGTGCTGTCATCCTCTGCACTAATTTCTGGCTGGTGTGTGGTGGTCGAGGAGAGCATGGACAGCAGTTCCAGGCAGAGTGTGTGTATCTCTGATCTGAGGAGCCTGCTTGTGTTGAGAGGCAAGATTAAATCTACACCATCACATACAAATCGGGACCCAGTTTTGGTCATTTGAGGAAGAAGATTCAACACTCAGCTACTCTTTATATGGTCTCAATTATATTCGCTAAAACTTACACCCCCCCCCCCCCTTCTTTTATGTCCTAGAGAAGATTCACTTACCAATGAATGTTATCTCAGTGACCCAAAGGAATCGTTACAGTTTTGGGCAGACATTGGTATTGTCAGAAAACTTCTTTTTAGTTTAAAAATGATAGCCTTTTTTGAGAATATTAAATCATTATTTTTAGTTGGAGTTTTAAATAGTGAAAATTGCTTTTAAACAAAGGTCAAGCCATGTTTAATAATATGTCAGTCATAATAAGTAGTAATAACATCAGTTCAAGTTTGCTAAGCACATTAATGAATATAAAATATGCCTTACAATAAAAATGACCTCTTGGCTAGTCTTCTGAAGCCACTACTTTGTTATCTTTATGGGAAAGCATATTAATGTTATTGAAATTAGAAATTTTCTTTTTTTAAAAAATTAGAGGGGCGCCTGGGTGGCTCAGTCGGTTGGGCGTCCGACTTCAGCTCAGGTCATGATCTCGCGGTCTGTTAGTTCAAGCCCTGCGTCGGGCTCTGTGCTGACAGCTCAGAGCCTGGAGCCTGTTTCGGATTCTGTGTCTCCCTCTCTCTCTGACCTTCCCCGATTCATGCTCTGTCTCTCTCTGTCTCAAAAATGAATAAACGTTAAAAAAAAAATTAGAAAATAGTGCCTCAAGGATGATGGGAGAATGTAGTCAGTGATTATATTCAGAGCAAGTGCCTTTAGAATTGAGAAGTTCAGATTTATATATATAGGAGATTTATGGCATAATCTCTTTACCTGTTTTGCAGTGGACCTTAACATCTTTTTTCCCCAGCTAATTTGGGCATAGGAATCCCGCTTCTGGCCAGCAACTTTATCAGCCCAAATATCACAGTTCATCTGCAAAGTGAAAATGGAATCCTGGGTTTGGTAAGACCAAAATTAAAGTTTTCTTTATCCAGTCTCGATGGAGAGTGAAGTAGTCTATACAATGAAATCTTCTGAGAGTTGTTAGCTTAAAGTTCCCCACCTTATTTTTTATATTTTTGACATCATAATAAAATATTTTCCCCCATAAAACAGTGGTAATTGTGAGCATGTAGTGTTGTATTTCATGTAGGAGATGGTAGTTCCCTGACTATGTGAGCTTTCTGACTGCTCCTCTTATGTTAGCTTGTCATTGTCTACCTCCCCTAGTGTACCTGCCTCAGAGAGACCTCACAGTGTCCGGTTTAGATAACTATTTCTAACTTTTGTGTGGTTGGACAAGATAACGAAGGTCATTAAAAATTCTGTATTATTATAATGATCAATAAGATTCTGAATGACTAACTGAAAAGTAAGGTTTTTACTTGAGGAACAGGGACATTTTTTGACAGTTGATGAATTTCAAAAATTCCTCTCACCTAATTGTCATTTCAAGGTCAGGTTGTTCGAAAGGGAAGAATTTTTCTCTTCTTCAAGATTAATCTTCCATATGAGCTCAATATTCTCATAGAATTCGTGCATACTTTTTATTCAATATTATATTAAGAAATACTTTTGCTTCCTGGATGACATTTTTTTTAAATAATATTAACTGTGGCAGAGGTTATTTATAGTTTGGCCAATTTATAAGATTTTTAATCTTCTGTTCTCAGTAGATCTTAACTGTTAGTGCAATAAAAACTGTCCATATGTAAGATGTATATCCAGTCTTTAAAACATGAATAATGATCATGAGCATACAGTTGACATGATCGAGGCAGTAATCTTGACCAATTTCAAAAGCACAAAACTTACATGAGTCTGAATAAAAGCAGATTCATATTACCATCAAAGACTCACATATCTTCAAAATGTGATTATTTATAGAGTGACCAGTCCCCTCATTTTGAAGACAAGGTGTATCTTACCCACAGTCAATGTTTGAAGGAAAATTTACATAGTCCTAAAACATAGTTGCCACTTCAGTTTATTTAAATGATATATGTTTGGTCCCTCTTTTTGGAAGTATGTTAGAATTTCCTCATTTTTGGTTCTGTCTTGTGCCTTTTTTCCCTATTTCTATTTCCTCATCTTTTGTTTACTATATATTATGTTATGAAACTACTCACCCGATTGAAGTAACGTAGAGGTGCCTTGTAAAAATACATACAAAATTAAAAAGCAAAATTGAGAGTAATCAGGCAAAGGAAAAATAAAAGCTTCACAACTTAGGTGTTGTGAGAGATAAGGTTAGGACTCCAAATTCGGGTTGTTAGATGCTGTATACCAAAAAATATGAAACTTTGCCTCTCCAGATCCTTCCAGTCCAGTAGGCAGCCATTTTGTTTATAGTCACTGATGACTACCAGGAAGATTTATGGATAACATTGGTTGCATAATAGGTACTAAATAATTACTTTTTGTTTTACTGACCTATATTTCTAATAGCTTAACATTTCTTTCAAACTTTGGTAATTTTTAGGAAATAGTTTTTGTTTATCACAGTTATTAGTGTAGGAAAGACTAATCAATAGAAGAAACAGCCATGAAAACATTGGAATTATTTTTAAAAGGTTCACCTCGAGTCTTTTGATAGTAATTTCCCAACGTTTTTAGAGAAGTCATTTATATTACAATTTTAGTGTATGATTCAGTGAAGAACTTCTTTTACTAATTGAACTTGTGCTTTGACAGGGTCCATATCCGCTACAAAATGAAGTTGATGCAGATCTAATCAATGCAGGTAAACTCCCTCATTACGTGCTTTTCCAATGCTGTTAATTTAGGGTTTTTTTGGCAAATAAGAGTAAGGAGTTGGGCTTGATTTTTTATCTTTTCTTGGAGAGTGCTCCACTGTGTTTTTCACTGAGGAGGGGAGAGAGGACTTACTAATCTTTTCTTTGTCTGGTGTGCTTATCATCTCTTGTTTAGGGAAGAATAAGATAAGGGAGAAATTGTAGGTGGGGTTACATATAGTGGCAAGAGCTTTGGTGGGTAGATCAGTCAGTGTCCTGGCTATGTGTATAGAGCACTCCCAAATAGGGTAACAAATAGAATTAAAGGAAAGAACAGTTTACAAGGGTATGAACAAGACTGAGGGAAACCAGGAAAGGATGGTGAAGCACCACAGGGAGTTATTGTCACCCCGAGGCCTTAAGGGACGGTAGTGGGAGAGGGCCACCTAATAGGAGCAGTGGTCTTTGATAGAGAAACAGCCATCTTGCAGAAATCTGGGTGAGGGATGGGGGCTCTTCTGCTGGATCTTCTGCTTGTGCCTTCCATTGGCCAATCCTAGGTTGAAATATGTCTGCCTTTTTATGATGGGATGACAAGTGGATCCATCTAGGCAAAAGGAAAGATCTGGCACACTGGGGTTTTTGTTCTGAGCAATATTTACTGTCCCCCTAGTTGTCGTTGGAGTAGGAGAGCATTCTTCAAGAGTTCAAGGGTGCTGAATGATGTACTCTGCCACTCAGTGTGACCCAGTGATGTGAGTAATGGAGTTTTTTTGAACTGGGACTCAACCTGTCTTTATTCCCACATGCATATGCTTTGCCCTTTTTTTTTTTTTTTTTTTTTTTTTAATTTGACTGTGACATAGAGTTGCATGTGGTAGCAGCCTAGAGGAGAAAAAACAAGCCAGACCATCTGGTCATTGTCACTGCCCATGCTTGAGGTAACACTGCCACCCTGTTGGGGCTGAAGATTATCCTTAGATTGGGGCTGCTCATAAGAAGCTGATTTTTATATCCTAGCATGATTTTCTTTGCCCTTTTACTCTTATTCACTCTACCCCCACAGAAGTATTATTTCACATTCAAAAATAGTACATGTAAATCTCAGAAGAGAAGCAGTATTAGCTGAACATAAAGGCCAGCTGCCAAGCAGAATTGATGTTTGATACTTAGAATTTTTGGAAGTAAAACTGCTTCTGGTTGAATAGTTGAATTAGCTAACACGACTCAACCCTGAAAGGCCCACTGTGATAAAGCAATGACATTTAACTAAGGCTGTAATTTAATTGTACTGTACCCTTTAGCAATAGCTCATTGATCTGTGAAAATATTTGCTGCTTGGTTTAATTAATTTATGATGTTAGTGAGTTATTTGCAAAATGAATAACTCCCATTTTCCAAATTTTAGGCCTTAGTTCATAAAACCCACTTCCCTTGGAAAAGTAGTTAATCTTTTCAGTGACTATTGGACAGTAGCCCTATTTCTGATTCCATGAGCTTAAGAGTAGCTCAACCCTAATGAAGCCACTAGTTTTATTATTTAACTTCTGAAATACATTGTATAATCTTTGACTGCTTTGTAAAACAATAATTCATTGCTTTTGGGAAGCCAAGCTGCAAATCAGTTTAATAGTATTTCAGCTCCTTCATCAAAGTTCTTTTTGGGATTTATGTTGCTTTTGATTTTGGAGCTGCCTAATTTAGGGAGGAAATAGTTTGAGCTAAAGAACCCAGAATATATATTTGTGGTCTCCTCAACTCTTCAGATTTGGAAGTTACCTGCAAGACCCATTGTTTGTGTTAATTTGAAAGGATTTTTACAGAAATCCTTTGGAATGAATACCAAGAGTTACATTTCTGGGTGTAATCAGTGTATTAAAATTTTTAGATAACTATTTCTAAGGATCCCTTTTTCTAAATAATGACTTCATGGGTTATGTAAAAATGGATTGCCACTTGCATAGCACTGTTTGGTTTGTGGCATACTTTCTCACACGTGTTATATACCATTTGGGCCTTAAGTAAAAACTTATTGTACAGATTGGGAAACTGGGGCACAGAAAAGTGATGTGATGTGTTCAAGATCCCATTGCTAGGGACTGGACTCACACACAGCCTGCTGTCCTGGCCCCTGGCCTTTTCCTCTACACATTGAGTTGAACCCACTCCTAACCTGAGTTTTACAAAGGTTCAGAAGGCAGTGCTGACAGCAGCATTTCAGAGGTCCTGTTAAGATTTGGAATATTCCAGTGCAATTGCGCAACTTTCAGTCAGTCTCATGCTTTAGCTTTCTTTTTTTTTAATTAAAAAAAATTTTTTTTAACATTTATTTTTGAGAGAGACAGAGCATGAGTGGGGGAGGGGCAGAGAGAAAGAGGGAGACACAGAATCCGAAGCTGTCTCCAGGCTCTGAGCTGTCAGTATAGAACCCAATGTGGAGCTCGAACCCACGGACCATGAGATCATGACCTGAGCAGAAGTCAGATGCTTAACTGATGGAGCCACCCAGGTGCCCCTTAGCTTTCATATTAATGTACATTTCACATTTTTCTCTACTTCTTAATTGTGTTTTCTTATTTTACTTAATTTAAAAATTTTCCTTTATTAAGTTTACTTTTTGAGAGAGAGACAGCGTGAGTAGGGGGAGGGTCAGAGAGAGAGGGAGAGAGAGAATCCCACACAGGCTCCGTGAAGGGCTTGAACCTGCAAAACTGTGAGATCATGATCTGAGCCAGAACCAACAGACACTTAACTGACTGAGCCACCCAGTCACCCCAGGTTTTCTTATTTTAATATCAAATAATGTTTTAAATGACTTACCTTTGGTTAAAACACCTTTAGAAAGAACCACCATGTTAACCTCATGGCCTATAAATATCCTTGGCCCCTGTCATGTGCTTCTAGGGCAGTGGTTCTGAATGAGCAAGTGGGGGATTTTATTCCCCTGGGGACATTGACAATGTCTGAAGACATTTTCGATTGCCAGTGTTATTGGCAAGTAGTAGAGGCCAGGAATGCTATTAATTATCCTACAATAATGTAACAGCTCCCCTCAAAGAGTTACCCAGTTCCAGATGTCAATAGTACCTTCTCTCGAGGTCCTCGTGCCACAGCTGAAGAATCATAGGCCTGCAGACTAAGGAACGAATAGTACAGCGTTCAAGATCTGTCTAATGGCTGGGACTGCCCTCTTCCAGCTTCATCTTCCACTACACCCTTCAAGGACTTCTGTGTCCACCCATACTGGACTAATGGGTCTATACTTTTTTTTTTTTTAATTTTTTTTTTTAACATTTATTTATTTTTGAGAGACAGACAGAGACAGAGCATGAGCAGGGGAGGGGTAGAGGGAGAGGGAGATACAGAATCTGAAGCAGGCTCCAGGCTCTGAGCTGTTAGCACAGAGCCCAATGCGGGGCTTGAACTCATGAACTGCGAGATCGTGACCTGAGCTGAAGTCGGATGCTTAACCGACTGAGCCACCCAGGTGCCCCCAAGTGGTCTATTCTGATCATGCCTCATGCTTTCCCTTCTCCATGCCTTTGCTCTTCCTGAATGCATCATCAGATTCATTTGTTCTATCCCCTTCTTTCTGCATCCCCATCTCCTTATCAGTAATTTCCTATTGAAATGTGTTACACTTGTCCTTCAAGCTCCAGTTCATTTGTCCTCTCCAAATCCTCAGAAATGCCCCTGCTTTGAACCTGTAACACATCTAGTGTCTTTCATTTTGCCTTGTAATTATTCGTGTATATTTGTCTCTCTAACTGAATAGTATATTCCTTTTGCTTTGAGTGGTGGTTCTCGAAGTGTGGTCCCCAGACCTACAGCATCAGCATCACCAGAGACTTGTTAGAAACAGAGATTCTCAGGACTCATCACAAGCCCACTGAATTATGAACTCTGGGAGTTTAGCTCAGAGATCTGCCTTCCATGTGATTCTAATTGGTGTTAAAGTTTGAGAACTATTAGCTTAGGACGTCTGTGTTTTGGTTTGTAACACCGTTCAAGGCACATAGCAGACATTTTACTTGATATTGAATAAACACCACGTTAAATCATGAGCCCAAGGACTCAGTAACTGTGAAATTGAATAACTGTGTTTGCCCAAATATTATGAAAGGATCTAGACAAATGCAGAGAAAAACTGGAGGAAACAGAAGTCAATAAGGAATAGGCAAATAAGAAAGTTCTTTTCCTTTAAAATATTGATTGTATTGTTGATAACAGTTACTTATTGACCAAATTTGGACATTGTATTTGGAAAGCATGGATTCAACTTTAGGATATCTATTTTTACTTAGATATTGGATATTTAAAAATACTGACAACTAACTTGGCATCCAGAGAATGTAATTTATAAGATTGCAGAATGTATTAGCAGGTGCCTGACAATAACTGTATTTTATGAGAGTTGTTTTCTGGGCTCTTAAATAAAACTATGCTTCATAAATCACATGGGGAGAGCCAAGACTCTCTCACTGATCTCCAACTTTCCTGTGAGCGATAAATAATGCCTTCTACGTACTGTCAGCTGGTGGAGATTGCCCTTTGGAAGTCATTGTGATTTAGCACGTGAAGAACAAAGAATTGAGATTTTTATGTTTCTCTGCTTTTTTGTCCTATACATTGTTGCCCCTTGCACCTCATAGGACTGGTCAGGAACCAAATATACTGGATATGGAAGTTGTGTTAGGATCAAGTTTAGTTGTATCATGCCTATCCTGAAGCTTAGAGTTTCCAGGCTGGCGGTATAACTCTGCCACATAAGCCAGTTGCTGAGTAGCATTTATCCCTACAGGGGCGATGGCATTATTTCTTTTACAAGTAGGTTCGGAGTGAGGAATATAATAATAGTGACAATAATGAAGCTTGTGTTTATGGAGTCCTTTCTCTGTGCCAGGTACCAGAGTAAGGACTTTGCATACCTTATTTCATTTAATCCTCCAAATCCTAAACCAAAAAGCCCCTCCTGACCACACCAGAAAGTATTCTCCAAAGATTTTCATCTTACAGTATTTTGAAAGATGTGAAAATGTTTCCCTTGTTTAGAATCAGACTCCTTTTGGGAATAAATATTTCAGCACGATATAAATAGACTGTTTCTCTCTACTCGAGCTCAAATGGAGAGGGATATTGATGGAGAATTTAACTTTCAGACAAGGCTTGAGAAGCTGAGGGTACAGCTGTGTTGCACAGCTGGGCATGATCTGACCACCCTAGTCCTGTTGTGTCTGGGAGCTTTTCTCTTTTCCAACCCTGGTATCATAACTTTTCTTCCCCTTCTATTTGACTGCTTTATTACACTGGGATAATGCATGAGGTGTTCTCATACAGTTGACTTCTATTTGGCAAAATGGCATGTGAGTCCTTTTCTGGTTGAGGCCAGATTCTTCTCCTGGGCACTGTACTCACCGGAAATAGATCACAAAAAGAAAGCAGCTGAAATACAAGTCAGGTGATACTGTTGGTTGTGTGAGGACAGGATGAACTTGAAGATCCTTTTCAGCTCTTTAATTATGAGGTGTACATTTTGGTTGAGATCTTTCCAAGAGGACCTCTTAGAAGTTACCCTTAAAAGAAAAAACAGTTAACCATTAAATACATGAGCCAGTATTAGGATGTTATTCCCTGATCTCATCAAAGTCCTATGATTTTAACAGAAACTTAGAGGAGCAGGAGAGTTGAAATATGAGGCAGAGAGAGATTAAAAGAAGAGATTCAGGCCTGATGATGTTAAGGAATTAGGTGGGGGGAAATTTCTTTCTAGATTATTTATTGGTTTGTTTTTTTTTTTAAGAAATATCTGAGGAGCATCTCTTGTGTCATTTCCTTCCAAGTTGCATATCTTTGCACACAATCTCTTTGCTCCAGTGACTTAGAGTGTTGCTAGATGCATCCCAGGGGCTCCTTTTTCCCTCACGGTCATCAGCATTTAGCAGGGGCTTGTGGAGGGAGTGGGGGTTGGGGAGAGGCAGAAATGGTTAGAGGTGATAGGGGGTGCTTTGTAGAGAATTACAAAAACAATAAGAAAATTCAAAGTTGGTCTTTCTATTATCACCATGCAAGGGCAAATCTGAACAATACTTGTGACAAAATACTCCTCTTCACAGGGTGACAGTTCCCAATGGATCTCCCACAACCCCACTGCCACTGCTGTTTGGTTAAAGAGTTCTTAGTTCTTTAGGAAACAGAGAAAGTATAGACCTCTCTCTACATGATTTCCACTCTTAGAAATCTAATAGCCTTTTCTTTCCTTTGTTTCCTTTCTTGTTTATGTGTGTTTAGGCAAGGAAACAGTTACTGTTCTTCCAGGAGCCTCTTACTTCTCCAGCGATGAATCATTTGCAATGATTAGAGGGTATGTAACAACGGAGCCCCTCGTGTTTCACATGGCGTGGAATGAACTGAGTCATCCTCTGAGCGTGTTAGCAAGACTCCGAAACATAGCCACGTCTCCCAGCCAGCAAATGTTCATGGGCTCGTTCAGTTGCACCAAGATGTGAAATTATTCACATTGAATGTTGGGAATTGGAACATTCATCTCACAGTTATTAAAAGAACCCCCCCAAATGGAATTTATATCTGTGTGCTGAGTATACCAAAGTAAATATTTTTAAAGTTCTTTCTAAGGATCCTAACGTTTTCTACAAAATTGTTTTCATTTTCTAGCTAGCGTTTGCCTTCAAATCAAGCCACATTCTCCCTTACTGAAGGAAACAGACTCACTGTGTACACCTGTTTTTTATTTGTTTTTGGAGACAATATAGGCTATATTTTTTTTTAAAGAACTCTTAATGGTTATTTCTCTATACCAGCTTGAGCTGGTTGATTTTGAAATCAGGTGTTGGGTAGGAGAAAGCAAATTTATTTTGGTGGCTATAGAATTATTTTAATTGCTGGCAGTTTCAAGCAAATGGGACATAAAGCTTACAAAGTTTGCTTTATATTTCCTTTTCTCTCTCTCAGGGGCCATGTGAATCTAACAATGCTAGGAGCAATGCAGGTTTCCAAATATGGTGACCTGGCTAACTGGATGATACCTGTAAGTACACATTTTTCTTCTGACTTACGCTTGGGTCAGAGTAGTTATTTTTGAAATACTAAGAAAAGTCTTGTTGAATTGCTATGAGAGCACAATATAATTATTACAAAAATGAAACATTTTCGTAACATTTAATATTTTGGTCAAATTTTGGTAAAACAGCTACTGAGAACTATTTGGCTTTGCCCGTTTGCTAGAGGACTAAAAGGCAGGATCAGGGCTAAAACACAATTTTCCATGAGAACAGAGAATTGGGGAAGATTGAAAATAAATGGGCTGGGGCGCCTGGGTGGCTCAGTCGGTTAAGCGTCCGACTTTGGCTCAGGTCACGATCTTGCGGTCCGTGAGTCTGAGCCCCGCATCGGGCTCTGTGCTGACTGCTCAGAGCCTGGAGCCTGTTTCAGATTCTGTCTCTCTCTCTCTCTGACCCTCCCCCGTTCATGCTCTGTCTCTCTCTGTCTCAAAAATAAATAAATGTTAAAAAAAAATTATTTTTAATAAAAAAATAAATAAAAATAAATGGGCTAATTCTGATAAAAATAAGAAATACAAATATTATAGCTAAGTTTTTATAACTAGAAAGAACAAAAATAAATTTATTAATTTTATGTTAATTCTGTATTTTCTCATTCATAGTGATTAAAAAAAAAACAAAACCTCTCAATTGGTCATGTGACCTCATAGGTAATCAGTCACATTGTCTTCTCTTATGGAATTCAAAACTTGTGATATTTAAACATGTATTTGAAATGCAAAGTTTTATTTACTAATCACCTAAATCAGGGAAGAAAGCATAGAATTAGCTTTGGAAAAAGGACTATAATCAGTTGACTTAATTTATGAGTGTGGTTTGTTACATACCAGGTTGTTGCTTTGTAATGTGTTTGTGGAAACAATAATGAGTGCATGTCCATGATTATGAACTCATTTTGGCTGGTAGCTCAGGTTACTCTTTCTGGATGTGTACTTCAGGATTTCTGTGTGTTTTTCTATATCATCAGCTACAAGGAATTTGTTTAAGTAACTGATGCTGGTGTTCTATGATTTGAGAGTTTTTCTGAAATCACTTAGATATTTTCCTCTAGTAATCTTTGAGGAAGGTGGATTAATATAGTTGATGACAGTGTTAGAGATTGTCTTTAGCTCTTTTGATCTAATATACTGTGAAATATTATTTTAAGGTTTGAATAATTAAGACCCTGGTCATATTAAAATCTCCTGAGTATTTTAAAAAACTATTGATACCTGGATCCCACTCCCAGAGGTTTCAATTTAATTAATGGGGGATGTAGCCTAGGCACTGGGCATTTTAAAAGCAACTTTGATGATTACCATCTGTAGCCAGGTTTGCGAACCAGCATATTAAAGAATGATCGTAAATCACAGACTGTAAGGGAGAGAGGCACCGAGCTGGCTCATTCGGTAGAGCATGTGACTCTTTTTTTTTTTTTTTTTTAATTTTTTTTTAACCTTTATTTATTTTTGAGACAGAGAGAGACAAACCATGAACGGGGGAGGGTCAGAGAGAGGGAGACACAGAATCTGAAACAGGCTCCAGGCTCTGAGCTGTCAGCACAGAGCCCAACACGGGGCTTGAACTCACGGACCACGAGATCATGACCTGAGCCGGAGTCAGACGCCCAACCGACTGAGCCACCCAGGCGCCCCTGACCATGTGACTCTTGATCTTGGGGTTGTGAGTTTGAGCCCCATGTTGGGGAATAGCGTTTACTTAAAGTGATAAAAAATAATTAAAAATAATTAAAAAATAAAATGTAAGGGAGAAACATCATTGAACCACTAATATTAGGGAGTATATTGTTATTTTAGCTTAAACATGTTCATTCTAAATCAGCCATGGTTATAAGAGTTGGCAGCTTTTGGAGGCTTCAGAGAAATCAGGGAGGATCTCCTGAATATTGTACAGTGAATCAGATTGACAGTTTATGGGAATACTTACTTGTGTAGAAAATCAAAATACATTTCTGTTCTCAAATTTTTAGAAAAAGGCCACATGGGATAGTTAGAAGGAGCATAAAAAAGTAAGCTCTGGGTTCTAGCCCTGACTCTACCCAGTAATTAAGGTGTGACCTTGAACATGTCACTTAAACTCTTTGGGTTAAAGCATCCCTATCTATAAAATGAAGAATTGAGATTAGCTAATTTCTGGTGTCTCATTGGGGTCTCCTAGCTCCATGGATGAGAGCAAGGGCCTCGGAGTGAGATAGACCTGAGTTGAAATCCAATTTTTGTCATTTGCTAGCAGTGTAACTGAGGCAGTTGCCTACTTTTTCTTCATCTGTAAAATGAGAAGGATATAATACTACCTACTCTATAGGATTATATAAAGGAATAAATGATATAGTATATACAAAGTACATATCATAGAGCTTGACAACATAGTACAAGCTAAATAAATGGGTTGTTATTATTTGACAAGAAGGAAAAGTTGGAGGTACCTGGCAGAGAAGGGATTAGAATTAGTTACTATGGACAGAAACAATAGAGTTTTAAATATGTCTGTATCTCTAAGTCTAGAGATAACAAGTTTGAAACAAAATTTAACAAGTTTGAAATCAATTTGCACAGTGGTCCCGAGTATGGAGCAGAAATATCATCAACATATTGTCTTTAAGAAACATAGGCATCTTTAAAAAGTCAGTGTATGTCTTGTTTATATTATGGTTTGGCACCCAGTGAAGCTGGAAACTTGCACAGAGTATACCTTATGTAGTTGTCATTTGTAGGAAAGATTTTTCAACACGTATCACGTTTTTATATATCCTGTGAGGATTCCTGTGAGTGATTAAAAAAAAATCAGTGTTGGTTAACTTTATAAATAGTCTTAATACAATTGGAGCTCATGCATTTCCAAATGACTGGACCTAGTGGGGCAGTGATGGAGAACTCTGGAGTTCTGAAGGAACAGAAACTAAGCATAAAAAATGTTCTTGTGTCTGGTTCCACTCATTTGGTAATAGAAGATGGTAATGTCATTTCTGACGAGCTTTTCTTTTTTTCCTTTAATAGCTCATAATCACTTCTTGGATTCTTTATATGTGATGCATAGTGTATGTTTTTGATTCTTTTGAATGCAGAAGAGTTTAAGAGTCAAGACCATAAACTTTAGTTTGTAATAAATTTGATCTGAATTTTAGTTCTTCCTCTAACAAATACAATTTGGAGTACATATTTCTGTTAGGATTAATTGAGAAGAAAATTAAAGTGGCCACTAAAAGAATTCCACTAAATAGTGGCTGTTACTGTTAACTCTTTCATTCCTCTATTGCTTAACATTAAAGAGGGAATATTTGCCTTAAATTACACTGATGTAAGCAAGACTATATTTTACAGTAACTAGTACTACCTGCTTATCCTCAGTTCATGTTCAAGTGCCCAAAATTAAGCCCTTTGAGGACATATTTCTGGCTCTTATTGGTTATGGATAAGGTACAGTCTATCCTTCTTATAGTTTCAGGGAGCAATCTATTTCTATTTGTCTCAAAGATTTATGTTGATTATTAAAATTTAGATATATTTTTATTGCAAGATCTGGCAGTTAAGAAGCTGAAAAGTTCAGCTTTATTATATCATTTTTCATTTGCTTTTATCTTTTTAGTGAGTTGAATAATCTTTCAATGGTTGTAAAGCGTTGAGATTCTCTGCATCATGGCATCCCCATCCATCATCACGATGTCAGATTACAATAAACATTAAGCTTTTAAGGCAGGCAAATTGTATGGATGCTATTTGTCTTATCCTTTAATAGCTTCTTAGTATGCAGTGTTGATCTCCTGTACACAGATTTTGAAAAATTCTGCCCTGAGCATCTGAAGAGAGAAAATGCGACAGAATAGTAGTTGGATCCTTTGAGTTCCCTGATTATCGTGATGATGGTAAAACCCCAGGCAAGCTACGAAAATGTGGACAGATGTGCAGCCCGTTGAATCTGCATTCAGAACCTCTCTGGCTTTCCTAGTGCCTATTTTTAGAAAACAGCTGCCATAGATTATTGACTTGTGAAGGGAAGCAGGTGTGTACGAGCAGCGATGGGAGCTGGTTGTTGAAAGCCTGCAAGAGAGGCTTGCCGGACAGCGCTGCTGTGTGTGAGCGAAACGACAGCCGAGGGCTTGTTGCTTCTGTGTGGGGAGAAGTGAAATGAGGGATTTTTTTCTTTTTTTTTTTTAATGAGGGATTCTTAGGGCAAAGGAGAACAGGATGTTTTATGTTTGTTTTTCCCTCACATTTTTAACTTTATTTGTGCATTTTAAAAGAAGAAATACAAATGGGTGTACTCATGTATGCTACATGTCTGAGTGCATAAAATTGGTTTCATAATTCTAGTTGTGTCTTTTTTAAATAAGCTAACTCTCTAGTCTTCTGACTTGTACAACTAAGGCATTTTGTGTTCGAGATTTAAACAATGTTATGTCAATTATATCTCATTACAGCTGGGAAAAAGTTTAAAAGTTAAAAAAAGGATTCAATCTGGTGGTTTAATTGCATCAAGTGTAGTCCAAATATTAAATCCATAGATACAGATATAAAAATATAAAGATTAAAGTAAGAATAAAGGTATAAACTTACAGATATAGATATGGATTTAACGTATATTTGTCTTATTTATTTGGCCCTAAGGCTCAGGAAACTACAAACTATGGGTAAGGAAAATGGTGGAGAAAATATGTATGTGTGGCATTATGCTTTTATAATTATTCAGTAATGCTTTTGCCATATCAGTGTAATGAGGTGAAAGGTATACAGAACTTTGGAATTAGACAGATCTATGCTTAATTAAATACTGGTTCTGTCACTTACTGGTGGTATGGCAGATCATTTTATCTTGGTATACTCTTTTATAAAATGATAATGTTTAACTCATATGCTTGTGATGGGGATTAAATTAGTTCATTCAACAAATATTTATTAGGCACGTATTAAGGGGCATGACTGTTCTTGCCTCTTAAAGATGCAGCAGTTAACAGAACAGATGAAATTCTCTGTGTTCAGGTAGCTGATGTTCTAGTGGGGGTCAGCACATATGGCCCATGTGCCAAATCTGGCCCACTGCCTCTTTTTGGAATGAAGTTTTACAGGAGCACAGCCACATCTGTTGATTTATGTATTACCTGTAGATGCTTTCATGCTGCAACAGCAGAGGTGAGTAGTTGCAACAGAGACTGTATGCCTGTCAGTCTAAAACATTTACCATTTCACACTTTATGGAAGAGTTTGCCAACTCCTGCCTTAGATCATTGGTTTGAAACCTTTCTTTTCTAATATAAGCATGTGATGCTATAAATTTCTAAACACTATTAGTGAGATCCACAAATGTTTATATATAGTGTTTTCATTTTCATTTTCTCTTCAAAATGTTTACTAATCTCTCGTGTGATTTTTTTTTTTTTCTGTGACTTAATGGTTATTTGGAAGTATGTCATTTAATTTCAGGTATGTGATGATCCATCAACACAAAACTTTGTGTTGATCTCTAGTTTAATTATCTTGAGGTCAGAAGACATACTTTATATAGTTTCCATCCTTTTGAATTATAGATTTATTTATGGCCTAAAATATAGTCTGTCTTAGTGATAGACTTAGGGACTGTTCCAGCTGTATTAGAAAAGAATGTGTATTCTGCTCTTGTTGGGGAGAGTGTCCTATAAGTCAGTAAGGTCAAGTTGGTAGATAGCATTCATGTTTTCTATGTCCTGTCAGTTACTGAGAGAGGAGTAATGTAATATTGAGCTATAATTGTGCATTTGTTAATTTCCAACTCAGTTGTGTCACCTTTTGCTTGTAGATTTTAGAGCTCCATTATTGTATTAGTACACAGTTAAAATTGTTATGCTCTTTTAACAAATTAACTTCTATCGTTATATTGTACTTTATCTCTGGTAATATTTCTTATTCTGAAGTCTACTGTCTGACATTAATATATTCACTCTGCATGGTATATTTTTTTCCATTTTTCTACCTGCAACCTATTAATGTCTTCAAGTGAGTTTTGTAGTTAATATGGTTAGGTTTTGTTCTTTTATCCAGTTTTATAATCTGTGACCTTTAATTGGAGATTTAGGCCATTTACATTTATGTGATTATCAACCTGGTTCGGCTTAAATCTGTCAGCATGATTTTTTTTTCCCCTCATTTGTCCATCTGAGTTTTTATTTCTCCATTCTTTTAGATCAGCTAAGTATTTTTTATGATTCCATTTTATCTTCACTATTGATTTCTTTTTTTCCCCAGTGGGTCCTCAAGGATTTACAATACACATCTTTTATTTATCACAGTCTACTTTAAGTATTATCTTATTATCACTTTACATATAATGTAAGAACCATACAACTGTAAACTTTTATTCTCTGCCCTTATCCTATTTGCTGCTGTTGGTCATATATTTTATTCTGCGTGTGTTTTAAACCTCATGATATTTTGTTATTATTTTTATTCCAAATAGCCAATTCTCTTTTAAAGAGATTGAAAATAAGAAAAAAAAGTGTGTTTTTTATATTTTTATTATATAATATAATTTATATATAAAAGTTATATATTTTGCATATTTCCCCACATATTGCTCTTTCCTGCACTTTTCCATTACATTGATCCAAATTGCCATCTGATGTTGTTTTCCTCCCCCTTAAAGGACATCCTTTGATGTTTCTTACAGTGCAAATCTTAAGGATGTCACTCCAGTTGATTCTTTCAATATTTGCTTTTCAACTTTGTTAAATGTAGTTGAGAGAAGCCTCTAGTTTCAGTGTAATTAGCCCCACTACTAAAGTTATTTCCTTTTGAGGGCTCTACCATGTATTATGAGGCCTTTCCCCTCTGGCTAGTAGGAATGTGAATTGTTCCCAAACCTGCATGAGTTCTGGACATTTTTTGCTTAATATTTCCTAGTGGTTCTTTTTCAGGCCTTGACTAATTTCTTCTCCTATATACACACATCAGTACTCTACCAAAGGCTTGAGATGAATCCTTTCTGCAAATCTGTGAGCTCTTTCTCTGTGTAGCAACCTCTGTTCTGATATTTTGAGATACATAGTCAAATTCTAGTTGACTTGGTCTCTCTGAACCCAGCAGGACTACAGGATCCCACCTGAGTCTCTCTCCCTGCACTGGGTTCCTCTCTCCAGGCAGTTGGCTGGGGCAATTATTGGCCCACCTCATTGGCTTTCCTTCTGTCAGAGATGACAGTCCTGTACTGCCTTTTTGCTAATATCTGAAAGCTACTTTTTCCTGTATTGTTTAATACCATTAATAATATTTTTGAACTTATGTCTTTATATATTTCTTGGATGATTTTCTTAGTATAAATCCCCAGAAGTAGAATACCTTGGCCAACTTTTTAGGGTTTTGATGCTTAATGAATTATGGTCCAGAAAAACTATCCCAATTCACACTCATACTGTTTTCATTCTCTTATCAAAGCTGGTATTTTTTTCTATTGTTTCATTTTTCATTTCTTTAAAAACTGCCATCTGTGACTGTTTAAAGAGCCAGCAGAACCTTACTCCTCTGAAGGAGCCCTTACTCCTCCTCTCTTTTGTTCTGGAGGCCTTCCTTTTGGCTTTTAGCAGTTATTACCTCTTATCAAATATTGTTCCAATGCTGCTATCTTTGCTAATTTTAAAGATCACATTGATGGTGGCTGTTCTCAGTGTTTGTGAATGTGTCTTAACAGACCAGCTGTGAGAAGTGTGTGTGTGTGTGTGTGTGTGTGTGTGTGTGTGTGTGTTTTCTGTATCCAATATGTTGAACAAGCTCTACATGTGGGATGAAATAAAAACAGAGCTATTTTTATCTCCTGTGGTGTCTTTAACTTTATTTAGTTAGGGAAGCTCTCCTTCTGAAATGACATTTCAGCTCATTCTCCAATAATATAATAACTGTCACTGGATCAGTTTAATTCACCAATTCTGTTTTGATTCGAGAATTACAGTCCAGTTAAAAATAGTGAGCATTGCTTTAGGATACATTTAAAACCAGTACATCTCCTCTTTCTCTGGCTCTCCAACTATAGACAGGACTGGCTACCTGCCTTTGGGAAAGGTTGTGTGGTGTTCTTTGGCTTCTTTCTTCACTCGTCTCCTCCCCCAATTCACTGTTGGGCACCTACCTAGGTAGAAATTCAGGAGAATGGGAAAAAGAGGAAATAGGGTGGGCAAGGTCTTAAGTGGCTAGTAATGCTATGAGCTGGCTCCTTGCTCTCTGGTCCTTGCAGACAAAGCTGATTCCTTTTTCTGTGTATGTGTGGGGGGGTGGTCTTTGGAGACCCCTTTCTGGGTCAGCATCCATCCTGAAGAACAGTGGCTGGATGCTTCCCTTGCACCTCCTGGTTTTCCTGTGGTCCATTTCACACATCCTCCCTTGCGTAGCATCCTGTTGAGAAAGTGTTAAAGCATCTTTAGTCTGGCCTTCTTATGACCCACACCTGGGAAGCTCTCACTCATTTCTTGTCCACTTTCGGTGGTAGTCATGTAGTTACTTCCCCCAAACAGTCACTTCAACTTTCTCTAGTAGAAGTTAGGTGTGCCATTCCCTAGTTGTGTCCTGACTCTTCTCCTGGAGGCAAGGTGCTCTGAAGTTGTCATACAAGCTATGTGGTCAGTTGAATGAGGGGCAGGTATACACCTGACCCTGTCCTTGGTTGCTGGGGCAGAGGGAGTGGGACCACACCATGCTTTTCTTCGAAGTCCTTCACACACAGTTCTCTGCTATGGCCTGCTGTACCCCATGATCTTGCCAGGCATCCCAAGAATCTTGGAATTTGTTATTGACCATTTTCTCTGTAAATTCTGCTTCTGAGATCTATCTTACATGCTGGTATTTCCTAACTGTCACACTTGTATATCCATCAAAACAAGATAAAAGAAGTCCCAGTTTAATATCTGGTTACTACCACAGTTTCCTTCCTCTGAGCTCATATTCAGCTAAGCCTTCATACATGCAGGGATTTCTTCCATCGTGTACATTAGGGTGGTCCTCCAGCTTACTCTGTTTCCCAGCTGCCCTAGACAGAAGAGAGGACCATGGAAGAACCTAGCCAAGCTCTGTTTATTCTAACTGGGGAATAAAAACTGCACTGACCCCTCGTTGGCAGGGGGTGGGGAGAAGAAGAGGAAGTGGAAGGGGGAGAGAGGAGTGTTCAAAACAAAAAACAAAACAAAACTACTGTGACCCAGCGGATGGACCTTTACTTCCCATGCCAATTTAAAGACCCATTTAATGCTTGCAGAATTTCCAAGAGCAAAGAATGATTCTTTCTGGTACAGCAATTTAATAAATGAGCATACATTTTTAAAATGTTAATATTAGTGAATATTAGTGAAATTTATTAGAAACATAAGCTGTTTATTATTGCTCTTTACTTGGGTACTATATTTAGTTATTTAAAAATACTTTTTATCTGTGACTATCTGGAAAACATGTTGAAAATTAATCCCTAGTTTTGTTGTTTACATCCAGTATTTTTCAGACTAAAAGTATATTTATAGACTAACCTATTTGATACATTCGTTTTATAAGGAATTTTCCTCTTACTTGGAGGATATTGTTGGTGGTTAAAAGCTATGATTAAAGTTTAAAAGCCACAGCTAAATTATAAATCTAACATTTTTAGAAGGAAGGAACTAATAGCTATTAAGTACATGCCATTGGCCAGGTACCATTTTTTTGTATATTTATTGTAATTTAATCCTTATAAAATATTGACAATTAAATATATGTTATTATAGATAAAGAGACAGATCAGGAGTTAACTATTCAAGTTTACATCTGTAACCAAGTTACAAAGTGGGTATTTGATCATAGTTTCCTTTCATCTATGTATTATGTATTCTACCACAAGGTTCATTTGGGAGGTGCATTAACTAATGCCTTTCATGATGGAAATAAAACTAGCTGCAAAGTAAATAAATATCCTTACAGCATTTCTGTAAATTTGATAAAGAAATTATTGTTTCATTGTGTGGGATAAAACCTATTGCAACAGGAAGGATGCATGTTGTATATATGATATTAATTCAAGCTGGGGTTTTGAAAGGTGCTGCATTGGGCATTTGCATCTTCTGTTTTCTGCATATTATCATTTTTTTAAGCTCCCACTCAATCTCTAAAGTCTCCGCTACCTAATCACATATAAATAACATAAATCTCACGTATGAAGTATTTTATCCATTTTATTTACCATTTTGTTTTTTATAATGTACCAACTGAGGAGTCCTTTGGAAGAGTCCAGGTTTTCTACTAGGATTTTTATAGTTTTAGTTTTAATATTTCTTAAATGGAAAAGTTGAAACATAACTGTAGAAACATTGGAATCATTGCAAACAGAAATCCTAAATAGAAGTTAAAAAAAATTAAGATCAGAAAGGAGCAATAGCAAATTCATTGGCAAATCAGCTAACTCAGCCTAGGTCCCAGCCCCCAGTGTCAATCTTGTAAGCAGGCAAAGAGATATGAGAATGTGAAATAGACTTTTCTTTTTGGAAATACCAATTCTCAGGGATCTTAAATATATTTTGTCTTTTGATTGCTGTCTGAGTCTTTTTTGGCTCTGGAGGAAGGAAATATTTCCCTCCTTGCTATGTTGCATATGATGTGTTTGTGAACAACTGCTTAGTCCTAAGAACTCTGTGTACTGGAACTCCTCTATGTATTCAAACCAGAGACTGAAAAGAAGATGAGCTAAACATCTGACTGATTCTGAGCC
Source organism: Panthera pardus (assembly GCF_024362965.1). NCBI lineage: Eukaryota > Metazoa > Chordata > Mammalia > Carnivora > Felidae > Panthera > Panthera pardus. Next base: position 33,607,129 of record NW_026526765.1, on the reverse strand, counting down.
ATGTCGCTACCCAGCCTCCCAGCAGCTCTTGTAAGAATTTGACCATATACCCTCCATATTCTTTGGTGTCAGAAAGCGGATTAATATGCATAGAATGGGAGTTTGGTTGTCATCTTCTCCTCCTCCTCCTCTTCTCTCCTTCTCTTTACAGAGAGAATGAGCAATGAATAAGTTTGATATTTTCAATTATTATCCCTTTGGCTAGTGATGTATTTGTATGACTCAACAGCCCCTTCTCATTAAACAGCCCACTTAAAAGAAAGGGATGAAACATTAAAAATGATAGATGATGTCTCTTAGAAACCCATTATTAGTAATTTCATAAATAGTGGTGCTGCTGATATAACTTAGCAGGGAATAAAGCTAAAAGGCTGAAGACAATATGACCCTGCCACCAAAAGCTAATGAATCTCGAAGACTAAATTTTACTAAATAACTGGATTTGGCATTTCTAGTTGATGAAATCTTTACTTCTTACTTTACTCTTTGGTTTAGAAGTAATTTTTGGTCGGCACTTTTATTAACAAAAAAATTTTATTAGAGAAAATATCAAAATATATACAAATATAGAATAGTAAAATGCACATATCCAGTTTATACAATTATCCATTTGTGGCCAATCTTGTTTCATCTATACTCCTATTCACTTTCCTCTTTGCCCCAGATTATTTTGAGGCAAATCCCACATATATTATTCTATACCCTGATATTTTAGTATTATCTCTAAAAGGTAAGGATTCCTTTTATGAACCACAAATCTGTTATCTCATTAATGGTAAGGAATTAAGAATATAATTTTAACATCCAGCTATACAGCACCCTAATTTTACTGATGGAGAACTTGAATCCAGAAAAATGAAGTGACCTTACTCAGGTCGTAAAATTAGTAACTAAGCCAATCCTGGAGCTTGTCTCTCCTGTCTTATAGTCTAATAATTGTTTCCATGACATGAGGAAAAGTTTACTTTTGAAATACAACATCCAAATGTAAAGAACCTTCCATTTTTCTTTCAAATACACTTTGATGCATCTTTTTGTCTCTGTGAAGTGTCTTAACCTTTCTAGACCTCAGCTCTTTATTTTTAAGGTGTGGTGAATGAGATGGGTTTTATTCAACAAATTCATTAGGAGTTTTTTGTTTGTTTGTTTTTGGTATTAGGCATATTAGTCACTGTGAGTAGAGTGGTGAACAAACTCAGTACAGTCTTCCTCCTTTTGAATAATCTTTTTTTTTGTAGTGAATATGGTAAAAATAGGGGTGAATGATGGTACTGTGCAAACCCTTCTGTACACTAAACATTAAATATGTTGATTTAAGAATACTTAATAGACTTAACTATTGTAAGTCTGGTAACTTAACTATTGTAATTCTGGTCCAGGATTATGGCAGATTTTATCATTTATTCAAGTCTCATTTTACCTCTTTCATTGTACTTACTCCTAATTATATTTTCGTTTCTGCCAATGTTTCAAGCTGGGTATTTCATTTCAGTTTCTAAGTGGTCTTGCTAATACAAAGGAAAACTATTGGTTTTTGTATATTTATCTTGTATTTATTCACTTTTAAAATTCTCTTATTAGTATATATATTTTTTAGAATTCCCTTAGACATTCTATGCAGTTTTGGATAAACTACATCCTGTGCAGTTGAACATTTAACCAACTGAGCCACCCAGATGCCCCATGATTCCATAATTTTTTAGAAAGACTTCCAGCTTTTGATCATATTAGCACTGGCATGTGTATTGATAAGACCCTCAGGAACAGTCCAGATCAGATCATGGCTATTGATCTGATAGAGAACTATAAGAACTATAAGAACTAGATAGAGTAGTTGGCTTCTAATTGGAGGTCATAAGATATAACAACATATCTTTAAACCCTAGAGTTAGTTACCTTGGTAAATTCACATTGTGAAAGGCACATGGAGTTGAGACTGAGTGAATATCAGTTTCCCATCTCACATCTTATCCTCTTTTTATACCTTCCCTATCTAAATAGAATGCCAGGCAAAATCAGCAGCATTTTACATGGAGTTTTCCTTCTCCTTTCTTTTTCCTCCTCAGTCAATATAATTGCATTTCCCTAAGTAAAAGACAGGTAGTGTTTTTTAACTTTATTGTACCCAATAAATTCAACAAAAACTGGATGGAAAACAGATTACTGACTTTTTTATAGTTGGGTAAATATGTTTTGCACGAAGGCCTGGTACAGAATTCTTTGAGGGAGACTCATAAGCTCTAAACCAGGGATATGAGATTTGACATGTTTTAGCCATTTGTTACCTGTTTTGCATTTTTTGGGATTATAGTTATAACCTCTTTAATATTAGTATTGGATAAGGAATTTCTGGTTGGTGTGTCGTTACTATGATTTCGGTCTTTTGTTTTGGTAAAGATCATGTGCTTATTATCAAATACTAAGGGGCAAATAAATGCACATTAGCATGAAAACAAATAGCATATCATCTAAATAATCAGACCCCAAAAAGCTAATCCACAAATAAAATAGGAATAGCTCCTTTAAAAAAATCACTTTTCTTACTCTCAGAACTTTATGAAAAATAAATGTATTACTTTGGCACTGAGAAACTTTATTGGTTAACATATTTCCATCTTGAATGTAACTTCTCATAATCATGTAGTTTTTAGGAAATTTAATTTTTTAAATCATAGCTTTCAAGTTGCTAAAAAGATGCACATTTTGTTTAGAAGCACATTTAGAAAGTTTTGTAATTTCAATCCTAAAGGATCTGACTGTATTTTTAGAAGTTGTTTAAACTGAAGCTACATAGGGCTTGCTGTCTGCTTCTTAACTAAATCTATTAACACCATCCAGCACATTAGGAACAATAAGAAAGAAAAATAGTGCAATAAATTCAACATAATGGATATTTTTAAATAGAAAACATCTTCTATGGGGATTCAATTACCTCTTTCTGGAAACTAGGGAAAGATTTTATCCAGTTCTTTTTCTGACTTGTTCTATAACTTTAGGTAATTTATTTAACTTTTTCTTGTTGGTCTTTCTCTTTTTGTAAAGGAAAGCTTGAATTTTATCTCCTTACTTTCTGCAAGTACTGTTTAGGTAATGAGGAATTATCTTCATAAAATTGTATTTATGAAAAGATGCTCAGTATGGAAAAAGTAAACCATAATGAGAAAAATGAAATAACAATAGCAAAAGATAGAAATGATAGCTTATATAACAAAGGTCCAGTCTGTATTCTTAATTTTTACAAACTTGTAATAATATGGTTGCAGAACATTGTATTAAAAGGTTTCCATTACCATGTTTGTTTTTTTTAAAAAAGTACTTTCTCAGAAATCTAAGATATCAGTAGGACAAGCTAATCAAAATGATAACTTGGATAGTAAGTCTTTTTATTGGGAAAATAAAATACATCAAGGGAAACTGTTAACAAAATGAAAAGGCAGTCTACAAAGTGGGAGAAAGTATTTGTAAATTATGTATCTGATAGGGGGTTAATAGCCAAAATATATAAACAACCTCTACAACTCAATAGCAGATAAATAAATAAATAAATAAATAAATAAATAAATAAATAAATAAAAGTCTGATTAAAAATGGGCAGAAGTTTGAATAGATATTTTTCCAAAGAAGACATACAAGTGGCCAACACGCATGTGAAAAGATGCTCAACATCAGTAATCATCAGGGAAATGCAAATCAAAACCACGGTGAGATACTGCCTCATATTTGTTAGTGTGACTGCTATCAAAAGGACAAGAAATAACAAGTGTTGGCAAGGATGTGGAGGAAAAGGAGCCCTTGTGCACTGTCGTTGGGAATGCAAACTGGTGCAGCCACTATAGAAAACAGTATGGAGATTCCTCAAAACATTAAAAATGGAACTACCATATAAATGAGCAGATCTCTTTCTGTGTATTTAAATGAAGAAAACAAAACACTAACTCAAAAAGATATATGTACCCCCATGTTCACTGCAACTTTATTTACAGTGGCTAAGATATGGAAACAACCTAAGTGTCAGTTGATGGATGAATGGGTAAAGAAATTGTGGTATAGATACAATATTATTCAGCCATAAAATATGAAATCTTGCTGTTTGTGATAACACGGGTGGACCTTGAGGGCATTATGCTAAATGAAATAAGTGAGACAGAAATGAAATAAGTGAGACAGATTATACACAGATACTGTATAATCTTTCTTATATGTGGAACTGAAAGAAAGAAAGAGGGAGGATGGGAGGGAGGGAGGGGGGGGGAGGAAGGAAGGAAGGAAGGAAGGAAAGAAGGAAGGGAAAGGGAGAGAGAGAAACAAAAAGCAAGCTAATAGATGCAAAGAACAGATTGGTGGTTGCCAGAGGTGGTTCATGGGACTATGAGAAATGGGTGAGGAGGGTCAAAAGGTAAAAATAAAAAGTAAAATTAAAAAAAACAGTAACAGCAACAACAACAGGAAAAGCCCACATATGCGGTTCTCAGAACCGTCTTAATCTTTATCCAGGTACTAATGTGACTTTCTTTATGCTAGTATACTCTGTATTGGTAAGTGTTGGGTTCTGCAAAGAAATAACGTTCACTTACAACAGGAAAACAGATTGTAGCCAGAAACAAAGCACAGATTCATTTAACTCTCATAAATTTACTTGTTTTTAGGGAGTTAGTATTTGCAGAGTTTTTTTAGCAATAAGCTGGAAGAGCTATTAGGAGAGGCCCTCACAGAGGGAAATCTGAGAACTTAATCTCCGTTTTGTTTTTATTTTGATGAAGAAACAAAAACCACAGGAACGAACCACATACTGAGATTTAAAAAAAAAAACAACAACTGTGTTTTGGAATAACTAGATTTACAGAAAAGTTTCTGAGACAGCACAAAGAGTTTTCATATTCCCTCACCCAAGTTCCCTCATTATTACAATCATCTGCTACCTTGGTACATTTGTCAAAACTAAGAAACACACGTTGATATGTTACTGCTTTGGGGTGTGGGGGGGGTATTTGTCTTTTTTTGTTGTTGTTAATTGTGGTAAGAAAACTTAACATGAGATCTACCCTCTTAAAATTTTAGCTGCACAATACAGTATTATTAACTGTAGGCACAGTGTTGTGCAGCAGATCTCTACTCTAGAATTTTTTCGTCCTGTATAACTCAAACTCTATACTCATTGAACTATACTCAGCTCTGCATTTCCCACTCTCCCTAGTCCCTGGAAACCATGGTTCTACTCTCTGCTATTATGAGTTTGCTATTTAGACATCTCATGTGAGTGGAATCATGGAGTATTTGTTCTTCTGTGACTGGCTTATTGTACTTAGTGTAGTATCTTCTAGGTTTGTCCATGTTGTAGTATATGGCAGGCTTTCCTTCTTTTTAAAGGGTGAATAATTTTCTGTTGTGTGTGCACACCACATTGTCTTTATTCATTTGTCAATGGACATTTATGATATTTTCTATCTTGGCTGTTGTGAATAATGCTTCAGTGAACATGGGAATGCACATATCCCTTTGATATCCTGATTTCCGTTTTTCTGGATATGTACTCAGGAGTGGGATAGCTAAATGACATGGTGGTAATATTTTTAAATTTGGGGAAAACTACCCTACTATTTTTTATGAGCAGCTATACCATTTTACATTCCCACCAGTAGTGTACTAGGTTCCAGTTTGTTTACATCCTTGTCAACACTCATCTTTTTGTTTTTTGTGGTTTTTTTTTTTTTGGTTTTTTTTTTTTTTTTTGGATAATAGGTATGAGGTGATACTTCATTGTGGTTTTGATTTGCATTTTTTGATGACTAGTGATATTGAGCATCATTTCATACAATTGTTGGTCATTTGTATGTCTTCTTTGGAGAAAATATCTTTTCAAGTCCTTTGTCCATTTGTTAGTTGGGTTATTTGAATTTTTGCTATTGTAGGAGTTACATATTTTGGGCATTAACTCCCTATTAGATGTATGGTTTGCAAACATTTCCTCTCATTCCTTAGGTTGCTTTTTCATTTTGTTGTTTCCTTTGCTGCGAAGAAGCTTTCTTGTTTTATGTAGCCCCACTTGTCTATTTTTGCTTTTGTCCCCTTTTGTTACACTTTATAAGATTCCAATTTTATTCTTTTCCATGTGGATAATCCAGTTTTTCCAATACCATTCACTGAAGAGTCTGCCTTTTCCTTGTTGTGTATTCTTGGCACCCATGCTGAAGATCAGTTGGCTGTACGAATCAGTTGGATTTATTTGGTGCTCTCTACACTGTTCCATTGCTCTCTCTGTTTTTAATGCCAATATCATACTGTCTTAGTTACTATAGTTTTGTAATATATTTTGAAATCAGGGAGGGATTTCAGGAGAACAAATTCAGCTTTGTTCTTTCTCAAGATTGCTTTGGGACTTCCAATTCATGAACAGGGCATGCCTTTCCATTTATTTGTGTCTTTAATTTGTTTCATCATCAATGTTTTATAGTTTGCATTGTATAAATCTTTCAGGTACATTACTATCAATTTTTTTATTAGCGTTCTCTTTTCTAGGATACAATTCAGTGTACCACGTTACATTTAATTGTCCCATTTCCCTAGTCTCCTCTGGGAGAAGACAGTTTCTTCTGAGAGAAAGACTTCTCTGTGAAGTTTTCTGTCTTTCCTTGTTTTTCATGACTTTGATAGTTTTGAGAAGTATTGGCAGAAGTATTTTGAGAAGTAAGGAATTTGATAGTATTGAGAAGTAGAATGTGCCCCAGTCTTGTCTTACACATCTCCATCAGAACTCCTGGGTGACCAGGTGCATTGTCAGTGAGCAGTGATATTTTAAAAGGAAACTTTTTCTTTCTTTCTTTTTTCTCTTCTGTGTAGTAGGTCTTAAAAGTAGGCTTAAAATACATAGTAAACCATGTTGCAAACAGATGTGTTATCATCCAGGCTGTGTTGCTTCATTTATAGAACACGGGCAGAATAGATTTAGCATAATTCTTAAGGGCCCTAGGATTTTTGAAATTGGTAAATGAGCATTGGCTTCAACTTAAATTCACCAGCTGTGTTAGCCCCTAACAAGAGAGTCAGTCTGTCCTTTGAAGCTGTAAAGCCAGGCATTGGCTTTTTCTCTCTAGCTATGAAAAAGATGGCATCTTCTTCCAAGAGAAGGCTGTTTCATCTACATTGAAAATCTGTTGTTTAGTGTAGGCACTTCCATTTTTTATCTTTAGCTAGATCTGGATTGCTGCAGCTTCTACATCAGCACTTGCTGCTTCACCTTGCACTTTGATGTTACGAAGACAGCTTCTTTCCTTAAGTCTCATGAACCAACCTTTGTTAGCATCAAACTTTTCTCCTGCAGGTTCATCACCTCTCCCAGCCTTCATAGAATGGAAGAGAGATAGGGCCTTATTCTGGGTTAGGTTTTCGCTTAAGAGGAATGTTGTGGCTGGTTTGATCTTTTATCCAGACCACTAAAACATTGTCCATATCAGCAGTAAGGCTGTTTTACTTTCATATTTGTGTGTTCACTGGACTAGTACTTTAATTTCCTTCAAGAACTTTTTCTTTGCATTCACATCTTGGCTAACTGGCACAAGAGGCCTAGCTTTTGTCCTGTCTCAGCTTTCAACGTACTTTCCTCACTAAGCTTAATCATTTCTAGCTTTTGAGTTAGAGTGAGAGATGTGTGACTCTTGTTTTCACTTGATCACTTAGAGGCCATTGTGGAGTTATTAATTGTCTTCGTTTCAATATTGTGGTGTCTTGGAATAGGGAGACCTAAGGAGAGGAAGGGAGATGGGGGAATGGCTAGCTGGTGGGACAGTCAGAACACCTACAGCATTAAATAAGGTCATTATCTCATGTGGGTAGGACTCATGGCACCTCAAAAACAATTACAACAGTAACATCAAAGATTACAGATCACCATAACAATAATGCAAAAGTTTGAAGTATTGCAAGAGTTACCAAAATGTAAAACAGACACAAGCTGAGAATGCTGTTGGAAAAATGGCTCCAGTAGATTTGTTCAGTGCAGGCCTGACACGCACCTTCACTATGTAAAAAACACAGCATGTGAAAAGTGCAGTAAAATGAGGTATGCTTGTACTAACCATACTCACACAGTTTTGAATAATAAAGATAAACTGCTTCCCTGAGGTTAGAGGAAAAAAGCAACTCCTTCCTGAATAGCTGTGTGTCAAGGTGATTATCAAGAGACTATTTCCTTCTAAATACTGGGCCTAAGAAACAGCATTCTTGGGAATAAAAATAATTTTTAGCAGGTAGACCCCAGCTCCAAGTGTTTGCCACGCATGAGTTCCAGGTGAACGTGAATGAAGTCATGTCTGCCACCGGGTGTTGTAACCATAAAAGCAATGAAATTCTTCTCACTTACTGTGGCTCTTGCTACTCTCCAGAGAATGTACTAGATTTAAAACACCCCTCAACTGAGGCTCCATATAAAGTGTATCTGAAATAATCAAGTTTTTTTACTCACACGTTGGTTTTTAATACTGTTTTGTCATGTATGTAATATCATCTCTAGTCTTATGGACAAGTAGTTATCACAGCATCACCTTATGCAGTTTAGGGAGTTAAAACACAGGCATATCAAGAAATGAGTTACAGTTTATTTGTTTCTATTTCTACCTCTTCTGATCTTTCTTTGTATTGTACTTCAAAAGGATAGTTTTTTATTTTTTGATTCTCAGTATTTTGATTTCTACATTACCACTATCTTCCCCAAAAAGTTTTTTTTTTACTTGTTACTTGTCTTTAAAACACTTCACTTTTCATTAAAAAAAATTTTTTTTTAACATTTATTTATTCTTGAGAGACTGAGAGACAGAGCAGGAGCAGGAGAGGGGAAGAGAAAGAGGGAGACACAGAATCCAAGGGAATCTCCAGGCTCTGAGCTGTCAGCAGAGAACCTGATGTGGGGCTCAAACTCATGAACTGTGAGATCATGATCTGGGCCCATGTCAGATGCTTAACTGAGTGAGCCACCCAGGCGCCCCTCACTTTTCATTTTTATTCTCAGCATTATTTTTCATCTGTCATCCCTCTTTCTCTTTTTTTTAGTCATCTAAGAGCTGGCTCTGGCATGGTTGGCTTGAAAAGATAGAAGGTAGAAATTAATGCTCCTGTAATATCACCTTTTATATATCTTTCAAAAATATTAACTTTGGGCAAATTCCTTGAAGTAGCTCTCTTGACCTATTTTAGAGTTTGAAAAAGTTTTTTGTTTCCACCTGATTCTCCCCAGTTCAAGGGGGAGCCAATTCACCTTTTATGTACTTTCAGTTCTAGGGTCCTAAAAGGAAAAATTGTGCTTTTGATTTCTGATGCCTGAGATATTAGGACCACTCTCCCCACCCACCCACACAGGGGCATGGCTCCTTAGCTTTCTCTATCCCTAGAGGGGGGTCATTCTCACAAAGATGCTGTGCTTCTCCCTCTCCGGGTCAGACCTCATACTGGTCCTAGGATTGAAGTCTCTGTGGAATTATGTTGCCCATGGTTACCTTAGTCCTGAGATGGGAGTATGCTTTCTGAGAAAACCAGAGGTGAGACTTTCTTCACATGTCAGAGGCATCCGGTCCCCATGTTACAGATCAGGTCTTGCCCAGGAGGAAAAAACTTAAAAGACTCTTCACTAATGACCAAAGGGTTATCAGTTCGCTATGAATGTTCATAGCTGTTAGCTCCCAGGAGGTATGTGGCAGTCATTGAACTGGGTCATCAGCTGAATCTGGAGGACATCTTGGGGATAAACAGAGTACTTATTAATAGAGTCAAAATGGTCTTATGTTCTTCCATCTAACCCTCTAATGCTTGCTTAATAGGGCATCCACATTTAATATACATAGCATACTCTTTCACAACTGCTCTTAAGTGGTTTTTTGTTTTGTTTTTTACTTTTAAATGATCTTTTACATAATTTTTTTTTTTATCTTTGCTACTGTGGATTAAAACCACGGTAATTATTTTGATGTATTCCTTAATAATGTTCCTTCAGTCACTATATGTCTCTCTGGGAGTTCCATCCAGCTGTGAGAGATGGCAGTGTAATTACAATAACTCTGTAACTCTGTGCCTTACAGCTTGCAGATGGTGGGAGGAGGTGATTGAGCAAGCATGCTTCACCCCATGGTTCTTGTTCACACACCTTCCCCTTCATCCCAACTAACCCACGTCCCGTTTCAAGAATCAGAAAATAAAATTTCTGAAAATACCCATTTTCTATTTCCCAAAGAAATAGTAATAGTTTTGTAGTCCATGGGAATGAGTTATGAAGGAATTGACATACTTCATCACTTGAAGGTAAATAAAAATGCTTGTTACCTTTTAATTTGTATTTTGATGGACATATTTGTTGTGATTATCTAGAGATCTCCTAAAAATAATATAAGCCTTTGAAATAAATTCTGTGTGATAGTAAATGAAATCTGTTTTCCCATCATTATAACATTAGTTTGAACCAACCATATGAAATTCCTGTGTTTGTAGGTGATACATAGTCACATGTGGCAATTTCATGTGATTCTAAAACCATTCTGTCAGTGACCCAAGGGAAGGAAGAATTGTTAATGCAGAAAATAATTTATCCTTGGATTTTAAATATTGCACTTATTCTGTTTCTGGATAATGTACAAGACAAGAAGCTCCAGTACTTAGTTGTATTTAATAAATTCAATTAAATAACTTATTTATATGTAATAATCCTTTATCATTTTAAGTAAAAGCAAATTCCCTTATATGTATCCTAGAGCACTTGCTCAAGTTCTTTCCATCGATGTCTTCTGTAGGAGGCCTGATAAAACAAGGTGAACTCACTTAACCAGGTTGTTTGATGTTTTCATCTCTGTAGAATTATCAGTTGACTCTGTGAAAACTGAAATTATAGCTTCAAAGCAGAGCTAAGAATAACACAGTTTTTCTCCAATCCATTTTATTAATCCAAAAAATAGAATGGACTGTTAGTCTATCTGATCTTGTACAAAGAAGTTAACCTATCCAAAGTGCCTCGTTTATAACCAGAAGAAACCTAGTCACACATTTCTTATAACTTAGGAAAAGAAAATAGGAGAGTTTCATACTTCTAACTATTCACCTAATAAATGCTTACTAATCTCCTATACAAAGGTGGAGTTAACGACTTGCAATCAATTTTATATGCTTGCGATTTATTTCTTCACTTGGAGTGATGAGGTTTCATAAGTGAACTATGGAGACCCTACTGAGTGGTATTTACATTTTTACAAAATGGGAAATTCATAGTTAATAGCTAGAAACAGAACTCACTTTTTCTATTTGAGTTTAATTGATTTCTTTAGTGTTATAGGCACTGATTAATCTGCATAGATGTGCTCTATCAGAACAGCAGGTAGTCATAGCCAGATAGGGTCTTGGAGGCCCGCTGTTGTATTTTCAGTTGCTAGATGGTGGTGGAGTTGGGGAGAGCTTGCTCAGGGAGGGGATAGCATGCCTCTCATAAGGAAGAATTTAAGTTATAACTACCTGTATGGCCCGGCCACTACCTGCCAGTGGAACACCAACCCTGATCTTAATGCAGATCACTTGGCAGATTCTATAATAGGGATAAGGAAGGATGCTGTGAGAGCACCCAAGAGAGGTCCCTGATCACACCTAGTTGGTGGGCTGGGGTAGAGGCATGTGGATACTTCCTCGAAGAAGTAGTCGTGATTTGACACACAAAGAGTAAGCTGGTGTATACTTTATATAAGGAGGGTGGGACCTTATGGCGTAGCATGAAGCCATGTGCTGTGTACAAGCAACTCCCTATTCCTGGCACAGAAACAGGACACTAGAGTGTGAGGAAATGAGTGAGGGTTGAGGCCAGGTTGTCACAGGCCTTGTATCCCAACTGAAGTGCTTGGACTCCATCCTGGCACACTGGGGAACTAGTGAAAGGTTTTAAGCAGAGGAGTAACATAAAACGTTCATTTGAGAGAGATTATTTTCATGTGGGTTGGAAAGGTTTGGGAGGGATAAGGCTGGACATAGGCTGGCAGTAGAGATGTTATTGCAATACTCAGGGAGAAATCACAAGAATCTTGGGTGAGAAAAGTTCAAGTTCAAGAAATACTGGAAAAATTGGAGTTCTTTGTAATTGAATGGCTGATTGCACATAGATAATGAAGGACAGGCAAGAGATAAGGAAGTTTCTGGTTGGACCTTGATGTGGATGGTTGGCCAGTAACTGAGATCAGGACTTAGTAGGTAAATAAGATTTGCTTTGATAAAAATACTTAATTTAACATGGACCATGCTGAGCTGAGGTATGCAATAATTAACGTAAAGAAGTTTTTGTTTCTTACTAACACAGAATCAAGATTAGTATCTCTGATTGGCAAGAAGCTCCCTTCTATGCAGTAATTTGGGGACTGACATTCCTTCCATCTGTGGCTCTACTATTTTCAACAGATAGTTTGCAGAAAGGGGAAGAACATGGACCATAGTTCTTGGAAGTTTTGAGAGAGAGAGAGAAAGAGAAAGAGAGAGAAAGGATCTGAAGAGTGTTGTGCGCTTACAGCCTAGAGCCCAGTGAGATCATGACTGAGCCAAAGTCAAACATTTAACCAGCTGAGCCACCCAGGCACCCAAATTCTTGCAAGCATTTATAGTCCGACTCTGGAATTATTATTTGTCACTTTCACCCACTTTATGTTGGCCAGAACCTATTCACATGACCAACCCTAACCTCAAGGAAGGCTGGAAAAAGTAGCCTAACTGAGCCCAGGAACAAGAGGAAATTATTTGGGGGATCAGATGACAGATTGTGCCACATGATGACTGGGAAACTTTTGGATATTGAAGTCTGAGACTCAGAGGAAGGATTTGAGCTGAAAATGCTTTAGGAATCATCAGAAATTGGGGCAGTTTATATCATAAGAGCAGATGAAGTCACTCTCAGAGAAAATGACAAGTGCAGTAGGCCAAGGACAGAGCTTTTAAGTTGGCCAACACACAAATCTGGGATGGGAAAAAGGATGCTAAAAAGGAGCTTGACAAACCCTGAAGTAGGAGGACCAGGGAAATATTGTATCATGGAAACCCATGAGTAGAGCATTTTAAGAAGTTTGTGAAAAATAGTGTAAAATGTAGTCGATAGGTCCAGGAATATAGTAAAGTAAACCCACAAGGCATCAGATGGTTAAATGTTAGAGACCTGATTGAGTAATTCTCATTTCAAAGGCATAGTCAAGGCAGAAACCAGATTTTAGTGCATTGAGGTATCAACAGAGAGGAGCTAGAGAAGGGCTGGGGATGGAAAAATCAGAGCAAGGGGGCAGTTGATGAAACAAAGTCCCCGAGAGAACAGGAATAAGAGAGCTTACTAAAATGAAGTTTTGAGTTTGTCCAAGTGCTGCTTTTGACATGCTCTTCTTTTTAGCCCATACAATGATTGATAACTGATATTTGTTAGGAGCAATTTTGTTACTTTACCTGGCGATAGAGACTGTAACTATATTTCTAGCTCCATATTAGCTGGTTTACATGATCACTCCACCCGTCCTGGGAAATACAATTAATCCTTGAAAGGAAAATCACATTTTTCTTGGTTTTGAATACAAAGTATAGAACAGAAAAGAGAAATATTACTACTGTAACTTTGTTATAAGTAGGCAAAGCTAAGACAAATTATGTATCTTTTATTTTCTCTAAAACCGAGTTATAACCTCTCCTTTATGTTTAAATACTGATATTATATTTATTTTCCCTCACTCCTATACTCTTTAGCAAGGAGCATTTTTAGAGGTCCTTTTCTTTCTTAGAACATTTTTTTTTTAATAATGGGGAAGTGAGACAGAAATAAAGAGGCTTACATTTGGATTGAGGTGCGTACTTAATGTTCTGGTGTTTAATATTGAGCAGCAAGCCCTAGTTTTATTAATAAATCACTCTACAGTTATCTTTCCCTTTTCTTCCAGTCAATTAACATTTTCCAGTGAGGCACATAGCATTAATTTAAAAGGTTTTAAAAATTGTTTCTGTATATTGTACATTTGTTTCTCACTTAAGAACAGAATATAGGCAACAAATCTGCAAATCAGCCATTACTACGTATATATGTGTATATATACACACATATACACACATACACACACACACCACACGCTAATGGTAAAGGTGGCAAGAATCATTTTCAGTATGTTTTATATTGTGTTTTAAACAGCATTTCACACAGCTGTTCACTGTATTCGTTTTACCTTTTTGTAAAAACCTTAAAACATCACCAAATGTCACATGTAGAACTTGAATTACTGTATTTTTGGGAGTGCAATTTAATATTTGTACTTTGTTGCATTGAGGTTTATTTTTTAATGTTATATTATTAACATTTCTTTTACTTTCTTTCAAATTCTCATATTAGGGAATAAGATTAAAGTAAGTAAAATATTTAAAATACTGCTTTCAGTTTAAATCTATTTTCTAGAAAAAAGGTAGATAACCATATTCATTCTTCTTCTATTCTTAATTCCTATTTTGGTACCCAGTTTATAATAGATTTTGAGCAAATATTCATGAATTGAGGATAATACTTGAGCTAGTGTCTTTTCAGAAAAGTTCTGTAAGTGTGTCATAATATAGCATGCAGCATTTCTAAGTCATCATACTGCTGTGTTCTTCGCATACTTGATACCGGAGTCAGTCTTCAACTGCACAGAGATGAGTCGGCCATGAAATGAGTATCCAGCAATCATCTCTCCATTATGATAGCCAGAATACATTTCAGAACTAAAGTTGCACCATTCAAGAAATGTATGTTTGCTGATGAGATTTTTAAGAAAGCCGTACTTTGTGTCACCTTGGCCCCGTGCTTCAATCATGCCCAGAGTCTCTTCTTCAGCATAGGCCTGTTTTTCTCGGAGAATCACTTTCCCTCTTGTGATTTATTTAAAGGTACATTTTTAGCTTCATAACTTCACTGCTTAGCAGCTTCTTGTTTTGTATGTCGAATAGGATGTTGGATTTGGGGGAGGGAGCTAGAGGTGGCAGTGAGGTCTGTATCTTATCTCTGTAAAATGGCAAGCTTGTGTTGGACATTTGGATACAGAAGTAAATTTCAGTATCTTGCCTAGTCCCCTCCTTCAAGGAGCAGTGGTAAAACATCCCCCTCAAAGGCCTGCTCCCTCCTCTGTTGTGTAGCTGAATCAGTTAGCTCTTTTTTAAAAAAATATAATTTATTAAATTATATTAGTCAAGTTGGCTAACATATAGTGTATACAGTGTGCTCTTGGTTTTTGGAGGTAGATTCCCATGATTCATCGCTTACATACAACACCCAGTGTTCATCCCAACAAGTGCCCTCCTCAATGCCCATCGCCCCTTTCCTCCTTTCCTCTGCCCCCATCAACTCTCAGTCTGATCTCTGTATTTAAGAGTCTCTTATGGTTTGCCTCCCTCTCTGTTTGAAACTATTTTTTCCCCTTCCCTTCTCCATGGCCTTCTGTTAAGTTTCTCAAGTTGCACATATGAGTAAAAACATGGTATCTGTCTTTTCTTTGACTGACTTATTTCACTTAGCATAATACCCTCCAGTTCCATCCATGTTGTTGCAAATGGCAGGATTTCATTCTTTCTCATTGCCAAGTAGTATTCCATTGTATATATAAACCACATCTTTTTTATTATTCTTTTAAAAAAATTTTTTTTTAATTTTTTAAATTTACATCCAAATTAGTTACCATATAGTGCAACAATAATTTCAGGAGTAGATTCCTTAGTACCCCTTACCCATTTAGCCCATCCCTCCTCCCACAACCCCTCCAGTAACCCTCTGTATGTTCTCCATATTTAAGAGCCTCTTATGTTTTGTCCCCCTGCTGGTTTTTATATTATTTTTGCTTCCCTTCCCTTATGTTCATCTGTTCTGTATCTTTAAGTCCTCATATGAGTGAAGTCATATGATATTTGTCTTTCTCTGACTAATTTCGCTTAGCATAATACCCTCTAGTTCCATCCACATAGTTGCAAATGGCAAGATTTCATTCTTTTTGATTGCCAAGTAATACTCCATTGTGTGTGTATGTGTGTGTGTGTATACATATATATATATACATACATACATACATATATATATATGTATGTATGTATGTATATATATCACATCTTCTTTATCCATTCATCCATCGATGGACATTTGGGCTGTTTCCATACTTTGGCTATTGTTGATAGTGCTGCTAATAAACATTGGGGTGCATGTGCCCCTTCGAAACAGCGTACCCTTGCATAAATACCTAGTAGTGCAATTACTGGGTCATAGGGTAGTTCTATTTTTAACTTTTTGAGGAACCTCCATACTGTTTTCCAGAGTGGCTGCACCAGCTTGCATTCCCACTAGCAGTGCAAAAGAGATCCTCTTTCTCCACATCCTCACCAACATCTGTTATTGCCTAAGTTGTTAATGTTAGCCATTCTGACAGGTATAAGGTGGTATCTCATTGTGGTATAAACCACATATTTACCCATTCATCAGTTGTTGGACATTTAGGCTCTTTCCATGATTTGGCTATTGTTGAGAGCCCTGCTATAAACATTGGGGGTACATGTACCCCTGTTCATCAGCACTCCTGTATCCTTCAGATAAATTCCCAGCAGTACTATTTCTGGGTCATAGGGTAGTTCTATTTTTAATTTTTTGAGGAACCTCCATGCTGTGAAACAGTTCTAATTCTACACTCAGTTCTATCCCCTCTATAGAATTCATTTGGTCACCACATCATTATATTAGTCACACAAGATGCTGTAACAAATAGGGCTCCCAAATTCAGTGGCTTAGCACCCTATACGTTTATTTTTCACTTATATTGAATGGTGCAGCGTGTTTCTGGGTAAGTGGGCTCTGCTGCACGTGGTCATTGAAGGACCCTGAAGGAAGCTTAGCATCTTCCAAGGTCACCTTGGATGCCAGTGTCCAGATTCCAGAAGGCAAAAGGGCATGAGGGATTTCATGTGAGAAGTGTTTATGGGCCAGAGGCTGGAAACCACAGATATCGTCTCCCTCCTTCCACTGTCTAGAGCTCAGGCACATGGCCACCCCTCCCTGCAGTACAGAACCAGGAAACGCAAGTAATTGAGTCCCAAAAGAGTGGCTGCTAAGGTGGGTTGAAGGACGGTGATGAATTTCCCACTTGCATTGGAGAGCATGTCTCATATAACCCTGTTTCTTTCTGCCGGTATAGATAGAACGAATTGTTTTCATTTAGTAATTGACTCTGTCTCAGAAATCATCTGGGAGTTGAAATGGAAGGAAATATGTTATTTTCTTTTTCCAATACAATGAACTTACTTTAAAAAATAGGAAAGCCAAATATTTGAAGGTTTACCTGTTAACTTGCTAGAAATGCTTTCTATTAGGCGACGCTGCTGTTCTTTTTGCCATCTGGTAAGACTGCTGTTGTGAAGCATCTCTTCTGTGAAATCCCCCTGAGCTGCCTGCCTCTTCCCGCCTTTGCTTCCCCAGCCAGGCACAGTTAGCACTTGTATCCTCGAGTGCTCAGCTAGGACCTGAACATGCCCATGTTAGTTTAACTCATTCACTCTTCACTCACCCAAGCACCTATAATGAAAAAAAGGTTGAAATTCACTGTGATACAATTATATACTAGATAGCAAGGATGCAGGGAAGAGGAGATTAGCACTAGGTTCTTGGGGATGAGGGAACCGTGGTACTGCTTCTTGTAGAGGAAGGAAGTTTGGTCCAAGTCCCCATAATTACTCCCAATGCTCTTCCTCCCTCAGATGATGAAATTTATGAGGAAAAAAGGCCTGTTATGAGACTCTCTAACTCTGGTACCCAGAACAGTGCCAGGCTCATACTAGACACTCAGTAAACCGAATAGACTAGATGACAAGATAAGTCAAGAATTTGTAAATTTTATTTACTCCATAATTTTCCATGCATTATCTCATGCACTCCTCATAACAGCTTTATGATTAGGTGGATGGATATTCTTAGTCTTGGTTTATACATAATGGATTCACAGACAATTCAAGAGAATTTGACAATGTTGTACAGTGGGTTAATAGAATAGATCTTAGGTATTCTGCGCAGAATCTGGTGTATTCTTCACTCTTGGAAACAGATATTTCAGTATCAAAATAGTGCTTTGAAATTTGTAGCATGTGCTGCTTTGAAGATAAAACATCAGAATCTCATTGAGTGATAAAGGCTACTCCTTTACATTGAGTCCACAAGACTGTTTTTTTTTTTAAGTTTCTTTTTTTCCAGTTTTATTGAGAAATAGTTGACATACATCACTGTATAAGGCATATAGCACAATGATTTGATATACATATATTGTGAAATGAGTACCACAGTACTTTCAGACTAACATCCATCATTTATAGACACAATAAAGAAAGAAGAAAAGGAAAAAAAACCCTTGTGATAAGAACACTCAGGGTTTACACTCTTAACAACTTTCCTATATATCATACAGCAGTATTAGTAATAGTCATCGTGTGTACCTTACATCTCTAGTACTTATTTATCTTATAATTGGAAGTTTGCCCTTTTGACCACCTTCCTCCTGTTCCCCCTTCACCCACACCCATTTATTAATTTTTTTAAATTTACATCCAAGTTAGTTACCATATAGTACAGTAATGATTTCAGGAGTAGATTCCAGTGATTCATCCCCTATGTATAACACCCAGTGCTCATCCCAACAAGTGCCCTCCTTTTTAAAAAAAAAAAAATTTTTTTTCTTAACGTTTATTTATTATTGAGAGACACAGAGAGAGATAGAGCATGAGCATGGGAGGGGCAGAGACAGGAGGAGACACGGAATCTGAAGCAGGCTCCAGGCTCTGAGCTGTCAGTACAGAGCCTCATGCGGGGCTCGAACTCACAAACCGCGAGATCGTGACCTGAGCCGAAGTCGGACGCTCAACCGACTGAGCCACCCAGGCGGTGCCCCCCAACAAGTGCCCTCCTTAATTCTCCTTACCCATTTAGCCCATTCCCTCACCCACAACCCCTCCATTAACCCTCAGTTTGTTGTCTGTATTTAAGAGTCTCTTATGTTTTGTCCTCCTCCTTGTTTTTATATTATTTTTACTTCCCTTCTCTTATGTTCATCTGTTTGTATCTTAAATTCCACACATGAGTGAAGTCATATGATATTTGTCTTTCTCTGACTAATTTCGCTTAGCATAAATACCCTCTAGTTCCATCCTCGTTGCAAATGGCAAGATTTCATTCTTTTTGATTGCCGAGTAATACTCCATTGTGTGTGTGTGTGTGTGTGTGTGTGTGTACACACATACATATGCCATGTCTTCTTTATCCATTCATCTGTTGATGGACATTTGGGCCCTTTCCATACTTTGGCTCTTGTCGATAGTACTGCTATAAACATTAGGGTGCATGTGTCCCTTCAAAACAGCACACCTGTATCCCTTGAATAAATACCTAGTAGTGCAATTGCTGGGTCATAGGGTAGTTCTATTTTTAACTTTTTGAGGAACCTCCATACTGTTTTCCAGAGTGGCTGCAGCAGTTTGTATTCCCATGAGAAATGCAGAAGAGATCCTCTTTCTCTACATCCTCACCAACATCTGTTGTTGTTGCCTGAATTGTTAATTTTAGCCATTCTGACAGGTGTGAGGTGGTATCTCATTGTGGTTTTGCTTTGTATTTCCTGATGATGAATGATGTTGAGCATTTTTTCATGTGTCTGTTCGCCATCTGGATGTCTTCTTTGGAGAAGCGTCTATTCATGTCTTTTGCCCATTTCTTCACTGGATTATTTGATAAGTTCTTTATAGATTTTGGATACTAACCCTTTATCTGATGTCATTTGCAAATATCTTCTCCCATTCTGTTGGTATTTTTTTAGTTTTGCTGATTGTTTCCTTTACTGTGCAGAAGTTTTTTATCTTTTTTTTTTTAACTTTCTTTTAACATTTATTTATTTTTGAGAGACAGAGCGTGAGCGGGGGAGGGGCAGAGAGAGAGGGAGACCCAGAATCCAAAGCAGGCTCCAGGCTCTGAGCTGTCAGCACAGAGCCTGATGCAGGGCTTGAACTCACAAACCGTGAGATCATGACCTGACCCGAAGTTGGACAGCAGAAGCTTTTTATATTGGTAAGGTCCCAAGAAATGTTCTTTTTAAGACAAAGAGACGGTTCTTCTACCATGTTCTATAGCTCTTTATATCCCTGCCAGCACAGTGTTTTGTACTCAGTAGGTGCTCTATAAATATTTCTTAAATAATTGACAATGATTAAAAATGTCTAAATCAGATTCACCTGAATTGGACATGCTTTTTGTAACAGACTGGCATAAGCTTTTACCTATAATCATTGTGCCACAGGTGAGAAATTTTGCCTCTGGTATATTCTAATTCAAGGATTCTTTTTTTTTTTTTTTTAATTCAAGAAGTTTTTAACATGCTAGCTTGGTTTCTGGTTTTCTTTGCCTTCTTCATTCTACTAACACTTATACCCTTACAGTCTTCCTAAGGACACTATCTGGAAGCTGAGACTTGCTGGATGTTCTTATCACAACAGATTAATACATTTTGTAATGGACTTTCTTTAGTGTCTTTTGATGCTCTAAAAATCTCAAGCTTCCTTAGTGTTGGAGTTAATGATAGACATTCATTGCTTCTGTCTCCAAATTACTCATACTTCATCCCATAATAGTGGAGAAAATATATTTCTCTACAGAAATGTTATTCATATTTCATCCCATAAGGTATTGGTGTTCTCTACAGAAATATTATGAAAATAATATATCTAATTTATTAAAACTGCAGCTAACTAAGGATGATGGCATGGCTCATTGAAGTATAATATTACACATTTCCACATAGATATTGTTTCACTTCAAACTTACATGTCTGAAGACGGACTGACTTTGTACCTTCTGCGTCTTTCCTGCTCTCCATCTCCGCTCCCTGCTGCCACCCTCCAGCCATTGCCAGCTGCTACCCATCTCATTTAGTGGCAGGCTCCAAATCACGAAGACATCCTGACCGCTTGATCCTTTCCTTTACATAATGCACATCGAATTCATGTTCGTGCAGTGTTGCACTGACCTCTAAAATGTTCTTGATATCAGAGGATTTGAGCCCTCTATGTTTTAAAGCCAGGTATGAGTACATTGCCTAATCTCCTTGTAGCTATGAAATTTTGGGGAAGGAGCTAAGAGTTTACCGTCAAATCAGCAAGAGGACTCGGATTAAAAATAAAATTTTAAGGAGGTTTTGATGTTAGATGACATTTCTCTTCCATGTACTTGAGGAAGAATTTATTTCATCATTTCTGGAAACACCTGCTTTTTCCCAAACTCTGTAACCAGGAGACAGAACAGACAGTGGGAAATATTCAGAGTGTACGGCGTGCAGAAGGTGGCTGGTAAATGTTTAATGAATGAGGAGATGGACAGGTGAACAAAAATAGAATGGGAACGGCGAGAGGCCCTGAACTCTGCTTCTGTTTTGTTTTTGCTTGACAGCAATATATTTTTTGTTTTGTTTGGCTTATTTTTCTAAGAGTGAGATAAATGCCAAGTTTAGAAAGACCCACCTTTTCATATTAATCATTACTAGGGAAACACCATGAGTGTCTTAACCTACTACGTAATGGCATTTTAATCTGCAGGAAATCCAAGAGAGTGCTTTAGAAAGTGTTTGTAATTGAAGACTCATTGGTGCCGATTTTGTGTTTAAAAAGAAAGTGGAGGGGCGCCTGGGTGGCTCAGTCGGTTAAGCGGCCGACTTCGGCTCAGGTCATGATCTCGCGATCCGTGAGTTCGAGCCCTGCGTCGGGCTCTGTGCTGACAGTTCAGAGCCTGGAGCCTGTTTCAGATTTTGTGTCTCCCTCTCTCTGACCTTCCCCCATTCATGCTCTGTCTCTCTCTGTCTCAAAAATAAATAAACGTTAAAAAAAAATTAAAAAAAAGAAAAGAAAGTGGATGTCAAGGGTATGTGGTTTTCAGTCTCCTATTACTATAATCATAATAAAGTGCCAGAATTCTGAAAAGATTCTTAATATTTTTCTCATCCACTGATTGTCTTATTGCTAATATATCATCAACAAAATAATGTTAGCCACAATGTAATAAAACTGACATCATAATATTTGTCCTGAAGTTATCTCTCAATCACAGAATAATACAGTAACAGAATATTAATATTGTAAAGCTTCTAGTACTAAGCAGTAAAGATCAGTGAGGTTTTCTCGCTCATTTATTCCAGTGACTTATTCTTACCAGTTAATTTTATTCTGCCACATACTAAAGGATTGAAAGAGAATTACATCTTATTTCCCACTTCTGTTTTGTAGGGGAAGATGGTGAAAGGAATGGGAGGGGCTATGGATCTCGTGTCCAGTGCTAAGACCAAAGTGGTGGTCACCATGGAACATTCTGCAAAGGTAATGTGTGCTGCTTTTGGAAATTCACAGTATGCCAAGATCCTGTACATACTCCAGGTCATGCAATCATGTTTTTTTATTGTTTTCTCAGGATCATTCAAATTGATAGCATTTATATTTTAGAGAGAAAGGCTGCAAATAAAAGTAGTTACTTATTGTCATTCAGCTAGACAGTTCTTTAACTTTGAGTGAAACAAATGGGGGGGGGGGTCTTTATTTACTTTGCTTACACAATAAAAGTTAAAGCCATAAAGTCTTCAAACTCAGTGAAAATATGTCAGGGCAGATGTTTTGATTTAGGTTTAAAGATGATTATAGTGGTTGCTCTGTGCTTGCAAAATGAAAAATACAACAGAATGTGGCCTTTTAACAACAGTTATTTTCAAATGCATGGTGTGGTCTCTTACCAAAGCTGTGAGATGCCATTTTGGGAAGGGTTAGAAAGTGGTGGACTTGGTGATAGAGAGTATCCTTATTCTGTAAAGTATGATGCCTTTATTTTGATGTATCATTGAATATTTGCTGAGTGCTGATCATAATGTTAGATACTTCTATAATTTGGCAATGACCAAAACTACTCAAAGATCATTGACCTCGTGGAGCTTACATTTGGTGGTGGTGGTCGTGGTGATGATGATGATATATCATCATCCTACAATAATGATAACTACCACTTATCGAGCTCCCTGTGTTCCGACAGTATGTTAAGCCCTCTCTGTGTATTTGCATGTATAAGCTTATGAACTTGATCCAGGTATTTTCTTATGGTTTCAAAAACAGCTTCAGAGAGGTTAAGTAACTTGCCTGAGGTCACTAAACTAGTGGCACTGAGATTAGAACTGGGTATCTATGATTCCAAAGCCTAGTGTTCTGACTATAGAGCAATCAGTACAACTTTGTTCCTTGTTCCCAGCTCAGTGTCTTTAAACTAACTGAGCTTAATTGCTTTCCTAAGCTGAGTCCGTGGGTTTCTGATGATTTGCAAAATTGATCCTGGGTGGTACTCCCTTCATTATCTATGCCCTTTGTTCATTCTCCTTTTTTTTTTTTTTTAAATAATTCTTAGGGTTTTTTTTTAATGTTTATTTATTTACTTTGAGAAAGAGGGAGAGCATGTGAGTGAGCAGGAGAGGGGCAGAAGAGATAGAGGGAGAGAGAGAATCCCAAGTGGTCTGCACTGTTTGCATGGAGCCCAGCGCAGGACTTGAACTCACGAACCATGAGATCATGACCTGAGCTGAAATCAAGAGTCAGATGTTTAACTGACGGAGCCACCCAGGTGCCCCTGATTCTTAGGTTTAAAACAAAATCTACCTGTTCTCACCTTGAGACCTGTTAATTTGAATGGAAGTGGTAGTTCATCTGCCCTGTTTTAATTTAGAGATGCAGCATCAGCATCTTGGGAGAGCATGGAGCTTGCTTCCCATGAGGGAGTTCTGTTACAGAGTGATGTGTGCCATGAAATTGTTCGGTTGTGAAAAGTGTAATAAATATGAAAATATCCTAAATTGGTTTGTAAACAGTGGAAACTAGGCAGCAGAGCATAAATACGGAACAATAGAAATGAAACCCACACAGGTGACTTCTGAGAGATGCCTTGTGAAAGCATCCAAAATACTTCGTTTCAGAGGCAAAAGGATGCCAAGCATGCAAATCAAATCCACATCTTTTCTGGAACATAATGTCTATTTGCATAAATAGACATTTCTGACTTCCCTTTTGTTATTACTTTAATGTTGGTGCACAGATGCTGAAGTCCGACTCATTTTAGATTTTTTTCGTGCATTTGTTTTCAAAGTGTTAGGCCTGTATTTAACAAACTCTTTTTCTCTCTCTGTTTGTTTTTCCAAAGTCTTTTGTCTCAGCCAAAATTTCTGAAAGAGGAAAAGAAATCATCCTTTAAACTTTTCATTAGAAATTCCTAACTAAAGCTTTTTATAGAAGCAGATATTTTTCCTGTTTTCTTCTTTCTAGGCAAAGTTTTCTTGGTGTCTGACTACCTTTGTTCTTAGGCTTCTCTTCATCTCTTGACGTGGCCTTCTTCTGCCCTCTAAGAATGGCAAGAAAATGAAGGAAAGTAGTAGCAGTATGAGTCCTTATTAGCTACAAGGCCCTGTGCTTGGCATTGTACATACTTCATGTCGCTAGCTTCTCAGGGACCCTTTTCAGTAAGACTGGGATGTGGGCAGGTTAAGAAACTTGTCCAGGTGTATGATAGAGTTCGGAGTCTCACTCAGTTCATGTGTTCATCACACCACACCGCACCGCATCCTCACCAGAGCCATCTCCGCACCAGGATTTAAAACCAGCCCTTTTCTGAAAGCTTCAGGTTGCACAAGGATCACTCTCCCTTTTTAAATTTTCCCTAAGGCTCTCCTTGCTTTGGTGAGTCAAAGCAAAATACTTGTTATTCTTTATGCCTGGAATGCTCTTCCACTGATACCTGCATGGCTTGCTCCCTCAGTTCACGTATGTCTCTGCTCAATATCAGAGAAGCTTTTCCCTGACTGTTCTATAAAACAGAAGTCCCCCCTCTCCTGACCTTCATCCCCCTTTTCATTGGAATGTAAGTTCCATGAGGGCAGGGACTCCATCAGTTATAACAGGTGAAGAGAATCATGTCTGATGCCCATTAGGACTCAATAAATACTTGTTGAATTTATTAATTCTTCAAATAATAATACTTTGAACATGTAGAGCACCTTTAAGTTTTTCAAAGCAGTTGCAGGATTACTGCCTCCACATTTTATCATTATGATACTCTTGTGAGGTGTAGGTCTCATTGTTTCCCTTGCAAAGAAAAACAAACAATTTCCTAGAGGTTAAATATTCTGATAAAAGTCAAGTTGAAAATTTGGAGCAAAAGCAAGCCAAGAACCCACGTATCCTGCCTTTGGGCCTCCGTTTTTGTTTTTTGGGTTTTTTTTTTTAATAACCTTTTTTGTCTGGCAGGTACTATCACCACTAACAACATAAAAGAAAGTACTTTGTTCCCAATATTGTGTACTGGATATATTTCCTAAGGGTAAAACTTTCAAAGCACAAAAGCAGGGAAATTCGGTCATAGTTGTCATTTATTGGAAACAAGCAAAGCTTGGGTACCTATTTTAGAGAACATAAATGAAAGCTCTATTTCTAAAAGAGGTTTAGATTTTATTTTTATTACAGTAGGAGGTCTGGATTCTGAAGGGATAAAGGGAATCGTCATTGTTATGACATTGGGAATAAATCTTTGTGAATATCTTTCTATAACGTCTAATCTATATCTGATAGCAAAGGTATCATATAGAAATCTTGAATGTAGTTTTACATTGTCTTTATTTTTTGTGGGGAGGAATTATAAAAAGTAAATGAGATTTCTTAGTCCTATTTATTTTATACCCAATGTGTTACCAAAAGCCAACAAATGTGAAAGATTTTTTAAACAAAAAATTCTTCCCTGGGAAACATTCTTGGAATACTTTTCAACAGCATTGAAAAGTATCCCAAGGTAAATAAAGTATTTATTTGTTGGGATAATTTATAATTAACACAGTTTCAGCTGGTGTAATATTTTTTCATTTATAAAAGCTTATCAATATTTTATAACTTGCTAATGAGACTATTTTGTGGCTAGGATCTGTTTAGAAAAAAAAATTTACCTTAAAAAAATAGGAATGCTTACATGGTTTTGCCTTTTTATTTCTTCATTAATGATAGAAATGCCTGCCAAAAAAAAATGTTATAATGGGGGGAAAAAAAGCAGAACACAGTCCAACTAAAGCTCTTTAAAATGTCTTATAGAATTTAATTAAGCTAATAACTTTAAATTCTGAGACTTTGTCCGTGGCTCTTCAAAGGAAAACTGACTCACAGAGAAGCTTTCTGAGGTACCACAACAATTCATGAATGGAAAGAGAAAATCATTCCTGTTCATACCTGGGCTGTCCCATCCTTAGGCTGGAGATCATAGGATGCAGTCTTTGGAGAGAAAATAAAAGGCCATGATAAAGATTTTTATATTATATTTCAGAAAGATGGCCTTGTATTCTAAGATCTCAAAGCCCCGAAGGCGGTTTTCAGAAAAAATGCCTTGCTATATGTATCATCTCATTTGGTTAGTCTTCCCCTTGAGAATGTGCCTGTAGCCACAAACCGTTATTACATCCACATAGAAAAACCATTTGTAATAGCAACTGTTCTCAGAGCTAGCTGAGTCTTTCTGTTCGAGTCCTTTAAGGATTGTTGGAATCCCTAGCAAATAGGTGCTGTGTAAAGGCCAAAATATCCCATGATTGTGAATTCAGTGTGAGTAATATCATCTTGTCCTTTTACCCTTCATACCTTGATTGTCTTTCATTAGCCAGTCCCATTTTTCTTTTCTGTGTACCTCACCAGTCATAATGGTGATTGGGCAGTCATGTGTTTTGTGATACAGCATTCCTGAATAGTTTGTATTTGTGGTGTGTGTGTGTGAGGGTGTGTGTGTGTGTGTGTGTGTGTGTGTACAAGCTTTGTCACCTGGTTTAAGAATTGAGACCAGTGGGAAGAAGAAAAGGCAAGTGGCAGTGACATTCAGGCTTTTATGATGTTTTGGCAAAAGCCCAAAGAGAGATCTGTCATAGGTTTCATTGTGCTACCAAAGTATTGAATATTCTCTTACAAAGTTCAGCCTACGTAGCCCATCTTTTCAGCAAGTTACTGGAAGCCCTGAAGCTTTAAGAGGGAGCAGGCATAATTCACTCTGCTTCTCTCCTGACTTATAAATGTGTGTGTTTCATTCTGCAGTCTTGAGATGTCTTGCTTCTCCCTTTGATCATGCCTTTATTTATCTCCCCAAAGTCTTGTAAGTCCCTTCACATACTTCTGCTCGTTGTGCTTCTCCTAGTGAGCTCACCAATGTTGGGAATGTGTAAGTACATATCTTGGGACTAGAAAGCAGCCTGTAGTGGTCCTTAGATACTCAGTCACATGGTATTTTACAGCTCTAGCTGTGTTGGAGTTCCTTCAGTTAGAATTATAATATTCAGACAGCAAGTCCTGAAGAACAGGGAGAGTGTTGCCATTTGAATGTGGTGCTTGTGTGGTGGTGTGTATTTTGGGTAGCATGAATGAAGGCTTAAAGACTTGGTCCTTTAAGGAACAACCAACTTCTAGAATTTGCTTTCTCTTGTACTTGGTCATTAGGGCTTTCCCCAAAGAAGTTTCCTAAAAGAAGAACTATGTTGCAGCCACATTTAAAATAAGCACTTAACAGAAAAGATGAGCAATAGCGTTTTATGTAAAGCAAAATCTTATTACATGCACGCTCTGTTGCCTCAGGTGAATAAATGCTGACATCAAATGCAAAAATCATCATGTTGTGAAACAGAGAGCTTGTTATTTGGGATTAAGTTTATTGTGATAACATGAAGCTTACTGTAGTGATAACCAGGGGGATTTATTATCACTTAACCAGACTCGTTACTGAAGAATTTAGGTCCAGGATTTTACACAAATATCAAAAGAATTAAAGAGAGATCACCACGAAGCAAGTAATACAAAGTACTATGGCCCTAAGTCATTTAAAAAGAAAAAGGTAAATTCCTCGGTGTTGCCATGAGGCCTGTAAGTGATCAAGGGGGGGGGAAGCGAAAAAGTGGAGAGGCAGGTAGAGGAAGAGATTTAGCGATTCATCAAGGTTTTGATGAAGTTCACAAATAAGGACCGAGTGAAATCAGGAGCCCTCGGGACTAGTCAAAGCATTTTTAATGCTGTACTTGGTATCTGTTCCTATGCCTTTCTGGCATTTCTTCTTGGGGAAGAAAGAAAGAAGCAGAATGGTAAGTATGAAGCAGACCTCACGGACCCTAAATATTTGTGTGTAGATTCTACCTCTCCTAGTTTATGACACTTTCAGAACATTTTGTGTGATTCCTACGGTGACCAGGTGAGGAAGACAAGGCAACCATAAAGAAAACTACAGCGCAAAGAATTGAAGGCATCAAATGACCATTAAATGGCAGATAATAAGATGAAAAAAATGGCTCTTTAGACTCTTCATACAGTGTTCTTTGCTGCCACACACACTACACTGCCTCTCTTTTTTAGGATTTAATTTTAAATGCTGAAAACTCAGCAATTGTTCCTCCTTTGTGAATCGTTAATCTATGCAGCCGCCATGCCACATTGGAAGGCTCAGCCGGGCACAGTTAGAATAGAGCCCTGAAGTGGGAGTTAGTTAAATGTTGGCTTCATAGCTAATCTATTGTTGAATACTGAAATTGTGACATTCTTTAATCTCTTGCCTCTCATTTTCTCTTTTTCCTTTATCTGTGTTATGTGCTAGAGCTAAATGTGAATGGAGTCATCTAGCTACATTGTTCTCACTGCAAGAATACACCCGGTGCCAGTTTCCTAGGCCAGCCGTATGGTGTGTCCCCAAAAACGTCTTGTGGTTTCATTAGTTTTGTGGGTCTCAGCAGTTGGGTTTAGGCCATTTTCTGCATAATCACATGTCTAACTTCTTATAGGAACATAAGAGCTAAAGAATTCCCTGGTAGACTGTGGAATTGTCAAATAGGTTTTGTGTAAACAATGGTAGCTAACATTTATTGAGCGCTTGCAAAGTGCTGGACACTTGGATCTCATTGAACCGTTGTGGTAGCCCCATGGGGGGAAGGCTGCTGGGGAAGCCCAGGCCCAGGAACTTTGCACAGCCCGGGAGGAGCAGAGCCAGACTTTGCCCTCAGGCCCTTTGGCTCCAGCCCACACTCTTAACCATACACTATCCTGTTTATATAGCAGATAGTCCATGAAAGGTCTCTGTTAGTCCTGTCAGTTGAAATTCCTGATTCCTCCTAAAATGGAGTTCGTTGTTCATTAAAATCCAAGTAGTTTTGCTCACACCAGATGTGGATCGTGCTCAAATAATGAGAACAAAGTTAAGAGCTCCCTGCAAAAAATGTTCTTCAGAGGCCCACAGATTGCTCCCTTTGTACCCAGGCAGGCCTGGAATTCACTGTGACATGCCTTATTTGAGTTATATTCAATGTAAGGAGACCTGACAACTGTACAAGCTTGAATATTCATCATTAATTTCAGCTCCTTAATTAAGCTTCTGTGGCACGTGCAAACTTCCTTTGAAACTGGGAAGGAAAGTAGAGCATTAAAAATGAAGTGAAAATGAGGTTTTATTTCTACAATTATAAATTTTCTTATACAGTAAGATCCAGAAGCATATAACTTGTTATTAAAGGCGTAATGTGTATCCATTTTTATATGTATTTGGCACTCATTTTGATTAAATTAAAATAGTAGGGTTTGTCTTTTTTTGAAATCCATCTGGGATTTCCAGTAGACCTTTCATTTTCCTCCCATTCATTTATTCAAAAAATAATACTTTTTGTGCCATGCACTGGGTGAAGTACACTAAAGCCTTTTAATTACTGGTGCATTGGAGAGTTGAAAGTTTATTGCGAGGAACAAAATCTTTTTAATTAAACCTAGTTATCTGAAATTCCTTGCCTATGACTGTACACTAGATCTGACAGAAATTTGAGAGAGATATAAGCCAGATAGCAGGTGCTTATTTTAGTGGTAAAACAGTAAGATGTCTAAAGATGATTATGACATCATGTGTGGTGTTTTAATTTTTTATTATTTTTATTTATTTATTTATTTATTTATTTATTTATTTATTCATTCATTCATTTGTTTATTTGTTTGTTTTTGGTAAGAGCATGAGCCAGGGAGAAGGGCAGAGGGAGAAAGAGAATCTTAAGCAGGGCTCCATGTCATGACTGTGAGATCACAACCCAAGCTGAAATCAAGAGTTGGATGCTTAACCAACTGAGCCACCATGTATGGTGGCTTTAGGCCCCAAAAAGAATCAATAGAAGCATTTTTCCATTTTTTAGTAGAAGATCTAGAATATGATGAAGTAGCTTTCATCCTCAAGGGAAATACTAAATTAGGCTCCTGTTGCTTGATACTTAGAAAGGAGCTTAATGATAATTATAATCAGATCATCAGAGCTAATGTTTCAATTGTGTTTCCGTACAGGTGCCCAGAGGCCATGTCTACATTGGGATGTAGGCTGGAGGAAGGAGTATAATGGGTGAAAACCTGCTTTCCATTCTTTTTTTGAGTATAGTTGACACACAGTGTTATATTAGTTTCAGGTGTTTAGCATAGCGATTCAGCAGATTTGTACATGATGCTGTGATCCCCAGAGGGGTAGCTGCTATCTGACCCAATACATCATTGTTACAATATCATTGACGATATTCCTTGTGCCGTGTCTCTTATTCCCACGACTTACTCATTCCATAACTGGAAGCATCTGTCTCCCTCTCTGTTTCACCAGCCTGGCCCAGCACACCACCCCCTCCCCTCAGGCAATCATCAGTTTTCTCTGTATTTATAGGTCTCGTTCTGTTTTCTGTTTGTTTATTCAGGTTTGTTTGTTTTTTTGTATTCCACTTATGAGTAAAATGAGTAAAATATGCTGTTTGTCTTTCTCAGTCTGACTTATTTCACTTAGCATAATACTCTCTAGGTCCATCTGTGTTGTCTCAAATGGCATGATCTCATTATTTTTATGGCTGCATAATATTCCTGTGTGTGTGTGTGTGTGTGTGTGTGTGTGTGTGTGCCCACATCTTCCTTATCCATTCATCTATTGGTGAGCATTTAGGTTGCTTCCATATCTTGTAAATAAGGCTACAGTAAACATAGGTGTTCATACATCTCTCTGAATTCGTGGTTTTGTTTTCTTTGTATAAATACTCTGCTTTCTATTCTTACTCCCTTTTTATTTTATGTTTGAAGAAAGGGTACAGTAGTTAAAAGAAAAAATACAGATTTAGGACAGCTCATACATTTTACTTATGAGCAAACTGAGGCTCAGACAAACTCCAGGAACAGCAAACAGCGGTATGAGAAAGTAAATAAAACCATGGTATACTATACTGCCTGGCTCAGCGATGAACAGTTTTAATGGTCATTGAGGCAGAATGGTGTAAATTCTAACCATTGAGTTAACTACAGTTTGCAGCCTAGCTCTAATGAAGAAGTGCAGATGGCAATGGAGGACAGGGTTTTATAAGAGAGTTAAGTCTTCATGTACCACAATAAGAAGTTAGTACATAGTGTCTAAAATCAATTAATCAAGAAACAAATAGCATGGAACCCAGTTTGTAAAAAACAAGAGGTAATAGGAAAATGTATAGATACAAAAGAAAATGCTAGAAAAAAAAATTGATTCCTGTTGAGAGCAGGTCCAAAAGTAAGTAAAGGAGGCTAGGCATTGGTGTTTTCATGTATGTTTTACTTTTCTAACAAAATTAATTTTAAGAAGGGTATTACACATTCGCATCTCGTACATGCTTTTTATCCTTGGTGAATAATAGTTCGTGTTTGTCGAGGAGACCGTTCCCTGAAAAGGAAAAGGAAGCAGGATACTAGAAGTAAAATTTCTCTTACATTATATATAAGGACTGAGACTTGAGAGTTTAAATTTATGACAAGGTGTTTCCCAACTAAATCATTTCTGGCTTTTGCTATCCATTTGGTATTCTACCTAAATTATGTTAGGAACAGAAGCTATCCCCGGAAAGAAAGCAAAAGCGTGACTGTGCAAAGATTTTGAAACAGCCTGTACTTAGGAGATGCTTTCTCTGATAGTTCCTGTGTGTCCTATCATTATTCCACTTCTAAGTAAGAATTGGTCCCTAACTACTCTTTTGATGTTCCTTCTTTTTAAAACAGGGAAATACACATAAAATCATGGAGAAATGTACATTGCCACTGACTGGAAAGCAATGCGTCAACCGCATCATTACTGAAAAGGTACAGTGCCTCTTTTCATTTCCTCTAATGTCAGCCAGCACTTTTTTTCTTATTTATAAGACTTCTTAGATTTTTTTTCATCACCCTCTAAAAGGGTATGTTGGTAGTCATAGGATTAAGTTAATCCGTGGGTAGACTGAATAGGAAAATTCATCAATTTAATGTTTCTAAAGGTAGAATCCTTGACATGCATCTCTCTGGTGTGTATACCATGCAGCATATACACAATTGCACTACTGTCCTTGGTAACTTTGACAGTATATATAATCACAGAGAAGTTTTATTCATCCTTTTACTTGGACGATTAACATGTCTAAGATGGATGATGTATATAAAGTTAAGAATATAGTAATCATTTCTACCTTTCTTCTTTGCTTTCCCAACTCACAAGTACAAATTGTTTGATTTCATTTTAGGAAACTCTGTCAAAATTGGGGTTTTCATCATTTGGGTTCAAAGGCCCCACAGTGAGCCAAGAAATCTATTCTGTGGTTCTTGTATGCTTTCAGCTCTTTTATAAAAAGAACTTCAGAACACACGAGCCATTCTACTGCTTTTCTAGATTTTTTCTTCTTAGATGGAAAATGTTGGTAATGGTGTGACTGAAAGCTGCTCACATCTGAGAGAAGCCTCACTGGCAGTTGTCTACAGTCATCTTTCTGACCCAGACTTGAACCTAGAATGTTGGAATGACATAATTCTCCTAAGTGAGCTAGGAGGGTGCCGTTTTCTTGATTCAGTGTCTTGATGAAACCAAAAAATAAAATTATCTGTATCAGGGTGGTTTGTTTGGATGCTGTTCTTTTTGCAAGAGCCACAGGGACAGCATCTTGGCATTAGTCTGGTTTGCTGCCTCTCACTGAAGTGTGGTGAGAAGCACCCTAACGCAGCCCTTTGAAGTAGGTTCAGAGGTTCATAGTACTTGACAGATCCACATTTTACTTTTTAAACATTTTTTAAAATGTTTATTTATTTGGAGAGAGAGAAAGAGAGCAAATGCATAAGCGGGGGAGGGGCAGAGAGAGATGTGGAGAGAGAGAGAATCCCAAGCAGGCTCCACACTGTCAGTGCAGAGCCTGACGCAGGGTTCAGTCTCATGAACCGTAAGATCATGACCTGAGCTGAAATCAAGAGTTAGATGTTTAACCAACTGAGCCACCTAGGGGCCCCCACATTTTAAAGAGCATTGTGTTGTAAATGTTGCCTTCCCCTAGGACTGTTTATGTGGAGTTCCATAAAGATGACTTGTAGAGAATAGAAATTGGATAAAACTACAGAGTATTTTATTTCACCATTCATTCCCTGAGTCTTACCGCTTCTTGAACCCCTACAAAATTGTGGTGACAGGACTTACTGAAAAGATTCTATTACTTTGAAAATAACGACAAAGCAGTCCTCAATCCTGTTTTCTTTAATGAAGTGGTAGACCTTCTAAGGATAATTCCAGCAACATTTTCCCATTGATCTTCCTCTTCTCCTAAGTAAGCCCTCTCCCGCATCCCCACTACATGTGCTCTCTGGCCTTGTTCTTACCAGTTCACTGCTCTTACCTGCAATACGTTCCACTCGACTCTGCCTCCCCAAATCCTATCCATCCTTTAGGCCTCATGCAGTTTTCCTCTTGATCATGAAGAGGTTTCTGTCCATCTTCGCACTCCTGCCTGTGCCTCATCCTCAGTCGTGCACCATTCATTTGGACACCTGTCATCTCATACCTACATTTCCTTATGATATAACAGACTATTATTTAACTTTACTGCCATTTATAAAAACTTGTATCTATCCTTTCTCCCCGTTCACACTGTTGTCTTATACATTTATTCATTTAATAAGGATTTTGCGAGCATCTTGTCTGAACTAGAGTATTACCAGCAGTTTGCTACAGAAAAGAGATCAGTCTCCGCCCCCAGGGAGCACATTCAGGAGGGTTGGACAGCGTGCATCTGGCAGTACCCGAGGCTAGGGTAATAAATGTGAGAAGAGCCATGCCAGATGAGGAGTTAGGAACACAGGAGAGAAGAAGTCTGCCTAACAACCTGGGGAGAGTGTCAGGAGAGGTTCGAATGGTATCAAATACAGACTTGTAATGGGTTTTGCAAGGCATTTCACAGACTCTACCTTTTCTCCTCCAATCTCAGTTTCTCTCTGCTTTTAAATTCTCCCCACTTCATCTGTTAAAATGCTGTGAATGGTGTTGCCTTCCCTACCCTCCATGTTCTTCTGGGACTCTGCACATCTTGTTTCCCTCCCTAGAATATTCTTCTCACCCTTCCCATCTAGCTAATTCCTGCTCATTTTTTTTATGTCTCAACTATATGTTTCTTTCTTTGGCAAGTCTTCCCTTTTTCTCCACAAGTCTTCTGGGTGCTTCCCTGAATCCTAGTACGTACCCTAATTCAGCACTGACCACTGTATTGAAATAACCTCTCAGCTCTGCCTGTCTCACTCGTCAATGTTTATCCAGTACTTTGCATGATGTTTGCTCATACACAGCGAATGCTTGTTGAATAAATGTAGTACACTTCTCTTGATGGAGAAAACTGATAGATTCAGTGATGAGTCTTGAAAGGTAAGTAGGAGTTTTACAAGTTAGAATAAGACCAAAGAGGCCCTTCTGGGCTGAGGAAAGGAAATAGGCAGAGTTGTGGAGCTATTAAGAATAAACAGCCAACCGAAGGACCTGCCAGCGGAGCAATGTAGAGCGAGGGCAGGACTGGACTCTGAAGGTTACAGTTGAAAAGACAGTGAAGGGCTAAATTATAAAGGAATGTGAACACCTTGTTAAGAAATTTGAGTTTTATCTGGAAGGCAGTTGGGAGCCCTTCAATGATTTTACTTTTTAGACTTTTTTTAAATTTTATTTTTTTTAATTTACATCCAAATTAGTTAGCATATAGTGCAACAATGATTTCAGGAGTACATTCCTTAATTCCCCTTACCCATTTACCACATCCCCCCACCCACAACCCCTCCAGTAACCCTCTGTTTGTTCTCCAAATTCAAGAGCCTCTTATGTTTTGTCCCCCTCCTGGTTTTTATATTATTTTTCTTTCCCTTCCCTTTATGTTCATCTGTTTTGTCTCTTCAAGTCCTCATATGAGTGAAGTCATATGATATTTGTCTTTCTCTGACTAATTTTGCTTAGCATAATACCCTCCAGTTCCATCCACGTAGTTGCAAATGGCAAGATTTCATTCTTTTTGATTGCCAAGTAATACTCCATTGTGTATATATACCACATCTTCTTTATCCATTCATCCATCGATGGCCATTTGGGCTCTTTCCAAACTTTGGCTATTGTTTGATAGTGCTGCTAGAAACATGGGGGAGCATGTACCCCTTCGAAACAGCACACCTGTATCCCTTGCATAAATACCTAGTAGTGCAGTTGCTGGGTCATAGGGTAGTTCTATTTTTAATTTTTTGAGGAACCTCCATACTGTTTTCCAGAGTGGCTGCACCAGCTTGCATTGCCACCAACAATGTAAAAGAGATCCTCTTTCTCCACATCCTCGCCAACATCTGTTGTTGCCTGAGTTGGTAAGGTTAGCCATTTTGACAGGTGTAAGGTGGTATCTCATTGTAGTTTTGATTTGTATTTCTCTGATGATGAATGATGTTGTGCATTTTTTCATGTGTCAGTTGGCCATCTGGATGTCTTCTTTGGAGAAGTGTTTATTCATGTCTTTTGCCCATTTCTTCACTGGAATAGTTGTTTTTTGGGTGTTGAGTTTGATAAGTTCTTTATAGATTTTGGATACTGACCCTTTATCAAATATGTCATTTGCAAATATCTTTTCACATTCTTTCAGTTGCCTTTTAGTTTTGCTGATTGTTTCCTTCGCTGTGCAGAAGATTTTTATTTTGATGAGGTCCCAGTAGTTCATTTTTGGTTTTGTTTCCCTTGCCTCCAGAGATGTGTTGAGTAAGAAGTTGCTGAGGGCAAGATCAAAGAGGTTTTAGCCTGCTTTCTCCTCGAGGATTTTGATGGCTTCCTGTCTTACATTGAGGTCTTTCATCCATTTTGAGTTTATTTTTGTGTATGGTGTAAGCAAGTGGTCCAGGTTCATTCTTCTGCATGTCGCTGTCCAGTTTTCCCAGCACCACTTGCTGAAGAGACTGTCTTTATTCCATTGGATATTCGTTCCTGCTTTGTGAAAGATGAGTTGGCCATACGTTTGTGGGTCCATTTCTGGGTTCTCTATTCTGTTCCATTGATCTGAGTGTCTGTTCTTG
The DNA here is from genome assembly GCF_024362965.1 of Panthera pardus. Lineage (NCBI taxonomy): Eukaryota > Metazoa > Chordata > Mammalia > Carnivora > Felidae > Panthera > Panthera pardus. The sequence continues at coordinate 33,570,709 of NW_026526765.1, read as the reverse complement.
TGCCAGTACCATACTGTCTTGATGATTATAGCTTTGTAATATAGCTTGAAGTCTGGGATTGTGATGCCTCCTGCTTTGGTTTTCTTTTTCAAGATTGCTTTGGCTATTTGGGGTCTTTTGGTTCCATAAAATTTTAGGATTGTTTGTTCTAGCTCTGTGAAGAATGCTGGTGTTATTTTGATAGGGATTGCATTGAATATGTAGATTGCTTTGGGTAGTGTCGACATTTTAACAATATTTGTTCTTCCTATCCAGGAGCATGGAATCTTCGTCCTTTTTTTTTTTTTTTTTTTTTTGGTCTTCTTCGATTTCTTTCATAAGCTTTCTGTAGTTTTCAGCGTATAGATTTTTCACCTCTTTGGTTAGATTTATTCCTAGGTATTTTATGGTTTTTGGTGCAACTGTAAATGGGATCAAGTCCTTTATTTCTCTTTCTGTTGCTTCATTGTTGGTGAATAGGAATGCAGCCGATTTCTGTGCATTGATTTTATATCCTGCAACTTTGCTGAATTCATGAATCAGTTCTAGCAGTTTTTTGGTGGAATCTTTTGGGTTTTCCATATAGAGTATCATGTCACCTGTGAAGAGTGAAAGTTTGACCTCCTCCTGGCCGATTTGGTTGCCTTTTATTTCTTTGTGTTGTCTGATTGCAGAGGCTAAGACTTCCAATATTAAGTTGAATAACAGTGGCGAGAGTGGACATCCCTGTCTTGTTCCTGACCTTAGGGGGAAAGCTCTCAGTTTTTCCCCATTGAGGATGATATTAACATTGGGTCGTTCATATATGGCTTTTATGATCTCGAGGTATGAACCTTCTATTCCCTACTTTCTTGAGGGTTTTTATTAAGAAAGGATGCTGTATTTTGTCAAATGCTTTCTCTGCATCTATTGAGAGGATCATATGGTTCTTGTCTTTTCTTTTATTGATGTGATGATTCACATTAGTTGTTTTGTGGATATTGAACCAGCCCTGCATCCCAGGTATAAATCCCACTTGGTCATGGTGAATAATTTTTTTAATGTATTGTTGGAGCCGGTTGGCTAATATCTTTGTTGAGGATTTTTGCATCCATGTTCATCAGAGAAATTGGTGTATAGTTCTCCTTTTTAGTGGAGTCTCTGTCTGGTTTTCAGATCAAGGTAATGCTGGCCTCATAGGAAGAGTTTGGAAGTTTTCCTTCCATTTCTGTTTTTTGGAACAGCTTCAAGAGGACAGGTGTTAACTCTTCCTTAAATGTTTAGTAGAATTCCCCTGGAAGGCCATCTTGTTTGGGGAGATTTTTGATTACTAATTCGATTTCTTGACTTGTTATGGGTGTGTTCAAATTTTCTATTTCTTCCTGTTTCAGTTTTGGTAGTGTATACGTTTCTAGGAATTTGTCCATTTCTTTCAGATTGCCCATTTTATTGGCGTATAATTGTTTATAATATTCTCTTATTATTGTTTGTATTTCTGCTGTATTGGTTGTGATCTCTCCTCTTTCATTCTTGATTTTATTTATTTAGATCCTTTTTCTTTTTGATCAAACTGGCTAGTGGTTTATCAATTTTGTTAATTCTTTCAAAGATTCAGTTTCTGGTTTCATTGATCTGTTCTACTGGTTTTTTTTGGTTTCGATAGCATTAATTTCTGCTCTAATCTTTATTATCTCCTGTCTTCTGCTGGTTTTGGGTTTTATTTGCTGTTCTTTTTCCAGCTCCTTAAGGTGTAAGGTTAGGTTGTGTATCTGAGATCTTTTCTTCCTTCTTTAGGAAGACCTGGATTGCCATATACTTTCCTCTTATGACTGCCTTTGCTGCGTCCCAGAGGTTTTGGATTGTGGTGTTATCATTTTCATTGGCTTCCGTATACTTTTTAATTTCCTCTTTAACTTCTTGGTTGGCCCATTCATTCCTTAGTAGGATGTTCTTTACTCTCCAAGTATGTGTTACCTTTCCAAATTTTTTCTTGTTTTTGATTTCAGGTTTCATAGCATTGTGGTCTGAAAATATGCATGGTATGATCTCGATCTTTTTGTACTTGCTGAGGGCTGATTTGTGTCCCAGTATGTGGTCTATTCTGGAGAATGTTCGATGTGCACTGGAGAAGAATGTACATTCTGCTGCTTTAGGATGAAATGTTCCGAATATATCTGTTAAATCCATCTGGTCCAGTGTGTCATTCAAAGCCATTGTTTCCATGTTGATTTTTTGATGAGATCATCTGTCCGTTGCTGTGAGTGGGGAGTTGAAGTCTCCTACTATTATAGTATTACTATCAGTGAGTTTCTTTATGTTTGTGATTAATTGATTTCTATATTTGGGTGCTCTCACATTTGGTGCATAAATGTTTACAATTATTAGTTCTTCTTGGTGGATAGACCCGTTAATTATGATGTAATGCCCTACTTCATCTCTTGATACAGTCTTTATTTTAAAGTCTAGATTGTCTGATATAAGTATGGCTACTCTGGGTTTCTTTTGTTGACCATTAGCATGATAGACAGTTCTCCATCCCTTTACTTTCAATCTGAAGGTGTCTTTAGGTCTAAAGTGGGTCTCTTGTAAACAGCATGTAGATGGATCTTGTTTTCTTATCCATTCTGTTACCCTATGTCTTTTGGTTGGAGCATTTAGTCCATTGACATTTAGAGTGAGTACTGAAAGATATGAATTTATTGCCATTATGTTGCTTGTAGAAGCCCTTCAGTGATTTTAGATGGATTAGATTTGCATGTTAGAAAGAATGCTGTAGCTTTTATGCAGAGTAAGGGGAGAAGAGATGAGACAGAGTTCAGTTAGAAGATTCGTTCAGTGATTTAGGCCAGAAGCATCACGGTTCTAAATCACAGGTCAGAAGGAGAGATTCGAGAGGATGGACTCAACCTAGCTAGATGATGAATTGGACAAGGCTGCTAAGACAGAGGTGCTTCCTAAGTTTTCCTAATGAAGCCCAGACGGTAGGAAGAGACAGAGAGGAGCAGTGGAAGGCAGTAAAAGATTGGGTTCAGCTTTGACACACCCAGTTGGATATTCTTGAACATGTTAACATCCTGAACGTCCAGTCAGAGATTTCTGATAAACAGAGATGTGGATGTGGAGCTCAGAAGGAAAGTCAGTATTGGACCAAACTTGTGGAAGTCATTAACCTAGTAAAGGATAATTGAAGCCTTTAGTGTAGATGACATTGTATAGATAAAAATGGGCAAAGGGAAAGACAGCTGTGGGAACCCCGAGGAAGGGAACGGTGCACATTTACCCCTGTGGCTCTGTACATAGTAGGTGCTCTAATGCATATTTGTTGAATGACTGAATGAGAATGCGGTGCCATTAGGGCAATAAATGTGTTCAGCCTGCCATTGCAGATATGCCCCTAGAATTCCATTTCAACTTCTAAAGATATTCCATTAGTTTGCCTTTTGAAAGAGGCTTTGGAGATTTTTGACCCTGATTTCCTAGTTTTGTACTGCTAGAATGAGGTTATGAAAGATGCTTTCTTCGCCAGCAGCTGGGCTATGATTAACTGCTTTATCTATAATGTGGTTTCCATTTTTATTAAGGTTTTGTTTATACTTTATACTGCTAAATGGAAATCTTCCTAAATATTTCAAAAGTAAATTCCCTTCATTTTAATAATAGATGCTTGGCTTTCCAGTATATGACCTTGAGAGCTAATTAGAGTTTGATAAAGGTGTTAAAAGTTTTCTAAAAGCAGTAAGTAGATTTGCCATAGATTTTCTCTCCCTGATCACTGAAGGCTTATATTCATGACACTACAGTTATCTTTTCCCCAAATCCCTTCCCTTCCTGTTCTTAATAATATAATCTAGAGACTCTTTTTTTTTAATTTGTTTCATTTTGATAAATTTACAGTTGTTCATAATGCAGGGAAAAGAAAATCAGTATGAATAATGCTCCAGACACATTTTCTACAAAGCAAAAGTGTCCATTAAAAAAATTTTTTTAATTGTCATTTTGGAATTAAATAAGCTAATGTAGCATACAGACATTCCTAAATGACCATTTTCTTCCTTCTCAAAACACATATTTTTACTGAAAAAACAGGTTGTTTTTTTTTTTAGGAACATAAAAATGTGCAAACATAAGGAAGTTTTCTGGAATATTTCCTCTAAAATTTAAATCTTTTCCAGTAAAATCAACCAGGTAATCTGTAAATTCATCAAACATAAACATAGAATTCAGGTATCATGTCCTCTTAATGTTTTGCTCAAGGGGGAAAAATCAGTTAATGGGGAGACTAATAACCATTTTAGGGCTTTGATTTGAGTTCACACACAAGTGACAATAAGTTAAGCTATTAAGGAGAAAGAACATGCATGTATATGGTGCCCCTGCTATGCCTCAGGCATGATGCCAGGTGCCCAGATAATGTTCGTTATATTTGTCCTATATAACAATCGTGGGAAGTAGGGTTTTTTGATATCCATGTACACATGCAAAGGCAGGTTCACCAAAGATCACTTAGCTAGTGTGTGGCAGAGCCGAAATTCCAGTCCAGCTCGAAAGCCAGGGTTCTTTCCTCTACAGGTTGCTGTGTCTTCATATTAGCCTCCTATCCACTAGAGTGTTTAAAATGGAAATTTTGGGTTTGATTTCCAAACTAGCTGAAAATAAAGATCAGCTTGTGAATAATAGTTGAATGTAAGGTAAACCTGGAAGAGGGGAAGGATATGAGGAACATAATTTTTAAGTCAGAGAGAGAGGAAACTAGTAGTGAAAGCCAAGAGAGGGAACAGTGCCTTTTGCTTGTAGATCCAGCAAGTGAAAGAGGGAAGCAGTTTTGGGCTGTTATAGTTAGAGCTGCCCATCCATGGACCATCTAATCTGCCTTGAGACAAGTGAGCCTCCTAGCATCAGAAGCCTCTCAGCAGAGCCGACCATCTCAGAAGAATGGAAGAATTCCTGAGCGGGAGGTTATATTAAATGACTTTGTCAGTCCCTTCCACTCAGGTTGTCATATTGCTAAGTGTAACAAATGCCAGGTATCCTAAGTCAGGTACAACAAGTTGAGTCTTCGTGCTGAGGTCATACTGTACCAATGGGCATTACCATCACCTGGCATTACCAACCACAATGTTGTAAAGGACCATTAAGGTGAGGTTAGCCTTCTCATGCTTGTCCTAAACACGAGCATCTTCATTTGATTTTCATACCAAGGGGGAGATTCTCATGCTGTCCTCTTGGACCTGTGTGTCTTTGCAGGACTTAAAAGGGAAAGTTGTAATATTTACCTTGGGGGGGGGGGGCGGTTCTTTCAGGATCAGGACAGCTATCCCTTTGTAATTACTCATAACCATTTCGAAGTGCTTTCTTTTATTTCCTGTAACTCTTTACCTAGCAGCATTGATCAGCTCTCCCCCACCATCCTTGTACATTCACCTTCCAAATATCTTCTCCCTCCCTCCCTTTCTTCATTCCTTTTTTCCTTCAAATCATCATTATTCTTCTAACTGAAATTTTGACCAGAAGTGTTAGACCTAACTAAAGGAAAGTAGTTAAACAAAACAAAACAAAACAAACAAAAACCCAAAACTGGTTACAGGAGTAGCATGTGCCATCAGCAGTCAACATTCATTTATCTTCTGACATCAACAGTGCTCCACAACCAATTGCCGATTAGAGAGCTGGCATTTATTCTCACCAAAATATAACAATTAGAGTTGACATTTTCTCATTGCTGATTTTCAGAGTCTTTTGTCCTCGGTCTTGTCTCTCCTTTAAGAACTTGAGAGGTTGTTTCTGTTTTGTGTTGTAAAATTATTACTGTGATGGAAATTGTCATTGTCGTTTTCTTGATTCCGACAGGCTGTGTTTGACGTGGACAACAAGAAAGGACTGACTCTGATTGAACTCTGGGAAGGCCTGACGGTGGATGACATCAAAAAGAGCACTGGGTGTGATTTTGCAGTAAGTGTTTCTGTGAATAAATCCAGCCACTTGTCCTATATCATGAGCTTGATTAATGGGTGTTTACAGGACATGAACCATTAATTTGTGATCATTTTTGGAGTTGACCTTTACAGAGAACAGGAGTGAAGGGAAGGGTGCCTCCAGATGAGAGCAGGTGGGAGCAGGAACGGGCTCTGACTCACGGCCACCCTTTGGCTCAGGAGTCAGAAGCAGGAGGGGGAGGAACCACCAGGGGCTGCTGGAAACAGAAGGTGGAGCTTGAACACAAAGCTACTTTCTGTAAAGTCCCTTGCAAATCTTCTGTTCTTGGGTTACCTATCAGAGCTGTGGCTAGACTCCGTTAACTCCAAGATGTGAGCCACACATGGAGAAATGATGCTCCCTTATTTTTTAATCCACCTATGACTTAGGGCTTTCTCTTTTATTAACTTCGATGCTTGATTATTCCATCCATTGAACATGTTGGAACGTTGAGCTCTGACACTGAGTTACAGTCACAAAATAGGTATATCCTGCATTTAAAGAAAAACGTAGTGCATAAAAACTCAGACTTACAAAGCACATAATACACCAGAGGAGTATAATTAAAGAAATCCCCAAATCACTTTTCAAAACAAAAATAATAATATTATAGTATAGTCACCCTTTAATGTAAGTGCTTGTTTATAAATCACTGATCACCCATCTAATGGGGGTCGAGAGGATGGTTCAGTCTGTTTGAAGTTAATCAAAATAAAGGAGAAATGTCTCTGAAAAGCTGAAGGAAAAGAATTTCCTTTTCACATACATTTTAAGAAGGGATTTACTAGTTAAAATGAAATAGTTATAATGGGGAAGAAATGTTGCAGCTACCCATCCTGGAGAAAGTAATTTAACAAAACCTATTTGATAAATCAGGCATATATTTCATACACTTCTTCCTTAGGTACTACATGCTTGGCTGGTACCTGTTAATGCATAACAAATTTCTATAAAAACAATTTTGCTGCATAATTCATTATCCACATATAACTGTTTATGGTACTGTCTGAGGGTCTTTGTCTACCTCTTCTTCATCAGGTAATATTTTCGAATCCACATGATTTTCATTTCTTTGCCACGAAAGAGGATATACAAAGAAAGGACCCTTGTTGTTATCTGCTTTTTTTTTTTTTCCATTTATATAGTTAAGTCAGGATGAAAAGTTAAGTCAGGTGTTTTAGTGTTTTTGCTTTTTGCTTTTGCTTTTTGCTTTTTGCTTTTTGTTTTTAAGTGCTAGTTTCCCTATGTTGATGCACTGAAAAATATCTCTGTGGTTTCTTATTTAATACCATATCACCCTCTTTCTCTTTTGACATTGACATGTAATCTTATTTCCTCCAAATTAGGCTATTGAGATAAGATGTGAATTTGCATATTAGTGTTGTTGTGAAAATGAAAAGGTGTAGTATCAGCTGAACCATCTCAACAAAAGAGCTAGCTTTTGAGGATCTGATGATCAGTGGCATCTCTTTAGATCCTGATGGGTGAAATCACATGTAGCAGATTGTTTTTCTGTAATGCTAGGGACTAGAATGCTCTAATTAATATGTTCTGTGTAATAGCTGGGTTATCAATAAAATACATACAATAATAAAATTATATTGAGGGTAATATTTATTTGATAATTCAAATTAAATTAATAATTAAATAATTCAAATTCAAATTTGATAATTCAAATAAAGTGTTTCACATCATAATTTAGAAGATATTCCATGTGGTTATTAATGGATAGGTACCATTTTACTCTCTATATAACTTTATACAAGTTAGTCAAAATTCCTTTTTGAGAAAAGGCCCACTCAGTCTTCAATGTATACCTGGAAATAAACATTTTAGAAGGGAATAGTTAGACAACCAGGTTGTTGCATAATAAAGAAAAAAGGGTGAAAACCTAGGTCTGAGTAATTTTGAAAATGTGTTGGCTAACATTTTCTCCTATTAAAGCTGTGACAAGCTAATGAAAATGTCAGATTCCTGTATTTCACTCAGTGTGTTCCTGCCAGTTACTTGATGGGCCAAAGTAGAAAGAAAAGGGAAAAGTGATATGCCATCACTTAAATTGCATTATCTCCAAAGTCTCTTTTTCCACTGAGTAGTTAATTCAAATGGTTATTCATTTCTCTCTTTTCTAATGCATGCTTGTGTTACATAAAATATTTTTTTCTTTACCATATATGTCTGTGGACCTTTTTTGAAACAACATTATTTCCTTCTGTTTTTATTTTTTAATTAGATTTAAAAAAAAATTGAATCCATATTTGAAAATCACATGGTAAAATAAACTTCCAGAGGTAAAATAAACTTCCAGTCAACCATGATTATTTATTGAACACCCATTTGTGTCCCACATTGAGCTATGAAATGTGAATAAAATAGAACAAATTGGTGTAGTTCCTACTCCCAAGGGTCTTGGTCTTATTCTACAGGCAGGAATACATCTAAACCACCATTGGCAAAAATTAAGTAAGAATACAGCTTATTTATATGTTTGCAGTGAAATTTGGAAGAAGCCAGGTGTACATATTCTTTGCTAAGTTGAATAAATTTATACTCCGTATCTATTATGAACTGGCATTATGCCAGAATTAAATTGTATACCATTGGAATTTCAATGGACTGGGAAAACAAATTGTTGGCTTATATTCTACACCTAAATCATATAGTCTTGTGTTACCTGTAGATCACCTTGGCAGGATGATCTGCTTCAGCCTGCACGGGCTTAAAATGTCGATGAGACTGAGCATGCGAACAGGATGAAAAATGGTGATTTAGTAGGTGTTTTTCATTACAAAAATAGGTGGGCCAAGTCAGTCTACATAAAGCTTCATCTCTTTCTTTTTTCATATAAGTCAGAGTCCACATTGAGGATATAAATGACATTAAGAGCTCAAAGTAGGGTCAGTATGCCAAGGAAAGTGATCAGATGTTTAGGTTATAAAATTAAGGTGTCCAGTTTCCTTTTAAAGGAAATGCTATAAAGCATCTATTGGAAATGATCTGTTTCCCGAAAAATAGAGCTTCATTTCATTAAATTATTTCTACAGATGCTCTGTTGTTTAAAAAAAGAAAATGGGTTGTTTGTGAGACACACTTTCTAAATACTCAGAGCCCATATGTCTTTTGTTCTTTTTAGTAGAGTTGAAGATCTATGCACATGTGGGCTGTGATTTTTGACTATTTATTATATGTCTATTATTTTGTCTATTATTATATATCTGCTCTTGGAACTGGCAGGTCTGAATGAGCTGTCATTTATTTTAAGCTGTATACCAAGCCATACCGATCCTTTTTACTCTGATCGTGTCATTCTTTTAGTAGAAAAACGGAAAAGGGGGCATTAGCTCTTGACATTGTGAAGAGCTAATACAGAAACAATTTATAAATGAACTAAAAATATTTAACCTCATCAAAGCCAAATAATTGTCTACTCCTATTGTTAATACTGTTTTAACCTCTATTAAAACCTTTCTTCTAATTCTTTAAAGCTTATTTAATCCATTTATTCATTCATTTTTTCATTAATTTAACAAAATATTAACTGTTTATTCTGGAAGGCTAGGCCCACTTCAATCGCTTCATTCTTGAAGAGCTCAAAAATCATCTAGATTTTAATATGCCCCCACTGTGCTTTCCATGGGGACTGTTACTTAATAGGACTCCATGGATATTTGCCAGACTGAATGAAGACATCTGTACCTGACATTGCCTTGAAAGATCAGTCAAAATTAAGCCAAATTACTTACATTTAACTTTATTCTTCCACCAGCTCTACCATTAAATGTAGGCCTGTCCTCATTTTTCTCTGCTTCAAGTCTTCTAGGAATGCATGTATTGTTCTGTATATTGAACATAAACCTAGTCAACATTTAATATTTTTAATGCTATTACCTCCTTTTTAAAAATAACTTGGAATCTTTTTACTGCCTTCATATCATTTCCATTCTGATTATGATATTTCTGATAAAATTCATCATCGATCATGTATCTCTTCATTAATATGGGCCCAGTTAATCCAAAGACTACATTGTGTCAACGAAATTGGGAATTGACTAGACTTATTTTGAGCATTTTGAGACTTGTGCCTTACTCTGTGTCTCTGTTTTGGGTACTCTCAGAGGCATCAATCTCAGAGCTCAGTGATCCATTCCGAGAGCTTGGTTTTCTGGACCCTTTATCGTCTCTGTCTGTTCCTCCACCCTCTTGCTGTTGCCAGTCTTACTGATGCTTAATTTAGGAACTGTAACGTGCAAGAAGGTTGAGAACTATATACCCACAACATAAACAGGAAAGAGTTTTCTGTCTCGTTGGTTTAGAATGGAAAATAATGAGGAAACTCTAGGTGATGTCTGTGGCAAGGCTGTTTGTTGCCAACATTATTCAGGTTTGGAAATTCAGAAAAGAGATGTTGATGCCATGAGGTTTTGTACAATTTGGTCATTTTTTCTTCTCTTTCTTTTACCAGGTTTCACCAAAACTCATACCAATGCAGCAGATCACAACTTGCAATGTGGAATAGACATTTCTCCCAGGTTGTGTGTTTCTCATTTTAACCACATAGGATTTCATTGAAAGGACATCAGTAATCATAATTGTATATCTAAGAAGCAGTTTTGACTAGTTTTCTTCCAGCATTTTACACTGTAGCAGCCATGTAGTCTTTATTCTCTCTAGTGTGCTATAAAGTTTTAATGAAAGACAGATATATATATATAATATAAATGATTATCTTACTTGTTTTATGATTGCTTTGAAGGCTTATCTTTACAACTGGTGCTCACATTGGATTTATCTTTACCTTTTGTGATATGTACACAAAATTGTACCAAGATGGGCCCTTAGGAAGACTTTCACTGATGTGCTGTCCCTCCCAACTAAATCTTGACGTATAGAAAAAAAGAATGAGGGAGATAAAGAACTCCACCCAGAGTATACCCAAGGCAGCATTGCACTAGTGCTGAATGATAACATCTGTGTGAATTTTGAGTAGGAGAAATGCTGTCTTAATGATTATGTTTTTCTTTTGGCCTCCTCTGACTTTTCTTTTAGAGCCTCTGATTTTGTGATTGCATCTTGTTTCCCTAAAGCATCCCTTCTCCTCCCACACTTTCTACAACTAAATCGATGTTCAGTAAGGCAAACAGGAACATCTCTGTGTGGGAGAAGTAACTGGTTCATGGGGAGAGACCAGAGTGTGTAGGGTCTGCTGGTGCTGACATCTCACCAACAAGTTGCCTTTATAAACCAAGCAACCATTTGTGCTTTGCCAAAGATGAAGGTTTATTATGAGAAGAGGGCTATAAACCTAACTGATCTAGTCTGTTTTCTCATTTTAAAATAATGTAGTATTTCTGTGTATCCAGAGGGGTCCTTAAGAGGCTTTCTCTATGTGATTGAGGTACAGTGGGCTACTCCTTCAAGACTTCCTTTTAAGCCACAAGGGGCTATGGGATAATTTATCATGAATCCTGTCACAGTGACAACAGAGTTTAAAATATTTTTTTCTTTCTTTTCAGGATCTCTTATTTTTGTTCAGAAAAATTTATTTTTTTAAAAAAAGTTTTTAATGTTTATTTCTGAGAGAGAGAGAGCACAAGCAGAGGAGGGGCAGAGAGAGGGAGACACAGAATCCAAAGCAGCTCCAGGCTCTGAGCTCTCATCACTGAGCCTGACGTGAAGCTCGAGCTCACGAACCGTGAGATCATGACCTGAGCCAAATTCGGATGCTCAGTTGACTGAGCCACCCAGGCACCCCTATTCAGAAAAGTTTCTAAATATTGAATGCCTTTTTCTACAGAGCACTATTCTTTCTTCTGCCCAGGCTACTTCCTTGAACAAACTACTTTTAATTCAGCTTTATCCAAATAAAGGAAATACTGATAAGTAAATCTAGGCTTTGAAGAGCAGGGAACTTTTAGTGTTAGAAAATAAACATGGTAGGGGTGCCTGGGTGGCTCAGTCAGTTAAGCATCTGACTCTAGATTTCAGCTCAGGTCTTGATCTCGCAGTTCATCAGATCAAGCCCCACATGGGGCTCTGTGCTGACAGCATGGAACCTGCTTAGGAATCTCTCTCGTCTCTCTCTGCCCCTCTCCTGATCACATATGTGTGTCTGTGCGCATGCATGCTCGCTCGCTCGCTCTCTCTCTCTCTCCCTCCCTCTCTCTCTCCCTCTCAAATAAACGTAAGAAAAGAAAAGAAACATGGTAGAGTGGGTTTTGTAAGGAACTTTTCCTCAGAAGTATCCTCCCTACCAAATAGTCACCCTGTGGGCATCCCAGGCATCCTAGGTATCAAATGGGAGAAATAGACCGGGTACCCTGAAGACAGGTCAGACAGCTGTTCTCCAGGCAGATGTAGGCATAGTACAGTGCAATATATCATTCCTCTGGCACCAGATATGTATATAGGAATTGATGTGTATTTTTAGGTGATAGTTAGCATCGAAGCTCCCTTTCTGTTTAGGTACAACTACAATTGTGTCATGTATGGTAGTAGAGGAGAGAGGCTTTTTTTTGTATCACACTCTCTATCTAAAAGAGTCTTGCTGGCTGCGGGATTGAAAGCATACTGTCCCAATACTGGTAAAAAGGCCTCTTTTTGGAATTTGTGAGGTCCAGAGAATAATACATATCTTAGAATTATAATTTGGTAAAATGTATGTTATTGACAGTTGCTATATTTGCAGACTTAGTTGCTTATTATTCTATTTCATTACTTTAAGATAATGTGATTCTAAGAGTGTCCCCAACTTTGAATGGTAAAACCTAAGTAGATGACTTTATATTCTTGATTAAAGGGTGCCATGGATAAAAACACAATAAGAAATACAGTAAATATCCTGAATTGATATAGATCAGTGTGATTGTCTTCTTTCTTGTTTGGGAATGGTGTGACCAATCATGGGAATAATACACTAGAGATTGGTGGAAAGACCAACAATAAATAGTTTATATACTTTATGGCTTCTAATCAAGTTGTTGCTTTTCTTTCTATCTTACCAAAGAGCAAATACTGTTTTTTATGAAAGAACAAATGAAATTTTTACCTAAATGAATTCTGATTTTACTCCTTGTCAGAACCAGTCATTTATCTATAAATATTGATTACCAGGCTTCATGTATTAATATGTATTTTTTTGCTTTTATCTTACATTCTTTTAGGACATATATTAACGAATGAATGAATTAATTAATTAATTAATTAGGTTCCCAGTGGCATGTTGAGTTTGCTTGCATTTTGAAGTGGCTCTAGTATAGTCTGCCCAGCATCTGTGTTGTTCCTCTGGTGACAGACTCATGCCCTGGCCAAGGGGTTGGGTGTGTGCCCAGAAAATGCCTGTTTTGATAGCTCTTCTTTGTCCATAGTGTTCATACGCTGCGGCGGGGGGGTGGGGGGGGGTTGGGGGGGGGTGGGCGGGGGTGTGCTATGAGCCAGGATATACCAGTAAGGTCATTTCTCCCATGTGCAAAAACTGGAGATAAAAGAGAAGCTAATTTTCCTATTCCTTTCTGGTCACTAAGCCATAAGAATGTGAGTCTGGCACCAACACCCCATTTTCCCCCTTCACTCACACACACATACATACTTACACACATGCACACCCTAGCAGCTGAGTTCCAGTTGGACAAAACAAGCTGAAACACAAGCACACTGAGTTGTAAGTAAGGAGCTTCCTAGTGGTATTTGCGTTCTTGGTTCTCGATGTGCCTAAGGCTACCTTCCCTCCAGCCGTGCTTGTACACGAGCCCACAAGTCTCCCATTTCCCTTCGGCTGGGTCTTTGTGGGTCTTTTCATCTGCAACCAAAGTGTGAACTCAAACAGCTTTTGTAATTCATGAATCTTGGGAGGGATCTGGTCTCCTACAGAAGTTATGCAGAACATGAGTAAAACTGCTGCAGCTGGTCCCAGAGAACACATATAAGAGCATTTATAGGTATTACCAGTGGGTAGGAAGGTTGTGGGTAGAGGTTCTTTTTCTGACAATGTCAGTATATTCAACATAGCTTTGAAAATTATTCCAATGGAAATAGAAGCAGAGATTTATTCAGTGGATGGGTTTCTTAGTACTAATCTTTTCCAACCAGAGCATGATCTTCAGTTTCTTAAACTTACTTTCGGATTTTCCCATCTTTAAAAGAAGCAGAATGTACTGCTTTTCAGCATGGTTCTATAAGGCATAGTTAATATATCTGTAAAATGAACACATAACAGTGTATAAATCGATACATTGAAAAATGTTGCCAAAATACTGACAGATCATTTTTAAATGCCATGTCATAATATTACCTTGGGACAGAATTGTTCCCATCCTTTTATTTTTTAATATCTACACTGCTTTCCCACCTAAGACTGTACTAAATATCAAAGTAGGTTTAAGCATACATATCACTAAGTGTCACGTGATCTGAATGCATGTCTGTATGGCATACACTTGAATTCTCTTACTTCCATTATGTTAGACACGTCTGTGTAAAATCATCCAAAGACACCCTTTATGGACCCTGTAGCAAGTCCCATGAGAGTGATACCTATACCAATCCAGGTAACTGATTGATGAGACAGCTCCTTCCCTCAAAACCATAGTCAAACAAAAAATATATTTGGTTTTAGAGGTTAAATGTGCTTGATTATCATGGTCATTATTACCTTTAATGAGGTGCCACTCCAGATGGCCACTTGGAAATTACCTCAGGCAATTATCCTGGCCCTTCTGTAGCATAACCCACCATGGGTCCCTAGGAAACCCTCCCATTTCCCCTGACAAACTGCAGGGCCCAACACAGTCATTTTCTTTCTTTGGCTCATTCCTAGGCATTCTATCTCTTACCCTTTAAAATTTTCAAGAAGAAATCAGACACCAGTCTGATACAGATATAGATACAGTTATAGATACAGAGATATGGATTCACACACACACACACACACACACACACACACACACATACACACACACTGTGATGTTCCACTTGAAGCCCTTCTCTCTTGATCTGGGGACAGGAGGTAGCATCTCCCACCTAGCCTTCTTGGAGTTAGAGTGCCCCAATGGCTCCTTCCAGATTTTCTCCATAAATATTCCTCTAATCTCCAGTTTCCAACCCTTGTAGGTGCTCAATGTGGGTAAGGGTTTAAGAGTTGTCTAACTGGTTCTAAGCCAGATACTGCTTCATAATGTGTGTATAATGGCCTCACTGGAACGTAGTATGTATCGTGTATGTGTTTAACGCCTTATATATTTGTATAACAACTTGTGCATGGTAGGCTTCCAAATATGATATTAAACCAATTTACTGGTTGAAAACCTGAGGTGGTAGTCCTGCAGGCTTGAGGATTTCCCTCAGCTAAATAATTAAGCAAGTCTTCTAAGAAAGAGTTAGAGAAAGAAAGGGAAAGGTACAAGAGGTAGAATCTAAAAACTGCAACAAAGGAATACAGAGACCTGTGATAATCATCTACATTTGTTTAGCATTTCATAATTTACAAAACACCTAGAATATGCTAGCTGGCTTCTTTTATTCTCCCAGTAATCTTCCAGGGAGACATTATTACCTCCATTAAAATTAACTTCATTAGTCAGAGAGAAGTAATGTCCATCAATTCTTTAATCAAATTAGCCTTTCAAAGCTAATGTTGGGTTTTGCCAAGGTAGTTAATGAGATGTGAATTAAATCCTCTGAATAGAACTAGATTTGTTGCTCTCTGGTAAGCTATAAAACAGAGTACAAAACCTTTAAACCTAATGGGACAGATCTTGAAGCTTTGTTCCCCTGTCCACACAGCTCTTGTGTACAACCCAGTTTGAGAGGAAATGGGTAGTTGCCAAAATAAAAAGGATAATGGCACCCACCAGGCAAAATGTCCCTGTGGAAGACTTGAAATTACTGAGTTTGCTCATCTGAAAGGCTTTGTGTAGGCAACTGCAGGTAAGAATGCTCAACTGACATCAACAGGAGGGGCTGATGGGCATTGCTTCATTTCTGTGACTAAACTCCTTTTTGAAATTTGGTTTCCTTTATATTAACCTAACACATGTTCAAAGTCAGAGTTGTGGCTCAGACCCATTCAGTTGAACTCCAGGAATAAGGTTGACATTGGCAACCTGAAAATAAATATTATTGGTGACACGGAGAGAGCATCACTCAGTGAGATCTAGTGCCATTCACTGGGGAAGAAAGGGTCCATGAGAAGAAAATTGGTCACAGTACTGGAGCCTGTGGAGTTTTGGGGGGTATAGGGATGGGAAAGCATTAGGGCCATCAAGACACATACAGTATGAGAACATTTGTTACTATCTTGTTTCTTAGAATATAAGATACCATCAATTTTTTTTTATCAGAGTAGGAATATTTACCATGAGATCTACCCTCTTAACAAATTATTAACTATAGGTGCAGTGTAATACAGCAGATCTCTAAACTTACTAATCTTACGTAATTGACACTTAATACCTGTTAAACAGCAACTCATGTCCCCCTAGCCCCAGTCCCTGACAGCCACCATTCTACTCTGTTGCTGTGAGTTTGACTGTTTTAGATACTTGATCTAAATGTAATCATGCAATATTTGTTCTGTGACTAGCTTATTTCACTTAGCATAATGTCCTCTAGATTTATCTATTTTGTTGCATATGGCAGGATTTCCTTCTTTTTATGGCTGAATAGTATTTCATTGTATGTGTATAACATATTCGCTTTATCAATTATATGTCAGTGGACATTTAGGTGCTGGATCATAGGTTATTTTTAATTTTTTTGAGGAGCCTCCAAACTGCTTTTCATAGCAGCTGCAACATTTTACATTACATTCCCACCAACAATATACAAGGGTTCTAATATATTCACATCCTCATCAACACTTGTTCTTTTTTTCAATAGTAGTTATCTTATTAAGCTATTATTGAGGTGATGCTTTATTATGATTTTGATTTGCATTTCCTTGAGTAGTGATGATGAGCATCTTTTCATATACCTGTTGGCAATTTGTATCTTTTCTTTGGAAAAATGTCTATTTCAGTCCTTTGCCTATTTTTTAATTGAGTTATTTGAATTTTTACTATCGAGTTGTGGAGTTCCTTATAATATGCAGCCCCACTAGTCAATTTTTGCTTTTGTTACTTGTGCTCTTGGTGTCCTATCTAAAAAGTCATTGCCATAACCATTGTTCAGAAGATCTTCCCCTATGTTTTCTTCTAGGAGTTTTATAGATTCATAAAACTAGTTTTATAGATTTATGGGTTTAAATCTTGAATGGAGCTGATCTTTGTGTATGGTGTGAGATACGGGTCCAATTTTGTTCTTTTGCATATGGATATCGAGTTTTCCTAACACCATTTGTTGAGTGAGACTGTCCTTTCTCCATTGTATATTCCTGGCACCCCTGTTGAACATCAGTTGACTATATTTGCATGGATTTATTTCTGGGCTATTATATTCTGTTGGTCTAAATATCCGAAGGCAACATCTATTCTATTTCATTTTATTTTTTTAAATGTTTATTTTTGAGAGAGAGAGTGCACACAGAGGAGGGGCAGAGAGAGAGAATCCCAAGCAGGCTCCACACTGTCCGTGCAGAGCTCAATGTGAGGCTCGAACTCATGAACCTTGAGATCATGACCTGAGCTGAGATCAAGAGTCAGACACCTAACTGAGCCACCCAGACGCTCCACAGAGAGCACGAACACCATCAATTTTAAAATGTACTATGATTGCTTTTTATCGTTTATAAAATGTTATTGTATACATATTAAGAATTTTTAGACTTCAGTCTCAGGTAAGTTTGCCTAGTATTTCCTTTTTGTATTTAGAAAACAGAAGGGCTGTTAATGGAGGCTTTATTCAGCTGATAGACATCATGAGCAGTTAATGGCCCAAGGAAATCCATCTGCCTTGAAGTTTGTGTATTTACAGTCTAGGTGCTTCTTACTGATAAGGGTTTGGATTGTCCAGGGGACAGGTTGGGGTGTTGAGTCAGGTCAGAAAAAGGATGAGAGGGAGCTGAGGTGCCTGCCTCAGCTTCTTCCAGAGCAGTTGGGCTACCAAAAGCTGAAAGAGCCAAGGCGATGGTAGGATACTGTCATTTGTGAAATGCATTCCAATTTCAAAGATGTTAAAGTGTGGGAAATCCTTCATTTTAGAAGCAGTGAATCGGAAGGGGTTCTCTAAGGCCTTTCTCAGTGAGCATAATGTCTGCTTTATGGATAGGAAAGAGTTGGTGATTATATTAGTGCATGTGTAAATGGTGTTTAAAACAGTTCTTTGAAGCAGTCTAAGTGCTTATTATGTAATCTTTCAGTCATGATTTGCCTTCCAGGTAACTCTCTCTGTCTTTCTATCCTCCTCCCCCCCCCCCAACTCTTATCCTTTCCATAAACATAATTTCTGTCTTAAGTAAACATAAGTTTACTCTAAATGTGAAATGTTTTTATTATTGTAATTAAAGGCATTTAATTTATAACAGTTACCCAGATACACACATGTAGAAGACCAAAGTATTTGAGGAGTCACTTAAGTCCATAGTATCAAACTCTATATGAGATTGCCAAAGAGAGAACAATGGCATTTAAGATGAAATTGCTATAGAATAAATGTTTCTGTCCCCCCTCCCCAGCCAAAATTCATATGTTGAAACCTCAAACCCCATTATAGGGCCTTTGAAAAGTAATTAGGTTTAGAGGAAGTTAAGCAGGTGGATCCTTCATGGTGGGATGAGTGCCTTTTTAAGAAAGGGGAAACACAAGAACCCATTTTCTCTCTGCCATATGAGGATGCAAGAAGCCAGCCATCTTCAAATGATGAGAAGGGCCCTCACCAGACACAGAATCTGCCAGCAACTTGATCTTGGACTTTCCAGCCTCCAGTACTGTGAAAAATTAATGTTTCATGTTTAAGCCACCCAGTCTGTGGTATTTGTTATAGCAGCCTGAACTAAGACACATGTGATCAACATGGAAAGTGCTCAGGAAGACAATTTAAAAAGACTCAAACTATGGGGAAAAAATAAAGTACATGGAATATTTAACTTGAGCTACAGAAGCTCAAGGAGTTATTTAATAACTTAAATACTGTGTATAACTGGTGAAGGATGCCCTAGGTCAAGGAAAGGAGAAGAAAAGGAGGGGTGAGGAATTTAATTTAGACATTAACCACATTTCCTGACAGTGAGATTTTAAAGAACAGGAATTAAATTACTTACCATATTATTTGCCCATTCATTTATTTATTGGTGGGAGTTGGAGGGAGAGAACAGGAAATATTGTGTAGTCTGATTTAAAGGCAGTCTTAAATCTAGTTTCCTGAAATCTTGATATTCAAGGAAATTTCTGTGGGTTTTATAGTCTGGATTCTCTTTGTAGACTTACCAACTCTCTCATTATCCCAAGAAATGTATTGGCTATGCTCAGCAAACTAGTTGCTCAATAAATTTTTAGTGATGGAGTACACAGAGTGGATGAATTATTGGAAAATAATTTTTCCAATGACACAGGATCATACATTTCTAACTCCAAATAATAGCAAATAAATATACAACTGGTTTGGGGATATGACAATAATAATTTGGGGGTCTTAAATTTCTTATGCTCTCCCTCCTTTTAATTTTTTTTTTCTGTTCTTCTTTCAATAGGTGGTTTTGAGCACTTTATCAGGTAGGGTCCAATCAGTAGACACTTTACATGGTAAATTGAACAGAGAAATTCTAACGTAAAGAATTATTAACTGTAACAGGGAATTTGAGAATTGAGGAATTAGCTAGTTAAAGGAAAAGAGAAGTCTCTACAACATGGGAATAGTGGATTTAAGGAACAGCCATAACCCTGGGTTTGAGATGGAACCTCTGAGGAAGAGGCTTACAGGACTGAGATCCAGACCTTGTGGGAAAGTGCATAGCTATGGCTCACAGATGGCAGAGAAGTCGCTCTGGTGCCATGCCAGCGGAACTTGCTAGAAATCTGCCTTTGAGGAGCCAGAGGAAGCTGTCCTTAAGGGGAATGCCACACTTCAGAAGTTGCCACAAAGCCACCTGAAGAGATGACAGGGATGTTGTTCACAGGGAAGTGTCCTGTGTCACTCCCTGAAGTAGTGCTGGGGGAAGCTGCAGGCACTGGCCCCACGGGCCACCCCACACTGCAGGAGTCAGGAACTAGGTAAGCCAGTTGTATCACAGTTTTTGGATTCTGGAGGAGCTTTGTTTACTGCAGGGGCCTGGACAGTGGGAAAAGAGTGAGCTGCAGGGCGCTGACAAGAGAAGTACATCATACCAGGAGGAAAAACCTCTTCCTCTTCAAGTGTCTCTTACAAACTTTTTATTGACAAAGCTTAACGTCATCCTAGTTGGCAAAGGAATACTATTTGCAGGGCCCGCTCCCATTATCTTGGAGAAGACAATGATGGGTGAATTTGGAGCTGAAAGGCAATAAATTCATAACTGACATAAGTACCTGCTGAGAGCCAGCAGTGCAGTAGGCTCTAGGGATAGAGCAATGAATGTAGAGAAATAGCTCTTAATCAAATAATCACACTTAAGAGTAAATTTATAATTGTGCTGAGTTTCCCTTTTCTGTGGAGGAAAAGTATGTGTACCATGGGAGACTGTTCAGAGGGATCTTGAAATTAGATTTCATACTTGCCTGCCTCTGTTCAGCATATCCTAAAATATACCACAGATTTTTCAATAAAATGTGTAAACGTGTCTGGAAAAAAGAAGCTAAAGTGACTCTTAACAATCAAAACCAAAACAAACTCCACAAAAAACAGAGAGCTAAAGTAACTCATAAATTGGTATGATCTGTACAAAATCAGAAGGAATTCTGCCACAAATAATGCAGTACTCTTGGTAAGGAGCAGGTGGAACACAAAAATCAGTCATTGCTTATGCTTGGTTTAAGAAAATCTGAGTTTAAAATTTCAGTGTGATAATATTTATTGAAAAGTTATGAACTGGGGCGCCTGGGTGGCTCAGTTGGTTAAGCATCCGACTTTAGCTCAGGTCATGATCTCACAGTTTGTGAGTTCGAGCCCCTCATCGGGCTCTGTGCTTTGGATTTTATCTCCTTCTCTCTCTGCCCCTCCCCACATATGCTCTATTTCTCTGTCTCTCAAAAATAAATAAATGTAAAAAAAAAAAATTTTTTTTTTAAAGAAAAAAAAAGTTATGAACCCAAACAATTCTGGACCAGAGTAAAGGGCATACCACTCAATAGCCACTGTAGTCATTTGATTATAGATGTTTTATTGTGGAAGGATATGACATGGATGTAATCTGTTCTGGAAAGGGGTCAATTGAAATACTGTGGTGACTCAGGAAATGCAGCAACGAGAATCTTGCTGACCAGACTGAACCAGCTGTGTTCTCCAGAAAAGAAGCAATTGTGAAATGACCTCATTGTCATCTATAGTATCACAGAGAAGCAGAAATGTTCCAAGAACAGCTGAGCTTGTGGTAGAAGTGGACATCTTTACAAAAGTTAACTCAGGCATAAACTTAAAAGTCATTTTTTATGGGAGGAAAAAAAATGAGGGTTTAAAGTCAGAGCCCTATACATAGAGTAGATGCATATGTTTATCTCCTATGATTTTCCATTTAATAAGGAAACATCTTTTTCATTTTATCAAGACCATAGTAAAAAGGTTAATCTACCTATAGATATAGAACAGGGTTGTATAGTCTAGAAAAAGAGTAACTATATTAAAAATAACTCAATGAGACTTTCCAAGAAATATACCTGCCTGATTGATCATGTTCTGAAAGCACAGGTTTTTTTTTTTCATCAGTGCAAGAAGAAAGCATGTGAACCTTTGCCCTATATTCTACTTATGTTCTCTAGCTTAAACAATCTTATGACTTGACCTCATGAGGAAAAGTATTAATTCATGGGTGGAGTTATATGGCAAGGATTTGGTTTAAAATACTCTGGTAAACAGAACCTTAGTGGCTCAGCCAGTTGAATGTCCAACCCTTTTTTTTTTTTTTTTTTTTTTTTGGTTTTACTTTTATTTATTTATTTTTAAATATTTATTTGGAGAGAGAGAGAGAGTGCTTGCAAGCAGGGGTAGGGGCAGTGAGAGAGGGAGAGAGAGAATCCCAAGCAGGCTCTGAGCTATGAGCACAACGTGGGGCTCCACGCCGGCCTCAGTCCCATGGCCATGAGATCATAACCCAATCTGAAATCAAGAGTCAGACACACCTGACTGAGCCACCCAGGCACCCTGCGTCTGAGTTTTATTTTGACTTAAGTCATGATCCTGGGGTCATGGGGTCAAGCTCCACACTGAGCACGGACCCTGCTTGAGAGTCTCTCTCTCCCTCTGCTCCTCCCCCACTCAGGTGCGCTCACTCGCTCCCTCTAATAAAAAAAATTTTTTTTTAATTAAAATAAAATACTCTGGCAAAAATGATAAAAATTGGGAAAGAGACGATAGATGGCAAAATTTTGGCAATTACTAAAGCTAAGCATGATAGGTACATGAGAATTCATTATACTATTCACTTAATTATATGGAATTTTTCATATTAAAAAGGCTTTCAAAGGAAGTATATAAATGAATATCCATTTCAGTATCTTTATAATAACTACAGTTCTTTTAAAAAAAATTTTTTTAATGTTTATTTATTTTTGAGACAGAGACAGAGCATGAATGGGGGAGGGTCAGAGAGAGAGGGAGACACAGAATCGAAAAACAGCCTCCAGGCTGCGAGCTGTCAGCACAGAGCCTGACACGGGGCTTGAACTCACGGACCACGAGATCATGACCTGAGCCGAAGTCGGACACTTAACCGACAGAGCCACCCAGGCGCCCCTATAATAACTACAGTTCTGAATAAGGAGATTTAGTGATGGTCTCTTGGATTTTGGATGAGAAATTTAATCAAAAGGAACTGGAGTCTCAATGGAGGAGACAATATGAGGATGGATTTTTAAAAATTGGTTTTTTTTATTCTTCCAATCACCAATAATGCACATCTCAGTGCTTAATTGAATTAAAACAAGTGCAAAAAGCATGAAAAGACAACATCATTAGCTATCGGGGGAATGCAAATTGAAACCACAATGAGGTACCACTACACTGGATCAGAATAACTACAATAAAAACCAGTGACAACACCAAATGCCGAGGATGTGGACATACTAAACCAGTCCTACGTTCTTGTTGGGAATGTAAAATAATATAGCCATTCTGGAAAACAGTTGGCCAGTTTCTTTTAAAACTAAACATGCAATTACCATATGGCCTAGCAAATACTGTTGGGCATTTATCCCAGAAAATTAAAAACTTATGTTCATACAAAAACCCATACATGAATGTCTATAAGTTTTATTCATAAAAGCCAAAACCTGGAACCAGCTAAGATGTCCTTCAGTGGGTGAATGGTAAAACAAGCTGGCAAATCCCAAATATGGAATACTACTTAGCATTAAAAAGAAATGAACACATGACAGCTAGGGTGTATCTCCAGGAAATTATGCTGAATGAAAAGTCAATACCAAAAGATTATATACTATATCATTTCCCTTCTGTAACATATTTGAAATGATGCAATTTTAGGAATGTAGAACAGAATAGAAGTTACCAAGGCTTAGGGACCTAGGAGGAAGAGTGGAAAGGAGGTGGGTATGGTCATAACAGGATCACTTGAGGGGTCCAGGTGGTGATGGAACTGTATTTTACCTGTGGTGGTGGCTATACGGACTATGACATATGTGATAAAATGATACAGAACCAAATATACACAAACACCCATACACAAATGAGCACAAGTAAAACTGGAGAAATGTGAGTAAGATTGATGGATTGCATTGTGATTAGCCTGGATGCAATATTGTAAGACAGTTTTGTAAGAGGATGTCATTGGAGGAAAACATGTACCAGGGACTTGGACGTCTCGATATTATTTATTCAAACTGAATGAGAAATTAAAATCATCTCAGTAAAAATTTCAAAGAAAAAATAAGTGCAAAAATAACCAAATGTTCAAAAACTGCCTTTTTAATTTGCTCAAAACCTTGGTGAATGTTCTTTATTTTTTTCCATTCAGAATAAAGAAAAAGTTGTTATCATCCTATTAGTAGGAAGTAGTGATTTACTTTGTTTTATCTAGGAATGTCACCCTTTGGATGTCTCTGAACAAGTTTCTTAATTTCGTTGAGTCTTGTTTTCTACTATGTAAATGGACATATCTTCCTCACAGGGCTGTTGTTGGTATTAAAAATACATTTTAAGTGCCTGGTGCATAGTAGCCACTCAGAAATTTCCCCTTCATTTTTCATTTTTAGATTTTTTTTTTTATGACCCCTGCTTTTCTCTTTGGGCTCTCTTTTGTCTGTGGAAATTTTCTTATGTGTTTATGTGTCCTCTGGAACATGAAAAATATTTACGTACAATAAAGTCTTTGTGTAAGAAAATTGAGTTTGGAGAGAAAATTTAAAATCAGTGGCCAAAAAAGAGATACTGGATTATCTGTGGTCTTCAATTATCTATTCTCTTCCTGGCCAGGTATAGCATATGAAATCAAGAATTACTGGCATTGAAATTAAATGGCAATTTAAAATGTTGAACAATTAAGCCATTAAAGTTGAATGTAAATTTGCATGATGGTCTCTCATCAGTTTGCATTTATCACCAAGGACACCTGTTGATTTAAAAATGTAAAAGTACTCACTGAGAATTTGTTCTGGCCTTGTAATTAAAACTGATCAAAAACCAGCATTGCCCTATTGGTAATTATGTGCATTCTGAGTCCACATACTTCTGTTGAGAGACTAAGAGAAAAATTACCAGGTGTACTCACAACTGCAAAGAAAAGACCTCCCCCCACCGTTCCCGGAACCAGCCAGGGTGTGCCCGGTTGTGGTCTGACCTAAAGGCAGGGAACCAATCAAGTTCTGCTGAGTGGTTTGAAAAAAAGGCGGGAACCAATCAAGTTCTGCTGAATGTTCAAATTTAAATGTCAACCAATAACAGCTCTGTAACTGCAAAAAAATCCCTAACTTGTTTGTGCCTGTCTATAAAAGAAGCTGTAAGATCCTCACTCGGGACCTCTTAGCATCACTGGTAACGAGTGTGCGGAGGTCCGGGTTCGAACCTGCAATAAACGACCCTTGCCGCTTGGCTTTGACTCTGGACTCTGGTGGTTTGTTCTTGGGGGTCTTTCAAATTTGGGCATATCACTTGGGGGCTCGTCCGGGATCCCCCCAAGCCCACCAGACCCCAAGTCAACGGGTCGTCCCTGAGACCGATCGGTAAGTGAGCCAGCTCTGTCCGTTTCTGTTTGTTTCTGGCTCTCCCGCGCGAGATCTGTATTGGTGACTGACACAGCCCTGGTGGACGCGCTATAGGGCAGTCGGTCGGGTCCAGTAGGAGATGTCCACTGGCACCCGTCTGGGGCACCTTTTTGGGCCCATCGGAATTCTTCTGTTCGGGTGGCGGACACCCGAAACACGCTAGCGATCTAAGTGTTGTGTTCTCTATTCTATAACCTTTAAGTGTTAAACTCCTTCTGTTTCACAGGTGACCTGGCCTGGCCCAGCCAGAGATCCTCATAACTTTACTGTTTCTCCTTTTAATCCTTTCCTCCACCTCCAGGATACAGATGGGCCAATCTCAAAGCACTCCTCTTTCTCTCCTCGTTGCTAACTTCAGGGATGTTAGAACCAGAGGACAGAATTTGAGTTTCGACATCCGGCGGGGAAAATTAATAACCCTCTGCCACTCTGAATGGCCAACCTTCGGTGTTGGATGGCCAACCGAAGGAACTTTCTGCCTCCCTATAATTGCTAAGGTGAAATCAAAGATTTTTCTACCGGGTCGCGAGGGACACCAGGATCAGATTCCCTACATTCTTGTATGGCGGAATTTAGTGGAAAATCCACCCCCTTGGTTGGCCCCCTTCCTATCCTCGGGAATGTGTAAGGTCCTTGCCATGCAGCCTGCAGATTCCCCAAAATCAAGGACGCCAGCCGCGCCCTTGTATCCCATATTGCCCGATAGTCAGGACCTACTATCCCTAGACCCTCCACCCTATCATCCCCCTCCCCTCGTACCCCAGGCCCTGCCCGCAGCAGCCGCCCCACCAGTCGCCCCGCTAGTTGCCCCCCTAGGGGAACCGGGAGGACAGGAAGCGGCAGCTGCGCCGGAACCAGGAGGACGGGAGGCAGCAGCTGCGCCGGGCCCCATTGAAAACGAAACCAACTGCGAGGGGCCAGCCAGCCAAACCCGCGGGCGCACCCAGCATGAGCCAAACCCTCGCCTCCCCGACTCCACTGTGGCCCTACCCCTGCGGGAAATAGGACCCCCTGATGAAACAGGCAACCCCCAACTCCAGTATTGGCCCTTTTCCACCAGTGACCTTTACAACTGGAAAACACAAAACACTCGATTCTCTGATAACACTAAAGACCTAATAGCTCTTTTAGACAGTGTCATGTTCACCCACCAGCCCACCTGGGATGACTGTCAGCAGCTCCTCCGCATCCTGTTCACTACAGAGGAGCGAGAGAGGATCCAATTAGAAGCAAGAAAGCTGGTTCCCGGAGATGACGGTCAGCTGACATCTAACCCTGACCTCATTAATTCGGCTTTCCCCCTAACCAGACCTCCACAGGACAAATGGGACTACAACACAGCAGAAGGTAGGGGAAGGCTACTCATTTATCGCCAGACTCTGATGGCGGGTCTCCGGGCTGCAGCTTGCAAGCCCACCAATTTGGCTAAGGTATATTCGGTCGGTCGTACAGGGAAAGGCAGAGAGTCCAGCTGCTTTCTTAGATTAATGGAAGCCTTTAGGCAGTTTACCCCCATGGATCCAGAAGTCCCTGGGAACCAGGCTGCTGTCCTTTGTAAATCAAGCAGCTCCTGACATTAAGAAAAAACTCCAAAGGCTAGAGGATTTAAAAGGTAAACAGATCCAGGATCTGCTCCATATAGCACAACAGGTCTACAACAACAGGGACGCTCCAGAAGAGAGACAGATCAAGGCCACAGAGAAAATGACTAAAGTCCTGGCCGCTATAGTCCAGAAAGAACAGCCACCCCCAGAAGGCACTCAAACAACACGCCCTCCCAGGTGGCACTTAGATAAAGATCAATGGGCCTATTGTAAAGAAAAAGGCCATTGGATACGAGAATGCCCCAAGAAGAAACAACCCTGCCCCAGGCCAGGACAATGGCAGCCTAAAATAGCCCCCATACTGTTTACCCAAGATACAGAATAGGGAGGACGGGGTTCGGATCCCCTCCCCGAACCTAGGGTAACATTGCAAGTGGAGGGGACCCCGGTCCAGTTCCTAGTTGATACCGGGGCACAGCACTCAGTTCTGGTCAAGCCCCATGGAAAAGTATCTGAAAAATCATCCTGGGTACAAGGGGCCACCGGAATAAAGAAGTACCCCTGGACAACTCAGAGGACTGTGGACTTAGGAACTGGGAACGTAACCCACTCCTTCCTGGTCATTCCCGACAGCCCCTGCCCCCTGTTGGGGAGGGATTTGCTTACCAAAATGGGGGCCCAAATTCATTTCCAACCGGGGGGACCCACAGTGACTGACTTCCACAACCAACCCATATCTGTACTCACTGTGAAACTAGAAGATGAATATAGGCTCCATCAGGAACCCACTCCTCTGGATCAGTGCATCGAGCCCTGGCTTCAACGCTTCCCAGATGCGTGGGCAGAAACAGGTGGTATGGGGCTAGCAAAACATCGCCCAGCCCTATTTATAGAGGTCAAGCCCAGGACGGACCCCATCTGCGTGCGCCAATACCCCATGCCCGCGGAAGCCAAAAATAGCATCACACCGCATATCCGCCGCCTCCTTGACTTCGGGGTCCTATGCACCTGCCACTCAGCATGGAATATCACCCTGCTGCCCGTGCGCAAACCCAACAGTGGGGAATACAGACCAGTGCAGGACCTGAGAGAAGTCAATAAGCGGGTGATAGACATACATCCAACCGTTCCTAATCCCTATACTCTCTTGAGCGCCCTCAGCCCAGAAAAACAATGGTATACTGTTCTGGATCTAAAAGATGCTTTTTTCAGCCTACCACTAGCGCCTAAAAGTCAAGAGCTATTTGCATTCGAGTGGACAGATCCAGACAGGGGCATAAATGGCCAGCTCACTTGGACCAGACTGCCACAAGGATTCAAAAACTCTCCGACCCTGTTCGATGAGGTTCTACACGAAGCTTTAAGTGAGTACAGACAACAACACCCTAATATAACTCTCCTACAGTACGTTGATGATCTCTTAATAGCTGCCAAGACGCCCGAAGCCTGCATCCAGGGAATCGAAGGTCTCCTGCGAACTCTGGGAACCTTAGGCTACCACACCTCAGCAAAGAAGGCTCAGATCTGCAATTCAGAGGTAACTTACCTGGGTTACTTACTGAGAGGGGGGCAACGCTGGCTAATGGATGCCCGGAAGGAGACTGTCCTTCGTATTCCCAGACCGCAGACACCACGACAGGTGAGGGAATTCCTAGGGTCGGCTGGGTTCTGCAGACTATGGATACCAGGGTTTGCTGAATTAGCAAAACCTTTATACCAGGCAACAAAAGATCAACAGCCCTTTAGTTGGACGGAAGAAGCTGAATAGGCCTTCCAACAAATCAAAACTGCTCTGCTATCAGCACCTGCCCTGGGACTCCCCGATGTCTCCAAACCCTTCCACCTATATGTAGATGAAAACCGAGGCATAGCTAAGGCGGTGCTAACCCAGCATTTGGGCCCTTGGCGCAGGCCAGTAGCCTATCTGTCTAAAAAGCTAGATCCAGTGGCCGCTGGATGGCCACCCTGTCTCCGGATGATTGCAGCCACTGCCCTAATGGTAAAGGACGCTGATAAGCTGACCATGGGCCAAGAGCTACAAGTCACCACCCCGCATGGCATCGAGGGCATCCTCAAGCAGCCGCCTGACTGATGGCTGAGCAATGCCCAACTCACTCATTACCAGGGACTGCTGTTGAACCCCCTCAGGGTCATCTTCACCCCCCCAACGGCCCTGAACCCAGCATCACTGCTGCCAGACCCAGACATGGGAACCCCACTTCATGACTGCGCCGACACAGTGGCTCAAGTTTATGGGGTCCGGGAGGACTTGCAGGACCAACCATTATCGGATGCGGACGCCATCTAGTTCACCGATGGAAGCAGCTTTGTTCACCAGGGACAAAGGTATGCGGGGGCGGCCGTAACTTCAGAAACCGAGGTGGTTTGGGCAGAAGCCCTACCCCCCGGAACCTCGGCCCAGAAGGCTGAACTAATAGCCTTAACCCAGGCCCTAAAATTAGGAAGAGACCGCAAGCTAACCGCATACACTGATAGCCGATATGCCTTCGCCACCGCTCATGTACATGGGGCGATATACAGAGAACGGGGGCTCCTCACAGCTGAAAGGAAAGACATCAAAAATAAAGAAGAGATTCTAGCCCTGCTAGCAGCCTTATGGGAACCCAAAAAGCTAGCAATTGTGCATTGCCAGGACACCAGAAGACAACCAACCCAGTTTCCCGGGGCAACAATTTGGCCAATCAGACTGCAAAAAACATAGCTCAGCCCCCAGTGCAATTACTGACCCTACAGCTGCCAGACCCCAGACCCCGAGAATTGCCCCCCAGCCCTGAGTATTCAGAAAGCGACATTCAATGGATGAGTAAACTTCCTATGACCCGAATCAAAGATGGCTGGTGGAGAGACTCCAAAAGCAGCATTATACTCCCAGATAAACTAGGATGGCAAGTTCTACAGCGGATCCATCACAGCACCCACTTAGGTTCCCGGCAAATGTTGGACTTACTGAGACAGACTGGACTAAAAATCAGAAATGTCTCTGATAAGGTCGATCAAGTAGTCACTAAATGTACAGTGTGCCAACTCAACAACGCGAGTAGCAATCCTAAGACAACAGGGGTAAGACAAAGAGGGAGCAGACGGGGGACCTATTGGGAAGTGGATTTCACTGAGGTAAAACCAGGAAAATATGGATATAAGTATTTGCTAGTTTTTGTAGATACCTTTTCAGGATGGACTGAAGCCTTTCCAACCAAGAATGAAACGGCGCAGATTGTAGCCAAAAAGATCCTAGAAGAAATCCTGCCCAGGTATGGTTTTCCAGTAATGATAGGGTCAGACAATGGACCTGCATTCGTCTCTAAGGTAAGTCAGGGACTGGCTTCCATACTTGGGGCTGATTGGAAATTACATTGTGCATGCCGACCCAAACCTCAGGACAGGTAGAGAGAATGAACAGAACATTAAAAGAGACCCTAACCACATTGACCATGGAGACTGGCGCTAATTGGGTGGTCCTTCTCCCCTACGCTCTGTTCAGGGTGCGTAATTCCCCATACAAACTGGGACTCACACCCTATGAAATAATACATGGTAGACCACCCCCCATCATCCCTAACCTAAAAGATAACCTTGTCAAAGCTGAGAACGATAATAGTCTTGAATTCTTGTTCTCCCTACAAGCCTTGCAGAGGGTCCATGAAGATGTATGGCCCAAATTAAAGGAACTGTATGAGACTGGACCCCCGCCTATTCCACATCAATTCCGGCCAGGGGATTGTGTCCTCATCAAACGTCATCAGCAGGGAACTCTGGAGCCCAGGTGGAAAGGACCCTTCCAGGTCATCCTGACAACGCCTACTGCCATCAAAGTAGACGGAATCACCACCTGGATCCATTTCGCCCATGCCAAACCAGTGGACCCGTTCTCAGACCTCATCGGACCTTCAAAGACAACCTGGACTGTTGATCGGACTAAGGACAATCCTTTAAAGTCGACCCTACGCCGCCAACGGACTGAGCCGTAACTATGGTACTTGCCCTCCTCTTGATTGTTCTGCAAATTCTGTCTGTAAATCCAAACCCCCACAACCCCTATAATTTGACATGGGAAATTACTAACTTAGAGACTCATGAAATCTACAACAAACCCCTAGGAACTGCCCCATTAAATACCTGGTGGCCAGATTTATATTTTAATTTAGAAAAAGTTAGTCCATTAGAAGAAATGGAAGGAGGTAAATGGAGGCAACTGCAAAGGAGGGTATCAATAAGTAGAAATGGATTTTATGCATGTCCGGGATTTAGGACAGGGGCGATGAGGCGCACATGTGGAGGGTTTGAAACCCTCTCTTGCGCAGCCTGGAGTTGCGTCACCTCCAATGATGGGGAATGGAAGTGGGAAGTAAAACCCCAATTTATTGAAATGTCCTATGTCCGACCATGTACCCGCACCAGGTATGATGAAAACTGTAACCTTATTCGTGTAAGATTTACAGAGGAAGGAAAAAAGGACAGGCGATGGGTCTCAGGACTCACTTGGGGACTCTACTTATATCAATATCCCCTCTTTGGGACTGCCATTCAAATAAAATTAAAAGTCTCCCCTCTTGTACAACCAGTGGGGCCAAATCAGGTATTGAAAAAAAAAAACAAAACAGATAAGCTTATCCCCAGGCAGATCTCCACTACTCCCTCCAGCAGGACCCCCATCCTTACCCCAGGAGTAAAAGCACAAGCTGTCCAAGAAAATCAGAACCCAGAAGGCATAGACTCCCTATGGAAATTGCTAACAGCAGTGTATGAGGCCTTAAACCGATCGGACCCTGAGGCAACAAGGGCCTGCTGGCTATGTTATGATATAAAACCCCCCTTCTATGAAGCCATAGGTCTAGCTGCCCCTTTTTCACAATCAGGAGAAGAGTCGCCAGCAGCTTGCAAGTGGAATCGAAAGGGCCCCGGCCTCACACTGCAAGCGGTCACTGGCAATGGGACTTGTATAGGAAAGGTCCCCTCTAGCCATATCCAGCTCTGTGCCCTGACTAATTACTCTATAGATGAATCTAAATGGATAATTCCAGCTCCTGACAGTTGGTGGGTTTGTTCTAAGACAGGGCTCACCCCATGTGTTAGCAGAAATGTTTTTAATTCGTCAACCGAATATTGTATCATGGTATTAGTATTTCCAAAGGTTATTTACCACCGAGAAAATGTTGTATATGATCTGTGGACAGAAGGGACGAAAGCAAGAGAGTCAATAAGAGCAAAATGGGAACCCTTTATGGCCATAACCTAGGCCACCTTATTTGGCCTCGGTACCATAGGGGCAGGAACAGGGATCTCATCACTAGCCATCCAGCACCGGGGGTTCAATAGCCTAAGGGAAGCCATTGATGAGAATATAGCCAGACTTGACTCAATCTCGCACCTCAAAAAATCTCTGACCTCCCTTTCTGAAGTGGTCCTACAGAACCGAAGGGGGCTAGATCTAGTCTTCCTCCAACAGGGAGGTTTATGTGCCTTAAGAGAAGAATGTTGTTTTTATGCTAACCACACCGGAGTAGTCCAAGAGTCCATGGCTAAAGTTAGAGAAGGCCTGGCCAAACGGAAGCGTGAACGAGAATAACAACAAGGCTGGTTTGAGTCTTGGTTCAATCAGTCCCCGTGGCTAGCCACCCTGCTTTCTGCTCTAGCTGGGCCCCTTATACTCCTCCTTCTCCTCCTCACCTTCAGGCCTTATATTATTAATAAACTAGTTGCCTTTATCAAAGACTGAGTTAACACGATCCAACTGATGGTCCTTAGGACCCAATACCAACCTATCATTACCGAAACATTTGAGTCAGACACACAAGATCCAAGATTGGCTCTTAAGGCACCAAAGAGAGGGGGGAATGAGAGGCTAAGAGAAAAATTACCAGGTGTACTCACAACTGCAAAGAAAAGACCTCCCACCCCCCCCACCCCCACCGTTCCCGGAACCAGCCAGGGCGTGCCCGGTTGTGGTCTGACCTAAAGGCGGGAACCAATCAAGTTCTGCTGAGTGGTTTGAAAAAAAGGCGGGAACCAATCAAGTTCTGCTGAATGTTCAAATTTAAATGTCAACCAATAACAGCTCTGTAACCTCGAAAAATCCCTAACTTGTTTGTGCCTGTCTATAAAAGAAGCTGTAAGATCCTCGCTCGGGACCTCTTAGCGTCACTGGTAACGAGTGCGCGGAGGTCCGGGTTCGAACCTGCAATAAACGACCCTTGCCGCTTGGCTTTGACTGTGGACTCTGGTGGTTTGTTCTTGGGGGTCTTTCGAATTTGGGCATATCACTGTGAAGCAAACAATGAAAAAGCAAAAATGAGACCTCTTTTGAAGGTAAAATGAAAAAATTACTCTTTTATTTTTTTTATTTTATTTTTTTTTTTTTTATTTTTTTTTTTAAATTTTTTTTTTTTTTTAACGTTTTTTTATTTTATTTTTGAGACAGAGAGAGACAGAGCATGAACGGGGGAGGAGCAGAGAGAGAGGGAAACACAGAATCTGAAACAGGCTCCAGGCTCTGAGCTGTCAGCACAGAGCCCGATGCGGGGCTCGAACTCACAGACCGTGAGATCATGACCTGAGCTGAAGTCGGACGCTTAACCGACCAAGCCACCCAGGCGCCCCAAAAAATTACTCTTTTAAAAAGCAAGCAAGGAACATTCTTCTTCTAGTAATGATGTATAGATTGCCATAGATAAAACTGGCCACAGAAGGCAACCAGGAAAGCTGAATAAAACACCCTCACCGCCCCACCACCACCACTGCCAAACAAAAAACATGCTGAGGTTATCAAAGAGTATACAATGCACCATAACCGCCCCACCACCACCACTGCCAAACAAAAAACATGCTGAGGTTATCAAAGAGTATACAATGCACCATAATTTTCTGGAGCAAAAAAACAGTACAGTGCAGTTAGTCTTAACATTCGTAAGCTTTGACATTCCATGGCATTTTCCCCCTTTGAGGTATTTGCTAATTTATAAGATTTGTGGGTCCAAAGCACTGAGAAAGTAAATATAAAATGACAGCCTAGGAGTCTGAAAAGCTTTGAAGAGCTAACAGTGCCTCATGAAGTTGGAGAGCCAAAAATTAGAAATCAGGGCCAGCTGAAGAGGAAAAGTCCTAGTGATGCAGTTTGGAGTAATGGGGTCCCAAGACAACAGGATGGGCAAGGAAGAATTCTTGAGACGTCTTTGGTGCAAAAAAAAAAAAAAAAGTGATTTTATTAAAGCATGGGGACAGGACATGTGGTCAGAAAGCTGCACTGGGGTTATGAAGAGTGACTGATTATATGCTTGGGAGTTGGAGGTGGGGGCGTTAAAAGCAAGGGAAAGTTTCCAAAAGGACTTTCATATGCTAAAGAAGACTCGTAAGCTACTGGAGGCTACTGTTGAAGTAAAGTTACTTTTCCCTCTAGCAAAGCATTAACATTAAGACAGTAGGGAGTTCCTGGAGGAATGTTTTACTCTGCCAGCCTCAAGTGTTGGTCAATGGGCTGCTGCTTATAAAGACACTTACTTTTATCTACGCTTTTTGGGGTTTTTTTGTTTTGTTTTGTTTTGTTTTGCTTTTGTTCCCCACATCATCATGGAGGGGAAGGTGATGTTAGGGCCTCAGAAAATGTCTATGGTTTCCGGAGATTAGGCTATTGATAAGATTGCCTTTTTTTTTTTTTTTGTAATTTACTAAGACATTTGTAAACTGATGGAGACTCCTGTCCAGCTTGACTGCGATCTCTATCAGTAAACCATTGATTTTTCCATTTCCTTTGTTCTTGGGCAGCTGCGGAGTGTCTGAGGAATGACACACACATCCCACCTGGGGGAAGGGGTGTTGTTGCCTTGTGCTTTGCCCTTATCTTGCCTTTGGCTCCCTCATCACCAGTAAATACCTTAAAATTCCACTTAGTTCCCCAGAAGGGCAATACCTAAGAAGTAAGAATGGACGAGAAATAAATAAGCCTTTGTAAGGACAAAAACCCATCTTCAAAACATTTCAGTCCCTGAGGGAAATAAGGTGATCTGACTATTCAGCAGAAATAAAAAACTGCTCTCAAGAGGACCTCAGAAATAGCCTCAAATTATTGCCACAAGTTTTAACAGACAGGTAGTCCAGATGTTGGAATCGTTGGACACAGGCTTAAAAAAAAGATTAATATATTCAGAAAAGTAGACGATGAGATTGAGAATTTAAACAGAGAAATTCTAACATTTATGAATTAAAATTAAGAATTCAATAGATGAGTGTAAGAACAGATGAAAATGATGAGGTTTTGGGGGGGTGATAGTGGGGTTCATAGGGTCCAGAGCTGATGGCCAAGAAAGAATTCTTGAAGCCGTCTTTGGTGCAAAAAGGTGATTTTATTAAAGCAGGGGCAGGAAGAACTGCCCTGGGACCATGAGGAGAGACTGGTTTTATGGGGGGGAGGGAGGTAGAGTCCAGGGGAAGTTTCCAGTGAGGTTTTCATACGCTAAAGAAGACTCCCAGGATACTGGAGGCCTGGTTATTGTCAAGTTAAGGTTGTTTTTCCCTCTAGCAAAGCATTAGCATTAAGACAGTAAGGGGTTTCAGAAGAAACATTTTACTCTGCCAGCCTCAAGTATTTATTTGTCAACGGGCTGCAGGTTATAAGGAAATTGAGTTCTATCTGCCATTTCCTCCTGCCTTTGTTTCCCACTTCACTATGGAAGGGTGATGGAAAGTTAGGACCTGCAGAACTATGATCCTTATCAGTTAACCATTTGTTTTTCCCCTTTTCTTTGTTCTTGGGCAGCCAGGAGTGCCCAAGGAATATCACACAAATCCCACCTGGTCGTGGAGGGAGGGGGGTGTTTGTGACCTGTCAGCTTGCCTTATGCTCCCTCATCAAGAAGGTGAAAGAGAAGATCAGTAAACTGGAAGACAGAACAAGATAAAGTATCTAGACTGCAGCAGAGAAGGAATAAAAGGATAAGAAAAATACTAAAAAGTGTATAAGAGACCTGTGAAACACAGTAAAAAGATCTAATATCTGAAAAAGGTTGAAGAGAGAGAATGGGGCTAAAGTTTTAATGGGCAAGATATTGGTCGAGACTATCCCAAGAGGGTCAGAAGTACTTAAACCACAGGTTTAAAGAAGGTCCACTGAACCTAAGCAGGATTAAAAAAAAAAAACAACAACCCAGGCATATGAGCAGTCAGTCACTAAACGTCAAAGACAGAGAAATCTTAAAAGCAACCAGAGGAACAAATGGCAAATTATTTTTAAAAGAGGAAGAATAGGGGCACCTGGGTGGCTCAGTCGGTTGAACGTCCGACTTCAGCTCAGGGCATGATCTCGCGGGCCGTGAGTTCGAGCCCCGCGTTGGGCTCTGTGCTGACAGCTCAGAGCCTGGAGCCTGTTTCAGATTCTGTGTCTCCCTCTCTCTCTGACCCTCCCCCGTTCATGCTGTGTCTCTCTCTGTCTCAAAAATAAACAAATGTTAAAAAAAAAAGGGAAGAATAAATTGGAGAGTGAATTCTTAATAAAAAAAAAAAAAAAAACCAATGTATTAGGTTCCGGGACCCAGTTCCACCATCTGCACCATCTGTGTGTGTGTGTGTGTGTGTGTGTGTGTGGTGGGACAGGGAAGGGGGAAGGGGTTCCCACACAACACAAAGAATTCAACTCAATTCATCTCAGTTCTGACACTATCTTCCTGGACATAACATCAGATTGTACAGGTTAAAGTTTGCTTCAAAACTGCTGCTTCCACTCTCCTACGTCAGATACCAGTTACAAACCCAAACTTCTACCAGTACTTCTGACTGGCTGTAAATCAGAGGTTCCCAAGATCCCCCTCGTTGGGTTCAATTAGTTTGCTAGAGCAGCTCACAGAACTCAGAGAAATCGTTTATTTACTAGATAACCAGTTTATTATGAAAGGACATACCTCAAGAGCAACCAGAAGGAAAAGACGCATGGAATAAGGGGAATGAACTTCCATGCCTTCTTGAGGTAAACCACTCTCTCAGCATTGCCAAGTGTTCACCAACCCCAGAGGCTCTACAAACCCTGTTCTTTTGGGGTGTTTATGGAGGCTTCGTTATATAGATTAAATCCTTGGCCATTGGCAATTACTTTGACCGCCAGCCCTCTTCCCCTCTGCAGTGGTCTGGGAACCCTCTAACGACTGGTTGGTTCCTCAGCTTAGCGCTGTATCATATGAAAATGTCTCCCAGAGCTAGGCCATTCAAGTTTGTAGGCTTCCTTTCAATCCAGTCAGGTTTCAAAAGCAGGAGTGGTCTCAGTAATAAATGGCTTCACCCTTCAACTTCCCATTTAGCAAGTCCAATTCATATTGTTTGAAGGGCAGATTTATATATATAATATTTATATAAATATATATAATGGGATACTACTTAGCCATAAAAATAGAATGAAATCTTGCCATTTGCAACAATATGGATGGATCTAGAGGGTATAATGCTAAGCAAAATAAGTCAGAGAAATACAAATACCGTATGATTTCACTCATGTGGAATTTAAGAAACAAAATGAATGAAAAAAAGATATTAAAAAGACCCAGATTCTTAAACATTGAGAACCAAATGGTGGTTGCCACAGGAGAGGCAGGTGGGCAGATGCTGAAATGGGTAAAGGGGATTAAGAGTACACTTATGGTGATGAGCACTAAGTAACACATAAAATTGTTGAATCATTATATTGTACACCTATAAATAATATAACGGTGTCTGTTAATTGTACTTGAATTAAATAAGTTTTTTTAAAAAGATATATAAAGTTTGAAAGTAAAATGGTAGTGTTTCAATTAGGGTTTATTCAATGAAGCAGAACCACTAGGAGAAAAAAGGAATAAGACTTCCATAGGAATTAAAATTTATACAGTTAATGTGGGAATTAAGGTAGAATTTGCTGAAAAGACGTTACCTCTCTGTCTTGTGGTGGCCTAAAGTAGGCTAGCAGGGCAGGCGTTTGGGAAGAAAAGCTGAATGTGTAGCTGGGGAAGATGAGGACAACATGGAATTCAAGCAGATAAACTAGAACCCTTGTTTGCATTTCTCCTCCAACTTTGAGCACAAGTGTGGCCTGGAGAAGCCAACATCCTTCACCCTGGAGTGACATACACACCTGATTCAGGACTTGGAGAAGCTGAAGGACGACGTGGAACAAAAACTACAAAAGCTTCAGTCCTGGCCATTGATCATACCGACAACGGAGTCAACAGATCAGTAGCAATGTCTATAACTTTTGCTACATTTCCGCTTCCAAATTGCATGGAAAATTCTTTTGTTGCTAATCCAGAGCCAGTTTGGGTCATAGATCAGGTCCCTTGGTAACTTGGTGCTCACGGTCGAGTACTCAGCCTCTACTAGGGCCTTTAGAAAGCCAGAAACTATTTTTCCAAAAATGGCTTTCTCATCCTCTGGAGATGTGCAGAGGATGGGAAGCTTGTTCCGAAATCCTAAAGGTTTGTACCGTTATTGGCTTACAGAGAAGGAGTCTGCAAAAGATACCATGCAGTATGCTCATCTGTTACCATTGCATCAAGCGCCACTGAATCTTTGTCATGTAACTCAAGCAGCATAGCAGCTTGCATAGCACCCAGGGCAGGCTACAAAGCATTTTTATTCTGGCCCCCACTGAAAACTGGCAAACTTTTGGGTTACTTGGTAAACAGGTATGAGGAGCATGCCCAAATTAGTTATATGTTGCCTCAGAAATCCAGAGATTTATGTGTGTGTGGTGGTGCCCCTTTTCTAGTGGTGGGATGGACCAGATGCCACCTTGTCTATCCCTTTGGAAGAAATATCTTGACAAACCCCTGATAACTGGAGCTGTATAAATTTCACCAAGGTGGCAGGTCCCTGAATGTTTGGGGAATTTATTCCCTACCCTCTGGCACACATACAGCTTACCAAGGTATCTGAATCAGATTCAGACATTATCATCAATGCAATGGTCCAGTGTGATGTCCTATTCAATGGAGAGGTAATCAAGGTCACTACAGACTATATTATAATATAGGACTGGAGAATTGATAGTTTCTCTGAAGTAAGAAAGGGAAGATCTACTGTGAGCTCTGTGAACTAAAAAAATAAAACAAAACAACAGCAACAACAAAAACCCTGCTTCAGATGATCTTTATTCAAAGATACAGACGAAAAAGCATTTGCCCGATCAGTAGTTGCACTCCAGGTGCCAGAGGTTGTATTGATTTACTCCCGCAACAAAACCACATCTGGAACAACAGCTACAATTGGAGTCACCATCTGATTAAGATAATCTGTTGTCTTTCTCCAAGATCTATCTGTTGTCTGCACAAGCCAAATAAGTTGAATGGCAATATAGCGCAAATCACTATCACTGCATCATTTGGTCACCCCATGCCTTACTTTCTATAAGCACTCAATTATAGTTGTCTAAGAGTGATCATTTGAATGACTGTTCTGCTATTGCCTGCCATGTACCATCAGTGTTCCCTTTTCCTCTGGAAAACACAACCATTAATGTCTTTAAGCGTAATCCAATCAAAAAACCATTTCCAGATTTGCCAGAACTAATTTAGAATACCCATCCTTATAGTTCTATTCTCCTAGAACTACTTCTGGTACCAATTTCTGTGTCAATTAGGGGAGCAGAGCCATATTGAGTGATAAGGAATAAAGAATTTATTATAGGAATTAGAATGGGAACACCATGGGAGCTGGTGAAGAATCCTATAGAAGACTGTTACCTCTGCATCTGGTAATGAGTGTGGGGTCACTGTAGGCCAGCAGAGTCAGTAATCAAGACCATCTGGA
This sequence comes from Panthera pardus, assembly GCF_024362965.1. Lineage (NCBI taxonomy): Eukaryota > Metazoa > Chordata > Mammalia > Carnivora > Felidae > Panthera > Panthera pardus. Next base: position 33,531,180 of record NW_026526765.1, on the reverse strand, counting down.
CATTAAACAGCAAAGAGAAAGGACAAACTGGCAACTATGAGGACAAAGTGGAATCTGCACCTGTCTCTTACCATTTCCAATCTGATAATATCTTTGGCCTGTAGAAGAAGCTTACACCTGTCATTGTGGAGCTACAAATACATCTGGTCCAGGACTCAAAACTTAAGAGAGGAAATCCAGCAGCCCCTGGAGGCCTGGCCACTTCTCCACACTGCAATGTGAACCAGCAGATCAGTGACAACTTCACAAGCTACAACGTACCTCATATTATACACCAGCTTTCAGAATGTAATGTCAGCTGCCTCACTTTCATTTTCCCAGCCTCACATAAATTTCTCTTTTTGCTAACCCAGAAGCATGCAGGGAAAGAAATTATGGGAAATATACTTCCAGTTTAGCTAAATAGAAACTTGACACAGATGGTCTGGAACCAGAGATGGTTGTTGAAGAAGGGAGACTCAAGGTGGTGAGACTAGTTAACATATTTTAACAATTAGGATAAAAGTAATTGGAACATATAATTATTAGTAAATAAGAATATTAAAACTAGTGCACTCATAGAGAATATATTGTAAAGGAAATACCCAAAGGCTTGCTTGAGGAATGTGCAGAAAAAGGAGGAGCTAGAGAAAGTCTTCAATCTATTAATTAGACTGGAAGAATGATATCACCGGAGACCAAAATATGGAAGAAAGGAAGAGGAGACAATTATGAGATATTATATTTGCCAAGGTAGAGATGACCTCTAGGTATTTAAAAACATAGAATTAAATAAAGTTGCAAGGTAAATAGCTCTGAGACGATTAATATATTAATAACTTAAATTTTGTGACAAGTATATAAAACCATGATCTAACTTACAAGGAACATACACAAGGAGATGGTGTATCTATCTTTGGATAAAGATATAGATGTGGACATATAGTTGAGTGTTAGATACCTCCTATATGTCCAATGACACTACCTTATCCTGAGAGTTTCATTAACTTTGCTTTAAGCCCCTATTCCCATCAAATGGAGATGCTGATGTACTCTCCAAGGTTTCTTCAAATTCCAGGGGGTTTACATTCTCATGGTCAGCTCTTGCTGTAATTTCTTGTTCCTTCTGAGCTCTTCATTTCACTCATGCCTCATATTCACCTGCTGTTCTCTTCTGTTGGTACATTCATGGAATACAGCTTGCTTTCCTTAATTTCCCCATATCTCCACCCACATAAGTAAGTTTTGTGTGTAAAGATTAACCTTAAGTTCGGGATGACAGAGAAGAGATGTTTAGCAATATTTAATGGTCATCTGGCTATCCCTGTCCCCAGAAGTCTCTCTGTATGTGGTATTGCTCTGGAGGTCCCTCCTACCATTATGATGATCAGCTCTTTCTTCCCTTCATTCCCCTCCCATCCCCATTTTTTGCTCTATCTTCAAATTCCTTTTTATTTTGGGTTTGTGGAACAGTTTGGTTCTCTCTTTACCTATCTGTTTCCTTCCAGATTGTTATCTGGGGACCTCATGTTTTATTCCCAAACTAGTTGATCAAGGTATTTGACCAAGCAAAAAGCCATCTTCTCCCCTAAGGGTCAATGGAGCCACTATAATCAATTATGGTTTAAATAACAAATATAAGGTAATGCATAGGTAGGTAGGTAGATAGATAAGGAAAAAATCCAGAAAGAAAGAGAGGAAGGGAAACAGGGAGAAAGAGCTGGTTATCTACTTATTCCTCTCACCTTTCCTCTCCTTCTTAAATATAGAATTTGTTGTTTCTTCCTTCCTGAAAATGTCAATACTGATAAACATAAATCATAAACCTTTAAAAATAAACCAAATAAGGGAACTTGCCCTAAAAACAAGTCTGCAAGTTGCAGGTGATTTACTTGAAATGGGGTAAAGGTCCATTTCACCATTGCCCAGTCTACAGAAAGACACAAAATGTCATGAAAGAATTTAAGAGTGAAATTCAGTTCTCAGGTTAAATCCCTGGATCTTGTATTTCAAAGCCTGGAAAAGTAAACAAATTACTATAGGAAACAGCTTCTTTTAGGTGAGCACTACTGAGGTTTGTAATGACAAATACAACATGTAGGTGTGGTGGGATGGAGGGAGTGGTTATCCTAGAATGGAATAAGTGTTATTGAGCATTTTTTCATATGTCTCTTAGCCATCTGGATGTCTTCTTTGGAAAAGTGTCTGCTCGTGTCTTCTGCCCATTTCTTCACTGGGTTATTTGGTTTTTGGGTGTTGGGTTTATTAAGTTCTTTGTAGATTTTGGATACTAACCCTTTATCTGATATGTCATTTGCAAATGTCTTCTCCTATTCTATTTTATTTTTATTTTTGATTTGGTTATTTGTAGATTTAGATACTCAGACACATCCTTGAAAATCATTCAGTCCTAAATACAGTGTCTTGTCCTACCCTACCTACGACTTTTTTCTCTGTTACTTCCCACATACTCCTATAGTAATTAAGGAGCCACTTGTTTGCAGTCTATAGACACTCTACGTTTGCCCCTGTTTTGGTATAAATTATCATGCATTTTCTTTTTTTTTTTTTTTAATTTTTTTTAACGTTTATTTATTTTTGAGACAGAGAGAGACAGACCATGAACAGGGGAGAGGCAGAGAGAGAGGGAGACACAGAATCTGAAGCAGGCTCCAGGCTCTGAGCGGTCAGCACAGAGCCCGATGCGGGGCTCGAACTCACTGACCGTGAGATCATGACCTGAGCTGAAGTCGGACGCTTAACCGACCGAGCCACCCAGGCACCCCTATCATGCATTTTCACTACCTCTCTTCCTTTTCACTTACCTGTAATCTACTCCAGATTAAGACCCAGATACAGTTCCATCTAAGACCCAGATACAGTCCCATCTCTTTAAAGTAGCCTGCTCAGTTTAATACAGAGCACTCTACTAGTCCCATTACTGAATTCCTACAGTATTTTCAATTAGTCTCACACAGAAAATAATTTTTCCCTAGGCCTTGTTTTTCTTTTAGAGACCCTATAATGCTCCCCTCCCCCCCCCCCAACACAATCAGGGTCCATAATGTGGTGATCAATCTTAATTAATTGGTCAGTAGACTGATAACAGAATGATTAGCTTCTGAGACAATTTGACCATTCTCCAATATAGACTGAAGTTTAGCTTTGGACAACATTAAAGCAGTGGAATTAGTGGAATTTTCCAGTGAAATTCCATTTTTAACCAGTGATTTTTTCAAGGAGTGACAGTTAAATTTTTAGATAGGAAGGATTCTAGAGAAATAAACAGAGAGCTATGCAAACTGTGAAATTCCACAAGTGTGTTGACATCTCTGTGCTTGGTAGAATGGGCCCTGATTAGACTTATTACCACCATTGTTCTGGAAAGTAACAGTTCTCCCTGTAGCATTGAAAACGGAAGAGGGGAGGTGCAGGAAGCATGATATAATGAAACAGTTCAAATGGAGGCTAAGGGATATAGTAAGTTCCCCTTCTGGTTTTGTCCATAACTTACCTGCTCTGTGACCATTAGCATGTGCCCAAATCTTGGAAGCCTGTTTTCCTCTTCTCTTAATAAAAACAGAGACATCCACTATCCTCTAAAAACAAGCTCCCTATACACAATAGAAGATGCCTTTGACAATGGACTAGAAAGCCTCTCAGACTCTTAACAGTGGTCATTCCAAACAAAACAAAAAACAATCTAAGGTCAGGGAGAAGGAAATTAATTTAGTAGCATGAGTAAGTATAGCTAATGCTTCATGGAAAAATTAATCTTTAAAATTACAGATTCAGAATTGTAAAATATAGATGCTCCTACAGTTTCTACAAAAACTAGTTTACAATTATATAGTGTTACATTTTTTTCTTTTCCAAGTGAGTCTTGAGAAAGCTTTTTACATTAGAGAGAGAGCAAAGCCTTGGCAATGAGGAGAAATTCAAAGCTAGAAGTATGTAATGGCTTGGATGCAAGTCTCACTAGATTTGACTGCCATTTTCAGGTTTTGATACTTAATGGGGACCTGAATGTAATTATGCAATTTTTTGTGTGTCTATATTCCCATGTATTACGTGGGAAAAATATTTTATGAAAGATTTAAAAGATTACAAAGTCAAATGTCTACAGGGACCAGAGAGTTAAAGGAAATGGATAAAATGAGCTATAGTAATAGGGTAATGAGTAAGTAATAGGGAGTGATGGGGAGTGTAGCACATTAGAGAGATCAGGCCCAGCTTAAACAAGCTAACTGGCATTAGGCAAGCCAATTTCTTGGCACAATAATATAATGTCATTTGCTTTTTCAAGTATATTTGATATGTGGATCTTTAGATTTGGGGTATTTAATTTAAAATTGTTGATCATTGTGCAGATCAAACAAAGCCTGTCTGTGGGTCACTATGTGAACTCTAACCTTAGAGTATACCATCAAAAGAGAACATTAAGAGAAGATCATACCTGATTCTGTCTTCAGTTCCTCATTTTAAACCATAGAGACCAAACTCCAAGAGACCACCTGGCCAGTAAACATTTTATGTTTTGAACAAATATGCCAAACATTATGCTAGAAACTGGAAACATTCAGTGAACAGGACAGACACAGTCTCTAATATCATGGAACTGTTCAGCTAGACCAAGGAACCTGCATCCCAGATAGTCAAGACCCTCAACAGCCAACTTGATTCCTTCCAAATCCATCCCCACCTCCCACAGTACAGAACCTGATGTTGTTACAGGCTGCATGAGGCACTCTCGGTCACTGGAGTGTTCAGATAATCAGAAATACCTGCAAAGGAAATTAAGCTGTGTTGCTGCCTCTTTCTTCACTACTTTATCAAGAAAGATATGAGTAAATGGTAGAAAAAATGTATTGAAATAATTGAAAAAGTTTTTGTTTTTTGGGTTTTTTTCTTGTTTTTTTTTAGTACTTGATCGAAATGGCATTCATAATTTTAGCTTACATGATAATTTCCTGATGTGATATGGCTTAGATGTTTTAAGTAAATCTTTGGGAAATGAAAATTCTTTTGTAAATAAGGATTGTGTTAGCACTTGTTGAGTAGTTGATGAGAGAGCAGAACAACTAACACCATACTGGTACTCATATGGTCTTGATCCCTTTCCACTTAAATTAACTTTTGCTCATGCTGTTCTCTCTCTTCCTCTCTGGAATGTCTTTCTGCATGTTTAAATCCTGCCTATCCTTCAAGGTCTAGCTCAATGGTGTCTCTTCAGTAAAGTGGGTTATCTCTTTCTCTGCTAAATCCTCATTCATGTTTATTTCTTATTCCAGTAACGTAATGAGTTTCTTAAAGGCATAAATAAGTGATTTTTTTTTGCCTCAAATTATTGAGTACTTTCTCCTGTTGTTTAGAATAATTGTATAATCTTAAATTTTGTGTTCACTTATAAATCTGTTCTGCTGGAGTTCTGCTAGGGAAATGACATAAATACAATAAAAATTATGTTAAGTCCCCTATAGCACTATTAAGGGCATACACAATATCCCCCTCTCATAGGTTGGAATGAAAACAAAATCTGTTTGGAGTGGGGAAATAGAAAGGGCCAGGAGAGGAGATCACTGTTTCAGATCTATATGGGAAAAATGTTTGTTTGTTTAATGTTTATTTATTTATTTATTTAGAAACACACAGAGAGAAAGAGAGAGAGAGAGAGAGAGAGAGAGAGAGAGAGAGAATCCCAAGCAGGCTCAGTGCTGTCAGCACAGGGCCCAACACAGGACTCAATCCCATGAACCATGAGATCATGACCTGAGCTGAAATCAAGAGTTGGTTGCTCAACCTACTGAGCCACCCAGGCACCAGGGAAAAAAAAAAATTTGTATGTGGTAGGGTAGAGAAAATTAAATAATAATTTAATATTAAATATTAATTAAATATTAGTTACTTCAGTTTAGGCAATTCCAGACATAAGTCATTTACTCTTTTTTGTTGCAGAAGATCTTCCTTTTGCTTCTCAGCGCTTTTATGTCATTATTCCATCTTCTCTTTCCTTGTAAAAATTTGCAGAACTAGGTTTGTATTAGGGTCCTATTCTAGGTAAGCAGAATATTTGGAGAAAGAGAGAAACTACTGCCCTATTCATTCATACCTACTCATGTCACAATGCGCCCATTCCTTCATAACAGCAGAGCAAGTATTGCATGAAGAAAGGACAGAAAACAGAGCACGAAGGGTGGGGAAGGGAACTTTTGGAAAGAAGCTGTTGGAATAACAAAACATCATAGGACATATAAGCACTATATAATTTGTGAAACACAGCTCATGGCCCTATTTCTCCTAGAAAATGTAAAAATTGGATTTTTTAAAAATAGGCAAAACTAAGGTCAAAGAAAAATTATGAGGACGATCTTGCAGAGAAACCTGGACTAGTTCTGAGGTTAAATTAATACAAGGGAAGAGATGGCCAGTATCAATATGTAACTTCACAGGTATGTGACAGAATAAAAGACTAATATAAGACCAAAAAATGAGGAACTTCTAGCAGCTGAGAGAACTATGGCTATTCATTTGAAGGGATATTTGGGGTTCCCTGGGAAACTTTGACCATGAAGTTCTGTTGGAGTCGGAAAGAGAACTAGGCTTAAAGACAGAGCCAATGGACAGGCCTGGGGAATATGGGGGATCTGGCACCTAGACACAGCTGCAGACACAACACAATTTTTCAGGAGAGCTCTAGAATATAGCTAGATTTTCTAGAGGCACTGAGCTTTATTTGAAAGATTGTTTGCCTGATGATCCCTCAGGAACCTTGCATTCTTATCTTAGCTCCTGTGTACCTGTGATCACAGATGAATCTCTGTTCCCTATGAAAACTGGCTAATGACCTAAATACAACCTCCATTTTGAATAAAGCATTTGTAGAAAGAAATGGATTTTGGTCTCTCTCCTAGACTCTTCCTCTACCCCCATTCTCATATTCCTCACCTCTGGATTGGCTAAATGTACTCTGGTGTAATAATTATTTCCATTTAGTAGGCATCTGTTATGCATCAGATATTGGTGGGAGATATCCTACTTATCTTATTTCATATTTTTTCATCAATCCTACAAACTTGAAGAAGCAGAGGCTCAGAAAAGTTCATGGAATTGCTCAAGACTGGTTAGTAAATGGCAAAGATAGAATTTGACCCCAGACATGTTTAGTTCCAAAGCCTGCCATAAGCTTGAGAAAGGAGTAGGAGTTCATATACCCTAAATAATTAAAACTATCACCTTAGCTGGCTAATCCTCAGCTGTACCAATAACAAGTCACAAACAGTGGTCAGGCAGCTGGTTTCTAAACACTGCATGGGAGTTTCAAATGAAATACTGTTGTTCTGCAGATTGCCTGGCTTAGGAACAAAAAGCAAACAAAATCCAAAGCTTTAGCAACGACTTTGAAGATAAAAAGCTTTTAAAAAGGGGCACATGATTGTTTAAAAATGCTATTGAATGAGTTTCTAAGGATGGTCATTGCTATTTTTTAAAAGAAAAACTTTGTGTTCTTTTAAGAAGCATGAGACTGATAGCAATTTCAAGAGGGTTGATAGGAGTCTGGTTCCACTAACTTTCCCAAAATGTGAGCAGCATGTCATAGGAAGCCCAGGTTAAGAGCTCTCCTAGAAAAGGCTGTTCATTTGTTTGTTCATTTACTCACTGAATATTCTTTTACATTTTTAAATTATTTTTAAATTTTTATTCATTTACTTTGAGACAGAGAGAGAGGACAGAGGAGGAGCAGAGAGAGAGAATCCCAAGCAGGTTCCTCACTGTCAGTGCAGAGCTTGATGTGGGGCTCAAACTCCTAAACCGTGAGATCATGACCTGAGCCAAAATCAGGAGTTGGATGCCAACCAACTGAGCCACTGAGGCACCCATCTTTTTCATTTCTAAAATGTTGAAATACACAGAGGAGTGTATAAAACACATGTAATGACTTTTAAGAATGCTTATAAATCAAGGACCCAAGTAATACAAGGAATATAACATGACCAGTTCATGCCCTCTGAGTGCCTTGTCCCATCATGTTTCACTGAAAAGGTACCTTTTGAGTAATGACCCATAGGAGGTGAAGGAGAGAGCTATGTATTTCTAAGGCAAGAGCATTCTAGGCAGAGGGAGAGAACCTTTAAAGGCTCTGAGGCAGCAGCGACTCTGGTGTGTTCAAGGACAGTGGGAGTCCAGTTGCACTGGAATAAAGATAGTGAGAAAGAGCATCATGAAATGAAGCCAGAGACAAAGTGGGGAGCTCAATTATGTGGGGCCCGATCATGTGAGCCTTGTAGGTCTATTGGGGCTTTGTGGTTTATTCTGACTGATATAGGAGCAATTGGAGAGTTTTGAGCAGAGAAGCGTCATCAACTGATTTACATTTTAAACCAATCAGTCTGGCTGAGGGAAGAAGCAGAAAGACATTTTAGAAAGCTTATCGCAACAATCCAAGCAAAAGATGATGTTGGTTTAGCTTAGGGTGGTGGTGATGGAAGTGGCGAGAAGTGTCAAAATATCTATGTAGTCTGAACAGGATGTGCTTACATTTCTATTATCACTTACATATGCTTAAATATGTTCACTTCTATGTGCTTACACGTCTCAGTTTCTATGCTTTCTATGCCTTCTTGCATCATAGATATGTGATCACTTTCCTTCTTCCTTGAGAATTTCCTTCTGTGAAAGTCTGTTGGCAAACATTTTTTTCTTCTTTTCTGAAAATAAACTAATTTCTCCCTTATCTTGGTTGTCAAGCATTTTCTCTGCATGTTGAAGATATCATTCCACTCTCCTATAGCTTCCATGGTCTCTGGTAGTCAAAATGTGCCTCCTTTGATGGTATTCATCTTTTTCTCTCTGACCTTAAATCTCTCAGTGGTCTTTGTTGTCGGGCAGTGTCTCTATGGTATGACTAGATATGAATTTCTTTGTATTTATCCTGCTTGGGATTCCTTAAGATTCCAATATCCATGAATCAGTGTCCTTTTTCGGTCGTAGAAAACGCCAGCCATTATCTCTTCAAATCTTGCCCCAGTCTCTTCCTTTTTTCCTCTTTCTGCACCTCTAGTTATGTGTAGGTTACACTTCCTACTTCATCTTCTCTGCCCCATAGTTGCTCCTTCATACTCTTCCTCTCTTTTGTGTGTGCTACATATTGAAATGTTTTGTTTGACCTCTTTTCCAGTTTACAGTGACTTTGTTCAGATGTATCTAATCTGCCGATAAATCCATTTATTAAGTTGTTTATTGCAATAATTAGATTTATCATTTCTGAAGGTGCTCTCTCATTGTTGTTCAAATCTCTTACATCATATTTTATTTTATTTTATTTTTTTAGATGATTTGAATGTTTAATAGCATCAAACTATGAGAGCTGGTTGTATTCTTCAGTCACAATAGAAATGCCCTTGACTGTCTGCAAAACTCCATAACTTTAGATCCCTTCTGTCTTGGACTGGGCTTGGCTCGGCATACCTCATGTTTCTTCTATGACTCATTTTTCCCGTGTTCCCACCTCACTAATAGATGCTTGCTTCCTCAGACTTGTTTAATGCATATTAATACTATGTAAGTAGCACTTTATATACTGTTTCATGAAGCCTAGGATCTCTCTCTTCTCATCCAGTTTGTGCTGGCTTTTATGGTTTGACTCTAAGAGATCTATCATATTTCCCTACTTATCTATCCATGGGCAGAGGTAGGTGAACAGGGCAGAGGGTGCATCATAGCCCCTCTTACAAATAACAGTTACAGTAAATTTGAACTCTTCCCTTGCCCTGTTCAACATAGGAACATTTCTAGGTTGTCAATGGCCATATCAAAAAGCCATACCTGGAATTAAACACAGTATTTCTGGTATGGTTTGATGGACTTGCAGAAACTACAATCTGTCCACTCATTTTTCTCAGGCATTATATTCTAGTAACGTACCCTAGGATAGAATTTGTTTTCTCAGCAGCAAAATTGCGTTGTTGATTTCTCTTGAGCTTCAAATTAACTCTCTTAAATTATCTTTTATTTATGCTTATAACTTGTTTTATTTTTTATTTTTTTAGATTTACATCCAAATTAGTTAGCATATAGTGCAACAGTGATTTCAGGAGTAGATTCCTTAGTGCCCCTTACCCATTTACCCCATCCCTCCTCTCACCACCCCTCCAGTAACCTTTAGTTTGTTCTCCATATTTATGAGTCTCTTGTATTTTGCCCCCCTCCCTGTTTTTATATGATTTTTGTTTCCCTTCCCTTATGTTCATCTGTTTTGTCTCTTAAAGTCCTTATATGAGTGAGGTCATATGATTTTTGTCTTTCTCTGACTGACCAATTTCACTTAGCATAATACCCTCCAGTTCCATCCATGTAGTTGCAAATGGCAAGATTTCATTCTTTTTGATTGCCGAGTAATACTCCACTGTGTATATAGACCACCTCTTCTTTATCCATTCATCCATTGATGGACATTTGGGCTCTTTCCATACCTTGGCTATTGTAGATAGTGCTGCTATAAACATGGGGGTGCATGTGTCCCTTCAAAATAGCACACCTGTATCCCTTGGATAAATGCCTAGTAGTGCAATTGCTGGGTTGTAGGGTAGTTCTATTTTTCGTTTTTTGAGGAACCTCCATACTGTTTTCCAGAGTGGTTGCACCAGCTTGCATTCCCAATATATCATACTTTATATTTCTTATTTCCTGAGAATATTCTCAAGCTTACGTTTGATTTGATTTATTGGATTTTTTATTATTTTATAGAGATAGCGAGAGAGCACATGAGCAGGAGAGAGGGGCAGAGGGAGAGAGAAAGAGAGACTCCCAAGCAGGCTCCACACTCTCAGCATGGAACCTAACACAGGGCCCAGTCCCACCACCCTAGGATCATGACCTAAACTGAAATCAAGAGTCAGACACTCAACTGATTGAGCCACCCAGGTGCCTCTGATTTATTTTAAATCACGAGTCTTCTTATTTCATCACTTGAAATTTTAAGAACTCCATTTCTGTTGAATTTTACTATGAAGAATTATTTCCTTGGGCATTTTTGGGGTTTTGACTGTGTGCACGACCCTTACAAAAGTATTTGTGGGAATTTTCAGAGAATATTCTTTCAGAGAGGACTTGAAGAGAGGAGCATGAAGCATTGAGTCTGGAACCTTTTTAAAATAAATCCTGTTTCATATTTTTGAGGACTCCCCTAGATAATGTTTTTAATTAGTAGACTTTATTTTTTACAGCATTTTGAAGTTCACAGCAAAACTGAATGATAAGTACAGAGTTCCCAACATATCCCCTCTCCCACCACACGCAACCTCCCGACTATCTACATCCTGCACCTGTGTGGTACATTTGTTACCCCTCCTTAGTGAATTTAAATTTAGCTTGTAGATTGTCATAATGGCCAGCTTTTGTTTATAACTTTTTAGGGACATTTTCCCCATCTTTGTTCAGCACCAAAGCAACTTTCTTTGAAGTGTCCTCTGATTGAAGTCCCTGTCTGGCAGGTTCTGAGTATGGCTTCTGTTCCTGTACCAGTGAGGCTGTGCAAACTGACGTTTAAGTTTGCCAGGTTCAGCAAACGCTCTCAGTGTTTTCTCAGAAGAAAAGTGATTTCTTCTTATAAGGAAAGCCTTTTTTTTTAAATTTACATTTTAGTTAGTTAACTACAGTGTAGTATTGGTTTCAGGAGTAGAATTCAGTGATTCATTACTTACATCCAACACCCAGGGCTCATCACAAGTGCCCTCCTTAGTGCCCATTACCCATCTAGCTCATCTCCCACCTACTTCTTTCCAGCAACCCATAGTTCTTTCTTGTAGTTTGCTTCCTAGTAGGAAAAACTTCTATGTTTTATCCTATGGATAGAATTTGGCCTGAAAAATCCCCACAATCTCGCAAGGTCTTCAGTGCAATTAATAAAGCTTAACAAATATTTTCTTCGGTCTTCATAGTTGTTTTCAGTTGGATACCTGACCAAACATTTGATCAGAAACGGAAGTCCATTCATTTTTTCTCTCAATCAACAAGCAATATTTGAACATCTATGAACATCTACTACCATGCTGGATATTTGAGGGAGGCAGTTAATGCCCTGTATGTTATTCCCGTCCTTGACGAGCTTGTACTCAAGTACAGGGGGAAGTGCATAAAGACTACTTAAGGTAAAACTTTGCTGAATGGTTGAGGAGTTCAGTATTGTGTGTAATGCAGTATCCCTGTGCTTTCCTCAAATGCAGTTGGAGTAATTAAGAACTCAGCACTGTAGCAAGAGACCTGTGAATCATTACTCTCTATACCAACACCCCCCCCCCTTTTTTTTTTCCTGGAGACAACAGAGCTCCACTAGAAGGGGACTCAGGAACAACTGGGTGGACTGAAGAACAGAACTGGGGTGGATATGGGGGTTCTAAGGATATTACCACTGGCTTAAATTCTGATTTGTTGGGGCCATTAAAATGCTGATATGTTCTGTTCTCTCCTGTCATCTGAACATGCTTCTCTTTTGTGAACCCTGAGTATACCCTTCTGGGGGAACCTGCTATCACCAAAATTGTAAAGGAGATCTTATAGATGTCACTTCCAGTAGTAATCATAACAATGGGTATCACTCATGGGATCATTATTTTACAGATCATATGAGCATAAAATAGTTCTATGAACATTGAAAAACCCACAGAGTACCTGTACCTGCAATAAGATTTAGAGTTCACTTGACACATTTAGGTTTTCTTTTCTTTTCTTTTCTTTTCTTTTCTTTTCTTTTCTTTTCTTTTCTTTTCTCTTCTCTCCTTCCTTCCTTCCTTCCTTCCTTCCTTCCTTCCTTCCTTCCTTCTTCTCTAGAGACCACATGTGCATGTGTGTCCAGGGGGAAGGAGGACAGAGGGAGAGAGAGAGAGAGAGAGAATCTTAAGTCTCAAGCGGGCTCCACACCCAGTGCAGAGCATACTGCTGGACTCCATCTCACGACTGTGAGATTATGACCTGAGCCAAAATCAAGAGTCGGACACTTAACCGACTGAGCCACACAGGCGCCCCTATTTTCTTAATCCCAGGAAAATGCTTAATGCATTTTTGTGATTAGGACATTCGATTTTATTTATATAGCATAGAAAAAATCCAACAAATCAACTTTAAACAGTGACATATTTGATACCATATCTTTATTTACATAGCATTCTGGGAACGGCAGATCTGAAAGGCAAATCAAGGTTAATGTTCTGGCAATCAGCTAAAGTTAATTGATGGAGACATTTCAGAGTAAAATAAAATTATCTTGACAGCTTTTCATTAGGATAACAACCTGACAGTCAAGGACTACCTAATTTTTTCTCTAATCACGACAAATTATTATTAATAGCAGCTTACACATGTATTACATCTTGAGAGACAGATCCCTGCAGACTTTAGAGCATCGATTGTGAAGTGTCCTCCTCGCATTAGCTAGATCCTGGACATTCCTAAAGTAATGATATAAGAGTAGTTTATTCCAAATAAAGTTCAAAAAGTGTTGAACTTCTTAAATTTAGACCATAAGGCAAAGATCTAAAAATATGAGGAGTGTTAAAAAGTAATGTTCCAGAAACTTTCACCAAATAATTGTAGCCCACATGAGTAATTTTTCTTTTTGAGAGAATGACTCACTGATCAGAAAATTTTGCTTTACTCACAGAATATACATTGCATACTTGATGTGAATAAATGGCTTTGGAATGGGTCACAAAGTCATAAGATGAAGGGGAGGAAGGAAACTCTTTTCATTTGGACACATTTTCTGGGATAGACATGGGAGTAGATCCCCAACTTTCTGTTCAGAATTTGATGGCGTTCATTCCCCTAAGCCTTGAGATCATGCGTTTGTGTATTGATGAGTGCTGAAAGAAAGGGGAGAACATGGAAGATAAAATCCTGGGTGGCAGCTGGAGAAGCGTCATCTGTATGTCCACCTGAGAATTCAAGAAACCTCTAGAAGAGTAGTTTGCAGAGAAGAGCCTGGTGAGAGGCCATCCAGGTAAAGTGAAACTGAACACAAAGTTGGGAATTCTTGAGAAAAGGCAAACAGGTCTGCCCCTAACATTTATGTGGCCTGGGAATTTGTAAGTTATAAATCAGTTGACAAACGGTTAAGCTTGTTTTATCTTCCTATCTTGAAATGGTACCATGATAGGGGCAGGGCAGGGCATCTCAAAATATGCCATTTGGGAATGCTGATTATTTTGAATTAAAGCTACTGAAGAAATGGCCAGTGCAATAAGGACACTCTGACCCTCCTCTCTCCCCCTGAAAGCAGAAAATAAATTTCCCATGTGAAGGCTACCCTCCTTGCACCTGGAGGGCAAAAGGCATCAGAGATGGGAATTCAGGGTCAAGAAAGCTGTATAAACAAACCTTGTTACTGCTTCATTAACCTGCTACTCCAAGCCCAAACTTCTTTGTCTTGTCAGTTCCTCACAAATTTATTGTTTCTTTGTCTAAAAGGTATAAAAGCTGCCTGCTGTGGTCACTTCCTTGAGTCTCCTAATTTTATGAGTTCCCATATGTATGAAATTAAATTTCTTTTTCTCCTCTTAATCAACCTTAGATCAATTTAATTATTAGATCAGCTAAAGAGCCTAGAAGAGAAATTCACATCAATTAAATTTAAAGGCAAAACATATACTATAGCTAATAAATACCACATTTTAAATAAAAAGAAATGAAGCTGAAATTTTAAAATATTTTAAAATATTCTATTTTACTAAATATTCTTATGAAAGTATTTGCAATCATATTGTTCATCTTCCAGCTATTTGCCAATGCAAAGAAACAGTATCCTGCTTCTTGATGTTATGCCTAGATGTACAGATCTAAGGGAACAATGTATTGTTTAATATTGCAAAGGATTCCTCAGCCACTACAACTGTTGTGAATATTGCTCCTATCTGTGAATATTTCCGGAATCATGAATTGAAAGACAAGGAAGAGCAAGAAAAATGTTCAACTACTGTTGTATGTTCAATCAAGAAATGTTCAGCACTACTGGGAAATGATGCTTTATTCTGAAGGAATGTATTGCTATCTGAATCTCAGGATACCTGAGTGGAAGGATTTGACAAATTAATTTGCCTTAAAATATTTTTTGACAAAGGGTTTAAGAATTGCAGAATCATTGAATCTGGCTTTTTAGAAGCCGCTGGGAAATACACACATGTTGCATAAAGAACTTTCACAGACGACCTGTGGGGTCAGGGACAAGTGAAACACGAGGGCTCCCAGGAAGAAAGCCTTAGGAGGGCTTCTCCCCTAAAGGTTTGAGTGATAAGGGGCGGTAGATGAGAGCAGAGATGGGGAAAAAGAGTTATTTGGAGGTGCAACTCTTTTGTGAGGTTTCCACACCAATAAACTTTGAAATAGAATTGTAATTGTTCCCGTGGCTCTCTCCAGATTGGAAGTGTATGGTATGTTTCATGGAGTGTTTTTTCTTCATCGATATCTGTCAAGGATTCTTCCAATAACCTGAAACTCTCTTAGAATCTATTAGGAAGCAGTTTCAGAAAAGCTCTCCAGAGCCCACTTCAGCTCCTACAATAAGGTAAGGTAAAAGGAATGGAAACTAACTACCTCAATGATAGGGTCAGCTTTGAAAGTAATTGTTACATCTGGCTCCTGTTTTCTTGTAGATTTTTGTTGTTGTCTCTTTGTTCTTGGCAAGAGGACAGAGGTTAAAGCTGTGACAAAGAATAGCACACATCTACATGACAATGAAAAACTGGGCTTTTATTGACTATTTTTTCATTTCTAAAGACATCAGTCCACAATGTTATGCCCATTTTTAATGACTTCAATTTTTCGGGGCCTGTGACTTTACATCCTAAAAACCAGGAAATTTATACTTAAAAATGACAATACTAAAAATTTAAAGGACAGGAGAGTTGCTATGGAAGTTATTCTGTGTATATATGATAGGTGCATTTCTCGATTTGAAATGTGAAGTGGTCTCAGAAGAAATACAACTTTATACTGCAATAATAGTATAAAAAATACCACTAACCTATGTGAGGACATTAGTTGTTGAAGAAACATTCTCATTTAGCCAACAATGAGAATATAATCACTTATATTAGAAGTATGGTCAGAAACTGAATTAAAAAGCTGGAAATTCCAGTTGGTGCGCGGCTGGCTTAGTAGGTTAAGCATCCGACTTCGGCTCAGGTCATGATCTCATGGTTCGTGAATTCAAGCCCGAGACCAGCTCTCTGCCCCTCCCCTGCTCATACTCTGTCTCTCTCAAAAGCAAATAAACATTAAAAAAAAAAAAAGCTGAAAATTCCCATCCTGTTATTTGCATTTTATCAGCTGGTACATAGGCATCAAGTTTGAGAGACAACGAGCACACGTCCCCTTTCAGGCCAGGAGGGGGGCTGGTTCACTGACAAGCAACAGTGTAGTGATGGTGTATATGCCAAAATTTCAGGGTCTCCTGAGCAAATACATGGTCTCTAACGGAGTTTTTTAGACAAACTGGAATGACATCTGCTATGTTGAAAGGATTGGGCACAAGGAAAAGTGTTTTGAACACAAATGTTCCCGGATACAAGCTGAGTTTAGGTAGACACTAGAATTCCCACAGCACTGAGAAAGAAGCCAGAGGGGTTAAAAAAAAAAGGCAGGTGATCCTGTTGGAAGGACAGCAGTGTTGTTTTAGTTCTTTGTTTAATAACTTTTCACTGAAACTGGTTCCTAGACCCATGGCAGGCTTCTTGGAGGCCTTGGACTTGTTTAAAATGTGTTTGCTGGAGTTATCAGATTCAAGAGACTCTGACTTATTAGGCCCACGCCTTTATTATTCAGCAACAGTCATGGAATTAAGTATAAAAGAAACAAAGTCCCAGCTTGACTGTGACTGAACTGTGAAAACACTTTAGGGGAAATTAAAATTGTAGATGTACCCAAGGAGATGCCCACAAATAACACTACTTTTTTTTAATTAAAATAATGTTTTTAAGTAACCTCTACACCCAACGTGGGGCTTGAACTCATAACCCTGAGAACAAGAGTTGCATGCTCCATCAACTGTACCAGGTAGGCCTCCCAAGATTATTTTTCATTGTAACTCAATGCACAGATTAGGATCACTATTTGTATCACTATTTTATGTTATCGTCTGCACTGAGTTTATGGTTTTCTGCCAAACACTGAAATAGGTAGATTAATTTTTTCCTAGGACAGTAGGTGTCATTTAGCATGCTATTGTTGCTGTGCCTTTAATGACACCCTAAAGACTTGAAAGAGTTAATGTTCCTCCCTTAGTATCAGAAAGTAACTTAAGGCTCCACAAAAATTTAGATTCTCATTATTATAATTAGAGATAATGAGGATAAATTGCAGAGATAATTGGTGCACAGCGACTGCTAAAGGACAACAAGTGTGGACAACACGCTGTTTGGCAGGACTACATGTTAATACGTGGGGAGCAGCTGACAGGCTCTGAATGCTTTAATTCCTAAATCTGTTCTGTTTCAGGTTTCTACAGTGCCCATCACCTGGGCCCTATTCTTCATGACTATGTGCTCCACACTGGCTGAGTCAAAATTGTTTTGTTATAAGCTATTCATATCACCTTAGAGAGGCTGGCTCATATGATGACCCTCAATTTTCCTATAAGCCACTGAACATGAAAACATAGCTTAGAGTAAATTAGTTCCTAAGAGGAGAGTATGGCGCCATGAAACTCTTGTTGCGTATTCTTCCCTAAGTGCTGAACTAGGAAGCAATTTTTAAATTTTTTACTCCTTCTGTCAAGACTATCTCAAGGTAAGCACACTTGCCATGGATCGGTGGTTGGGAGGAGGGTAGGGTGCTGTGTGGGGGCTGGCTTGGGCTTTCAGCTAAAAAGACCATGACTTAAAAAGGCAGTTGGCTTGAGAGGAAAGAGAAGGTAGCACTGAAAAAGACCTCGAGGTGACAGGGTGTCAATTACCCACACACCCTCTGATCTCCAAGATACAGTAATGGAGACTGTTTCCTTCTCTAGTCATATAACTTATCTTCCCTTATCTTTCTAAGATTTTCCTTTAACTGTAGGGCTACCTTTGGTGTTCATGTTACTCTGATTTAACTTGAGTAAATGCATGAAGGGAGAGGAACACGCATGTGTGATATGCCTATGTCCTTGCAATTGTACCTGCCCACCCGTACCGCTTTACTTCAAGACTATGATCCGCCAAGCATTTTACCTTCTCAAAGAGCCAGTCTAGAATGTGATATTACCATTTCTTCTTTAAATATTTTGTCACTCACCATTCAGATGCCAACATCTAAATTTATGGTATTTTAACAGCTAGTGTGTCCCTTTTACATTTCAACAAATGCAAGTGGTTAAAGCTTTGATGAAAACCAGAGGAGCAGTGTTTAATCCTCTACGCTCTATGCTTCCCCAGATGATCTCGAAGATAATTTCAGTTTCAGTTTTCCCAGTTGTCAAATGAGGACAGTTGTATTTGTAAGGATTACTTGAGATGATAGGCCGAGAAGTGCTAAGTGCTAGATGAACAATATTATAAAAATTTAACTCCAATAGGCATGGAAGAAGGGGATGCCTCTGCGTTGGAGAAATATGTTTGGAACTTCATAAAGAGTGAAGTAGAACTGTAGAAAATATTTTATGTATGTATGTTTGTATGTATGTATGTATTTAAAGTGCCTTTAATCAATTTTATGAATAATAGTAAAAGGACAGCTTCTAGGTAATGAACACCAGTGATTTAGAGCCCAGGGTCATATTCATTATTGAGTAAAGTAATCCAAACCTTAGGTTAAAATATGCCATGAACAACTGTGTGTGTGTGTGTGTGTGTGTGAGAGAGAGAGAGAGAGAGAGAGAGAGAAAGAGAGAGAGATTGTCAAAAATAAATACCAATTTCTTTAAACTTTATTTTTTTACTTAAAGCATAAAGCATTTTCCATATGTCAGTTTACATTATCATTTGGCCATGTGAACTTCCTCCTATCCTGAGTGTCATAGTATTTACAGCCCACATCCTTTATGGGCTGTGGGCTTGTGGGAAGTCCATCTCACTGTTTCCCGACACACGCAGGAGGCATAATTGAAGTCTAAACTGCTGAATAGTGCTTTGCTTTTGTTGTGGTTAACTAGACAATGAGAAAGGAAGGTTATGAGTTCTTGATCTGCCCTGCCTTGGTTTCCTTGGAAGAACCACAAGATACTTCATGACCTTAGACAATTTACTCCAGATCGTGAAAGTGGCATATTTATCTCTATCATGACTGCTAGGGAACAGGATTTTAATAGTGTTATATCCACAAATCACGTATGTCCAAGAATTTGGTCCCATTGGTAGTTCCATTACTAGCATGAAGAAACAATGGGCACTCGTTAGTCACTGAGACAGCTACCACCTCGACCAGGCCAACGATCTGCAATTGGTTGGAAATTGTCATGTGACTTGCCATGGGGAACTCTGGCATCTCTTCTCCTCCAAGCCATTAGTGGGGTGGTTCTTAACCAGGAATGATTTAACCCTCTCACCCTAGGAGATACTTAGAAATGTCTGGAGACATTTTTGATAGTTGTGACTGGGGAGGGATTGTAGACATCTGGCAGGTAGAGGCCAGAAATGTGGCTGAATATCCTACAATACACACAAGACACCTCCTCCTCCCACATATGCATATACACATAACAAAGAATTATCAGGTACAAAATATCAATAGTGCTGAGACTGAGAAAGGTTGTGTTTAAAGGTTTCAAGGTAAAGGGTTTCAGAGACAGCTGACAGGGAGAAAGAACTACAAGACTGGGTCTGATCCACTCCACATTATTTGTGAAAAAAAGTCATGTTTGGTGGTGATAAAGTATGATTCAGAACATTCCTGTTATGAGAAATACGTAAGGCCCCCAACTCTCCTCTTGGGACCACATTAATACTGTTACAGTTCACTGCTGATTCTCTAAAGTAAGGCATTCAATATTTACTTTCCCATTTCTTGATAATCTTTCAGGCAGGAAAGAAATCCAGAGAAATTCATGACATACCATATTCCCATTATATTCCTATTCACCCCCGACCCATATACACAAGGGATTGTAGATTGTTCACATGTGGCAATTAGCATGTCAGCCTTTATGAGGAGGCTTTTAGGAGCCGCATATCATCTGCACACAAAAATATGCAGGTGGAGTGGCAAAGCAGCTGCAAATAACTGATCGACTTCCAAGGATTATGTCAAGATTCATTCATATTAAGTCAACCTGGGATCTGCAATATAGTATAAACTAAACTAATTTAATAAGAGCATCTGTTACGTTCCCTTCCACTGTGCCTTCGGCAGGCATTCCTTTTTTTTTTTTTATAATGAGCGAGGTTTTGTTTTTGTGTCTCGTGACAGCACCTCTTCCCTCCATGAAGCACTGAGCCTTTGCCAACTTCCCAGCTACCTTCTGAATAAATCAACTGTGTTCCATCAGGTGGCAGAGAGGGCATTTTGAATTTTCTGTGGCAGATGGTTTGACACACCTAATTGAAGTAATATATCTTCCAGATAGTCTTGATATGCTATAAGGAAATGTACAGAATGTCACAATGTGACAAATCTCTGCTGGCTGAAAAAGGAAATTTGGAGTAAATGTGTTGCACTCAGCATAGACATGGCATTTTTCAAGGGAAAAATAACCCACCTCTAGGTATTCAGCTTTATTAAGGCAGACATTTGTGCCAGTTACATCTAAGAAGGGCATCAAGGGCTCTATTAGCCAATTTGGGAATAGTGTTATAATGAACTGAATAAAGAAGGCCACCTGTTCGAAATAAGGCATAATCCAGGAAGGGAATTGCTTTCAAAAAGCCCAAATAGTGGTACGTAATTTAGAAAACCAAACTCCTTTACTGGCTTTCAAGATTCACAAAATGGGCCTGCATTTTCTTGTAATAGAATCTCACTGCGGCATAATAGGAAAGAACCCAGTGACTTAGAGTTCTAGTTGCTGAGAGAGTTTTCAGGTATGCTAGAACCGATGGTGGAAAAGCCATTCCATGAAGAAAATTTCAGCTTCCACTAAGTGGAGGTTTTATATAGTTCGGTGTGGGTTTCAGGTGGAAGAATTTTTTGCAATGGAGCAAACAGATGGAAAAAGACTGCCCTTTTAACAGAAGCTGGATCATGCTTTCTTCAGCCTTGTAGGATATTTTTGCAGGGTTGGTGGAGCAGTGAGGAAGCCATTGCTGAGAGAATTGCTACCACAGTACTGGAGCAGCACTGTGGTTCTGGGAACCAGCCGGGAGAAAATGCTATAATGATGCATTATAGGGAAGGAGGAAAGAAGAGGTTTATGAGAGCAGGAGCCACCTGGAGCCTGCAGCCTTGCTAAACCCTGCAACTCTGCACTGTCTAGACTGAAATGATTGATAGCTTGTCCCCTTCATCCTGCCTGAGCCTCACAGATTTCACTGGTCTCGCCTTGCCTCAGACATGAATAGAAAGAGCTTCAAGCCACTGTCCTGGGGGCTTGCTACAATTTCTTAAAGGTTTGGTCCTTATTATTTATAAGTAATTATCAGTTTGGAAGATACTTCCCTGCCTAAGGGCTTGCTGAATAATTTTCAGAATTTCCAGCATTTCCAGAACAATCTGTATAGGTTCTATATATAGTGCTTTAAAATAAATCTGGTTGCTATTTATCCTCTTTCTCTCTTCAAATGCTCAAATGTCACCATAAAAATGGATTATTTTATCCAAAACACCAGGCCCTATTATGCCTTTCTATATCCTTAGCCTGGTTTACTTTGATTTATGGTACTGTTACTATTTGACATCAATTTGTATATCCATTTGTGTATTTTTCTGCTATCCTTCCCTGGACATCCCCATTTCCTCTCTCCACCCGCATTATAAGACCACGAAAACAGGAACCAGATAAGTCTCTCTTGTTCACTATTGTATCCTCAGCATCTAGACCAATGCCTGGAAAGTAGCAGCTGAATAAGTAAATTCTCTGGATCATTCCCAAGGCGATTGTGACTTTCTGACCTGGACTCTACCTTAGGAATGTGTATGTGTTTCCCATGTGCTTGACATTGTCATGTATGTTGCATGGGTCAAGAGAGGTAGATAGAGCAGCAGGTGTTTAAGACCCTTTAATGATCTTTTCGTGGATAGGGGTTAGTTTTTCTGACCTCTTCTCTTCTAAATCTTGACCCCGACATGATGGGATTCTCTCTTTCCACCTCAAACATCTGCTCTCTCTGACCTTAATACATCTTTTTGGATCAAGCCTTATGCATCCCTGACGGATTTCCTGAGGCCTGTTCTTCTTTGCCCAAGATTAGAGGCAAATTTCTGATTCATCACTGCTGTCCATTAGACCTGTTCTTTCTCGGTCACAAGGACCTTCTTATTGCCAAATCCACTTGATCCTTGTCTAGCTTATTTGCCATCTCAGCAGCACTGATGCTACTCACAACACTTTCCTCTTGAAATATTTTCCTCATTTGGCTTCTGTGCCCCTACCTGTTCCCAATCCTTCTCTTTCCTTAACGGCCACACCACCCCAGTCTCATTCACAGGCCTCTCCACTCTCCAACCATTACAAAGTGGAATCTCTAAGCCAGTGCTTCCCAAATTAATGTGCATACACTCACACAGGGAACTTGCTAAAAGGAAGATTGTGATTCACTGTGCCTGGGTTGGCGTCTACGGTTCTGTATCTCTAATAGCTCCTGGGTGATGGTCATATGGTTAATCCAAGGCCATCTATACCCAGCGATCAGAGAGGGGTTTTTAGAAAGTAAATTGTGTCATGTCACTCTCCTACCTAGAACTCCTCAGCACTTCCCATTACACATTGAATTAAATCAAGTTGTTTATCAGAGCTTTTTCATGAGCTGGCCCCCCACCTACCCCTCCAAGTTCACCTCATGTCATTCTTCTGGCTCCCTGTACTCCAGCCACACTACCATCTTCCAGTTCCATAAATATGCCAAGCACTGCAGTTAGGAGTGTGGGCATGAAAGCAAGACATCCAGGGAGCCACGCCTAGCTCCACCACCACTGTCTTTATGATCATGGGTGAAGAACTTAGTTTCTCTGCCTCTGTTTCTTCTTCTGTAAAATGGGAATGGTAATATCACCTACCTTATAGGAAAATTGTGAGGTCTAAAAGAGCTAATACATGCAAACAATTAGAGCAGAGCATGTGAAGAGTGTCTAGTAAATATAAACCATTATTAACTCTTCCTCCTCATTTGTCTTCCTCTTTGCCGGCATGTTTTCCTTTTAGTCTTTAAGAGATGCTATTCTTTCTGCCAAGAAATTTTTTCCCTTGCTCTTTGTATTGCTGGCTTCTTCTTCTTCTTTTTTTTTTAACAATTTCTTTTTGATGTTCATTTATTTTTGAGAGAGACAGAGGCAGAGCATGACTGTGGGAAGGGCAGAGAGAGAGGAAGACACAGAATCCGAAGCAGGCTCCAGGCTCCGAGCCGTCAGCGCAGAGCCCCATGCGGGGCTCGAACCCACAAACCGAGAGATCATTACCCAAGCTGAAGTCGGACGCTCAACCGACTGAGCCACCCAGGCGCCCCACTGGCTTCTTCTTATCCTGATGAATGAATCTCTTTTCCTGACCTCAGTTTATGCTGGTGTGGCCTGACCTGAATTCCTAAAATAAAGGGAATCTAGACTCTAGAATATAGACAGTAGAAGTTGACTTACAGACTTTTTAGCTTAACTCTCTTATCTTACTGATGCAGAAAGTCATAATAGTATCCTAACCTTGATGACTGAGCTAACATTCCTGACTGTGCCTTGTGCCCTGATGCTGATTAGGTTTGGTATGCTAGTTTAGGAGAAAGTATGCAGAACTCCTTGCCTGTTTCCAGATTCTTCATTGAGCCCCCCACCCTCTTTTTTCCCCAGGGCACCTTGGTCTATTCCACATAAAATTACCTGGGAGTAAAAGAGTTGGTTTATGTCTGGGTGTTTTTGGAAGGAGCCAGGGAACAGGAACTTCATAGAAGGACAATTGAGAATGAGGTGATAGGAAGACTAGCTCATTTTCATCACTGGCCAATTTTCCATAACTTTTAACAATTTCTAGGTGAATGAACGATAGGAGATGTTGGGATGTCTTACTTTTGATATTGTCATTTTTGTCTTCCTCCTAATGCAGTTATTTAGGGTGATGAGAATCGAGGGCTTAAGAAGGGACTCAGGGTTTGGTATCCTGTCCTCTTCTTTGTCCTAGCCCAAAAAGTGATATGCTGCCACCTTTTCTTCCTTCCAAATCCACCTCTCTACTCTTCCCTGTGCATTATTGCCAAATTAATTTTTCAAGGACTCTTTTTTTTGAACCTTCCTGTTCAACAATATTCAGTTGATCCCCTTCTGCGTATATAGTATATTCCTAACTCTTGACTTGGAGCTTAAGGCCCTCCATATCATAGTCCTCGCCATCTCTTTTGTCCTGAGTCATGCTCCTGTTATGATCCCATCTCTGCTAGAAGTTTGCTTCACTTCATTCTTCAGATGCTCTTTCCTGACTCCATCCTTTGCTCCAAGTGGTCCTCCTGCATGCAAGATTCTCTATTCATCTCGGTGTGATCAGCAACTCCTTCCAACCCTCTGGTGGTGGGTGGTCCACAGAAGGCTACATGGTATGGTATTCTAAGAGTCCCTTCTGAATGTTGAATTTATAAAGAATTATAAAGATCATCCAAAGGCTGGTATTCACTATTAGCAGACAGTAGCTTCAGGGGTAGGATCACAGCAGATCTGAAAGGGAAAAGACCTAGGAACAGGCTAAAACTGCTTAGTCAAGGGAATGAAGAAAGAACCTTTTATTTATTTATTTATTTATTTATTTAATTTTTTAATGTTTTTATTTATTTTTGAGACAGAGAAAGAGCATGAGCAGGGGAGGAGCAGAGAGAGAGGGAGACACAGAACCTGAAGCAGGCTCCAGGCTGTGAGCTGTCAGCACAGAGCCTGACGAGGGGCTCGAACTCACGGAGTGTGAGATCATGACCTGAGTTAAAGTCAGATGCTCAACCGACTGAGCCACCAGGGCGCCCCAAGAACCTTTTAATAAAAAAGAAGAGGTCTGCATAAAGCAAAGACAAGAAGGAATTAAAATTAGTAGAGAGTATATCTAGCCCAGGAAGAGAGAACTTGAATGTGAAGGATGAAAGGAAGCCAGCATGTTCTCGAAGGGAGTGGCCCACACTGTGGCAATCTCACCTGAGACTATTTAACTCCATTGACCTATGACTGTCTAACTCATTTCTCTTTGATCCTACCTCACTAACTACACATCTGATTATGAATTCAGGTTCCTTTCTTCTTCTCCCACCCTTTTAGGTATCTTGAGTCCTCGAAGTCTGCCTTCCCTGATTCAACTGAGTTTTGTCACAGGAAAAGAATATATCCTCATACATATTTTGATATACTGATTTATACATTACTCTCTTGTGAATATGGTTACTTGGAGTAAGTTCTCCACTTTCTGATCATCCCTGGCCACCATAAATAAACTGAACTTCTGAATCTACCCACGTGAAGCCCACACCTTGGAGCAGGGTGACTCTGCTGAGTCCTGCCCTTGTGAGTGTATGGCATCCAGGTCTCCTTCTCGGCTTTTCATTTCTTATCCTCAACAGTACTCATCAGTAACCATCACTGGCCTTTTGTATGTGCCTGTTTTATGTAACTGCCCAGGCTCCCCCAAGAGACTGAAATCTCTAATAAAAAGGGCTATATGTCTTAATCCTGAGGACTGGCAGAGTACCTTGACTGACTATAGTCAGTGTGAAACTTATATACTTCCTGCTGGTCTTTCTCCACAAGAATATAGCATCCATGTTGTCTGTTTCCTGTTTTCTTCACTGCTATATCTGCAATGCTTAGTAAAGAATATCTGGCACATATTTGGTGTTCAAAAGTATTTGATGAATGAATTGCCTGAGAGACCAGGTTATTCTATTCCTCTTAGGATTTATTTATTTTAAAACAAGCAAGAAAGTCATTAGGCCCCCCACTTCCTGACACCTCCTTTCCTGCATTGTCAAGGTTTTTTTTTTTACTACACTATTTATTTATTTATTTATTTATTTATTTATTTATTTATTTATTTTAGTGATTCATCACTTACATATTACTTACATATAACACCCAGTGTTCACCCAAACAAGTGTCCTCCTTAAAGCTCCTCACCCATTTAGCACATCTCCCCACCCAACACTCCTCCAGCAACCCTCAGTTTGCTCTCTGTGTTTAAGAGTCTCTTATGGTTTGTCTCCCTCTCTGTTTTTGTGTTTTTTTTGCTTCCATTTCCTTATGTTCATCTATTTTGTATCCAATTCCATTTGTCTTTCTCTGACTGATACCCTATGTCTTTTGATTGGAATGTTTAGTTCATTGACATTTAGAGTATATACTGAAAGATATGAATTCAGTGCCATTGTGTTGCCTGTAGTGTTGGTGTTTCTGGGGATGTTCTCTGGTCCTTTCTAGTCTTTGTTGCTTTTGGTCTTGTTTCATTTTATCTTTTCTCCACTCAAAGAGTCCCCCTTAAAATTTCTTGCAGGGCTGGTTTAGTGGTCACAAACTCCTTTAGTTTTTGTTTGTCTGGGAAACTCTATCTCTCCTTCTGTTTTGAATGACAGCCTTGCTAGATAAAGAATTCTTGGCTGCATATTTTTCTGATTCAGCACGTTGAACATATCCTGCCACTTCTTTCTTGCCTGCCAAGTTTCTGTGAATATTCTGTGAATATGTCTCCTGCGAATCTCTCTGTCTTATAGGTTAAGAACTTATTTTTTCTTGCTGATTTAATAATTCTTTCCTTATCTGTGTATTTTGTGAATTTGACTATGATATGCCTTTGTTATGGTCAGTTTTTGTTGAATATAATGAGAGTACTCTGTGCTTCCTGGATTTTGATGTCTGTGTCCTTCCCCAGATTAGGAAAGGTTTCTGGTATAATTTGCTCACATAAACTTTATGCCCCTTTTTCTCTCTCTTCATCTTCTGGGACTCCTATGATTTGGATGTTATTCCTTTTTAATAAGTCACTGAGTTCTCTCAGTCTTGTGCTTGTTTTCCTCTTTTTTTCTGATTCATTTTTCTCCATAATTTTGTCATCTGTATCACTGATTTGCTGCTCTTCTTCATCCAACTTTGCCATCGTGGTATCCATTCAAGATTGCATCTCAAATATAGTATTTTTAATTTCTTTCTGACTAGATTTTACTTCCTTTATATCTTCAGAAAGGGATTCTATGCTTTTTTAAACCCCAGCTAGTATTCTTGTTATCATGGTTTTAAATTCTAGTTCAGACATCTTGCTTATATCTGTGTTGATTAAGTCCCTGGTTGTCATTTCTTCCTGATTTTTCTTTTGGAGTGAATTCCTTCCTCTTGTCATTTTGGAGGAAGAAAAATATTTTACAAATTAAAAACAAAACAAAAAATCAAAGCTAGATCTTAGGTGTATTTTGGTTTGTTTGTTGAAAGAAACTTGATAGAATAGAGAAAAAAAGGGAAAGGAAAGAAAGAAAAGAAAAAAAAGTAAGAAAAAATTTAAAAATTAAAAAAATATATAATAAAATTAAATAAATAAATGAAATAGAATAAAAATTTTAAAAAGAAATAAAGTAAGAAAAAAAATTTAAAAATGAAAAAAAAGAAAATAAAAATAAAATTTTCTCTTTTTGTATCCAAGAAAAAGAAAAGAAAGGAAAACAAAAACAAAAACAATTTCAACAAAAACAGAAGCAAAAAAAAAAAACTGAACTAATAAATGAACTGTCAAACAGACTGAAACCTGAATGAAGGTACATCCAGTTTCCCCTAGAACTGAAACTGTGAAGCACTATATAGTCCGTACACTAAGCAGGTGGAGGGACTTGTGCTGGTCTTCTAGGGGATGTGCTTGGAGGGTGCAGTTGGGTGGGGGTTGGTGAAATGGCTCCCTTCATAAGTAAGCTCCCTTAGCTTACTGGGCTGGATCACTGTGGTGCCCATGTGCATGCATGGCAGAGGTGGAAATGATTTCACCCAGCTCCCTAGTCTCTGGCACAGGAAATTTGTGCTCTCACAAACCCAAGATCAAGCACCCCTCCTTTGTCTCAGGCCTCCATTCAATCCCCACCTCTACCCTGTCCATGTCTAAGCTGTCTTCCTTCCAAAGCAGCATCTCCATCCAGAGTTTTATCTCAGATGAGGTTATGTTTCAAAATCCCACACTTCAGAGACCCCCCGTGGTTTGGTTCTACTCCAACTCTCTGGGGGAGGGTCTCACTGAGCAATGGTTGGGTGCTGGCTTGCCCCAGAAAACATTCATGTGATCGCACAACAGCAGAGGTTCAGAGATTGTGGCAAATCACAACAAACAGCCAGCGCCAGGTTTCACTGGATGTTGGCTTCTTTGTTCCAATACCAGCAAATGTGGCTGCTCTCCGGGGTCCACTGGGATCTGTGCCTGCGTGGAGGCCATATGGCCTCTACCAAATGCTCTCCAAGCAGGGGAACTGCTTTTCCCTGTGTGGCACATGGACCTCTCTGACCGCACTGCCTGCTCCTGGGGATTCGCCCTACTTCCTCACCAGAGTACTGCCAGGCACTGAGCTCTGGAACTTCAGACTCTGTGCTCCACCCTTTATAGAATCCTGGTGGTATTGAAACCCTCTCCTTTCTTCCTGTCAGTGATTTTGGGGAACAGATTTCTTATTCAGTCCCCTGTGAGTGTTTGCACTTCTTTTCTCTTTCTCTCCAGCAGGGGAGTGTTTTTTTCTGCATTCTCCTGATGTGCTACACTCTCCCCCTTTCTCTGTCCTCTCTCAGCAAAAACAGCTGCCTACACTCTGTGGCTTTTCTCTACCCTAGTCCACTTCTCTGCACTGTGTACCTGCTGAGTTCTGTGGCTCAGGTTATGCAGATTATTGTGTTAATCCTCAGATCAATTTCCTAGATGTGCGAAAATGGTTTGGTACCGATCTAGCTGCATTTTAGGGACAAGATAAGCTGAGGGTCTCCATGCTGCTCCACCATCTTCTCTGATCCCTATGCATTGTCAAGGTTTTAAAAGCATTTTTCTGGTTCCTGGTCAAATGTAGTTTATTGCACACATATGTGCCATGGGCTGTTGTAAGGTCTTTATATATATTCACTTTTTCAATCCTTACGAGCACTCTGAGAGATATGCCAGAGTTATCCTCTTGACGCATATAAGGAAACAGGCACACGTAGTAAAGTGATAGCTGGCTTCAGAGTTTGTGTTCCTAATCACTAGACCAACTGCCTCTCTGATGGTTATAGCACCTGCCTCTTTATTTGGAAACTATCTAGTTCATGAGGTAATAGTGCATGTTAAGAGGGAGGCCAAGAAAACATGTGGGGAGGAAGCCTTCTTGGTGCATGATTAACAAATCATGTTAATAATGGGAATAGTTTATTTATTCGTAGCATCATGATGAAACAAGCAGATCAAGAATAGATGAGATTATGTCAGACAAAGAGCCCGCTTCCTACCCTGGAGAGCTGAGAGCATAAAGGCATAAAATACACTATGTAGGCTATGAAAGTAAGACCAACTTGGCTTGGAAAATGACAAAGAATTATAACCCTTCTCCACCAGCAAAGGGCTGCTTCTGTCAGTCTGTATGGTGGAAAGAAACCTGGCCTATAATATGTTCTTACCATGGCCCTCCCCTTCCAGACCAAGATTGCCCTTGCCAGTTGCTGCTGAAGGGGTTCAGGTTCTTCCAGTATTCTTGGAAAATTGCTGTATGCATGCCCACCAAAAGGCTGAAGTCGCTACTGGCTTTGTATGTCCTGGCCTCAGGGAGCCACTTAAATTTGTGTTAAAAGCACACATTTTGGAGCCAGACACTTCAAACATTACTTAGTCCTAATTAACCTGGTTAATTAACCACATTTAACCACTGTTCTCTCATATATAAACTAAGTATTTCATAGGTGGGTCCTAACCTAACTCAGGCCATTGACCAGTGTGTAGTCAGCACTCTATATACACTCTATTCTCTGGAACATGGCATCAGGCTCTGGGAAGGACAAGGAACTTGTACTACTGGCAGATTGTTGGGCTTCAGTCCCAGGCACTTAGCCTTTGCACTATTTTCTTACCTCTAAAATAATACCCAACTTTGCATTACTGAACAGTCACCCTATGTCAGGTAATGTCTGCCCTGTGTTACAGTCTCCAACAAGACATAGATGGCAAGCTCAGTTAGAATAAATAATGGAAGGTCTAACAAAAGAACATGCACAGAGGTTTGGGCAGGGTGTAGGGAACCCACAGAAGAATAATGCAGCACCCCTGGACTAGTAAGAATGGGGCCATTACCCTTGGAATGAAAGAATGAGAGAAGCCTATCCAAAGCTGTAGGAATCAAACCTAATCTCAGCTGGAGGGCATTGGGCCTTTGAAGCAACCTTGATGTGAGGGGCTCAGGAAATACAAGCCATGATCTCATTCTCCTCATCCTATGACCTTGTGTTGGGGCTCCATAGTGACCCAACACAACCTGAAGACAGAGGCCAAGGGAGCCTCTTGCTGTATAGTCCATACAGGTCAAGGTACAGAAGGGTGGGAGTATATGCAGAAAGGCAAACAGAAACTATTTCCTTTCTACAACACACTTGTAAGATTATTATTATTCCAGTTTTTCGTAAAAAGAAACTGATGTATAAGCAGTGCAATAATTATATATATATATATATATGTGTGTGTGTGTGTGTGTGTGTGTGTGTATATATGTATACCTTTATACACATATATTGCATATTTGAATAATATATTTTTATTCTTGGTTTTGCTCCAAAAATATGTTTATTATAGAAAATTTGGAAATACAGACCCCTCCCTCCCTAAAGAGAGTATTAATCAAATAACTTTATCATCAGAGATTTCCTCTGTCAACATATTTGCATATACATTCATCGTCTTTTATGACACATGTACTTTGCTGTATTTCTGTTTATTTCATTTTATGTATGAAGCCATATGTGAAGATTTCAATGTGTCACACACTGGTCTACATGCTTCATAAATATTAACTCAGTAATTCTCATAACAATCTTATGATGTAGGTACTATTATTATGCCCATCATATAAACAAGAGAGGTTAAGTAATTTGTCTAGAGTCACATATCTAGTGAATGGTGGAGTTCAGGTTCAAAATCAGGCATTCTGGTTTGAGTTCCATTCTTTACCGTTCTGCTCTATGGGCTGATTTTTATAGATGATAGATAGATAGATAGGTAGATAGATGATAGATAGATAGAAAAGTTGGAATAGTGTTAAACATTCTTGTTTCCTACCTTTGTTTTGTTTCTAACTATGTCTTCAGCATTCATTTGTTTAGCAGGGGTTTTTTTCTTCATTATTCTAATCCTAACCAGGTATGGAAATAAATATTTCAGCAAGGAATAGAATATGCCAGTAACAGCTAAAAACATCAGGTAGAAAAAATGCACTCCCCAGGATGCCTGGGTGGCTCAGTTGGTTGGGTGGCTGACTTTGGCTCAGGTCATGATATCATGGCTCAAGGTTTATGAGTTTGATCCCTGCATAGAGCTCTCTGCTGTCAGCGCAGAGTCTGCTATGGGTCCTGTCTCTCCCTCTCTCTCTCTGCCCCTCCCCTGCCCATTCTCTCTCTCTCTCAAGGATAAACATTAAAAAACAAAACCAAAAACCTCCATACTCCCCAACACACACACACACACACACACACACACACACACACACACACACTGAAGAAGCCAAAGGAAAGAAGTTTATGTTTGTAGTCAAATATTGAATCATTTGACATGTAGTTAGGCTTACATGAGTTACTTAAATAAGTCTCAGTTTATTTAATTAATTCCGTGTGTTTGATTAATTGAATAGGGGCAGAAAGAATTTGTTGGCAATCACTTAGCTGCTATAAGCAATTGATATGTACAAGAGGCTTTGGGAATTTGGGGATATGTAGGACAAGTCCACAAAACTCTCTTACTCGGGGACTCCTGGGTGATTCAGTCGTTAGGCATCAGACTTCAGCTCGGGTCATGATCTCATGGTTTGGTTTGAGCCCCTTGTTGGGCTGTGTGCTGACAGCTCAGAGCCTGGAGCCTGCTTAAGATTCTGTGTCTCCCTTTCTCTCTGCCCCTCTCTAGCTTGCAATGTGTCTCCCTCTGTCTCTCAAAAATAAATAAACATTAAAAACAACAACAACAACTCTCTTACTCGGTCTAGTTGTAGAGGTAAGATATATATGCGTAGAGGAATGTTATGAACTGAATGTTTATGTCCCCTCCAAATGCATATGTTGAAGTCCCTAACCCCCAATGTGATGGTATTTTGAGATGGGACATTTGGGACATAATTAGTGTTGGATGAGGTCATGAAGGTGAGGCTTTCATGGTGGTATTAGTGCCCTTGTAAGAAGAGACATCAGAGAGCTTTCTTGCTCTCATTCTCTTTCCCCTGTGCCCTCAAAGAAGAGGTTGAATAAGCACAGAGCAATGTGGCAGTCACCTACAAGCCAAAAGAAGAGACCTCTGAATGAAATCTACCTTGACAGCACCTTGATCTTGGACTTCCCAGCCTCCATAACTGTGAGGAGTAAACTGTTGTTTAAGCCACCCAGTCTATGGTATTTTGTTGTCATAACCAAGCAGACTAATACAAGTAAGATAATTTTAAAAAGTAGTTTAAGGCAGTAAGTACTTAGCACTAACTGAAGGACATGATAAATATTTGAGAGGAGAAAGGCATCTAAGGAGCTGTGGTCATTGGATAAGACTCCCAGGACTCAGGGGGATTGGGGAGGAGGCAGAGGCTGTAGATTCAAGAGGACTTAAAGACCATGCAGATTCTAAACATGTCTACTTATGATTCACATGCTTGGTGTGAACAAACAGAGATCCTCTCAGGGCTCCATATTTGTCCTTCTCTGTGGCTGGCATATTCTCCCCCTCTACACATGGTTACTGTCAACAGCCACTTAGCCTCAGGACTCCACTTAAATGTCTCATCCTCAGGAAGCCTGTATTGGCTCCCAGCCTTTGATATGGTCCCAGTTATAGAATTACTTGAACTTCTCCTTCAGGGCCCTTTTCACAGTGATATTTAAATTATTAATTTGTATAATATTTTGTTAATGCTTGTCTGCCTCACTGGAATGCAAGCTCTTTAAGTCCCTAGTTTGGATTTATTTTGCTTCCCATTATGGTCCTAAATCCTGGCACAGTCTTAGTAGGCATTAGATACTCAATAAATGTTTGTTGATTGACTAAATGGATGAATGGTTATCTACCCTGGCCCCTGCTCCTCCCCCCAATGAGAGAGCCCTTTCTTGCTAGAGCAGAGACATAGTTTAAAGACTACATCTCTTTTTAGGCCTGAAGTAAGAACTATTTATAATCAAAAGAAATATGTTGTGGTCTCTGAGGCCATGTTTTAAAAATATGCCTTGGGCTCTGGCCTGTCCTGGACTTCTTTACAGCTTTAATTTCTTTCTGATTTATAGAAATATGAGAGGATGGAAGCTCATGGTCAGATGACAAAATGGACTTTTGTGGAATTGATGGCCACAAAATAGCTAAAGGAGAGCTGGGGTGTGGTTCAGATATCCCTTCAAACTTTTGCAGCCTGTCAATTTATCACAGACTGAGAAGAACATTTTTAAAAATTATTATTATTAAAGTTTTTAGTTCCTGCTTAAAAATACAAATACAATGGACTAAACTGCAAACATTTTCACTAGGATCCTTTCCAGGTTCTGGAGGTAAAACAATGTCCTTTTTGGGGTCTGAGCCCCTTAATTATTTAGTAAGAGAAGGTGGGGAGCAAAGCCAAGGACATTTCTTCCTTTTCTGTTGGGTTTCTCTGTGAGAGTCCTTTGACTATACTCAGTTTCCCCCATTTCCAGCTTCCTGTGGTATCAGATGTTTAAGAGAAAAGGCAAGATAATGTTTTTAGAGATATTTATCTAATAGTTCAGAAACCCGCACTTTAGCGGCTTTGAAATTAGCTGCTTCTGACCTATTTCAGGGCAAATTTCCATCTTTTCAAGGTGACTGCTGGTGACAATCCTGCTCAGACACTCAGGGTTCCAGTTCCTCTCCCCATACTGTCTCCGCAGAGCATGTGGCCATTCATGGTCATTTCATCTAGATCATGGAGATGAGAAAGCTTGGCATGGTCAAAGCTACTTTCTTCTTTGGACATTTGTTGAACTGTAATCCTTCCCTAATCAGGAATGATCTTCTAGGAGCTAAATATGGCCAAGTTAATATTGTCAATGGTCAAATGATAAAAACCAAGACTTAGGGTCACCTGGGTGGCTCAGTTGGTTAAGCATCTGACTCCTGATTGCAGCTCAGGTCATGATCTTACAGTTTGTGAGATCGAGCCCCATGTTAAGCCTTACACTGACAGCATGGAGCCTGCTTGGGATTCTCTCCCTCTCTCTCTGCCCCTCCCCAGCTCACGCATGTGCGTGTGCACGGGTACTAACTCTCTCTCTCTGTGTCTCTCAAAATAAATAAAAATTAAAAAAAAAAAGACTTAGCATACTGACTGGTTAATAACATTTAAGAGACCTTTTCTAATACAGAAGTCCCTTACAACATCTGCCTCAACCTCACAATTACAGGTTGGCTGGTGAACTATGTTTTTACAAAAAATATGCCATGAACAAACATAAAGCCATCTCACACATCTAAATGCTGCAACATTCCCTTTCTCATTGGTCACTTATTCTATCTGATATTAAATAGCCAGAAAGTAATACTTTTGAAGGCTTATAAGCAACAAAATGTATTTCTCAATACCCATATATTAAATTTATATAGTTTATTTATATAGTCCCCCTGATCTTCACTTTGTTCCCTGTATGTTCTTGCTGCGTGCAAAATTTTAACAAGCTTAGGAGTATTCCCAGTTCATAATATATTAGAAACAATATATCAGAAGGGAAAACTCATTAGAATGAGCAAGAAGTCATGATGATGGTCATATTGTGATGGAGGATGCAGAGAAATGAGAAAAGGCAGTTTCAAGAATTTCAAATAAACAAACATCACAGTAGCCCAGAGCCATTTTGTACAGAAACGTGGCCCTCTCCGCTCATAATGGAAAGCATTTCCGTGGTACAACCCTGCAGGATAAAAGGATGTTCATGGTGTTGACCCTGAATTGCCAAGCAAAATAAAGAGACAAAATCATGACAGGCAACCTCTGTTTATGAGGCAGATAAGCATTCAATATATGTTAGAAGTATTTTCAAATAAAATAGCTTAAATAAAACATATTCAAAGGCTCTAATGGATAAGTTATGGCTAGCTGGGAAATTCATTTATGTGAAACACCATTTGACATTGTGATAATGTCAAATAAGTGAGGTGAGTTACCTGGTTAAGAGTTGAAGAGTACAGCTAATACAATCTTGATGTCATAGACATACTGAAATACTCATAAGGTAAAACTGCCTCAATACAATTTAATATTAATGGCTGGAGTTGGTGTTGGGGACAGGAAGGCAAAAAAAAAAAAAAAAAAAGAAAACAACGAAAAGGTCTCTATCCTATATACAAAATGTTTGCACCTGACTGGTTACCTCCATTTGGTAAGCTGTGGGGAAGATAAATACTCTACAATCCGTGTAAACTTCAGTCTAATTAACAACAGATTCAAATAACTCAGTTAGCAAATGTTTTCAGTAGAAGAATTGTATTTAAACAACCAAAACCAGGGATAGAGAACCTAATATCCTAGTGTTTGGCTTATCATATTAGTATTGTATTTGGGAAACAGAAGGGTACTTGAATGCTGCATGCATTGTTTCAGATTCACCTGGTTTCTCTGTAGGAGACACCAAGGATATTTTCTCCTCCCTTGTTATTAGATTTGTATTTGTCTGGCTTCTTGGATACTATGGAGATAAGTGCTTTGAAATTACCCAGAGAGAAGTGGATTAATTGTTTTGTTTTTCAAATATCTTAGTAAAAGATTTGAAAATTATTATTTGTAAGGTTGTAAGTAGATACTTAATGAAGCATGGCAAATTGAGTATCCCCTCCAGACACACTGAATTAGCACTATGGACCAAAAACCTACAACATAAAAATATTCTAAGCTAAAGTCAGAAGTTCTCAGTGTTCCTCATTTACCTCTGCTTCCCCAAATTCACTCCTGGGAATGACCTATGTTGTCTGTTAAACACATTGTTTTGAATTTGCTTTATTTACAGCTCATGGTGGAGGCTATGAGGTGCTGGTGGGGCATAGGCACTGTCTCACCTATCATCGCTTTAGCACAAGCTTTTCAGAGTCCCAGGGTCTCAGTCATTTCACACCTCTTTCATGAATCCTTCTGCCTGTCCAGTGTGATATGTATCTGTAGTGATGCAAGAATGAAAGTTATTGATGACAGCTTGAAGTCAAGTCTAAGAAGTCAAGAAAGCCTCAAAGATTTGCTGATGGAAAAAAGTTTTTCCACTCACAAACATCCTACTCAACTCCTGTCTGTCCCAGGTCAGTATTTCTTTCTTTTCTCTGTGCCACAAATTCAGTGGGTACTCCTTCATCTTAGGTCCAAGACTTTACTGGTAATAATGCTTCTCTTTATATCAGTTCTTTTCCTAGCTCTGACACCACTGATGAGAGCCCATTTTTTTCTTTATCTGCTTCACCTGCTTTGGGAGGGAGTAGGCTCTTGGAATCTAGTCTCCATGTGATTCTCAGTAATAAGAGAGACCACCTCCTCCTCACTCCAGGTCAGTGACGGCATTGTCCTAGTAGTGAACTTAAATTATTGTGTAGTACCTCAGAATGTGCCCAGCTGGCTTTTACCAATGATTGATGGAGGGATTGTAGCTCAAAATGGTGAACAGAAATAACTACTGAGTGATTTTTAAAAGACATTAGTGTTTAAAGCACTTTCAAATGTTTGATATATTGTGAACTTCAAAATGGTCCTGTGTGGAAGGTAGTATAGGAA
This sequence comes from Panthera pardus, assembly GCF_024362965.1. NCBI lineage: Eukaryota > Metazoa > Chordata > Mammalia > Carnivora > Felidae > Panthera > Panthera pardus. Next base: position 33,494,221 of record NW_026526765.1, on the reverse strand, counting down.
TTAGTTGTATCATCCTTATTTTACAGATGAAGAAATTGAGGGAAAGTGACTTATCCAAAGTGACACAATAAGGTATTGGCAGAAGAAAAAATGGACTGAGGACTTCTGGGTCTGCCATACTTTCTACTGCTGGCTGCTGGCTCTCTTGGCCATTGTAGAGCATCATGTAATGCTGCAGTGTGACAACAACATTAACGACAGCAAATCAACGTTGCCCCTTAGATGTGAAGGTGATAGTATGGGTCCCATGAGAGATAAGTGTGCAACTATTCATCTTCTTGTCCCTCGTGTGACAATGGCAGACATTTCCAAGCTGTTTGGGATTCATGAGTAATGAAGCCTTGAAGTGAGGTAAAACTAACTGGTCCTTCTGGCATGAAGTCTTTGACCTGATCAGCATCAGGATCTGTCTAATCAAGACAATCATGTGAAATGACTAGCTTGATAAGCTGCTTTCATTAAAGGGGGAGAGAAAACCAGGAAATGCCTACAACTCTATGATATGCCAAATTAAAAAGATGTTATGTGCCCTTCCTTATTCAAACTCTGATGAAATAAATACATTTATTTATATATCTCTTCTCTGGAGCCGAAATTCTGGAATGAAACTGGCAAAGGTAAGGCACAAACGACTGTGTTGCTGGGACTCCTGCCTCCCCTGCTCTCTCTCATGTTCCAAACACATTTCAAAGGAATCTTAACTTCCACACTCCTGCGGTCCTGCTAGCTCAATTAGAGGGGCCAGCCTGGCCTTTTTCACCGTGCCCTGTGGGAATACCCTTTGATATCAGTGGGGATCCTAGGGTTGAATGAGAGAATAGAATGAGAAGCTGGCTTCAGGGGAATATTTGATCGCAGAGTTGGGTCATGGTGAGAGCAGACACCGTCTGTGAGGATAGTTTCATGCCAGCTGAGGAGATCAGCCTCTGCCAGGCTGACTGCGGTGGAACGCAGGCGTTTACCTTAGCTAAACCTTGAATGACTGCCTGTGTATCTTCAGTGAGCATACTCAGGGAGCTGAGAGTTTCAGACAATCATGATGCCAGATCTGCTTTCTGAAGCAGGAGGTTTGTTCAAGTTCTGTATTCAAGCTTCCTGCTGAAAATGTTACAGAGAACAAGTACACCATACAACAAATCCCAGAACCTGATACAGTGGCTGAAAACTGTAGCATTGCTTCAACCCCACCCCAGCTTTATCCTCAGCACCTCATCTCACTTAGATCCTGAGAGTACTGGCCTTTTCTCCTACCATCCATATTGACTGAGAGAATAAAGGGAAGAAATAAAGATGGGGAGACATGAAGAAACAAAGAGTAAAATGGCACAGAGGGAGAAGGACGGATGGAAAATGAGGCAGGTTTCTGAGTGGCTTGCATACCTGGGGGAAAAACAAATATTAGAACAAGGTCCCATGCAAAACAAAAGACTCTTCTTTCCTTCGTATCCTTGACCTCAGACAACAAAATTTCCTTCAGGAAAGATTTTACCCTCATCCACAAAGACACACTCAAGATTGATCTTGCTACCTCTAGCCCTTGGAACACTATCACCGAGGGCAGTCAGGTTCCTAGGAGTGCTCGATGGAAAAGCAAAGTGCCTATTGCCTCAGTGAGCCTCAAAGCCTACTTTCTTCTCCTCCAATGCTAATAAATGACTATTACAGTATATACAGAGTCACTGTCCATCTGATGTCCACAGTATACACAGAGCCAGCCTCTCTTTGAAGTACTTTAGTGGGAGACGAGACTGGTGCAGAATAAGGAAAAAAGGGAGGAATGGGCTAGATTAGGTGAACCTGTCCATCTCTGTTTGGTCTAATTTTTCAGAGGCAAGAAGATGATTGAAATATGAGAAGAGTAAATAGACACTGTGTCATAAAAAAATTAAGGAAACCAACACTGAAACCCTTCCTGCTACGAAACAAGTGCTCAAAGTCCTTATAAATATGGCATATGGTTCAATAATTGACAGCAAGAAACCTCATATAAAAAGATACAGGAGGAAAACAACAAATTAAGGGTCCATTCCAACTTGAATTGATGTAAAATTATGGCGTCTCACTTCCAAAAAAAGGAACTTCACAAATATTTTTGGCTCTCCTGGGCTAGGAGGATTAGTTTTGCCTACATCAAATGGCATTAGTGTCAATCAAATAGTGTCATTCAGAACCATTATCAGGAGATAATGAAGACCATCTCCAATGTGGTCTGAGAGATTTTTGGAAACATTTGCTTCTGTAGCAATGCATGCTGCTCTGTGTGATCCACATGAGTTGTTTCCATTTTCAAAATGTAGTACTCTGCTGGGACAGAATTGAAGGAATAAATTATTTTCTCTAGTTAATGCCTCAGGTCAGACACCTTCCTGAATCAAGTATTGTTACTGGCAGAATTGCCTAAAAACATAATGCATGACTCATGAGCACATATGGCAATGATATTTAAAATGAGGCCTGGGTGTGGAGATCCATTTTTACTTATTGTGCCATTTGCACTAATGAGGGCTTCACAATGAAGACCAATACAGCCTGGGTGGTTCTAGCCAAGCCTAAGGGAGGAATGGAGAATCTATTAACAGAAGGTCATATTACTTGGTTACTCTTGGTTATAGAAAGGAAAAACTTAGTGTTAACTTTAACTTTTTTCAAATAGAGGAAAATAGAAAAATATCAATTTATTTTTGTTTACTGACTTGATAGTTTTTTCACCATACTCTGTCAGAACCAGGAGGGCTTGAGCACAAGGCATGATGGGATGTGACCAAAGTCTGGCTCAGAGAACACTTTGTGTCATTCAGTCCCAGCCAGAATCCATGTGGACACATCAATTCCAGTGGAGCAAATGCCCCCATCCAAAGGGAGTGCACAGTATTGTGAAAATCTCCCAGGCTATACTTGAACACACAGGGGCCAAGTGGCCATCATCATGGCTCTAGAGATGTGGCCATGGGAGTGGAAGACACTGGTTGTCTGGGGAAGCTCATTAACAAGATCCAGGAAGGGCCTCAGAGCCTCCATGAGCAGTCGTTGTCCTCCCAAGGTCTTACCCCAATGGCTGTTGTCATCTCTCTCTGTGCTTCTATTTTGCAACTGCCCAGTCCCACAGGATCAGGGCAGGATCAGATCTGATCCAAAGAAGACTTTCCAATGTAACATGACATTGGGGCTGGGGTTAAAATGAAGCAAGTAAGGTGAATCATGCAAGTGCAGACTCAGACTTTGTTTTTATGTAAAGTTTTAGATTTTATTTGTCATGCATTTGGGGGAATTTTGGGGGAATGCTTTTCTAAAAAGCATTGCGTACAAATATTTATTTATGTATTTATATTATCTTTAATGAGCTTTTCAAATATTATTTCTTTTTGAGAGAGAGAGGGGCAGAGAGAGAGGGAGAGAGAGAATCCCAAGCGGGCTCTGTGCTGGCAGCACAATGCCTGATGTGGGACTTGATCTTATGAACTGTGGGATCATGCCCTGAGCCAAAATCAAGAGTAAGACACTTAACTGACTGAGACACCCAGGCACCCCCAAGAAATTATTTAAAATTATCCTAAGTGCTGAGTTTTACTGACACCCTTAAATTTTTTGCCTGAGCTAAGTGCCTCACTTGCATTACCTTGGTTTCATGTTTTGAACCTTTGTCGTAAGATATGATTTAAATAGTAGTAGCCTACACTGATGTTTCTTCAGTGGGTGCTCATAGAGTTTAGAGAATAGTATCTCTAGGTGGTACGGGACAGAAACTTACTGTCAATATACCTAGGTGAGATGGTAAGATGGTAATCAACAATCTGTGGCTTTGGTTTCTATTAAGCATTGGCCATCTCCTCAAGGACATTTATATATATGAAATTTAGTTAAAATCAATTGAAATTCTTTAAAAATGGAAACCAAGCCCATTCATGTTCTATGACCCAGGCATGGGTCGATTTAGCATTAAAAGAAAAAAAAAAAAAGAAAAGAAATCCATTGCTCTTGAATTGAAATTAATCCAGTCATTTTTATTATCCTCTGCTTGCTTGGCAATAAAAAAGCTCTTTTGAAACATAAATATAATACATGGTTCAAAATTAATTTAAGAGTTATTAAATGAGTTAGCACCTAATAAAATAGAAACATGGCAACACGGAACACTTTTATGTAGAGAAATAAGGAATCTGTCCTACAGGGCAAGGCAGCTCAGAGTGTCCTTGCTATGCAAGCCTGTCTTCAATCCCGATTGTGATCAGTGGCCATCAGACCTTCTAAGGGTTGGGCTGGGTCTGGGACAAGTGTGGACCCAATCAAGATTTTTCTTTTTTTGTAATAAACTTTTCCCTTTTCCCTTTTCCCTTTTACATTTTTCCTAGCCCTTTTGCACCCTATCTTAATCACCCTATATGTTCTAATCAACAACTTATACTCCAGATGCTTCCTTTGGCTTCCTGTTTCTCCTTCAGTCAGGACTACATTTGATTGCAGATAATAGAAAACTCCACTGCATTAGCTTGGTTGAGTCTGGGTTTATTTTCTCACATACAGAGCAAGGTAGCTCATGGCTGATAAGATTATTTTAATCTGGGTCTGTTGTCACTCCTTAATTGGATCAATTAAAAAAAAAAAGGAGGAAAATAACTATTGGTTAAGCAAATAGGAGAACCTGCCACACACTTCATTAAATCTGAATGCTCAGTACTCTGTTCTTAAAACAACTAATTTGGTCCCTAAAAGGCATCAGAAAATCTGTTATAAAAGCTTTAAAACATACCATCTCATTTAATCCATATAGCATTCTGATGGTAGTTATATGTATTTCACAGAAGAAGAATCAGAAGTCTGATGAAGTTAAACGGCTTTCTTCTAGTCACACAGGGCATGGTAGAGCAAGAATCCAAAGTCTGGTGTTTGGCTTTAAGTCTAACAACTCTTCCTATTGTATTTGTGTGATGAACCGATCTGTGCCTTATATTAATGGCTTTTAGTCTAATAATTGGAATCATATCTCTTTCTTTTAGTGGCCAATACTTCATATCAGAGGAATGATTCTAATCGGGGGAATTTAGGAACTAGATGGCTTTTGAGCCAGCAGGCTATAGACCTCAGCTGATGCCGGAGGCCTTGAAGATAATACTGAAATGGGTTTTTATAAGACAGGTTGACAAATATCTCTATATTTTTGGTGGATCAATATGAATCAGGACAGAGTGGTAAAAAGCATTGCTTATTCAATCCTTGGTTAAACCTCAACTTCTGAAAGGTTATGAGATCCAACCATTAGCACAAAAAAAATGCTTTTACGATTAGGGGATCACAAACTTACAACTTGGAGGGCATCACGCTAAGTGACCTAAGCCAGACTGAGAAAGACAAATACTGCACAGTATCACTTACATGTGGAATAGAAACAAACAGTTGAACTCATAGAAACAGAGAGGAGAGAAGTGGCTGCTAGGAGCTTGGGGGTTGGCAAAAAGGGTACAAACTTTCAGTTATAAGATGAATAAGGTCTGAGGATCTAATGCATAACATGGTGACTATAGTTAATAACATTGTGTTGTATAATTAAAATTAGCTAAGAGAAAGTAGAAGTTAATATTTTCTCTCTCACACGCACATACACACACACACACACACACAAAGGTAAACATGTGAGGGGGTAGATGTGTTAATTAACTCCATAGGGGGAATTTTTCAAATGTATGTGCATATCAAATCATCAAATTGTACACTTTAGATATCTTACCATTGTATTTGCTAATTGTATATCCATAAAGCTAAAAACAAATTAAAAGAAAAAAGAAAATTGGGGCTCCTGGGTGGCTCAGTCAGTTAAGTGTCCGACTCTTGAGTTGGGCTCAAGTCATGATCTCACGGTTCCTGAGGTTGAGCCCTGCATTGAGGTCTGAGCTGACCGCATGGGGCCTGCTTGGGATTCTGTCACTCTCCTTCTCTCTCTACCCCTCTTGCACTCTCTCAAAATAAATAAAAATAAAACTTTAAAAAAGAACAGAGAAGAAAATCTTCATTACAACGAGACCAGTTACGCAAACATTTATTTTTAGGATATTTGCATTCTTTACTATTACTTGTTTTAATGACTTCAGTTTGTGGAATGAATGTACTCATTTCTCCAAAATACAGAACCTATGATTTAGGTATGTGGCCACCAGATAATATACTGCATTAGAGTTACACTGATGAGTAGAACATGAGAAGTCTCAACCAAAAAAATATTAAATCCTTCATTAAAACAGTTAACCTAAACTAAATAAATATTACATATCCAGTGAAGAGTGTAAATTTTTAGAAGAATTAGGGTTTGGGAAATAATTATGGAGATGGTCTTTTATTGCTAGAGGATCTCAGGATGCCTTTGCTATGTCTCAGAACATCTTATCTCCTTCCTGGGGTTTACATTTAATTTACATAAAAATCCTTCTAGCTGAGGAAATATGTTTCTGTTTCATGTTTACATGAGATGTAAAATCTCAGCCATGTTTAGGTTTTGTTTTCCAAACATGTCTAAGTATAGCATACATTCTTAAAACAAATATTTTTATTAAAAAAAAATTTTAATGTTCATTTTTGAGAGACAGTACGAGCGGGGGAGGGGCAGAGAGAGAAGAGACATAGGACCCAAATCAGGCTTCAGGCTTTGAGCTGTCAGCACAGAGCCTGAAGCCGGACTCGAACTGGTGAACTGCGAGATCGTGACCCCAAGTTGGCGCTTAACTAACGAAGCCACCCAGGAGCCCTTCTTAAAACAGAAATATTAAGTGGTTTTCAACCCATGTTTTTTGAACTGACTTCATTGCCAATGACATTTTCAATTTGGGTTTTACTGATGATTTTTTTTTTTTTTTTATTTTAGGGGATCAACATTGCTAGGAGAGTAGTATCCCTGAAAGATAGAGTTTTTTTTTTTCTAAATTACATTTGTTTCTGACAAAAAACTAGAGTCAGTTTCATATTTGGATGGATTTGATCAAATACTAGATATCTTGACTTAAGTGTTTGAGTAAATGTTTATTAACAGAGGTGTTCCAGGAGTAACTATCACTTTAATTTATCATTCTGAATCTTGTTTTTTCCCCTACTTCGCAACCACTGCGTGTGTGTTTCCTAGAGTTCTTGGTTGTTGTTGTTTTACTTCATTTTTCCAGATAATTCTTCCTTCTCCTCCCTATAACTTTTGCTCTGTCCCTGCCTTCCTCTACCACACCATAGACATATTTTAGCCAATTCATTTGCTGTGCTCCCTCTTTCCACACCCGCACTTTTACTACACATCTTCACTGCACATGCAGCTCTCTGCATTATTCTGCAGACTTCTGTGTTTTCCTTTTTCTTGTCTGATGCCCAATAACAAAACAGTATTAAAAACATCTTGGTTTCCTTTTCTCTAGCTTTATTGAGATATAATCAACAAAATTATATATATTTAAGGTGTATAATGCAATGATTTGATATACATATACATTGTGAAATGATTACCACAATCAGGTAAATTAACACATCCATCCTCTCACATAGTTACCATTTGTGTGTATGTGGTGAGAACATTTAAGATTAACTCTCTTAGCAAATTCCAAGTATCCAATACAGTATTATCAACTATAGTCACCATGCTATACATTAAATCCCTAGAATTTACTTCTCTTATAGCTGAAAGTTTGTACTCTTTGACCAAAATTCTCCCTTTTCCCACAAACCCTGTCCCTGGCAACCACTATTCTGCTTTCCATTTTGATGGGGTCTACTCTTTTTGTTCTACGTATGAGTAAGATCATACTTATTTACATATTTATATGTATTTACATATTTATCTTTCTCTAACGTATCTTACTTAGCATAATATCCTCTAGGTTCATCCATGTTGTTACAAATGGCAGTATTTCCTTCTTTTTACAAACAAAAATTTTCATATATATGTATATTATCATATAATATCATATAAATATGTATATTATCATATAAATATGTATGTGTATATATAAATATATATAATATGATAATATATATATAATTATATATATATATATTAATCTATTTTCTTTATCCAGTCATCTAAGAACAGACACTTCAGTTCTTTCCATACCTTGGTTATTGTGAATAATGCTGCACTGAGCATGGGAGTGAAGATACCTCTTTAAGGCACTGATTTTATTTCTTTTGGATAGGGTGCAAATATCTCTTCAAGATACTGTTTTCATTTCCTTTGGATATATTCCCAGAAGTGAGATTACTGGATCATATGGTAGTTCTATTTTTAATATTTTGAGGAAAATATGGAAAACTTGTTTTCCATAGTGGCTGTACCAATTTACATCCCCACCAATAGTCCACAAGTTTCCCTTTTCTCCATATCCTTGAGAAACATCATGGCTTCTTAATTCTTTATTTTTTAAGTTATATTAAAACTAAATTGTATATTGTCAAAGGATGGCTACTTGTCATTTAAATGAGTAAAAAGGAAAAGGTAAAAAACTAACCAAAAACAGCTCTCTACCTAAGCAATGAATCTTTGTCTTGTTCTATAAATATCTAAAACTTGAATCAATAGGGGTGAGCTGCTCTTTTGGATGCTGATGATTCTCAAAGTGGAATCTTATCGACTGAGTGTTCTGAAGATAAGCTCCTCAGATCCTCCAAAAGTAGTTTAAGTGTATGGGGGCTGGGGAAGTGTATGGGGGCTGGAGAAGTGTATGGGGGCTGGGTGTGTGTTATTACATTAAGCAGCAAAGGCATGGTTACTGAGGATACAAAGAGGCCACAACATGTCCCTCTGAAGGGAATTTATTGCCATTCTTCAGGATAATGTTTTTAATATTAGAGTATTTATTACCGGTGAGGTAATGTTTAAATAAATCAATTTGCCATTTTATTATGCAACTGCAATAGAATCCAGGCCTTCCAGTATTCCTTGAGCTTAAGCTTAGCTCTCAGAGCTGGCTTTAAACAATTTCACTGCCATCACTGCCTGGGATTCCTCTTTCTCCCCAGTGTACTGGCATCCTTGATATACATGCAGGCGAAGCCATCCAAGTGACCTAGACCTTTCTAGGTCCAAGAAGCACTTGAGTGGCTCCCTCTGTTCATTTTCCTTGGAACTTGAGATCCATGTGTGTATACTTTTTAGTCATTGAAAGTAGATCCTATTTTTTTGAAAGTTTGCATAAAGGCCAGACGGGTTTTCTCCAAGATTGATATGGAAAAGCTAATGGTCAAAGAGCTTAAGTGTATTTGTCTTGTTTGCATAGTGAAGGTTGATTGGCTTGGGATCCGGGGACACTGATAAAAATAAAAGCCATAAATTCAGCATGTATCGGGATGCAAACAGTGTTCCCATGAAGATCAATATTCCCTCTAGAGGACCATTACGGGAAAGTCTGGAGGACTTTCACCTACAAAACCATCTATGGGACTACCATAACCCTGAACTGAGGTACACTCCCAGTTTAATATAATCAATTAGGAGCCATGGAATGTAAGAATTACATGGACAGATGGGCCTATCACTCCATTCTTTACCCTTGGAGGCTGCTCAGTTCTCTGGTGTTAGAAAGATATTCTAATAGGAAAACTCCTCAATTCCACATACCTCTAGGAAGGAAATTGGCCCATCTTCCCATTTAAATGATAATTGGAAAGCTTTTACCATTTAACCAATAATCCATTCTCCTAAAAGAATGTCACCTTGGCTATGACCTCTGGATCAGTGGTGTGTCAGGCAACTATTTTTCTTACAATTCCAGTGAACAGAGATCCTCCTGATATAGGATTTCATACTGTTAAAGAGTGAGGTTGTTGTGATCTTTACTAATGCACTTTAATTCCTAAGCTGGTGTAAACTGTGACAGTTAACTTTATGGTCAAATTGGGGAATGGGGTGACCAGACATTTGGGGAAACATTCTGGGTGTGTCTCTGAGGGTGTTTCTGGATGAGATTAACATTTAAAGTGGTAGATTGAGTAAAGCAGATTACCTTTTCTAATGTGGGTGAACTTCATCCAATCAGCTGAAGGACTGCATAGGACAAAAAGGGTGACTCTCCACTGAGTAAAAGAAATTCTTCCTGCCAGATACCCTTTGAACTAGGACATTGGCTTTTCCTGCATTCAGACTTAACTGAAACATTAGCTCTTCCTGAGCCAGTCTTCAGGCTGGAACTATACCATTGATTCTTCTGGGTCTCCAACTTGCTGACTTACCCTGCAGATCTGGGGACCTGTTGGTTTTTGTAATTACATGAGTCAATTTCTTAAAATAAATAAACTCTCTATATATTATAGGTAAATAATAGAGAGAAAGTTTCCCCCACTATCCAAAACTAGAACATTCCTATGGCATCTTTTGTAAGCCAAAATGTTGTAAAGCAAAGAAGCAATTACTATTAATTTATACGGAAAATATTTTTAGTGTTCCCAAACCAAGAATGAGTAAGAAGTGGTCTAGACTTAGCTGAAAAGGGCCAGTTTAGGGCCCAAGAATCTGGCTATCCCATTGGCTAAGGTCTTTACTAGCACTTCTCTATCCAGAGTAATCCTTGCATGGCTTTCCATTGGTTCCTAGTAGCACTGTACCACCTCTGTTCGTCTCCATCCCATTCAGGATGCAGTGAACACAGAGGTACCCTGGGCTTACCCTGTGAGGCTGCTCATCCTTTCCAGAAACTGAGGCAGCTCTTTCAGACATCCTGCTTCTGTAGGACAGTAGTAAACACCATAAACCCAACTGGGCAGAGACAGTAATCCAATGACAATAGTGTTCGAGAGCTGTTTTTCAGCAGGCTGGAACATTTTTTCAAAGCCAACTCGATAGCTCCTTTAAAATCGGCTCAGTATAGCATCTCCTGAGTTGTGGAAAAGGGTCCTTCATGTGACTTCATCTAATTTTTCTTTTGTCTAGTGACAGGAAATTTTCTCTTAATTCTTTTCTTTCTCCTTCCTGCTTACATCCTGGCCTTCATTCCAATTTGAAGTCCAACAAGAGTTCTCAAAATTTCCAGTGCGAAGAATCACATTGGGTGTTTGGTAACTATCTGGGTTCTCAGAACCTACCTTCAAGAAATCTGAAGTAAGTCTAGAAATGAGCATTTTTTTTTTAATTTTTTTTTAACGTTTTATTTATTTTTGAGACAGAGAGAGACAGAGCATGAACGGGGGAGGGGCAGAGAGAGAGGGAGACACAGAATAAGAAGCAGGCTCCAGGCTCTGAGCCATCAGCCCAGAGCCCGATGTGGGGCTCAAACTCACGGACTGCGAGATCGTGACCTGAGCTGAAGTCGGCCGCTTAACCGACTGAGCCACCCAGGTGCCCCTAGAAATGAGCATTTTAAATAAGAACCAAGAAAATTATGATGCAGGAGTCCTCAGCCTATATTCTGTGAGAAAAGTTTTTGCTTTTGCTGCTCGAATTTAAGGAGTTATCAGTGATTGTATAATATCTGAATCCATTTTCAGCTTCATTGCTTTTATGTACTTTATTTTTTCCATTTTAGAATTTTAAAAAATGAAACAAAAACAAACTAAATGCAAAGTGTCAGAAAATCTTGCCACTATCTTATCACTATGTTGAATGAATTTTTAAGATGTAAAAATATGTATCTAAACATTGCTTCACAAAGTGAACTTTAAACCAGAACTTTCATTGCAACAAAGATTGTATTTAAGCACAATTTTAAAGAAAAAGAAAATTTTATCATGTTTACCTCTCTGTTATTAAAATTCTACAGAATAAAATATATTTGATAATAGTTAAGATTTAAATGGAATTCGTAGGACTTTTTTCTCCAACCTAAGAGGTTTGTCTCTGTCTTCTGTGCCCCTGTCTCTATATCTTTCTCTCTTATTTTTTAAAAAAATATTTATTTATTTATTTATTTATTTGAGAGAGAGAGAGAGAGAGAGAGAGAGAGAGAGAGAGAGAGTGCAAGCTGGGGAGAAGGGCACAGAGAGAGAGAGAGAGAGAGAGAGAGAGAGAGAATCTCAAGCAGGCTCCACCCTCAGCACTGAGCCTGACATGAGGCTTGATCCCATAACCCTGGGATCATGATCTGAGCTGAAATCAAGAGTCAGACATTCAACTGACTGAGCCACCCAGGCGCCCCTTTCTCTCCTATTTTAATTCAGTGAGAGAGAAAACTATTTTTTCCTATTGGATCAGATTTTCTGCATTCAAAGTGTAAATGAGTCCCATGGTGGAGTTTATCTTCAGGGCACTATAAATATCAAATTATTAGTTGCTCCAACATATCATAGGGCAAATTTTGCTTTTTAAAAATATTATTCTGATTAAGAAATGAAGAGACTCCTGGAAAATTAGATATTGATTAGATTTAATTTCCCATATAAATAAAAGTTTGTTAATCAAGTGGCATTTTAAGTACTCTGAGGATTTGGGATATCTTGAGGAAACTTGTAACCAATTTCTTGGTAAAGTGAGCACCAATTTGTCACATGAATAGCCATCCCTAATTTAGCGGAAGTATACATTTGGTCATCTGTACACTGTATGCTGTTAAAATCAGATACAATGTGCCTGTTTGAATAACTACGATTAGGTCATAAACAAACGAGACAGAGACGAGTGTGGCTTCTCTGGAGAACAGGAAGGAAATGGATCTTGCTAGAGTGGGTGGGGAAGGAGGAAGGGAAATGACACGTTGAGTGTTAAGCACTGAGCTAAGTCGTTATGTCTGGTATCTTACTTAATTATCAAAATCCTACCAGGTAAACATTATTATTATCCTCATTTTATGGATGTAAGCAATTTGAGTTTAGGTAACTTGACTAAAGTCACAGAGATGGTAGGTAGCAGACTGGGATTTTAGTCTAGACCTGATTGAAAACCCCATGGTCATTCCATTGCCCAGTGGCTGACTCTTGCATGATGGAAGATAAGGTATAGGATCTGGAATGAGTACACTGAAGGTTTTCATCCTGCCATTTATTCATAGACTCAGCTATTTCCTACTTTAAATAATATATAAGCTTCTTTCAACAACATTCATCAGCTAATCTCATCAGCCCTGAAAATCACCCACTTCTGTCCACCAAAATACTTAGGGGAACAGATCATCTAGACAAGAAATTGGAAGTGACCTGAAGTGATTATATATAGTTCTATTGCTCTGCCTTAAAACTGTCTGATAAAACTATCAATGGCATAGTTGCATACTGCGTATGGTCTCTGTATTTATTTTGTAATAGCTTTTTGAGGTACAGTTTGTATACAGCAATATTCATATATTTAAATTGTGCAAGTTGATAAGTTTTCACACACATGAATCCATAATCAAAATCAAGATAATAAACATGTCCATCACCCCTTTGTAATTACTTCCGCCCACCCCTAGCCCTTTGACATCCCTAGACAACCATGAATCTACTTTTTGTTCGTATTGATTACTTTTATATTTTCTAGAATTTAATTGTGTAGGATGTACTCAGTTTTGTCTGGCTTCTTTAACTCAGGATGTATATTTTTTAAATGGTTATTTATTTCTGAGAGAGAGAAAGAGAGAGCATAAGCAGGGGAGGGGCAGAGAGAGAGGCAGACATAGAATCTGAGGCAGGATGAAGGTTCTGAGCTGTCAGCCCAGAGCCCTGCCTGGGGCTAAAAGTCATGAACCATGAGATCATGACCTGAGTCAAAGTTGGATGCTTAACTGACTAAGCCACTCACGTGCCCCTAACTCAGGATATTTTTGAGATCCATCCATATTGTATCAATCATTCACTTGTATCAATAGTTCATTTCCCTTTTGTTGCTTAACGATAGTCCACTGATATATCACAGTTTATCCATTCGCCTGTCAATGGACATTTGTCTCCAGTTTTTGATGATCATAATGAAGTGGCTATGAACATTTGTGAGCAAGTCTTTGTATAAACATATCATTTTATTTCACTACCACTACATACCTAGAAGTGGAATCATTGCATCATATGGGAGATATATTTAGCTTTTAAGAAACTTCCAAAGTTTTTCCGAAATAGTAAGTACCATTTTACACTCCCATTGACAGTATGTGAGAATTCCAATTGCTACACATCCTCAACAAATCTTGACATTATCAGTCTTTTTGATTTTTAGATATTTTAATAGATAGGTAGCAGTATCTCATTGGGGCTTAAAGTTGCACTTTCCTAATAAATAATGAGTTTGAACAACTTTTCATGAATTTATTTGTCATTTAAATATATTCTTTGGAAACATGCCTGTTTAAAACTTTTGCTCCCTCTTAAAAATTAAGTCATGCATGTGTTTTTTTATTATTGTAATAAGAAACCCTTTCTATATTCTGTATATAAGGTCCTTGGATACATTTTCTCCAATATGTGACATGCCTTTTAGTGAGCAAACTTCACTCTTAATTTTGGTGAAGTTTGATTTATCAAACTCATACTTTTGGTGTTGTATCTAAGCTACCTTGTATAGCTCAAAATTACAATGATTTCCTCCTATTTTCTAGAAGTTTTACAGGTTCAGATTTTATATTTAGGTCTATGATCTTTTTTGAGTTATTTTTTGTATGTGCTATGAATATGGATTCAAGTTCTTTTTTCTTTGCTTGCCTCTCTATACCCAGTTGTGCCAATACCATTTGTCAAAAAGAATATTTTTTCTCCAGTTATCTTTGCACATTAAAAAAAATCAATTGACCATAAATGTAAGGGCCTATTTCTGGACACTCTATTCTCTTCCACTTATATGTCTATCCATTTTGATACCAATACCACATTGTCTTTATTGCTGTAGTTTCATAATAAGTCTTGGAATCAGACTGTATAAGTCCTTAAAATTTCCTTTCTTTTACTTTTACTTTTTCTTTTCTTTCTTTTTTTTAAGTTTTGGCTTTCATAGATTCTTTGCATTTCCTTTCAAGTTTTAGAATCAGCTTGTCAATTTCTACAAAAGGCCTTTTAAAATTTCAATTGTATTTGCATTGTATTACAGATCACCTTAAGGAGAACTGACATTTTAACAATATTGTCTTATGATCCACGAATATGCTATACCTCTATCTTTTAAGTTGTAAAGACATTTCTTTTAACAATATTTCATAGTTTCTAGTTTGAAGGACTTGCACATCTTTTGTCAAATGTATCCCTAAGTCTTTTGTATTTTTGATGCTATTATAAATCATATTGTTTTTATTTTCTTTTCTTTAAATTTTTTAATGCTTATTTATTTTTGAGAGACAAAGAGGGAGACAGAGCTTGAGCGGGGGAAGCTCAGAGAGAGAGGCAGACACAGAATCCGAAGCAGGTTCCTAGCTCTGAGCTGTTAGCACCAAGCCCAATGCGGGGCTTGAACTCACAGACTGTGAGATCATGACCTGAGCTGGAGTCAAACACTTAACCGACTAAGCCATATTGTTTTTTATTTTCAATTTTAAGTTGTTTGATGCTAATGCATAGAAATAATGTTGGCTTTTGTGTATTGCGAGCCTCCCCAAACTCGCTGATGAACTCTAGTAGATTTGTTGAGATTTCATAAGCTTTTCTACACAGGTGATCATGTTGTCTGTAAATAAGAACAGTATTACTTCTTTTATAATCTGAGTAGCTATTTATTTTTATTGCCTCATTGAATTGGCTAGGTTAAAGGAATAGAAGTTGTCGAATAGAAGTGGTGACAGTAAACATCCTCAATTTGTTCCTAATATTACAGAGAGAAAGCATTTGGTCTTTCACAATTAGCGCAATATTGGATGTAGATTTCTTTGTAAGTGTCTTTTATCAGGTTGAGGAAGTTTGCTTTTATTGCTAGTATGCTGGGAATTTTTATCAGTAATTGATGTTAGATTTTTGTCAAATACTTTTCTGTATCTCTTAGAATGATATGTTCGATTTTAAAAAATATATTAATAATATTTTAAATTATACCGATTTTCCATTTGTTAAAACAAACTTGCATCCCTAGGATAAATTTCACTTGATCATGATATTATCTTTTTGATATGTTATTGGATTTTTGTTAACATTTTGTTAAGAAAATTTTTTTTATTAAAACAAATTTTTTTTAATCTTTATTTTTTAGAGAGAGAGAGAGAGAGAGCAAGCAGTGGGGGAACAGAAAGAAAGAGGGAGACACAAAATCTGAAGCAGGCTCCAGGCTCCGAGCTGTCAGCACAGAGCCTGACGCAGGGCTTGAACTCACCAACTGCAAGATCACGACCTGAGCTGAAGTCCAACTGAGCCACCCAGGTGCCCCCGTTAAGAATTTTTTTAATTTAAATTTTAGTTAGCCAACATACAGTGCAATATTGGTTTCAGGAGTAAACTTCAGTGATTCATTACTTACATACAATACCCAGTGCTCACCGTAACAGTGCCCTCCTTAATACCCATCACCCATCTAGCCCATCCCCACTGGCCTCCCTCCATCAACTGTCAGTTTGTTCTATATCATTAAGAGTCTCTTGTGGTTTGTTTCCCTCTCTCTTCTTTTCCCCCTTCCCATATGTTTACCTGTTTTATTTTTTTTTCAGTATATTTTATTTTTTTATTAGTTATTTTTTTAAGTTTATTTTTGGTGGGGGGGAGAGAGAGAGAGAGAGAGAATACAGGCTGGGGAGGGGCAGAGAGAGAGGGAGACACACAATCCAAAGCCAGCTTCAGGCTCTGGGCTGTCTGCGCAGAGCCTGATGTGGGGCTCAAACCCATGAACCACAAGATTATGACCTGAACCAAAGTCAGATGCTTAACTGATTGAGCCACCCAGTTATCCTTCACCTGTTTTGTTTCTTAATTTCCACATATGACTGAAATCATATGGTATTTATCTTTCTCTGACTGACTCATTTCACTTAGCATAATAAGTGAATTCTAGTTCCATCTACATCATTGCAAATGGCAAAATTTCATTCTTTTTGATGGCTAAGTAATATTCCACTGTATATATATACCACATCTTCTTTATCCATTCATCAGTCCATGGACATTTGGGGTCTCTCCATAGTTTGGCTATTGTTGATAATGCTGCTATAAACATTGGGGTGCATGTACACCTTCAAATCTGTATTTTTGTATCCTTTGGGTAAATACCTAATAGTACAATTACAAAGCAGCAGAAAAAGAAATAAAAATATCGATCCCATTTGCAATTGCACCAAAAACAATCAGATACCTGGGAATAAACCTGACTAAAGAGGTAAAAGATCTGTACTCTGAAAATTATAGAAAACTTAAGAAAGAAATTGAAGAGGACACAAAGAAATAGGAAAACATTCCATGCTCATGGATTGGAAGAAAAACATTGTTAAAAGGTCTATACTACCCAAAGCAATCTACACATGTCAAAATACCAAGCATTTTTTGCAAAGCTAGAACAATCATAAAATTTGTATGGAACCACAAAAGACCCTGAATAGACAAAGAAACCCTGCAAAAAGGAATCTCCGCATTTGTTTTCTTGAAGGAAATTAGTTTCATTTACATTTAATGTGATTATTGATATGGTTGGATTTAAATATACTATCTTGTTATTTCTTTTCTATTATTCATCTTTATTTTTTTCTCTATGCTTTCTCTTTGATTAACTGAGAAATTGTAATGATTCTACTTTATCTTCTTTGTTGGTACATTAACTGTAACTCTTTGTATTGGGTATTTTAGTTTTGTTTCAGTTTGTTGTATAGATCTTCAACCTATCACAGTTTACCTTTATGTGATATTTTACATTTAGTATGAGGATATTACAACACAATACTTCCATTCCCTACTTCTAGGAGTTTTCCTATTGTTAGCAGGCATTTCACTTACATATATGCCATAAGCTCCACAACACATTGTTATTATTTATGCTTTAAATGGACAATTATTTTTCAAAGAGATTTAAATGATAAGAAAAACATCTTTTTCTCTTTTTCAATGGAGTTACCATTTCCAGTGTTCTTCATTCATTTCATAGATCAGATTTACATCTGGAACCATCTTTTTTCTTTTTGAATGACTTCCTTTAACATTTCTTGTAATACACACCTTTTGGCGATAAATTCAGCTTTTGGATCTGAAAAAGTCTTCTTTTTGCCTTTATTTGTTTTTTAAGTTTATTTATTTTGAATGGGAGAGAGAGAGAGAACTGGGGAGGGGCAGAGATAGAGGGAGCCTGAGCTAAGCATGGAGCTCAACTTGGGGCTCAATCTTAGGACCTCGAGATCACCACCTGAGCCACTATCAAGAGTAGGCTGCTTAACTGACTGAGCCACCCAGGCGCCCCTTCACCTTTGTTTTTGAGCTCAAGGTTGATAGCTTTTGTTTCGTTTCTTTATGTGCTTTAGGATGTTGCTCTACTGCTTTCTGTTTTTTGTTTTGTTTTGTTTTTTGTTTTTTGTTTTACCTTTATTTATTTTTGAGAGACAGAGTGAGACAGAGTGCAAGCAGAGGAGGGGCAGACACAGAAAGAGACACAGAATCTAAAGC
This sequence comes from Panthera pardus, assembly GCF_024362965.1. Taxonomy (NCBI): domain Eukaryota; kingdom Metazoa; phylum Chordata; class Mammalia; order Carnivora; family Felidae; genus Panthera; species Panthera pardus. The sequence goes on along the minus strand of NW_026526765.1, from coordinate 33,475,810 downwards.
AGGCTCCAGGATCCTAGCAAGCGTTCAGCACAGAGCCTGATGTGGGGCTCAAACCCACAAAGCATGAGATCATGACCTAAGCTGAAATTGGACACTTAACCAACTGAGTCATCGAGGCACCCCTTTTCTGGCTTTTCTTATGGAAAATCTGGAGTAATTCTCATTTTTATTCCTATGTGTATAATATGTATTTGTTTTCTTCTGGCTGCTTTTTAAGATTTCTTTTTTATCACTGTTTTTAAGCAATTTGATTAAGATATGCCTTGGTGTAGTTTTCTTTATGTTTCTTGTACTTGGGGTTCATTGAACATTTTGGACTTGCACATTTAGTTGGAATTGAATATAAAAATATTCTTTCATTGTTTCTTTTTTGTCACTTCTTATTTTTCCTCTGTCATGGAGACTCTAATTACATACAAAATTTGGGAAGCTTAGGGCACCTGGGTAGCTCAGGGGGCACCTGTGTGACTCAGTCAGTGGAGCATCCAACTCTTTGTCTCAGCTCAGGTCATGATCTCTCAATTCATGAGACTGAGCCCCATATTGGGCTCTGCACTGATAATGGGGAAACTTCTTCTCCCTCCACCCCTCCCCTACTTGTGAGTGTGCTTTCTTTCTCTCAAAATAAATAAAAATAAACTTAAAAAAAATAAAGTTTGAGAAGGTTGAAGCTGTCTCTAGGCTTGCTGTGGCTATTCAGCAGTAAAACTAGGGGTAGTATGACTAAGGGACTGGTTTTTAAATTTTATTTAATTTTAATTAATTTATATATAAATTTATGTAGCCATGTGGCCAGCGGCTTAAATATTGGATAGTGCCAATGTGGAGGATGAAAACAGACAATAAGCAGATAGGCAAGAATTGTCTAGTGGTTGTAAATACTATGAAGGAAGATAAATCGTGGTAAGAGGTTGGAAGGAGAGCTGAGATGAAGGTGTGGTGCCTTTTTATGTAAATGTTCAGCGAAGGCCTCCCTGAAAAGGTGCACTTGAGCCAAATCCTGTCAAAATAAGGGAGCAAGACCAGTGTTTGTATAGAAGAAAAGAAATTCTGGCAGAAGGAACTTTAAATGCAGAACCCCTGATCGGGGGCATTTTTGATGTGCCCAAGGATCAGCAAAGAGGCCAGTATGAATGGAGTAAACTCAAGTGAAGGGAGAGTGATAAAGACAATGTCAAAGAAGTGTTGGAGCCCGGAGAGGTGAGCCCTTTGTAGGCCATGGGAAGGGCTTGGAATCTATTCTGATTAAATGCAGAGCCAGTTTACGTGGTGAGCAGAGGGGTGACATGATCTGACTTGCATTTTTAAGAACATTTCTCTTGCTGCTGTGTGAAGAATAAACTGGGGAGAGCAAGGTGGATGGAGAAAGACCGATGGACAGTCCTTGTAATAACCTGGAGGAGACAGGCTGGCTCCTGGGGGTGTTAGGGGCAAAAGTGTCATGAAGTGGTCACATTCTAGATATATTTTGAAACAGAGTAGATAAGATTTGCTGAGGAATTGCATATGTGGCAGGAAATCAATAGAGGGGTCAGAGATGACCTTTAGTTGTTTGGCTTAAACACTAGAAGGTTGGAATTTTATTTACTGAGAAATGAAAGATTGTATGAGGAAGAGGTTTGCAGGAGGGAAATAGAGCATTTAGTTTTGGACATAAGAAATTTAAGCTGCTTTTTGTGCATGCATATGGAAACTTTGAATTGGTACTTATATATAGGACACTAGCTTTAGTGGAGTGTTTGGTCCCGAACCCACAAGTGTGGAGGTGGCCTGTGTGTGCATATTTAAAGCCATGGGACCAGGAGCACCTGGGTGGCTCAGTTGGTTAAGTGTCTGACTCTTGGTTTTGGCTCAGGTCATGATCTCCCGGTTTGTGGGTGTTGGGCTGTATTGGGCTCCGTGCTGGCAACCCAGAGCCTGCTTGGGATTCTCTGTCTCCCTGTCTCTCTGCACCTCCTTCCCCTCCCCTCTCTCAAAATGAACAAATATACCTTAAGAAAAATAAAGCCATGGAACCAAATGGGATCCCCTAGGCAGTGAGAATTTACAAAGAGGAGAAAAAACTTCAAGACTAAGCCTAACTTAACCTGATACTTAACTCGCTTGGACTCTCTTGGCTTCTTTACTATCTGGAATTGTCTGATAACAATGGTAGCCTTTTCATGCAATTCTGTATGTTTTTGATGAAACGTTGATGCAATGGCCTTGTGGGTAAGATTGAGCCAGAAGAGAGGTCACAGATCAACCTCATAATGAAAAAAGCATTTACCTCTTAGACGGAGTAGGTTAGGATTACTAGGAGGTTCTAAGAGCTCCTGAATAGGATGAGCCTAAGGAGAATCATTGATCTTTAAGGAAGAAGTACTGTCCTGGACACGGGGACACTGTGTGTGGTTGTGCAAACTGGGCATTATGCATATCTAGGGAGTGCCTTTCCCATCGTGCACATAGACTTTATATTTATTTTGACAGTTTTCCAGAAGATGGCAGGAAAGAGTCTTAAGGAAGGGATACCTTTTTTTTTTTTACCCAAAGGCACCCATTCTCTAAATGTGATGCGGGTCCTGCCCCACCCCCCCCACCCCAGTACTGGAGGATGGCAGCCCTCTTGGAAGTCAAAAATTCAAATGTGGAAAGGGGTTCTTCTGATGAAATCTCTTTCATGTTCCAGCCCCACTCCTAGCATGCAGAACACAGATGTGATTAGGGGTAATTCCTCCCCAGTACAGAGGAACACAGTCCAACCCGATGATTTTGATACTAATGCTTTGGTAATTTGACAGTTTGTAACTGTCTTTTTATAAACTTCCTGGATCATCGAATCCTCTTTCCTCTCATAAACCACCAGCATACAGGTTGAGAGAGGTACTGTAGGAAAATAGATTGAAGAAAAGACTGAAAACTCACAGATTTGATGTTAGGCCTACTCTGCCCTTAATGGACAAGGTCCTTAGGCAAAGCATTTGACATCACTTAATCTCATTTTCTGCATTTGCAAAATGAGGGAATTGGACGTGCTGATTATCAAATCACTTCTGGTTTTAAGAACGCCAGGATTCTGAAATCTTCCATAAGATTTTATGTAGGGCTGCCCAGTTAATAAGATAATATTATTTTTCATAGTTTTTCCTGAATAATATCAAAGTTGAGAATATGAGGATTTAAATGATATCCCAAATATCCCAGATTTAGAAGAGTGCAACCTGAGACCTGACAATATGGTTCTAGGTAAATGTAGGTTTATGAGGTGTTAGGAAATGCTCGCTCTGTCGGTACTATCCTTCATCCCACGTTGTGGAGAAAGAACAGCTGACTTTGAAGGTCAGTCAAAAGTTCTGGGCAGAAGTCTCAACTCTCACTTAATCATGACCTTGAGCTACTTATTAAACTTCTCTGACACTTTTTTAATATATAAAATGAGAATGCTAGCATCCACTGGAAAGCATTATTGAGTAGATTAATCAAGAATATGTTTGTAAGAGCTTTCAGGAAACTGTAATATGTTTTACCTATCCAAGGGGCTATTAGTATCATACTGAGGACAGTTTTCCATCACAGAGAAGTATCAACAAGTGAAACATACAAACCAGAGGTATTCTTTGATAAAGAGCCTCCCTGCCACCATAGCATGTTATCGTCCCAACATCCCCAGGAGATGTGTTTCATTTTGCCAGTTTTAAAACTGGTAAGGTAAGGAAGCTGAATTATAGCTAAGTATAGTTCAACTTTATGTTATTTGAAAACAAATTTTTTTATGTTTATTTATTTTTGAGAGAGAGACAGAGAGAGAGACAGAGAGACAGTGAGTGGGGGAGGGGCAGAGAGAGAAGGAAACACAGAATCTGAAGCAGGCTCCAGGCTCCGAGCTGTCAGCACAGAGCCCGACGCGGGGCTAGGACTCACAGACCGTGAGATCATGACCTGAGCCGAAGTCGGGACACTTAACCGACTGAGCCACCCAGGCGCCCCGGTTTTATGTTTGTTATTTTCAAAAGTGGTCATAAGTCTAGGGGAGGGACACTTGATTTTATTTTTTCTTCTTACCACATCATGCCAGAGAAAGATTCCATTTTGATAATTTAATTGTATGTTTTAATTTCTTTTCTCTTATTCCTCTCAGGTTCTCAGTGTTACATTTCCATTCATATTTTAAAGGAAAGGTTTATAATGAGTCCCACACATGAAGTGTGTTATGAAAGAAGCAGACACAGAATGCAGCTTATTCTTGATTCCCATGTAAGGGGAAGAAATACAGCCCTTCTGCTTCCTGCCTGACTTTGGCAAAGTTGGTGAGGTTTATTTTAGATATTGCCAAATGTTTGATCTTTTTATTAATATCTTCTATGCCTACATAGCAGCCATCCCCCAGAACCTCAAAAGCAATTTATAGTCATTATTAGCATTCTCAGTGTCCCTGTGAGACAGGCAGGGGGCAGGTGGTGTTATCTGCCTTGTTCATGTGAGAACTGGAAGTCAATGTGTGACCTCCAGGCTGTTCTGAGGATGGTTAGATGACTTAGGAGCATATCTCAGCTGTTTACCCAGAATTAATACTTTCATCAGCACAATTATTAGCTGGAAAAAAAAAATGATCTGGGACCAAGAACAGGAATAGTGAAACTGTATTACTGAAATGCAAATACATTATTTCTTGCTGCCCAATATTAACTCTTCCTTTTACTCAAACAAGACTTTACATAATTTATATGCATGTATTTATACATGCATGTACCCACTCCATCCATCCATTCATCCATCCATCTATCCATCCATCCACCCATCCCTCCATCCATCCCTCCATTCATCCATCCATCCATCCATCCATCCATCCATCCATTCTCAACATAGCATTTATTATATTCCAGACACTCTCCTAGTTCCTAGAGCTCCAAAGCTGAAAATGCCTTATTTTCTTGCCCTCGAAGGCCTTACAGTCTACTGGAGACAGGTGTATTAATTAACAGATTCTCCAAAATGAAGCAGATTCTCTGACAGTTGCATGTACAGGGAGTAGTGTAGTAAGTAAAACGGAGAAAGTGATTAATTCTATCTGGGGTCGGCTTTCAAGAGAAGATGTTTTGCAAGCAGCAATCCATGAAGTGTAAAACCCAAACAGGTTTTTAAAATATGCTACTTTACTTTATAAGCTTTAGAGCTAGGCTGTTCAGACTTCAGTGTGCAGAGAATCACCTGCAGGGCTTGTTGAATCATGAATTCCTTGGCCTCCATCTCCAGCAACTCTGATTCCTAAGTCTCGGGGCAGGGGGAAGTGTATTTCTAGCAAGCTCCTAGGTCATGCAGCTGCTGCCAACCTATGGACCACATTTTGAGAACTGCTGCTTTAGAAGGAGACAGAGCTTTGACATCACTGTTTTAACCAAGTGAACCTCATGGATCATTTCTCTAGGACCATAGAATCTAAGAACAACAGAGATCAATGAATAAAAGTTTTAATTATTTTTTCAAAAGAGGCAAATAAATGTGACCCAGAAATTTTCAGTGATTTGTAGATTACCTAGTCAGTAGCAAAATTGACTCCACACTGCTTTTCAAACAGTGGTGTCTGATACATTTGCCTCATAGAGCTGGTCTTCTCCATCTCCCAGTTATAGCTTTTGGTCACATTTATAGTATGGAAATGCTGATGGAAAAGTGGCTTGTGTGGGTGGGTGTGGGCATCCCTGCACAGACCAGCTGCAAAGAAAATACCAGGATGTAGGCAAAGACCAACCTCCATGGCAACAGCTTTCAGAAAGTCCCGTTTCCTCAGTTGTAGAGACTTTCCAAGAATCTGTTTAGTGCAGCAACTGTGCACAATTCCGGGGCCATTTTCTGTGTATCTCTATTCCAATTGTAAATGGCTGCTTCTGAACTTTTATGCTTCTTTAAAAGTTTATAGATGTAGCAACTCTTGTTCATTTTGTTCTGGGGTTGGAGAAGTAGGGAAGGCAGCAGAGAAGGACTGAATTAACAGATTTCTGGATTTTTATCACTTTTGGATTATAGCACCATTTTTATTTTGTCCATCAATTGCGTAGGAGACCAACCTCATTTCTTAGCTGGGAATGTTGTTCAGCCTTTGATCTGAGGGCTTCTTCAAATCTGGACCTTGTCTTCCTTTTGCATTCTTTGGGCCCACACAGTGCCTGACATGTAGTCAAGCCTCAGGAACTGTTTGCTGAGTGGATGAATGAACTGAGAATGTATGAATGTGCCCACTCAGAGTACTGACTTCTGACCAAAGCAGCAAAACCAGGCTTAGGGTTGGTTTGAGACAAAACCATGAAATGAGTAAAGTTTCTTCAGCACCCACAAACAACAAATCATTTAGGGGCCCTTCCAGGCCTCCTTTGTCACCCTTCCTAAACTTTTCAGGCATAGGGTGCTTCTGTGTGGCTCACTGGTGCTCATGTTGTTTCCAGGGAGCCTTCCACTTGTTTTTGTTGTTGTTCTTTTAAGTGAGTATGTGTCTTATTTATTTATTTGTTTGTTTAAAAACCCCACATAACAAAATTTATCATCTTAACCATTTTTAAGTGTAGCGTTCACTAGGGTCCACGGAGTTGTGAAACATATCTCCAGAGCATTTTCATCTTGCAAATCTGAAACTGTATATCCATTAAACAATTCCCCTTTTCTCCAAGCCCCTGGTAACTACCATTGTACTTTCTGCTTCTGTGAATTTGAGGACTTTAGGTATCTCATGTAAGTGGGCTCATTTGTATTTATCTTTTTTAACTGGCTTATTTTACTTGGAATAATGTCCTCAAACTTCACCCATGTTGTACCATGTTACAGAATTTCCTTCCTTTTTATGGCTGAATACTGTTCCATTGTATGTATATACCACATTTTGTTTATTTACTCATCCATCAATGGACATTTGGGTTGCTTCTACCTTTTGGCTACTGTAAATAGTGTTTTCTGTGAGCATGGGTGTGCAAATATCTCTTTGAGATCCTGCTTTCATTTTTTTTTGGATATTTACCCAGAAGTGAAACTACTGGATCATATGGTAGTCCTATTTTTATTTTTTTTGAGGAACCTCCATCCTGTTTTCCCATAGTGGCTGCACCAATTTATATTCCTGTCAACAGTGCACAAGTGCTCCCTTTTCTCTAGATCCTTGCCATTTCTTGCTATTTTCTGTTGTTGTTGTTGTTGTTTTGTTTTGTTTTAGTTTTTGTTTTGTTAGTAGCCATCTTAATGGGGGTAAGGCTATGGTATTATGATGTATAATGAGAAATATGTATTTGCTCTTCATCCCCTTTCTGGCACAGAGTTCCTAAAACCTTGGAATTTCCTAATTGATAGGATGAATAAAGGTGTCTTCTTATGTTAATTTGGTGACTTTTGGACCCCACCTAAGAATGAGCTGATGGCCAGGAGAACCAATCCTGTGATTAGAGAGTTGGAACTTTACGTCTTATCCTCCCTATCCCCCTCTGGGGAGGTTCAACCCCTCTGCAGGTTGAACCAATTGCCAGCAGCCATTAATTTAATCAGTTGTGCCTATGTAATGAAGCCTTCATAAAAACCAAGAAGGATTGGGTTCAGAGAGATTCCAGGGAGATTTCAGGTTGGTGAACAGGTGGAAGTGTTAGGAGAATGCTAAGAGCATCTAGGGAGGGCATGAAACTCTGTGCCTTTTCTCCATGTCTTGCCCCATCCTTCTCTGGCTGTCCATGAGTTATATATAATAATTTATCAATATCATATATAATATATAATGTACAATAAATCAGTGATCTCATAAGTAAATGTGTCTCTGAGTCCTGTGAGCCACCCTAGAAAATTAATTGGACCCAAGGAAGGGGTGACGGGTATTCTCATTTATGGGCAGGTGGACATAATGGCAATCAACTGGCATCTAAAGTCCAAGGCAGAGGTTGTTGGAACTCCCAATCTATAGCCCAGATTGTCACCTGGGCTTCTGACTGGCTTCTGAAGCAGGTGGGGGGCATGGGGGACAGTTAAGGACTGAAGCCTTAACCTGTTGAACCTGGTGCTCTGTTAATAATATTGCTAATTTAATCAATATAATATTAATAAATAATAATAGAATATCTATAATATTAATACTCCTTACTGAGTACTTACTGCACACTAGCTGTGGCTCTATATTAATTTCTATAACAAATGCCACAGAATGGGTGGTTTAAACAACATAAATGTATTTTTTCACAGTTATGGAGACCAGAAGTGCAAGATCAAGGGCTTGGCAAGGTTGGATTCTTCGGAGGGTCTTTCTCCTTGGCTTGTAGATAGCCATCTCCTTCAGGCCTTCTGGTCTTCACATGGCCCTCCCTCTATGTGTGTGTCCTAATCTCTTCTTATAAAGACACCAGTCATATTGGATTCAGGCTCACCCATTTGACCTAATTTTACCTTAATTACCCTTTTTAAAAATGCTGTCTCCAAATACAGTCACATTCTGTACTGAGGTACTGAGAGTTAGGACTTGAACATGTGAATTTTGGGGGGACATAATCTAGTGCCTATATGAAGTCTTACAAAACCCCGTGAAATATGTGCAATTATTATTTCTATTTTACCTATGGAGGCATGAAGCAGTCAAGTAACTTTCCCATGATCAAAGCTAGAAATGGCTCAACCATAATTTGAACAAGGCAGCCTAGTTCAAAGTCTGTGCTTTTACCCACAAAGCTATACTGCTTCTGTTATTTGATTTGTGAATTCTGTGCATGCTACTTTGATAAAAATAGAAACTAATAAAAATGTGAGCAGGGTTTGTTTTAAAATTTTATCCAGAGCCAGTCTTAGGGTTAGAAAAATACTTGCTCATTTTGTGCTCTAAGGAACTATAGACCAGTAGCTTATGGGGGTAATTTCTACCCATGCTTTCCTCTGGGTCAACTTTTTCAGATTTCTTTGGCTGTGATTTTGTCCTCAGGACTTGGTTTCAATAGGGGCTATTTTTACTTGATACCTGGGAGAACTGGGCTCTTTGGATGGAACATCTTCAGGGTGTACATCCTGAGTAGATTGTGGGCATCTAGTCTTCACGTTGCCTCCTGTTCATGGGAATCCTGAGGAGTGGTAACCATAGTTACCAAGTGGCTTTGAAGTGACTTGCTCCAAAGGAAATTCTGAGCTGAAGCTAGAAGATTGCATTTGGGAGAGAATGGAAAAGGAAATTAAAAAGAAGGGAGGGAGTCAAGAAGTTGCAGGAGGTGGGGAGGATAGGAAGTGAGCTAGGCTAAACTGGAAAAGAGGAGAAGACTAAGTGGGCCTGCCTTCAAGCTGAGGAAAAAAATCACCAAATCTATCTTAACTGAATTTCATTCTTGCTTTAGGGTTTCCATATTTTATAATTGTTATTAAGTTTCATAGGATTTCTGATTCTAACGTTTCTGCTAATAGGGTTTTTATCATCTCCACTCCCCCCATAACTTTTGCAAAGTAAGACAATGATTATTGCTATGTATTGACCCACTAGCATTTGACAAACGATCTATGCCTCATTCTTCATGTCTTGTGCAGAGGACAGGAAAGCAGATAAAAGGTAGCAAACCTTCTACCAGCTTTTAATGACTCTGGGAATAGTCCAGCCTAATCCTTTAAATCTATGACATAAATAATTAGAGACAGAAGAGGAACAAAACACTGACAGGAGCTCAAAGGAACAAGTGCTGAGGTATAGAACTGTCTAAAATGCCTTTAGACCTTTCATCCCTTAGCTAACACCATCTGTTAACATGCAAGGAAATTCAGAAGTCTCTGGGTGATAGCTGCAGGTATAGAGGTGCCAGATGGAACTATCTTAGCAGCTGCGGAAGTTAGGGAATAATTATTTCGCCCTGTATTTTGTGGCCTGAAGAGCTCTCAGTAGATGTGGCAAAAATAATCAAAGCCAGATGGTTCTAAGGAGATGTTGCACATGGCCCTTGGACCCTTTACCTGTTTTCTATCCTCTTGTCCCAATGGATGACCAGTTTAAGTCTCAGATCTGGTTGGTGAATCAGATCCACTTGGTGAATATAAACTTTAGGGATAAACAACATTATTGCAACATTACTGGGACCCTAATTGGGGTGGGGTCTTCTGCATCCAGGACACTTTATTTCAGAAACTGCCATGGCATTGATTTTTTAACCATCCACGGACTGGTCTTTACTCATCATATCCTCAGATATCAGCAGTTTTTGAATGGCTCACAGCTAGCTCTGGGCTGTTTCTCTGCCCCATGAGATCAATCTCTTTTCTTGAGTTATGCAACAATTCTGTAGAGTGCTTCTGTATTCTATTTCTAATATTCTTTCTTTAGATCTTGATGGCTGTCGTATACCTTCAGGAACCCTAAGTAGGCTTGCACCCATCTAGGTTTTCACAGATTAAAGCTGGCTTGTCAATCAGGTGTAACCAGCACTGCTCCACTAATATTTCCTTGTTGTTCTTTCTCTCGTTGGAGCAGACAGCCATAAATGCCTTCAGATATGAGAAGCCTTCTCATTTGGATCCTCTATCCTGATTCAACACCAAACACAACCATCCCAGTAAAATTGAATCTAACTGAACAGCAAAGTGATGCTATGTATATCCATTTATATTGCAAACTTTATATATATATATATATATATATATATATATATATATATATTTATATATATATATATATATATTTATATATATATATATATATTTTTTTTTTCCTCCCTTAACCCATAGACTGCCTGATGAAGTGCCATAGGATAGAGAGCACAATACAGTGAAGATGCAGTCCCAGCAGCAATTTGAGAGTTGAATGGAACTGGTTCACAAGAGCTGATTTTAAATATGCAGGAATTTCAAGCCAGTAGTTAAAGCTTGAAATCAGCCACTGTGGGAATATTTATACCATGAAAACTGGCAAACACTATAAGTCAGAGCTTTTCTCCCCCAACCCTGGAGAGATGGTTTACCCATGAGAGACTGGGTGAAGGAGAGGAGAAATATGGAAGGAGGCATGTTCTCCAACTTCCAGAGGAAAAAGTTTGTAAATAGGACTGTCAAAAATGCCAAAAAAAAAAAAAAAATGAGTAAGGCAAATTCTGAAACAAGTCACAGTTCAATTGGTTCTCATAAGGTATAAAAATTACAAATATTTAATGAAATTAAATTAAAAAATATATAAAACACTGCTACAATCCAGTAATCTGTGCTTTCTCAAAGACAAAAATGCCTAGTAGTCCCTGAACTCCATTTGTTTGGAGTTGAGTCTGGATAGGACAACTATGGCTTAATTGTATGTTTTGAAAGGTGAAGGACTCTAATGCAAATCTTCCCAGCAGACAGCTTCACTTTCTCTTGCCTACTTATAGACCCCTTTGAGGTGCTAGTTTACCACATAAAAACAGGGCTTTGTTTTTCAAGGGGTGGTGTGAAGGAAGCATTAGTACTAGTAATTCCCAGCTCAAAAATGGGTTCTCCAAAGTTTTTCTCCAGGCCTCAGTCTCAGTGGTTTAATCAGTGTTAACTGTTGATATTTCGAACCTATTGCAAACTTGAACTTCAGCCTTTTCATTGCTTTGTCATCACAGTAAAGATACCTTTCAATTCTATTTCTGCCTGTGTTTTTAGTGCATCAGCCCCTTGAGATTTTGTGCTTTTGCTTACAGAGTACGTCACTGAGCTTTCTTCAGTAACAGACACCTGTAGAGGGAGGCAGGGGCCACCTCTGTTAGATGAGCCAAAATCAAGAGCTGGACGCTCAATCGCCTACGCCACCCAGGCGCCCCAAAGATTTTATCTTAAGTGTACTGGGAAATCATAAAGAATTTTAGGCAGAGATGTGTTTGAAAAAAATCACCTTGTTTGCCATGTGGAGAATAGATTGGAGTCGGCAAGGAGAGAATGGGGAGACCAAGTAGAATAAAAGTTGACAGATGGTAGTAACTTAGACTGAGACGAAAGGTCAGAGAAGAAGAGGACAAATTAATTATTTAAGAAGTAGAATTGGTCGAATTTGGTGATGGATTGTAGGAGAGAATTGAGGAGAGTGGCGTCCATGACAATTCCCCATTTTCTGACTTTTGTTTCTGGATACAGGATGCTGTGTTCCCTCAGACTGGACACAGGGGTGAAAGACCAGGTTGGAGGGAAAACAGATGGATTCAGTTTGGGATAGGTTGATTCTAAGGTGTCTTTAAGGTGTTCAAGTGGGAAAAATACATAACAGAAGTTAAGGAGGCAAGCTAGGAGCTCAGAGGAGAGGTTAGGGCTATAGGTACAAATCCGAACGTCGCTTGTTTGTGAGTAGTCATTAAAGCCTTGGGTGGTAGTGACATTTCCAGAGAAGAAAGCATGGAGTAAGAAGAGGCTGGAGCTGAGTCTTGAGGGATGCTAATGCTTCGAGTCCGCCAGAGGAGGCTAAACTCACAAAGGAAGCCGAGGAGGACTGGCTAAAAGGTAAGGGGAAAGTTGGGAGGGTCTGATAGCAACATTGTTTAAAGAAGGCATGGTGGAATTTTTAAAGAAGGAGGTGTTGATTGGGCAAAATTTTGCTGACAATTCACCTGAGGCCTGAAAAATACCCATGCCTTTTAGCAATGTGAGAGTAGTCAATGGTAACCTTAGTAAAAACCATTCTGGTGAAGGGGTGGGTGTATAATCAGATTAGGGTGGACTGAGGAGTGGGTGGGAAGTGAGGAGAAAGCACTTGGGAAGAAAATTACTTTAAAAAGTTCATCAGTGAAGGGGAGGTGAGACTTACAGTGGTTGTGGAGGGTCATGCGACTCTTCACAGGAGTATTTTGATTTTGTGTTTTAGGATGGGATAGACTTGAGGCTATTTGAAAATTCAGAAAGGAGTAGTTCCTGAGAAGGTAGGGGAAAATAGGATCCACCAAAAAGAGGAGGGACCGATTCAGACAGGAATGAGTACATCCTTTCTTTTATAACAAAAGGAATTAGAAATGTATGAGTATACATATGGCAAGGTATGTAGGTTTGTAACGGCACACAGGAATTTATCTGTGAGCACCTATTTCTCTGTAAAGTAGCAAGGGAGATTGCCCGCTGTGAGGGTAGCTGTGGGCTGTGGGCGGTATATACATGAGTGAATGTGTGTGTGTGTATGGTGGGTGTGTGTGTAGGTGTGTGTTGATGAGGTACGCTGGAGAAAGGGCCAGAGTTTTTAAGAGAGTGGAAGAGTTTTGAAATAATCATTATGGAGAGTAGGAGACTGAGCTGACTAGATGAACCAGGGAACTACCAGGTGGTGTTGAGACCCACCGTTGAGGTGACCATGAACTTATAATGGTACAAATATATTTCCTTCATTTACTTACTCAATAATGAATGTTTATTGTTAAAATAAAGTAAATGAATACTTACTGAGTGTTAACACTATTCTAGGTGTTAAGGATATAGTGGCAAACAAAACAAGTCCGTTCTATGTCATTAGAGACCCTATGTTTCCACAGAGGAAAATAGGCAAAGATTATATAAAGGAGTGCCTCATATGTGTTATGGTAGGTGGTGACAGATGCTATCCAGAAAAATCATAGTTATGGGAGGATATCTGTTGTACGTGGTAGTCAGGGAAGGAGACAGTTCAGCAGAGACCTGAATGAAGTAAAGGAGTGAGACTTGTAGATATCTGGACTCAGAAATTTTAGACAAAGACCTCATAAAGGTAAAGATAAATGCAAATGCCCTGAGGCAGGAGGAATATCAGCAATGAGATCAGAGTAACTGGAGTGCTGTGAAGAGGAGATAAGGCCAGAATAGAAAGTGTGGGCCAAATCACAGAGTGTTCTAGAATATGGAAAAGAATTTGGCTTTTAATCAGAGTGAGATGAGAAGCCACTGGAGGGTTCTGAGTGGAGCATGTGATAGGTCTTGCATGTTCCATGTTGGGCTTTTTCTCTAGCAAGATGCAGCTTTCTGAGTGCAAACTTGGAGGAAGTCCTGCAGCTGGGCTGGCAAGTACAGAGACCAAGAGGTATTAAGCATAGCATTATTGAACTTGCTGACTGTAGAATCTAACTTGGGTAAGCTCCCTGTGAGCTGGTATGTCTCTATCCACAGCTTGAAACATGCTTCGCTCCCTCCTCGAGCATCTCGGCAAAGCCTGGGGCCTTGGGGATGGGAGAAGCACCATGGGTGTCTGCTGGTAGCCATTCATGCACTCAATTGGAAGATCCTGGAGAAACCTAGCATCTAATTTGGGTAAGGAAGGATATAAAGACAGGTAGAGGCCAATGGATAGAGACTTGAGGCTCCATGAAGACAAAGAACGGTCAAACTAACAAGAAGGAAAGGAGATTATGGTTAAGGGTGGGGGGTGTGATTTTATTATTTTAAAGGTAGTGTAACTTCATGCAATACCACGGTCTATGGTGTAAATATGGGAGAGAGTGACTAGGTGAGAAGGTCAAGTAAGGGAGAGGCTAAGTGTTTGTCAAATTGGACATATTATATTCTAATATTTAGTTTAAGCTGAATTTTTCCATTAACCACATGCTTAATTTTTTTTTTCCTAAGGAAACCTGGTAACCTTGACAAGCACATTATTGTAAGTAGGGCAGAGCTTAGAGTCCTGTTTAGAATTTTTTAAAAAGAAGATTTCTTAAGTGGTATCCTATCGGAACAACATCAATGAGGGAGGTGTGTTTGGTGCTAGTCAAGTATGAGTGGGTGAGTAAGTAGGTGAGCTCTAATGTTGTTAGCACTGTTAAAGTGGCTCACAGCTGGAAAGTTTGAGAATTGCTAAATTCTTTTACCACACTCACCTAAAAAATGAATTAATTGGGAACACTTAGTGATGTAGACCTGGCTGATTACTGAAACCTCTACAGAGCTTTTTCACAACACATACATCCATTTCCTACCCTGGAACAAATGTTTCAGAATTTTTGAGGGATAAAGCCCATGTGGGCTTTATGTGCCAAGATTGAAAATCACTGGAATAATGCTCAGTGGACAGTTATTACTTTTGCTTGCTTATATCCATGGTTTCTTCTTCTGGTGATGGTGATGTGACTTTACCCCAGGACACCACCCCTAACCTACTCTTGGTCTATGTGCTTTTGGCATAATGGATGCTACCATGGCTCCAGAGACAGCAGGTTATCCAAGACTGGTTGATCTGAGAATCACATCTCCCTTTCTGTAGAGATTGGTTTATGGATGGTACAAGACCTGAGCCAAGGTGATTTTTTTTCCAATCAGAGAAAATTCCAGAACTTTTGCTTTACTTACTGACTCATTCTCTTGACTGTGGGCTTAGACCTGGAAAGATAGAAGCAGGGAGTTGCTGGCTTAGACCTGGAAAGATAGAAGCAGGGAGTTGCTGACAGCCATTTTGTCAACATGAAGAAAGCCTCTCTGAAAAGGGAGCAACACAGAGAAAAGCAGAGGCAACATGGAAACAGAGATCAGTCCTGGTGACAATATTTGCAAGATTAAGCCATTGCTGATTTTTATTTTAATTCCAGTATAATTTATATATAGTGTTGTTTTTGTTTCAGTGTACACAACAGGGATTCAGGAATTCTTTACTCAGTGCTTATCATGGTAAGTGCCCTCTTAATCCCCTTCACCTATTTCACCCATCCCCCTACCTGCCTTCCCTCTGGCAACCACCAGTTTGTTCTCTATATTTAAAAGAGTCTGTTTTTTTGTTTGTCTCTTTTTTCCTTTGTTTATTTTGTTTCTTAAAATCCACATATTAATGAAATCATATGGTATTTGTCTTTCCCTGACTGACTTATTTTGCTTAGCATTACACCCTCTAGATCTATCCATGTTGTTGCAAATGGAAAGATTTCATTCTTTTTTATGGTTTAGTAATATTCCATTGTATATATACTGCATCTTCTCTATCTATTCATCCATTGATGGACACTTGAGCTGCTTCCATATAAGCCATTCCTGATTTTTGATTATGTGAGTCTATGGTCCTTATGTGCTCAGGTAATTTGATATGTTTTCTGTCACTTGCAACTGAAGAGTTTGGTACCTAGAGGTTGGAGTCTTGTCTACAGTGATGCTGAGGCTCTCCCATTTTCTAGATGCTCTCTTCACTCCAGATCATGTGATTTCATCCTTTCAGGTGGCCTTTTTGCCATTCTGGCTCAAGAAATTTACATTCTCAGAATCTGGCTCCCATGGCAGGGAGAAAAGAAAACAGAATCAGATCAAGATGGGGAGAACATTGATTCTCTCTAAGATTATGGTCTCTAGACATGCTTAGATTGCTCAGCTCCTCTTTAGTCCTTGGGAACATACCCAGATAGTTAAGGGGCAAATGGCCTTAGTCAAAAAGAGCAATTTGGGTTTGAGAATACCAGAAGTAATGGACTAGAACATTATGTACTGAACTTGGGTTTTAAAATATGACATAAACTAGACATATTAATCTAAGCATTTTTTTCCGTGTTGCCATGTTTCTTAAATTGTTCCTCTTGCTGCCTTTTCCCACTGGATGCACAGTTTCATCAGGTTATGAATGGTTTCTGAAATAAAGTGCTAAGTACTCCATGTCACAAGGTGAGGGATAACTTTATTTCCTAAAGTAATTTTGGAGAAATCAAGTTTTCATTGCAAGGAATATTAAGAACTATTATAATATTACCTACCTCATTGTGTTCCCTGCATCTGATTTTATCTTGAGTGTTTAGCTCCTGAAATACCAGAAGGACCTAATTAGGAGACACATTTAGTTTTAGTCTCATATTATAGATTCCACAAGTCACTTAGGAGAAAAGTAGAATTGTGCATACTAGTTCACCTATGGTCTTGCTATGCATCACATAAATAGCTTTTCATTTCCTTGGGATGTCATATTCTATCATTTTCGTGTCTGTAGAAGAAATCACTGTAACAATTTCTGTACCTGGACAGAAAAATGACCAACATTTCATAGTATAAAGTCCAACTGTCTCATAAATTGAAATGTTAGTCAGTAGATAAAATTTGAAAATGCAGTCCAAAAGAGGGCTTGATATAATTAATGTCCTTTTATTTCTTTTGAAAATAGTATAATCTTATGATTCCTGGGGAAGGTCATGTTTAACTGCTTTGCTCAAATGTCACAATAATTTCAGAATACTGCATAAATACCATTTGGGTATCAGTTTTCTTCCATGAAACAATTTTCCCCAATAACCTGAAACTCCCTCTGAGCCACAATGTCTAACTTTCTTTAATATTAGCATAAAACTCAATTTTAGGGGAAAGAAATAGCAAAGAACAAATGGCACTCAAATCTGGAGAACTTGCGCTTGGTTACGTGCTCTTTTTTCTTCTACTTTGTTATCATTTGTAGCTTAAAAAATAAAAACAAAAAACACCCAAAAATCTTGCTAACATAGAAACATGGGAACACGTTACTTCCTTACTTTCTTAGGACTAAATGTGCCCCAGGTAGGATGGTGCACCATCCACTGGTATGTGGAGACCACCTTCATTTGTCACTGTCAACGGAGTCACACAGAATTCTAGAAAATTCTGAGTAGGTCTCAGCATGATTAAACCATCCTGACTTATCCTTTGTGAGCAACAAGACACTTTCAGCTGAAAGCTCAAGGTTATTTCTTGCATTTAAAAATATGGTTCAGGGCACCTGGGTGGCTCAGTTGGTTATGCGTCTGACTCCGGCTCAGGTCATGATCTCATGGTCCATGAGTTCGAGCCCCGCGTCGGGCTCTGTGCTGACAGCTCAGAGCCTGGAGCCTGCTTTGGATTCTGTGTCTCCCTCTCTCTCTGACCCTCCCCCATTCATACTCTGTCTCTCTTCTGTCTCAAAAATAAACAAATGTTAAAAAAAAAATAAAAAATAAATAAAAATATGATTCAGGGAAAGAAATAAACTGTAATGTGCTATATGAAATGCAAAACCCAGACAATTAAGTAATATTTTAAAATCCAATCCTTTAACATTTAATAAATATAGAAATTATTCTAATACACACACACACACCGTGTACCTACTTTAGTTGGTGAAATTCAACAGAAATATATGTACACACCTAGATGCATATCATTGGGAAAGTAAATATCTTGTGTTGTTTAAACAAATAAATTAGAAGATAATTTCTTACATACCAGAGGCCCCACCTGGAGCTTTATTAGTGTTCTCTTTGGGTCTTAAGCATGTCTGACCTCATCCAGAGTTCTGTAGGAATGGGCTTGCCAGGTGTCCACTTGCATAGATGATGCTGGGGTCCCCTAGGACAGCATACATCTCAAGGAAACTGCCAGAGACTCAAAAGATCATAAAAAGAACAGTACTCTGAATTAGAGGGGAAAGAGTGATTTGAGTACAATATTGAATCTGTCATGAAAATTGCATCCCTACCTAAAAATGGTAAAAAAAATCTTCCTTGCCAAAGATTTGGATCTCAGTCTTAGAGTAAATGTGACTTTGAGATTTTTTTAAAAAGCTATGTATTTACCCAAAGAATACAAAAATACTAATTCAATGGGAAACATGCACCTCAGTGTTTATGGCAGCATTATCTACAATAGCCAAATTATCAAAAGAGCCCAAGTGTCCATCAACTGATGAATGGATAAAGAAGTGATATGTATATAATATTCTTTTTATGGCTGCATAATATTCCATTGTACTATATAATAATGGGATATTACTCAGCCATAAAAAAGAATGAAATCTTGCCATTTGCAATGACATGGATGGAGCTAGACAGTATTATACTAAGTGAAATAAGTCAGTCAGAGAAAGAAAGACAAATACCATGTGATTTCACTTATATGTGGAATTTAAGAAACAAAACAAATGAACAAAGGGGAAAAGAGAGAGAGAGAGAGAGGCAAACCAAGAAACAGATTACAGAGAACACACTGATGGTTGCCAGAGGGGAGGTGGATGGAGGGATGGGTTAAATAGGTAATGAGGATTAAGGAGGGCACTTGGGATGAACACTGGGTGTTGTACAAAGTGTTGAATCGCTACATTGTGCACCTGAAACAAATATTACACTGTATGTTAACTAACTGGAATTTAAATAAAAACTTCTAAAAAATGAAAAAAATTCTAGACTCCATTTTAAGAAACACTTAAAAATATGTCAGCTTATGAAAAGGCTATGAAAATTTTCAATTGTGAGTTATCACTGTAAAACTTCATTTTTTACTATGGTAACAGATATTTAAAAGTGATTTTTAAAATAAAAATTATTAACAATTTCCTGAAAATAAAAAGCTATTTTATAATGATCTCAGTTAGTTGTGAAGAGGTCGTCACCTGAAGGTAGTGTTGTTTTATAGCTTAAGTTAAATTTTAGCTCAGATGGGAGAAGAGGACATCCTTTATTAGGAAATACTACTGTTGAATATTCAAATATAGAATAGACACAGTAGCTTGGACTAGTGATTGAAACAACCTCCACCTGGAGTGAAGAAGCAGGACAAGGTTCACCTTTCAGAGGACATCAGTGATGTCTCAGTAGCATTGGTGACTTCAATGGACTGAGGCTGTGCTTCGGCAGGATTCATTTTTGAGCCTTCAGCATCCAAAGGTGGCATGGTGCCAGTTGGTGGAAAGTTCTCACGCGAACATCTGGAGTCTGGGTCAGAAGTAAGAAGAGAAAAATGGGAGGTTCAATATGTGATTGTAAGAATCCGACAATCAAAAGTACAGAAATCACACAGAATCTTCATAAATAGACAGTGTGTTACTTTGGCACAACTGTGGGGAGAAGAATTACTGTCCTGTGACTGCACTTGGGCACCTGATTTCCCTCCAATGTCGAAGCAGTCTGGGAAATATATCTACCCTTTCATTTAAAAAAAAATTCATCACTTGAATAAAAGACTCATCTCAGTGTCATTTGGACGATGAGAATGTATGTGATTGTCTTTACCAAAATACTTGAATTAGGGAGAATTTTCCCAGAACATCTCACTTGTGAAAACTGAGAACTTTTCATGCTTTTGATTGCCACGGCAACCACCCATGGGAAAGGGGATTGGAAACTAGGGACTTTTACCTGAAGATTTGAAAGTTATCTCAAAGTAATTTTGTTAGAAACAGAGATGGACACACACCATTAGATCTCTCTTCATATATCTAAGAGTATATGGGTAGTGCTTTCTGGACACTAGAGCATTAATGGAACATTATTCCATAATTTATATGAGGATATCAACAGCTTATGAAAGAAAATTTTGAAGATAATTCAGTATAAACAGTGTGTGAAAATAATTGCCTAATCTTTATAATGGTAACATTACAAAATATTAGACATTCCTTTAAGTATTTCTTTTCAAAGAGGCCCCAATTTCTGTTTGATATAATTTAGTGACTTTTTCACTATAAATTGAAGAGGTCTTAGTAGTTATTAAACTACAGACTATTAAATTCATCTGATTAGAGTTGTTTAAATTATCAGTATGATATTTCCTTCTTTAAAAGAATTTTTAAGAAACAAAACAGATGAACATAGGGAAAAAAATAGAGGCAAACTAGAAAACAGACTCTTAACTATCTACAGAGAACAAACTGAGGGTTACTGGAGGGGAGGCGGGTGGGGAGATGTGTTAAATGGGTGATGGGTATTAAGAAGGGCACTTGTGATGAGCACTGGGTGTGTATGTAAGTGATGAATCACCAAATTCTGTACCTGAAATTAATATTACACTGTATGTTAACTAACTGGAATTTAAATAAAAACTTGAAAAAAAATAAAAGGATTTTTGTAATCCTGTTTAGTACTGACCATTTAATGAGAAAAATAAATCAAGATTTCAAATGGCTTAAAAGAATGAAAAAATACTGCAATAACATGGGAGTGCAGACATCTCGTGATTTCAGTTCTTTTGTATATATAACTTTGATTTGCAACAACAGGGATGAACGGAGAGGGCATTATGCTAAGCTAAATAAGCTAAACCGAGAAAGACAAACACTGTACGGTTATCACTTATATATGAAATCTTAAAAAAAAAATGCAATTTCATAGAAACGAGAATAGAAAGGTGGTTGCCAGGGATTGTGGAGGAGTGGGACATGGAGAGATGTAGGTAGGTCAAAGGGTACAAACTTACAGTTATAAGCATAAGCACTGAGGATCTAATGTCTACAGAGCACTACAGTTAAAATGCAGTATTGTTTACTTGAAAGTTTCTGAGAGTAGATCTTAAGTGTCATCACATTTTTCTTTTAAGAGGATATGTTTTTTTCCATAGGAATAAAGGTATATGATCTCACTTATATATGGAATCTAAAAAAAAACTGAACTCAGGAAAACAAAGGGTAGAAAATGGTTGTCAGGGGTGGAGGGCGGGGCAAATGAGGAGGTTTTGCTCAAAACACACAAAGTTTCAGTTTTGTAGGATGAATAAGTTCCGGAGAGCTATAGTTAATAGTAGTCATTTGCTAAAAGAGTAGATCTTATGTGTTCTCATCACATACATATACAAATGGTAATTATGTGAGATAATGGGTATGTTAATTATCCTGATTATAATCTTTGTAAAGAAATTTCACAATTTGTATGTATATCAAAATGCTACCTTGAATATATACAATTTTTATTTGTCAATTATACCTCAGTAAAGATAGGAACAAAGTTTCAATTACGTTTAAAAATGACATTATTCATGTGGTACTTGAATAACAGAAATATGAATATTAAGAAACAAGTAATAAGCCTTCCATAGAGTAACTAAAATTTCTGATATTTTAAACAAAGTTCATCTGTCACTTATGACTGCTTCAAACATTTTACTGGCAAGCAAGTCTATTCAGCCAATAATGATGTGGAGATTCAGATATGAAAAGAGGGGATTTAAGTGACTTGTTTTTTAAAGAAAACAATGAAACATGGCTTGCAATAATAAAAATCTGGGGTTTGAATTATGGGACTTGCTGGTCCCTCTTTCGTCTGTACAGTTCATTCCAGGGCTTGCTGTATTCCATTTACTTCTCATAAGGAAATTAAAACAGGGTACTGGGATTGAGCAAGCATGTCTCAATAAAGCATTAGAGAGCCCAGGAAAATTTAACGTAGAGAAGCAAATGCATTTAATAAAAACGTACTAATTGCTTATCCCTTCTCCATCTTATTATTGTTCTTTGCCCTTCTTTCTTTTCCATCTATCCTAACTCCCTTGGTCATTGCCTCTGGTCCCATGGCTTCAAATACCACCTACATGCTGACTGACGACTAATATGTACATATGGCTTTGACCTCTCCCAGAAACATTTCCACGTGGATGCCTAAGAGATGTTTCAAGCATTAACATGGTAAAAATGAAACTCCTACTCTGACTGCCCTCATTCCCCTTCCTCCTGAAACCTGCTGCTTAGGCTTTCTTCCTCACTAAGTCAGTGATAATTTCATCCTTCATTTGCCTAGATCAAAACCATTGCACTTATGCTTCTCTCTGGTCATCGCGAAGGGGACGTGATGTCTAACGTGGGGGCGGAAGATGGAAGGCATACACAGATGGAGAAGGAGCCAATCTCATCCTAGGAAATTCACAGGAAGCCTCAGAGAGTATGTGTTCCAAGGAGACGTTTGACAGTGAAAACTCAGGGCTGGGTGTGACTTTTTTTTTTTTTTTTTTTTTAACCAAACAGTGCCATATTGGCTTCAGGAGTAGAATTCTAAGAAGAGTCCTGTAGTTTTAGACATCTGCTGCTTTCATCAGGTGTGCGGATGAGGGAGACAAAGCCATGATGAAAGTTATATTCTAAATGAGTAGCCTCCTCCAGGAGGGGTTGTTTCACAATGTTTTGGAGAGTCTGACTCTGAACACACTCAAGTGTTGCCAACGGTGAGGCGCACAGCAATGTCTGTTTTTGGTGACACTGAGAACAAAGCGTCTGATGATGGTCTCACCCACAGTGTGCCCTGCGAAACCCAACACCTGTGACTGTTCAGTCTTCTGTTATTGTGGAAATAATTATACTATTCATGGAACACAATAATCTGCAATATTTCTCAGAGGAAAAAGAACACATTCTGCCTCTCGGTTCAATTTCCAGAGCAAAATTCAACAGCTTCACTGTTCTACAGGAAAAACACACCAAAAGCAAAACACACTGACAACTCACATAAACAAAAAATGGCTATGGATCTCACTGAATATATTTATTTTTAATTTTCCCTCCCACATGTCTTTTGTATAGATACAGTATATTTTAAAAGCTAGAATTCAACCTTCTATAATTATTCACTGTTCCACACAGTCGATGATCATTCATTTTCCATGTACCGACAGTGCTTTTGTATGGATATGCTATGATCAATGGAACAAAATTGGAGTTTTCATTTGCCCAGAGATTTAGTAGTTAGGTGCCACTGGAATATAGGATGTGTAAGAGTTTACTTGTGTCTAATCTGATTGGGAATCTGGATAAATATCAAGCAAAGGAATACAGGAGCCAAATTTATTTATTTATTTATTTATTTATTTATTTATTTATTTATTTATTTATTTTGGTTACTTATTATATTAAGAGGGCTTAGCACTTTAGGTCTATTTTTCACTGATCCTCAAAAACAACCCTAAGTAGATAGTACTGTTACTTTAGTACTAAGACTACTGTTACTTTTTAGATAGTCCTGCTTTATAGGTGAGGACAATAGGTTCCATGGAAGTTTAAATGGTTTGCTTGAAGACATACAACTAATAATTGGCAGAGTCAGAATTTGAACCCAAGTCTTTTCTTTTACTTAAAGCCTATGTGCTTATGTGCTTGGCTACTGCACTAAGGTGCTTCCCCACCACACACACACACACACACACACACACACACACACACGGGAAAGAATAAAACAAAGGAGTGACATGAAGAAATATAAAGAAAGATGAACTGCCTTCCTTTCTAGGGGGCTTGGAGAACACCCAAGGTGTAGACAGAGGAGGACTAGCGTGACAAAGAGTCAAGTCGGCTTTGACTTCTACTTGAATGCTTTGATGGCTTAAAGCCAGGCCTCAATGAAAGTGGTAAAGAGAATATGGGAAGAAATATAGCTATTTAAAAGAAAGTGATTCCTAGGCTATTTCCCAGGACAAAGAGAGCTTGCCATGGTCTTCATGTCTTCTACCATTCTGGCAGAATTATCGGTGGGGCTAGATGAAGAACAAAGGAAATGATGCTTCAGCAATTTAACTCATAAAATGGGCTGGAAACCAGAGTCCGTGGATTTACAGTCGGAAAGAAGTGGTTTGGGAGTCTGACATCCTAATGGCCTCAGTATCCTGAGTGAAATATATTTTCATCCTGGTATAATTGAGGATCTGATTACAGTTACTGGCTGTTAATTATTTCAAGTTTGGTTTGACCGAAATGGAAGAAAATTCCCAAAGTTTTGCCATTCATTAACAATGCAAAACTACTTTGGGAACACGTTTCTCTCTTTCAAGGTCAAAATTCTTCTTGCCTTTTTGTTGCCAAAAGGGCCTGTTAGGGGAGAATAACAAAGTTAACAGGATGTCTTTGGCTAATTAATTATAATTTTCTAATAACTCATTTAAAAAGAAGTAATTGGCAAAATCTAAAAATGGCTAATTTGTGTCTGCCTGCCTGTATAAGTAAAACGTTGCATTGTCCTTGTAGGTTGTGAATAAAGAAATAGTTAAGTGCATGTTTAGTATTGATGCTTAAGGAATTACATAAGAGCCTGATGCCAGGAGGTATAATGTTTAGGCCAAAAAGGTCTATTTTAAGTGTTATGATTAGGAATCACTCTTTCAGAACCAGGATACAAGCAGGAATTAATATTAGTTTCATTGTCATTTTTGTGAAAGTGAAAATTGTTTCCTAAATTAAAGAGCTTATTTGCATAGATATGTTGAATCACACACATAAGAAACAAATGCTTTTTTGTAAAAAAAAAAAAAATTATTAATTTTCTAGAGCTGATAACAAATTACTACAGACCTGGTAACTTAAAACAACAGAAATAGGGGCACCTGGATGGCTCAGTTGGTTGAGCATCTGACCCTTGGTTTCTGCTCAGGTCCTGATTTCAGGGTCATGGTATCGAGTCCCACATCAGGCTCCACACTGAGTGTGGAGCCTGCTTGAGATTTTCTCTCTCCTTCTGCCCCCTGCCCCACTTGCTCTCATGCATGTGCTCTCTCAAAAAACAAAGAAAAAGAAAAAAAGAGGAAAGAAAGAAAGAAAGAAGAAGAAAATAACAGAAATATATTCTGTCTCAGTTCTGGAGGCTGAAAGTCTGAAATCAAGAGGTCAGCAAGGCTATGCTGTCTCTGAAGGCTTTAAGCAAGAATTCTCCTTGCCTCTCTCTCAGCTTATGGTGGTTATCAGCAATCTTTGACATTCCTTGGCTTGCAAATACATCATTCCAGTCTCTGTTATGGCCATTTCTGCACATGTCTCTCTCTGTGTCCCAATTTCCTTCTTGTTACAAGGACCTGTCATTAGATTATAGCCTGTCCTAATCCAGTATGACCTTGATGACACCTGAAAAAGACCCTATTTCTAAATGGTATCACATTCGCAGGTGCTAGGGGTTGGGACTTAGGCATAATTCTGTGGTCAGTGTCTCAAAGCATGATTCTGTTCCTTTTTTGTGCATTTCCCTTCTCGTCAGCTTTCTTTCTCAGGTACATAACCCATTGGGTTTCTCAGGCCAATAACCCATCTTCTCTGAGTTTTTACAAAACAAAAACAAGGAATCAGAAGAACTCATAGAACTCATGGACCAAAAGTAATGGATTAATATTCAGACACCAGAGTCTAGTCAGGAAAACATAAATCACACCAGTAGTTTTAATAGAGAGAATTTAATATAAGGAATCGGAAGATGGGAAAGGCAAAAAAGCAGCAGTGAGGTGACACAGAGGTAGTAGCTGCGGGAAGATCAAAGGGGAATGGTTGGAACTTGTGCTTGGAAAAGGGGCTCACAGAGCTGAGACCAAAACCACTGTGGAGATGGTGTTGGGCCATCTGCTGGTATCTTAAGGGTACACTGAGGTTAGTTATGAGTGTGGAAAATATTGGAAACCAGAATCACCTGCCACTGCCTAGGTGACAAGATGTCGCTGAAATGACACTGATAGCAACAGCAAACATTCAGGAAGGAGCATGTCCCTTCTCCTTCTGCCTGTCACTAGCATCCCCTTAGTTAGTACATCTGATTATGCCAGAACCAGACTGGAAGCCATCAAGCAGAGGTGAGACACGTCCAGAGTCCTGGCTGCAGCATCGCAAAGCAGAGTGTGGAAAGATGGGTTTGGAGCTGAGAGATGTAGGTCCAAGTTTGCAGAGCCATTTTTTTTTCAGATTTGAAAGATTAGTCAACACTGGAAGCTGGTAGAAAGGGGGTAAAGAGGAAGTCTTAATGAAACTCAGAAAGAAGCAGAGGAAGTGGGGAAGAAAGACTTCTTTCAAGACCAGGAAGTAGAGTAGAATGAATGAAGTTGGTGGATTCCTTACTAACACTGGATATTTTTAGCCCTTGAACTGAAGGTTTTGAACTTAAACACTTTGGTTGGAGATAAAGGCATGTGGGGGAAAACCTTACCTTCTAATCAAGGAGGAGCTAAAAAGACCCAGGTGGGAATTTCCTCACAACCTGGGGCAGCTGCTGGGACTGCATCGCTGTTTAAATTCCACTAATAGGGAACAAGTGCTATTTATTATATGCTCCTGTTGTATGCACTGAAGGGAATAGAAAAATAAATATGAACACATGTATAACTAATTATGTAGCAATCAGTGGATAGGAGTTTAGGGAACAAATAATTTATACCCTGTACTGCAGTGTTTCTCAACATATTTATTTCTCATTGTATGTCTGCCCCTTGAAAGTGCCCCTTTCGGACACTTTTTCCTAATTGTTCTCTTCCCATAAAATTTTCATACCATAGATATACTTAACTATACATCTGTCTATATAGTGTGGCTGGAGAGACACAAACCATTGTAATGCCGAAGGTTTCCCCTTCCCACACCCTGCAAGAACTAATTTACCCCCTTGAGGGAACACTGCCCCACTAAGAATTCACGCCACAGCGGAAGTCGTAGATGCTCCACCCGGAAGTCGTAGATGCTCCACCCGGAAGTCATAGATGCTCCACCCAGAACTCCGTCAATGGTGGTGAACCTCTCCACCCAGCTGCTTTGGGCGTTGCCCTAGGAGAACTCTCCAGAGGATTGCCCTAGACCCAGTGGAGGTTTTATCCGTCTCAAAATCCCATCAAATCCTCCCCACATAAAAAAGCTGTACCTACTTACAGTGAGGTACAGAAGGCTGACCTTCTGTTCCCTGCACGGGCTCCTGTAGGCCTCTAGTTGTGCCAAACTGGAATCTGGCCCCTCAGGCTTAGACTCCAGAGCAAGCAAGGAAGCTTTTTTCACAATAAGACAGGGGGTGTGTTTCAGTCCATTGTCTGCGCAGTGCCCTGGGGGTCCGCCGAGAACTCTCAGATGATTATAGTCCCACAGGACCCAGAGCCAGGCAATCACTTAGTGACCCCTGGGAAGCAGCCGTTAAAAACCAGGGCACCAGGTGTGTCTAAAAGCTCCCCTCAGAGGATATTAGTGTTCTGGAGTGTGGCAGAAGGAAAGCATGAAGTTGGAGTCCACCAGCTGAAATGAGGCAGAGGGAGAATATATAGATGTTTCCTGGGGGGAAAAGTAGGAGGGGGGGGGGCGAAGCCCAGGGATAAAAACAAGAAATATTTTAAATGGAATGGAATAGAATAGAATAATAAAGAGGGTGCCTGCTAGCTAGAGTGAGGCCAGGGGAGAGCTTGAAGATATTGCCCACCAGCCGGCAGGCCTCTAGATGAGTGCTAAATTAGATGCCTGCTCCTCAGGCCATCACTTTGAGGTTAACAAATGAGCCTCTTTCACATAACGTCTGGGCATCTAGATCTGCTTCTTTGCCAAGCTGTGGGGAGAGTGAATCCCAGTGGGTGACCCCTGTAAGAGCTATTTGTCAGAGAGCTATAGTCTTGTGGGCCTTGTGGATATGGGCCCCAGTGGCTTTTAAAGCTGGATGTTTTGAGGGCTTGCCTCTCAGGTACAGGTCTTAAAAGTTGGGGCTTCCCAATGTGGGGTTCAAACCCTTTTCTTCTCAGGGAGAGAAGTTCCAGGTTCTGAGATCCCCCCTGACTGTGGTAGCCACCTGGGGGTAGGGCCTATGGTGAGACTGTGTCCCAGCCTCTCCTACCAGCTTTGATGTGGGCCTTCTGTCCTTTGTCCAATTAGGTATGATCACATAGTTTTTAGGTTCTTTTCAGAGGAAGTTGTTTCATATTTTGCTGCAGGTTCCATTTGTCTGTGGGGAAAGGTGAGCCTAGGGTCCTCCTACATCACCAAATGCAATGAGAATTCCAAGAAGCTCCATCCTAAAGGAAGAGTCCAAGCTAGGTGAGTAGGGATGAGTGAATGAAATATATTTGTGCACATCAAAATGGGAAAAGATGTAGACATTTTTGGAGATGGTGAAGAGGCTGTGTATTCAAATTAAAGAGTAAATCAAAATGAGTGAACATGGTCGCTATTTCAGAGAATGGTTATTCTGTTTTGCAGAGAGATTAGGAAATTTTGAAGTGTTCTGGAGAAAATAAAAGCAATTCAATTTGTTAACCTCAGGGAATGATTTACTGAGAGGTTGCTTACTTACTTACTTGGAGTGAGGGAGGGGAGACGACAGACAGAGGCAGGCACTTCCAGACCCTGATTAAGTGGGAAGGTCAGACAGACACACACATGGAGTAGTCCAAGAGTGACAGAGGGTAGTGTAACAAAATGTAACATTGTGTGGTTCCTCTGTGCTGGCTGTAGGATTGTAGAGAAGAGTGTGACTGATGTGGTTGACTGATTATGCAAATCCTGAGTGATAAAGCAGGGCAAAATAGAGATAAAACAGGATTTGGAACTTAAAGCCGTTCATAGTATAAGTCACATTACCTCCTTATAGGCTGTTGGGCTGTAGCAGAATGAGGAGTGGGTGAAAGCAGATAGCTATTTGGACAACCTTTTCAATAGTTCTCTGTCTTCAGAGATCTGACATTTCCAGAAAAAGCAAGCCCAGAGTTTGTCAGATGTTCTGCTTTTGGACGAACGAGCTTCCTGTTGAGTTTTGTTCTCCTTCTTTTTGGCAGAAAAATCAAACTCTGGCTTATAGATTGAGAGAGCCAGTGAGAAAACTTCACTGCACATCCCTATGGTTAATGGCCCTGAGCATTTGAGGAAACACATTTATTCCAAAGTAGTAGAGGACAAAACAGCCTGTTGGAAATAAGAATAACTGAAAGGTAGTGGATCAAAGCAAAGGAACCATGGACGTCTAGAAAGGGTGGGGTTAAGGGAGTATAAGATTAAAGAGAGAAAATGATAGTCGATGCAGATTCACCTTGAGGCAGATTCTACAGTTCTTGCTGATTCTAACTTTTTATTCTTTCTTAAATTTGTCCCCATCTCTCCATACTCATTGCCACTGCCCCTGTTTGGATCACAGTTACTGTTCACCTGGACTATTGCAACACTCTCCCAGCTTGGCTTTACTGCTCATGCCTTGCCACTCTCAGCCTGACCCCAATTCATCTTTCACTCTGCTGCCAATGAGCTTTCTGAAATATTCATCCATTCATCACACAAATATTTGTGAAACACCTCCCATGAGCTAGGCACTCTACTGGGTGCTGGTCAGACATTGATCCGCTAACCATACATGGCCTCTGCCTTCAAGGGGAATGTCCTTAATGGACAGCTGCAAACAATGAATAGGGTTTTGAAGACCAAGTGTGAGAAGGGTGCCAGCACCACGGGGGTCATGGTGTGGTTGGGAGGAGGGAAGGGGCAGGATCTAAAAGAACCTTAAGAGACCGATGGCTGCAGGTCATGTTAGAGCTTTTAGTTATTAGCTGAAAGCTATAGAAAGGCTGGCCAGATGAAGTTTGTTGATAAGAGGAGATCTGAGTTTTGCGAAGACCATTCTGGCTGCAGAGCTGAGAAAAGTTTGGAGGGTGCTATCTAATTGTATCTCTGCCTTCTCTCCTCTCACACCATCCCTGAGTTTTCAGGTTTAAATCCTGGCCCCTTAGTTTAGTGTTCAAAGGCTTTTAACAGACTGACTCTGCCTCCCTGACCAGTTCCATCAATTGTTGGATCTCTTCTACAGTTTATACATCTGGCTCCCAGTCAGAATTACCTGGGGACATGTTAAAAATTCAGATTCTCAGGACCCATCCCCAGGTATTTTGTTTTATTAGTTACAAGGTTTGACTTGAAAATTAACATTTCTTTTTTTTTTTAAGTTCATTTATTTTTAATTTTTTTCAATGTTTATTCATTTTTGAGAGAGAGACACAGAGCATGAGTGGGGAAGGGGCAGAGACAGAGGAAGACAGAACCTGAAGCAGGCTCCAGGCTTTGAGCTGTCAGCACAGAGCCCGATGTGGGGTTCAAACTCACTAACTGTAAGATCATGATCTGAGCCGATGTCGGACACTTAACCGACTGAGCCACGCAGGTGCCCTGAAAATTAACATTTCTAAACAGTATCACATGCTGACAGTCTAGACCAGGGATGTCTAAACATAACTTCCTGTGAAAATGGAATTTTCCCTTATCTGTACTGTCCAATATGGTAGCCATTAGTCACATGGAACTATTGAGCACTTGAAATATGGCTAGTGCAACTGAGAAACTAAATTTTAATTGTAATTAATTTAAATGAATTAATTTAAACAGCCACCTGTGACAAGTGGGTACCAAATCAAACAATTCAGGTCTAGACTCTAGTGTGAGACATTTCCTGAATCATGGCTGTACTCAATCTGTAGTTCTCAATCTGTAGGGTCTAGGCACGAGTTCCCCATTCCAGGAGTCTGTTCTCCCCTAATCATCCTGTCTTCCCTACATGGTCAGCTTCCATGAAGTTTACGGGTCTCTCCTCCAAGAACATTCCCTTGACCTCTTCAGGGCTGGATTAGATACCCGTCTTCCAGTATCGCAAATTTATGCCTCTTTGTATTCCCAACACCTTGAGGGCTGCCTGGATACAGAACTGTCTGTACATACTTGTTGTATAAGTAAATAAATGAAAAAATAAAGAACGCTAAGGTGTAGAATCACTTAACTGAGACAGGCACAGGTAGATACTGATAATTAGAAGGACTGCAACTTTGCTATATGGAACTCCACAAAGCTGACCTCCAGAGAATTAAACTGTTCATGATCTTTATTTGATAGTGGGGTCGATGTCATGTCTTCAATCTGTTTGTGGTTCAGTTAGCTTTGCAATGTGCAGGTGATGGCATGGTTTGGGGAGAAAAATTTTGGAGCCAGACTGCCTGTATTGAAACACTGATTCTGTCACTTACTAGCCATGTGACCCCAGGGTAGATGTTGTTACTTAACATTTCTTTTACTCAGTTTGGTCATGTACAAAATGGGTTAACCATAGTACCTACCTCTCAGTGTTGTTAATGAATTAATATTTGTAAAGGGCTTAGGACAATATTTGACACACATTAAAGAATTAAGTGTTTGTTAAGTAAATGAAAAGCAAACTTAGCTATTGACTCCATTAATATCCCTAGTTAGTGATCTTGTATCTTGATCAAAAGGGGACTTAGGAGAAATGTAGGCAGTATATATTCTTTCTTTCTATCTTTCTTTCTTTCTTTCTTTCTTTCTCTCTTTCTTTCTTTCTTATTGGTTTTGTAGATGTTTTATTTATTATGCCACTTCTCTACTAACTTTTTTTATTTCAGGTTTTTATTTAAATTCCAGTTAGTTAACATCTAGTGCAATGTTAGTTTCGGGAGTAGAATTTAGTGATTCATCACCTATATATAACACCCAGTGCTCATCACAAGTGCCCTCCTTAATACCCATCACCCATTTAACCTGTTCCTCCACGCACCTTCCCTCCAGCAACCCTCAGTTTGTTCTCAATAGTTAAGAGTCTGTTTTGTGGTTTGCCTCTCTCTTTTCCCCCCTATGTTCATCTGTTTCATTTCCTAAATACCACGTGTGAGTGAAATCATCTGATATTGGTCTTTCTCTGACTTATTTCACTTGACAAAATACATCATTAATAATTAGCAATCACCATGTCTTCTAGGACTCAATCAGGATGAGAGGGAGAGATAGCATTATGAACATTGAGACAGGTTCATGGTAAAGAGCACTGCTCTAAGAGTCACTACATAGACTGCAGAGTGTGAGGAGTAGGTGAGAAGGAGTTCTGGAAAGGTAAAAATGAAACAATCAAGTTTTAAATAAAATCTGGGGGGATTTTGATGTAAAGGTAAGCTTTCTGTAA
This sequence comes from Panthera pardus, assembly GCF_024362965.1. Lineage (NCBI taxonomy): Eukaryota > Metazoa > Chordata > Mammalia > Carnivora > Felidae > Panthera > Panthera pardus. The sequence continues at coordinate 33,443,579 of NW_026526765.1, read as the reverse complement.
AACACCTCCTTTCAGATATCTTATTACTTTTTCAATCTAAGCCTGAAATAGATTTTGGAAATAGAATGTAAAGTAAACTTCCATGTCTTCTTTCTCAAAGGGTTGCTAATGGGCATTGGATGTTCTCTCATCTACTAAAATTATGACTCTTTCCTACTAGCACCCTTCTTTCTCTTCTGGGGGGAATTTCCTCCTTGCCATTGTAGGTACTCTTGGTGGGGAGGAAGTCAAGGTGCCCTGTCCGCCTCTGGGGGATGGACATGGATCTAACACAGGCTAATCAGACACTTTCCTCTAGGACTTTGAAGTTTGAGGGAAAGATATGTGAACTGGATTTACCAATCCAGTCATTCATTACCTTGATACCTAAACTCCATGGTTAAGTAGTTCCTTAAGGCTTTGGGCTTAAGGCTTTGGGTTTGCCCTTATTCCTGAATTGGTTCTGGAATTCTGGCTTATTCAGAATATTAGCTACTAAATACACCTCCAACAAATTCCAGGTTGTGTTTACATTAGCCAAAGTTAGTTTTTGGTGTAAAGGGTCTAAACTGATATGACTCCATATTCACTTAAGTCGTGACCTAATGAAATAAATGTTGAACTTTGTAATTTTCCCTCAAAGCACTATGTTTGAGCATATTCTTTTTGTTGACTCTGAAGTAGAAAAGGAAGTTGCAAGGTTGCAGTGATGGGACTTTTTGAAGTGAAAAGGAGTGCTAAACATTTAGGGATATCAAATAAGAAATACAGACTAAAAAGGGAAATTATGTCCCCAAATCCATCTCTAGAACAGAAATCTGCAAATATTTTCTGAAAAGGCCAGACAGTAAATAATTTAGACTTTGAGGGCCATACAGTCTTGATCAAAACTCTTGAACTCTGCCTTGTATCACAAAAGCAGCTATTGACAATGTGTAAACAAATAAACAAGGCTCTGTGCCAATAAAACTTTATTTACAAATATAGGCAGCAGACAGGATTTGGCTCATGGACCATAGTTTGCTGACAGTTGCCTTGGAATTGTGCCTGGTATATGTCAGGCATTTAATGAATATTCATCAACTGGATGAATGAAAAAAGGGTCAGTCTCTAGGAATGGCACAGTTCCCATCTGATGACTTCTATTTTCTTTGAGTATTAGCAGCAAGAGGTCAGATATTGACAGTGGAATAGAGTTGGGCTTTGAGATCCTTAGAGAAGTTCTGAAATAACGGCTGGTTGGGGACAATGTCTGACTCCAAAATCCAATTCCTGTAGTTGGCTAGGAATAGCTTACTGGAAGGGAAAGGAAAGGAATTAACATCAAGAGTTCGTCATGAAAAGCTCTTTGGAACACTGGAAACAGAATTATCTGAGGTGTTTGTTAATAGATGGGGATTCTCAGGCTCCTCCCCAGACCTTTTGAATCAGAGCCTCTGAATGCACTGCTATTTTCATCAAGGTCCTAAAGTGATTCTTATGCAAATTAAGTTTGAGGACCAGTGGCTTGGTTGATATCAGCAACTTAAAATATATTGTATAATCTTCACAACAACCTTATGCAATAGATATTATTAGCCCCATTTTATAAATGGAAATACTGGAGCTTAGAGTCACAGAGAGGATTGTGCAGTCACATATATAGTAAGTGAAAGCACAAGGTTGCACATCTGCACTTGTCTGCATTAAAGTCCACGATTCCCCACTATGCTTTTCTGCCTCTAGCAACAACAACAAAACGAAAACATGGATTAAATTCTTCTAGGACGTTATTTGGCTCCATCTGTGAAAAGATTGAAAATACTGCTGAGGTTCAATTTGAAAATGAAATAGCTGAAGATGAAGCATTTTGGACTGAGATTTGAAGACTGTTGTATAAACTAAGGACAGACAGTCCTATAAAAGTATAGTCCCTGGGATGAGTGGCGGATTTGGAGTAAGGAGGAGTTTCTTTGAAATGTGTCATATTTTTGTTTTCAGTGTTCTAGCACAACAGAGATATGCTAGAGATATTTTTCTGAGGCTGTTCCTGGAATCAATTTGATGCAAGCTCCTTTTGATGTGTAAAGAGATAAACTAAAATTCACTCATGTTGTGAATAACATCCAGATTGGCTCCTTCTATAATCATGTTGTATCTTATTTTACCATGCATAACATATTTAGTTCCCCTGTGTTTGCCATGCCATCATTTCACAGAATTGTATATTATATAGGCTATGTTTCAGTTCAAGTGGGGTAAACTTAACTGCCAGTTGTTTCCAGCTATGTACTACCACCACATTGAACTGGGACTTCTGTGCTAATTCCTTCATGCAGGCCATCCCTTGACCAGCAAGCCAGCTGGAAGCAAATAAGCATAAGTATGATTTTCCTCCATCCAGTGAGGAGCTCTGAGATAGGGCTTGGTGAGATCCAGAAGGTACAAGAAAGGACCATGTGAATCTCCTGGAAATGAGGCATAGTTGGGTCCTCTTGCTCTTCCACTGATTGCTAACTTATGTGTATCTGAAGTTGTACAAGTTCGTTGCCTGGCTAACTTTATTCCAAGACTTAAAAGGCTTCTGTTTTTGTTCAATATTTGGAAATACAAGGCAACTATGAGAATTTGAGTATGGAGGAGGATCTGGAATACCAGAGGAGTAGCGATCTATATTAACTGTAAAGAAAATGTGCCTGTTCTGAACAGGCAATATCTATTCCATTTACTTATATAAAAGTAAACCCTAATCAGAAAGACAGAATTTACTGTACAAATTTAATAAAATTTAAAAATAACTCTGATTATATGCAAATTTGGGTTTATGGGATACCCTTTTGAAGGTCACCTTCCAGTATGATGTGACTCTGCTCTTTTGAAATAGTTGATACGTGCCGAATTGCACCTTAATTAAATTCCCTTATGTGTTGTTGGATTAAAAGCACCATCAGCACTTCATAAACTGTATGTAAATTTTTTAACAGAAATTTGAAACATTGTACACTGGCTTTTATTCAATACCCTCCCCTCTTTCCACAAACTGCTGTCGGTGGCTGTGTGCCCATTTAATACCAGTCTAGGCAAAGCATAGATGGAAAAAATCACATCTATTACCAAAAAAAAATCATCCAGTATAATATGTTCCCCAATTATTATCCAAGTAGTATATTGTGTGTTATCTATGCCAAGGCTCAGCTTCTTTTAGCATGGAAAATCGAGAAAGGACTAGACAGCCAAAATTATAGTGTTTACAAAGGACAACTTTATGAGCCAGAAAGAAACTGCCCTACATTCCTGCCAATGGCAGGAAAGAATGCCTTCCTCCTAAGCCCAGCCATAAGGTTCCATCTGCCAGGTGATATTGCAGTATCAAGGAACAGATGATTCCATGGTCTGCCCTGATTTTCTTACCCCACAAAGAGTCTAATATATAACATATAACAGGAGGAATGGCTGAGAACTCTTGTACTGAATGAAACCTGCCTGACCAAAGATACTGCAGGGTCAATACCCTGCTGATAAATGTCCTCTGGAAGAAGTAAGAAATTTCACAGTACCTTACTTAAAGGGACATCCAAAAGAGCTGCCAGAATTAGAGCAAGGAGAAAACTCTTGGCTGAAAACAAGTCTTGAGACTCCTCTTGAACTTTTATCCTTAAGAATACAGGTTCTCCATTTTATGAACATCTCATTTGGAATTATTCTGTATATAAGAACAAGTGGCTCACGTCAGGTAGGGGCAGTGGAAGGAATAGTTAGTCTTTGCACTCAATTAGAAACAAAACTTACCAGATCCTAACAGATGTCTGGAAACAACAGACCCCAATCAAGTAGAAGGAATGTAGACAATTTTTAGCAGTGAGAAGTCAAGCACCACAGCAATGATGTTTTGTAAGAAGCAGTAAGAGTTCGCATGATGGGTACCATGCCATAAAGACTGGAATCTGGGCCAGGACTCCAGATTGCAGGAGAATTCTGGGGAGAAAGATAAAAATCTCTGCACCAAAGGAGTGAAGTTAGGGAGCAGACACAGGAAATAGCACAATCGTTTTCCCAGAGCAGGAAGAATGTCTTAGTAATTTTGGGGCCCCATTTTCTAGCTCAGTGCCTCAGGAATAGGGAGTGCATTTGAAACTGCTGATCACTGTATTCACTCTTGAACAACAATTCCCTTTGGTTTCTGTGGCATTAACTTATTCTGTTATTCTTTAACTCCCTTGGCCATGCCTTTTAAAAACCTCCTTTGAAGGGTTTCTTCTCACTACTTACAGGACATCTCAATGGATATCTCATTGGTACCTCAAATTCAGTGCATCCAAAATACAGACTCTCATCTCTAAACCCGAGGCTTCTCCTGTGTTCCCTGCCTCAGTGAATAGCACCATCATCTTCCCAAAAACTTAAAACACAAGCTTGGTGGCAGCCTTTCCTTTTTCATCTCCCTCAGTGTCTGCATCCAGTCACCAAATCCAATTGATGTGTCCTTCTAAATAGCTTTCAAAACTACTACCCACTTTTTTTCCTACACTGACTGCACTACCCTATTCAGGCTACCATGATCTTTCACCTACATTATTGCACAACCAGCCACTCTTCTTGCTTTTACCTTTGCCACCATCCAAAGCATTCCCGCTAGTGCAGCCAGGCAGAGCTTCTAAAAACACAAATCTAACCATGCCTTTTTCTCTGATTAAATCCTTCAGTTCTCCATTATTCTTGGATTTCCACATTAAGAATAAAGTCCTGGTTTCTTAAAATGATTATAAAGCTCTTTTTGATCTGGCTTCTGATTACTTCTCCAGCCTCCTCTTTCAACTCCTTTGTCCTTTATGTACCCCTCAGGCCTTTTCCACTTTATTCTAGAAGCATATTGACATGAGCTGTCTATAAAAACTTCAGACCTTTGCACACTGCTGTCTCTGCCTCAGATGCTCTTGCCCTCTTTGTCTGGCTAGCCGCTATTCATTTGTAGGTCACCCTTTATATTTCACCTCTTCTGGAGCATGGTCCATGCTCCAAACACCCCATCATGGAACTTATTAGAGACTATAGTGATTGCTTTTCCTTTCTTATACTCTCTATTAGAATGTAATCTGCATAAAGGCAGACATGATCCATCTGCCTTGCTTATCATTATATTCCCAGAGCCTAGCCCTGTTTCTGGAACATTATTCTCTTCTAGTGAGTAGTGAATAAATGAGGGTTTATTGAACTCACCTGAAGAAATTTATAGACATGAGATTTGAAGGGAGAGGTTGAACATAAAAACAAGGCAACACCCCAAAGTTGTAGCCATGACAAGTGTGTGGCCTTTTTAAGAGTCCTGGAGGAACTCTGCGGTAGATTAAAAATGGCTAAAAATTCTTTGACTCTTTTCACATGGAAAGGCAAAAGTTTATTTCCCCTCCCTTTGAATCTGGGCTGGCCACTGTCAATTTGACCAATAGAATATGATAGAAATGATGCTCTGCCAGTTGGAACCTGGCATTTGAGAAGACAGGTATCTTTTACGGTACTCTCATGGAATTCTAAGATGCCACGTAAGAAGTTCAACTACTCTAGTGAAGGGACCACAGGGAGAGGCTCTGAGACTGCATGAAGAGAGAGAGGGACCCAGCTGAGCCCAGGCTTGCAGTTATTCTTGTTAAGGTTTTGGGCATGGGAGTGAAGCTGTTGGAGTCTTCTAGGACTTAAGAAACAGGCTACCAGGCACAAGTGATCCCAATAAACTCCAAGTGAGAAGAAGAATTGCTCAGCAGAGACTTGCCCATATTCTTGACCCCCAAGATTATGAGATACAGGAAAATGATTTAGGGGTGGTTTGTTATACAGCAGTAGATAACCAGAACATCCAGTGCTTCCTTTTCACTGGCTGTTAGAGATGCAAGGTAGGGAAGGGATTTTCTCAGTTCTGCCATATTCTCCCTGCAGTAGCTGGGGCTTCAAAGACCTGTCCTTGCAACTTATTTCATTCCATCCCAGATTATGGGGTCAATCAAACCCCTAGGTGGAGTGCATATAATGGCTAAAGGAATTTATATAAGCTGGTCTTTTGTTTTGGCCTAGTAGGATTCTGGTGTACCAACTCCTAATTACTCATGGCTCATTTTCCTGTACCAAGTCATTGCCTGGTATCTCAGTCCTTTAAACAGGTATTTTTTATGATAAAAATCTCAGTCTCCCAAAGACCAAATCTGTGATATCTGCTGCCACATATCTCTTATTTATCTCAGACCTTGTGGTTTCTCTGAGATATAGAACTCTGGAGATTACTTGACCCACCTCTACTTAAAACAATGTGCTTAGTTTGGGGATCCATTTGGACTTTTCCTCTCTCATTCTTGTGCTCTATTTCCCTCTCCAGTTATTACCACCACCTTCACCTCCCCTTAAAAAGGTTAAATCTCCAGTTGGTCCCAGTTGACAGTGTGCTTAAGGCTTATTCTCAACTTTGTTTCCAGATTCCTACCCTTTTTATAACAGGGTTATTTCAGTTGTAAGAGACACACATCCAACTAAGTCTCATTTAATCTAAAAGAGAGAATGTATTGTTTTTTGTATCCAACTAGAGAATGAGAGCATCCTCTAGGGCAACTGGATCATGGGAGTGATCCATGGCATTATCTCCTGATCTCTAGCATCTGCTTCTCTCATTCCCTTTTGCTATAAATGTGTCAGGAAACAAAGCCACAGAATTCAGGACTTCTATCCTTTTAGTAGGAAACAGAGAAGGAAAAAGAGTTTTCATTTTTACCTGATGCTCTGATCATTTTTAGCTGATCATTTCATGTGCCCAAACTAGAGCAGTCATCATAGGGCAAAGCACTATGGCTGCCTGGGTCTGAGCACTGTGCCCAGCACTGTGACTAGAGAGGGGCCTGTTACCAGGTAGGTGCTTGGCCTAAGGGAGGCCTCAGAAACAATGGTGTGACTTAAGGAGACCCTCAACTTGTATTTGCAACTCTTGCAGCTGGGATTGTCCAGGAGTGAGCTGGGATGGCATGGATGAGAGGGACTGTGGAGTCACGAGGAATCAACATGGGAGAGCAGGAACAGAGCAAGGCAGGAGTGTGTCCATCTGAATATGTGCCTGAGTTCAGAGCAAGGGAGTATAGGGGAAGAGTAATGTGGATTTTTCCCAGAGAGGCCAGATCTTAACCGTATATCCATTTATAGAGATTTGTTAAGAATGAAACATCAAATATAAGCATTGGAGGACTGGACAAACTTGAGATTGAGCTGTTTATTGCTGGCATTAGAATGGTTATTTCCTCCGGCGCCTGGGTGGCTCAGTCGGTTAAGTGTCCGACTTTGGCTCAGGTTATGATCTTACGGTTCATGGGTTCAAGCCCCGCATCGGGCTCTGTGCTGACAGCTCAGAGCCTGGAGCCTGCTTCAGATTCTGTATCCTCCCCCTCTCTCTGCCCCACCCCTGCTTGTGATCTGTCTCTCTGTGTCTTTCAAAAATGAATAAACATTAAAAAAAAAAAAAGAAAGGTTATTTCCTGCAGGTAATTCTGTTTTATTTGAATTGTGTTTATTTACTTATACTGTGCCCAAAGGATAATGGCTGGACTTCATTTGAGCTGTTAGCAGACTCAGGAAGGAGGACCCTGACCTGAAATAGAGTATGAATAAAGATAAATATGTTTTTCTTTTTTCAGCCAAAAGCAGCTAAAGAGATGAGAAGCTATTTTCAGATAACTGTAAAATGATGAAGGGGAGGCAAACAGATTTTTTAAAAAATTCTTTTTACAAGAAGGAAATTAAATATTTTGAATAGATAGCCTAATTACCTTATTTAATAATATCTTGTTAACTAAGAAAATAAAGTGAACATGTTTAAATAAATTATGAGTTGAAAAGTTATAAAAATGCCTTTAAAAAACAAAAGCAAAGATATTGCATTTTGCAATGAGTCAGAAACCTTCTGTCTACTTTGTTCGTTAATGTGCATATATTGCATTACTAAATTGATTGTCTAGAATATCCTTGCCACTTTATGGATTAAAGCTTAAGCATCTGTATAAGCCTTCATTGGTAAGACAATTGATTTTAGAGTCACCTATATTAAATCTTGGGATAATGCTATGTTTACACACATTAAAACAAATATTAAGTATGTACATATTAAGGTAAATCATGCTTTACTAACAAATTATTCTGGAACTGCGGTGCCTTTTCTATTTCCTGTCTTAGTTTTGATTCTAAATCTGGTGGACAATTTTGAGATCTGAGATGAGAGAATATTCTTTTCATGGAAGTATTTTTGTCTTTGCAGAAGGCAAGGGCACTATAGTTGGCTGTTTTTCACAAAATGTGGCTTCGTGTTTCTTGATGGCTCCTGTGACAAGTTGACTGTCCAGAGAAATTTGGATTTCACATATGTAGTTCCAGTGACTGCATTCATCCAGGTTAGACCATATGTCTTGGCTTCATGTTCAGAAAACATGGACTTTATACTCAGGCAGCAAGAGTGGTATAGATTTTACCAATTTTCCAATGCTCACCTGGAAAGCTTAGTTCAAATTGGCTGAAGTGGGAAAACTGTCATAAAGTGAAAAGTGGCTCAAAGAATACAAGAATGTGTTTAAAATGAACACAACAGGTAGTACCTGAGCCACATCTAGAATCCAGTTTATTAAAATGCAGATTGGACTAGAGGAAAATCATTGTAGAGAGAAATTCTCAATATGTGAGAAACTCACAAATCAGTCATCCTGCGGAAGGCACAGGTTGAAAAGTAATTTTAAATATCCATGAGTATACTGGGTTGTATGGACATTTCAAAATTGACTCATGGAAACAGATGCTGAAAGGCAATAAGGAGACAAAATGTTTGAGCTGCATATTAGGAGGCAGCTTCTTTGCAGACCATCAGGGGGTAACAAATGGGCAAGATGCAACTGCCTTGATGCAAAGCCATCTCATGAGATAGGTAGATAGAAAAACATGGAGCCATGTCTTGAGAGGTTTCAGGGGGACGTTTGTTTTCTCCCCTTGGTTTGATGATGTTAAAGTGTTGAATAGGGTCCCCTGCAAATTGATGTCTAACTAGAACCTCAGAATATGACCTCATTTAGAAACATGGTCTTGGCAGACATAATTAGTTAAGGATTTCAAGATGAAATGATCCTGAATTTAAGGTGAGTCCTAAATCCAATGGCTGGTGTCCTTTACCAGACATGTGAAAACATGGACAGAAATTAGAGTTATGATCCACATACCAAGGAATGCCAGGAGCCATCAGAAGCTGGAAGAGGCAAGGATCCTTCCCTAGAGACTTCAGAGCAAGTGTGGCCCTGCTCACACTTCTTTTTTTTTAATTAAAAAATTTTTTTAATGTTTACTTATTTCTGGAGAGAGAGAGAGAGAGAGAGAGAGAGAGAGAGAGAGTCAGAAAGAGAGAGGGAGACACAGAATCCAAAGCAGACTCCAGGTTCGAGCTGTCAGCACAGAGCCTGATGTGGGGCTTGAACCCACGAACCATGAGATCATGACCTGAGCCAAGGTTGGATACTTAACTGACTGAGTCACCCAGGCGCCCCCCCCTTTTTTTCTAATTTTGGAAAAATGTTTATTTATTTATTTAGAGAGAATCCCAAGCAGGTTCCACGCTATCAGCACAGAGCCCATTGTGGGACTTGATCTCATGAACCATGAGATCATGACCTGAGCTGAAATCAAGAGTCAGACACTCAATAAACTCAGCCACCCAGGCTCCCCTCACACTTCTGACTTCAGATTTCTGGCCTCTAGAACAAGGAGGAAGTAAACTCTGGGTTTTATTTTAAACCACCGAGTTTGTAGTAATCTGTTACAGGAGCTCTTGGAAGCCAATACAAAGGGGGAGCACTCTGTAAAGCTGTCTGAGACAGTGGCAAGTCCCCCTGAAGCCACTGCATCTGGCTACATAGAGGTGGACTTTCTCAGTCTTCGAAAACATCTCATTTGTTAGTAGGGAGGGACAAGCGCAAATAATCACTGCACGGGTAGGGTGAATCTAACGTACAATCACATTTACAAATATTACATCTGCGTGGGGAGTGGTTTGTGGGAAAACAGTATGTAAATTGTACATCAGTTCTCCAACTGAGAACTGACACGTAGGTACATTTTTATAGAGATTTTAAAAAATATCGGATATGTCTTGTAGCCCAAAATTGTTGAGTGGAGGGGAAGTCTGGCCCTGGGAGTCTCAGTATACAAACCTGGTGCAGCAGGAACAGCTACTAGCAGCTAGAGGCTCCCACGAGTGGGAAGCTCTGAAAGTAAGGTGAAGGAACCCAATATGAGTAGAACATGTAGACATATGTAAGATGTTTAACAAAATGCTTAAAATATGGTAAATATGACAGGTGTTTAATAAATGTAAATTCCCATCCTGGTCTCCTTCCCATATTGCTAAGCATAACGAACTCTAAAGAATTATGTATCATATATATGAAATACTTTTGGAGCTATTCCCCATGTAGGTCAATGTCAGAGCATGGTCATATCGACACAAGGCAAACCCCAACAGAAATTCTAATGTTTACTTGTCCTTTTCTCTCAATGAGAAGGGTACAAATATATATTTCATGGCAAGTATTTTATTTTATTATTTTTTAAATGTTTATTTTTGAGAGAGAGAGGGAGAGAGCAGGGTCAGGGGAGGGGCAGAGAGAGGGAGAGACATAGAACTCGAAGTGGGCTCCAGGCTCTATGTTGTCAGCACAGAGCCCAACGTGGGGCTTGAACTCACGAACTGTGAGATCATGACCTGAGCTGAAGTCGGACACTTAACCAACTGAGCCACCCAGGTGCCCCTCATGGCAACTATTTTAAATTCTCCTATTTGCTTCTGTTCTCCTTTACCCCCAAACTGGAGGTCTCTTATTGTTCTACCTCAAAGAACTTTGTCATCCACGCTATCCAGGCCCTGCTTGGATCTTTGTTCTAAGACCAAATCTTATCTATGCCTCTATGGCCCCATGACATATTCCTGACACTTGGGTGCAGTCAGGTCTCAGGGACTATAGTGCTTCCTTCTGTGTGATCTTCCCAAGAAGCTACACATAGCAGAAATTTCATCTTTTTTCTCCTTGAGGAAAAGGGAAAGAAGAAATAAATCATCAGGCAAAAGGTATCAGGGAAAGACGGCAAACCTTTCCACATCAAATGATTTTATTCAATTATATGCAATCTAATAAAGCTATCTATATTTGACTTTCCTGTGCAGCACATTTTTCTTCCCATCTCATGTCATTTAACTGAATATGGAACCTTCATTTTAAACCTATTAACAAAATTACCTGATGGTGTGTGGTAGGTGCCATGTGCTATGGATGGGGAAATGAAACTAAGATGAAAAACGTGCCCAGAAAAGTATTGTCGAGCAAAAAATGATATGTTGCTACATTTCTGTCCTCAAATGCCATTGGTTTTGCTAAACCTAACCAACTCCTACTGATTCTTTAAGCCCCCTTCCATATTGTACTTCTGCTGTGAACTCTCTTCTGTCTCTCCCAGGGATAATCTATCATTGTGACCCCACATAAATTATTACACAGTTATTTATGTGTGGATGCTTTGTAAACTGTTGGTGTATCTGTCCCCCTGGAAGACCACTGGTCCCTTAGGGATGAGGACCTTTATCCTTAGAGTCAAGCACATATGTAGTAAGCATTCTCTAAATATTTAATATAGTTAGTTACTTTTATACTCAGTTTCTCTATACTTTTCCATGCACTTTCAATAATTTATGATGAAGACTATTGGACCTACCTGATTCATTACAAGAGTACTATCTAAACTCATTGATTATAGATTTTGTCTTCAGTGGGCTTTGACATGTGACCTTTGATCAAATAGTATGATGGAGGAAGGATCCCTTGTGTGGCTGTTTAATTCCATGTTTCAAATAATGACCTTCATTCATTATTTTAAAAGGGATACCCAAGTATCTGCTAGCCATAAGTGAGTGGCCTCTCAGGAGACAAGAGGAGCTCAGAGATGAGGAGGCTTCGAGGAGCATGGATTCAGTAAAAGCTTATGAGAACAAACTTGAAATATGGCTGTTGGAAAAGGTCAATAGCCTCTGGTTCCTTTACACTTAGGCCTCACCTCCCATCTTTTTCTTGTCAAGGACTGCCCTCATCTAGACTTGGACCAGTCATTTTGGACCAAGAGCTCATTTTGCTTGGTCCTCCAAAACTTTTTTTCTTTTCTTCTCCTTCTTTTTTTAAATCCAGCGGCTGACTCTGTGAAGTACATTACTAAAATTGGCCAAGATTTTTGCCCTAGAAGACCACGAGGCACAGGAGGGGTGTAGTGAAGAGGAATAACAGGAATTGAGAAACTTCTCTTTGTGAACCTGATGGAATGGAAAGAAGTAGACTCTGGGTCTAGAAAACCATCCTCAGGATGGGCACGGGAAACTGGAAAAAAGTGAGAAATGTGTAGAAGAGCGTCCTGCTTATTGCTGGCCAAAGTGTTGGTTTGCCGTGAATATACGCAGTATGGACATGACTTAATCTCTTATTGAAAAAGTTGTAAATTTGCTTCAAGCTGTATTTCCTTCTTTAGTAGCTTCTTTTTCTCTTTCTTTCTTTCTGTCACTTATTTTTGAGAGAGAGAGAGTGTGTGCGAACAGGGGAGAGGCAGAGAGAGGGAGACACAGAATCCAAAGCAGGCTTCAGGCTCTGAGCTGTCCAGCACAGAGCCCGAGGTGGGGCTTGAACTCACAAACCACGAGATCATCACCTGAGCCCAAGTTTGATGCTTAACTGACTGAGCTACCCAGGTGCCCCAGTAGCTTCTAAGTTGCCTGCCACTGTATTATTAATGTGGTTGAGGGCTACCCATTGGCATGCAGGACTGAGTGGTTGAAAGTACTGGCCTCAGAGGTACACACCCTGACTGTTACCAGAGGAGTTAGTCTACAGATGTGTTCTCTTACCTAAAATGATAATAATGCATGAAGTTTTGATGTTCTCCAGGTGGAAGTATAAAAGTGCAGCTGCTATGTTACCATCATCATCATAATGGCAATTATTGTTTCTGTTAACAGTAAGAATCTCAGAAAGCTAAAAGAACTTGAAAAGTGAAATTTAATGGAAGCTGAAATTGCCAGAAGAAAAATTAAGCACATTATCATTTATCTCCCCTTTAATCCTCCTCTGGAGGGAGCAGAGGGACAGAAATTTCAGGTCAAACCTTTTTATCAACAGTAGTTACACAGAAAGTGTATCAGACAACTTCTCTTCTTTTCCCTAGAGCTAAAAATCAGGGTGAAACTGTTTTTGGATATTTTATCCCTTCAAAGAACCAGAACTTCTATTGCCTACTCAGAGCATTCAGAATCCACAGCTTTGCAAAAGAGATTAGCTTAAAAGAAAACATTATTATCTGGTTTTACAGAGACTTCCAGCTTTGCTTCAAGTCATGTGTTTTTCTTCCCCTCTTAAAAAAAAAAACAAAAAAAACCAAAACATAAAGAATAGAAAAGCGGATATTTAGAAGGTCAAATGCATTGTTAAAGGGAGGATATATGGACTTTCAGTCTAATTTTCCTATTTCCCCAAGGATCCTCTGTTAGCTTGTGGGATAACCAGTGCAGCCACTATCGAATGGGAGTTCTGAAGCTGATGAGGATCACATATGGGGTACAATGAGGCGTATTGTGGAGGAAGCTATTCTTGTCCAGGAGGCAAGAAAGAGCTTCTCCTATGAAATAATAGGTAAGAAGAAACCTGAATGATGAGTAGGAGTTACTGTTCAAAGTGAGGGAACATGATGTGTGACGTTCCCAGGCAGAGGAACTGAGAGAAAACCAATTTGGGTAGACTGTGTGGAATGAGGGATGGGGGAGAGAGGAGAAGACAGTTTGGGAGGTAAGCAGACTTTGAAGGGGCTCAGAGGGCATTCTAAGAGTTTTGAGCTTCATTCTGTAGTAATGGAAAATGAAGAAAAATAAGGATCAGATTTACATTTTGAAAAGATTCACCCAGCTTCATAACTGATGCAGCCAGTGATCATGGACGGATGCTCAACCATTGGATGGAAGGTCGAGGGGACAGGATAGTAGCATGGTGCTAGGGATCACCTGACAAATCACTTTCAAATTGGAAAGGGAAACATGTACAGTTACAATGAAGAGAGCCTAGAGCTGTCAGTCAACACCTTAACCAAGTGCTAAAATTTAGCATCTCAAAGTGAGGGAATAAGCCAACACATTCAGAATGTGGGACATTCTACAGTGTAACTATCTTGAACTTAACAAAATTCAGTGTCATAGAAAAATGGAGACAATTCTAAAATAAGAATTAAAAGAGATATAACAATGTAATGCAATGAGTTAATCCAGGTAGAGGAAGCAACCACAAAAGACATTCGTTGGGCAACTGGGGAATTGGAAATATGGACTGGCTATTATAGGATATCATGGAATTATTTTTAATTTTATTAGACATGGTATTGTGGTTATACAAGACATTCTCCATATTCTTAAGGTGTGTACCCTGAAGTCATAGGGGTAAATTCTCATGTTATTTATAACTTACTTTCGAATAGTATAGATAAAATTTGAATAGTTTTACATTCATAAAAGTATTATATCAAAAGACTGAAATAAAGAAATACAGTACAATGTTAACAACTGGGGAATGTACGTTGTTCATCGTAAAATTTCTTTGAAGGTTTCTATGATTAAGACTTGGTAATAGAGAGGATTCAATACAAAATAAAAAGGAATAAAGAAAGCAAGAGTGAATGTGGCACAGTCAGTTAGGTTATTGTAGTAGTTCAGGTAAGACCTGGAGCATACATGATAGGAGTGGTGGAAGAGATAACTTAGCAAGTTAGATCACTATTTAGGTAACAGAATGGACTAAACAGAATAAATTAGAAGTGATTGTTTGGAATAGTGCCTGGTGCCTACTGCCTAGTAGGCACTTAATTGTCTCAGTGCATAAAAGGATGAATGTATAACATGGGATTCAAGAAGAGGGAGATGTATGCTTTACAGATTTTTTACTTAACCAATTGGGTGCATAATAAGACCATTAATTAAAATAAAAAACAAGAGAAGGAGCATGTTTTGGGAGGAAAATGATATGACTAGGTTGAATTTGAGATTTCTTACAGATCATCAAAGTGGAGGCCTCGGGTTGGCATTTATATATAAAGCTCGGGAGCAAGTGATTTCAGAATTATTAGCCAATTAAAAATTGAAGCAGAAAAAAATATCCCAGGAAGAGTTTACAGAATAAAAGCTAAAGCAAAAATGGTCCAGGATAAAGCCCTGAGGCACTCTAACCTTTAATGTATGGACAGAGAGGGGTGGCTAGCCAAAAATGTTGAAACTGAGTTGGAGAAAAACCAAGAGAGAGTAGCAACAAGGAAGTCAATGGAAGATTATTTTAAGAGGGAAGTATTTGAACAGTATCATATATTATCATATATTATTGAAAAATCAAGCAAGATGCGATTGAAAAGTGAATATAAAGACTTAGCAGACTTAAGTTGTTGGTCTGAAAGAACAATTTTGGAAGAGTGATAAGGGGAGACATTAACGCACATTGGCTTGTGAAGTTGAGTGAGGGGAGATGATATGAAAAGAGTGTTAACTCCTTTGGGAAATTGGACTGTGAATGGAAAAACAGAAACCAGGAGTGGGAAGAAAGTTTTTTTTAAAGGTGGGAGCATTGAACATATATAAATAGAAATTGGAAAGGAAAGCTGTGAAGCAAAATTATAGTTACGGAAGAGGGAGGGAGTACCTAATAGTACAAAGTCTCTGAGAAGATTGGATATGGTGGGATCCAAAGCAGAGATAGGAAAGGTAGGTCTCGTTGTCTAACCATGCTAGGTTCCAGTTTTTATTGATGAAATGAAGAGCATCAACTGAAAGATTTCCAAAGTGCTTTTAGCTCTAGCAATTTATCGTTTTGGGTGTCTGGAAGAAGAGGAGGGACTTGGAATGTGGATCCTATTAGGGTATCAAGAGTGTATAAAGGCAACTGGACACCATCAAACTTCAGGGTCGGGAGTGACTGTTCATGGGGTTGTCATCTGTAGGGTAGATGAAGTGAGTGAACGGACACCTGTGAAAATCACTCTAAACTGTGAAATACTGGTGGTTGGTATCACTCCCATCGAAGCCAAAACAGGAGGAAACAGAAATCACATTTATTTTGCAGTTTTACCCATGGCTAGTCTCACAGCTGCCAAAACTTTAGAGTTACTCTGAAGATATTTTTTCAACTGGCAGCTGAATTTAAAATAGTTTTCTTTAAGGTTGTTTTTATATGCAACTCTAATAAAAGAGCTTGACCTTCCCAAATGTTTTTTTTTTGTTTTTTGTTTTTTGTTTTTTTTTGACTCTGTGGTAACTGTGCCTAATGTAAGGATATTGGAGAAGGCAGACTTGAAATAGGAAAATAGTGAAAAGAGGGACTGTGGGCCAAGACGTGAAAGTGGGTCAGTGCAATGGAGAGGAGACAGGCAATGAGATAGGGACTGATAAGCACTGATGCTGGTTGTGACTCCTATAGGGGTTCAAGAGTCCATTTTTATTCATGTTAACATGAATCACAACAATAATATGACCATTTATTGAGCACTTTGTGGCAGGCACTATACAAAGCTATTCATGATCTCATGTAATTCTCAAAACAATCCCGGGGGGGGGTACTATTATTATTCCTATTTTAATTTTGGTAAGATATATACCACATGAAATTTACCATTTTAAACATTTTAAGTGATATTAAGTACATTGACATTATTGTGCAACTATCACCAGCATCCATCTCCAGGACGTTTTCAACATCCTGAACTAAAACTTTGTACCCATTGAACAGTAACTCCCCCATCCCCCTCTCCCCAGTTATTCCTGTTTTGAAGATGAGGCAGCTAAGTCTTCAAGAAAATAACAAGTATTTCCCAAGGGCACAGAACTGATTTGTGTCCTTAGTTGTAGAGTCTAGAATTTATGTGTCTTGAAGAGTTTAGTTTCAAGTGCATATGGAATTCCAGGCAGAATTGCCAGTCTGTGCCTTCAGTTATCCATTGAAGTAAGAAGGATTATGCTAAGAATACAAGTCTGAGTTCTGGAATACCAAAGGCCCTTTAGAACAGTTAACATTCTACTCTGGCTGAAGAGTTTGCTACTCTATAGTCTCTCTTACTCATGGCCAAGACCTTGGGCCTCTATGAAATCTCTCCATCCTGCCAAGGAATAAGGACTTTTGAGGAAGTCCAGGAAGCTTTCTTGAGTTACCTTTCAGGCTAGAATGGCCAGCTACAGAAGAATCTAGTAAAGTATATCATTTAACCCCAAACTGTGAACTCCCCCGGAAATTAGTAATTTATTGAAAAATAGCTTGACCAACCCCTTTTTTGGGGCACACTTAACTGAGAAATTTTTTTAAACACTGAGAAACAGTACTACTTTTCCTTGTGGTTTTATCTGCTTCTTTTGCTTTTTATGCCTTTCTTTTTCCTGCCTCTTAACCTCTTCTGTAAAGTCAAGCTTACCCACAAACTATACATACATCCGTTGGCAGTGCACTTTAATATGTTGCTTGGATACAGATGTTTGGAACTATAGGAGCAAAATTTATACCTGATTCTGTTACTAAGGAAACCAGGGCAACTTAGGAATTTTCCTTTGGGAATCATGGCCATAAACTGGAAAGAAATCTATTAAGACTTTTGGAAGAAGAAAGATAGGTAATACATGGTTTAATTGTATTTCTACACTGGCAAGTTAATATTTATGAGCTTCTGTAGCCTTTTTCTGCCTGTGGTATAAATATTGCTACATGAATCTTTTTCAGTAAGTTTGATCACATTATATGTGGGGGTGGCCAGGGTATTTAAATATAAACACAAATCACACTTGTAAAACATTTCCTAAACCAGACTATAAATAAAAGCATTCGTGCTTTAAGGGACAACAGTTACAGGATTTTAATTCTATAAGCCTTTCCTTCACAATCAGAGCATGGGATTTGCAGGAGAAATTCTTTGCTTATGTCAGCCCTACTGGCAAATCATCTCCAGGAGAAACAAACAAGAAGTTAATTTGCAGAATCTATTTTGCTTCTCCAACTACAAGGAAACATTACACCTGTCTGAGATTTCCTTCCATCCAAACCCTGACTGGGTTTCTTAATGTTAGTGAGGCTGGCACTGCGAGAGGTAAGTTTAGTACAGCAAGAGAAACTCTGCCTGCCCAGGCTAGCTGATAGAACCTTTTAACATGTATATGTAATCTTGTGCTGAAACAGAGCTCTTCATGAAAGCGAGAATGTTCTCTTCCAGACGGTGTCTTTGACAAAGCTTGGTGTTCTTGTTAGAGCTCTAGTCATCTTCTAAAAACTGCTGCAGCCCAACTGTAGGAAGTACCTTGTCTCTGAACACAGAGCCCAAACAGTGCTAAAAAGGGAAATGGAACATATGGTAATAAACTCTCTGAAGCTTGGATGCCGGGTTGTAATCAGCAACCAGGGTGAGAGAGGCATTGGCAAACATGAACTCTGCCCCTAGGGCCTCATTAACAAGGCCAACTGTGCCGCAGTGGAGGAAAACAGTATCACATACTTGAGGGAGATCACAGCCTGTCAGGGCAAATCCTAGATTTCCCTTTGGCTGGAGGGAACATTAACTGGAAGCAGAGGAAGCTTCCGCAAGAAGCTGGAAGAAAACCATGGCCCCCTTTGCCATACCTGTCTCTGCTTATTCAGAAATAATGATGATGAGCTTTTCAAAGTTTATTTCTGTCAAATGATGTATGCAGAGCACTGGAGGTAAAGGATCAGATTTGCTCTTTGGCTACCCCTAGCATCATGGAAGTGGGAAGTCATTCTTTGCCTCACCTTTCCCACAAGTGTAATGAGGAGGGCTGTCTGGCCTGAGTATTCTCTAGGATCCTCCTATATTCTGCTAAGACCCTCCATGCAAGAGATATTTTTCCTCAAGGATGAGAGCAGTAGTGGGTGATTTTATGGGCACTGCCAACCAAGACCATGTGTCTATATTTCCTTTTGACTTCAAAAGGTATCTTTATGGGCAAGTATTTCTGAGGCACACATGTATCTCTGTATACTGTGTACATTGCACCAACTTCTATTCTCTTCCTTTCTCTTCCTCTTCATCTTCTAACTTATTCTTGCTAATGATAGATTTCCAAAATTCTTGGTACTATGCGCTAAAGATACACATCAAAATGAGAAAAAAGTTTCAAGCTGGGTAATATCCCTGATCCTACCAACTGATTTAGTCCCAGTGGCCTCTGGTTACCCATTCACAATCATATTATCTATTTGTATGCAGGGTTTTTTTTTTTCTTTTGCATTTTACTGTGCAGTTCATAACTGCTTCTTACCTCTTTCTACTCAAACGCACTTTATTTAGCAGCTTTCCTTTGAAAATAATAATATTATTCAGTCATCCCTTTTTTGTGCTTGTTATATTCTTTAAATACAACATCACAATTAATCATTTAAACAAGTCTTTGGTATGAGTGTTATTATCTTCATTTTATAGATGAGGAGGCAGAAGCTCCTAAAAGCTCTAAGTCACAGAGAGAGTGAGTAACAGTCTTGATTCGTAGGCAGCTCCCTGACTTCAAGATATGCAGCCATTTAATTATATAAGGTTACCTTTCGGAGTAACCATTCTCTAGGGCGTCCATAGCACTGGTGATCACATGCCTCATTCTGCCAGGAAATGGGGCTAGAAGTATATGTGTGTGGGTATGTGAGGGGGAGCTGAAATTCAGGCACTTACCCCAGATTTCCCTCCATCCTGTCACGGTTTCTCTTCTAGGTTGATGATCTAAGATATTTAGAAATATTTGTAAATATTAAATATTTAGAAATGTTTTTAAGATATCAAGAAGACTTGATTGTAATTTACCTGGAGCAAGAGGACACCTGAAGCTCTTTCCAGAGCTATATGCTGATGCTCTAAGTGTGGCACATAGTGTAGATATTTGCAGCCATATGGTTACAGTGAAGTATGGAGTAGGGTATGAGAAAGTGGTTGAGAAGTCAAGAGAGACTTGTATTCTACCCTTATTTCCAAGAGTAACAAAATGTAAGACTTTGAACAAGTCACTAACCAATTTGCCTTCCTATTCCTCCTCTGTAAAATGATTAGTGAACTTTTTATATGGCTGCGTTAAAGGAAAATTAAAAACCTTCTATTAATCTGTGGCATAGAGAAGCTAACTAGATCTGTATAACATTTATATTTCTTAAAGTCACTTAAACCTTTGTAGCATCTCTTAACAGCCCAGATGTGTTCTAGAAGATGGGTGTATCCACACCGAATGACTTTTCTGTGGGACTGGTAGTTGAATGGAGAGAAAGGGGACAGAGCCCATGGTTGAAAATACCTCCAGACCCCAACTTTGGAGCTCAAGGTGATGATGCCTTTCTATCAAATATCTTAGATCATGAACCTAGAGGAGAAACAGTGAAAGGATGGAGGGAAATCTGGGGTAAGTGCTTGAATTTCAGCTCCACTTCACACACCCACACACATATACTTCTAGCTCCATTTCTTGGCAGAATGAAGCATGTGATTACCAGTGCCATTGATGCCCTGGAGAATGGTTGCTCTTGTTGGAGAGCATGTGTTGGGAAGTGCATCTCCTCTTGTTGAGAGAGATGCTCCCCAGGCAGAGCTGGAGAGACTACCCTACACTCTTCTAAACTGGGACATGTCCCACATAGGGCCTATTGTTGGTGCTTTGTGGATCCTTCCCTCCCAGAGCCCATGATAGTCCTCTTCTTTGGAAGGGATAAAGAGGAACCTCCTGCCACTACCTATTAAAGAGCCACGCTCCCTTCCTCCTCCATGAATAGCGCTAATCTGCTTCTCTCTCCTGTCTGGATCATCTCTCTCATCTGTGGGGTCCTATACTAATAACAAAGCAAGATATTTTATGTTAGGTCTCCCACCTTTTGGAAATGCTTGCAATGTATAGTTCTAAAAACTGCCAAACTTTATAATAAATGCCTACATATCGAAAAAATGTATGCACTCTGAAGTTGCATCTTGAGAAAACACAAATTCCTCCATTTTTCCTCTGGATATTTTTCCAAACAAACTACTTAGTCTTTTCTTCAGTCTTCTGCTCATGCTACAACAGCAGCACCTGCCCAAGTGAGATGTGCAGCAGGCAAGGTTTATTCTCACATGTACAGACTCATATAGTCAACTATCTATTGGACATCTCCATACATTTCAGATGTACCTAAAAAAGCACTGGAACTTAGCATGTTTGTTGAGCTCTTGATTTTCCCTCCAGCACCAGCTATTTTCATATTCTACATATTTACATTATTGACAACTGTCTTCTTTTAGTTACTGTAGCAAAAAGTCTTGTGTCATCCTTGACTCCTCTCTCTCTTTCACACCCCATGACCAATCTGTCAGCAAATTTTGTTAGCTCTACCTTCAAAAAATATCCAGAAACTAACGACTTCTTACCATCTCCACTGCCAATCCATCATCATCTCTCACCAGGATTATTTCAAAAGCCTTATAAGCTGAATCCCTGCTTCCATTCTCTTCCACTATATATTTTTAACAGTGGCCGGAAAGGTCCTGTTAAGATAGAAGCCAGATCATGTTATCTTCTGATCAAAATCTTCCAAGGGTATCCGACATTACTTGGAATAAAACCCAAAGTCTGCATATGATCTGGCTCCTTTATAACTTCTCAGAACTCATCTCCTACCACTTTACCCCTTGTTCATCTGCACCAGCCATGCTGGCCTCCTTGCTTTTCTTTGAACACGTCTGGTATATTCCACAGAGTCTTTGCATATGCTCTTGTGCGACCATCCACAGGCTGGCTCCCTTGTCTTCAGATCTTTATGCAAATACTTCCTTTCATTGAGACTTATTTTGGCTACTCTATTTAAATGCATCTGACCCCTATTCCCCACCTACACACATGTCATAATGAATTTTCCTCCTTCATTTTTCTGATAGCATCTAGTTTGGGTTGAATTGTGTCCCCAAACACATCTATTGAAAATCCTAACCCCCTGTGCCTGTGAATATGACCTTATTTGGAACTAGTGTCTTTGTCCATTTAATCAAGTTAAGATGAGGTCATGAGGGTAGGCTGTAAGCCAGTATGACTTATGCCTTTATGACTGGAGGAAAACATCATAGAAAGACAGAGACATACAGGGAGAATGAGAAGTGACAACAGAGGCAGGGAATGGAGTAATGCACTTGCAAGCTAAGGAAAGCCAAGTATTGATGTTCACCACCAGAAACTAGGAAGAGGCAGGAAAGGAGTCTACTCAGAGTTCTAGAGGGAGCACGGTCTCACTAACACCTTGATTTCAGACTGCTAGCCTCCAGATTATGAGAGAATGAACTTTTGTTGTTTTAAGCCAGCTAGCTGTAGTACATTATTATGGAAGCTTCGGCAAACTAATACAGTATGTATCACACCTTCTGATATACTACATATTTTACATGTTTGTTGTATTTATCGTCTGTCTCCCCAACATGGTAGAGTAAACTCCAAGGAGGACACACCATTTCTGGCTCCCTAGTCCATACTGCTCTGATCTCTGCTGGGTTCCACTCGATTCGACTTCTGCCTAGGATTAATTGATCCTAATGCTTCTGGATGAACCTGCAGAGAAATTTCATGAAGATATGAACTGAACTCAAAGCAAGAAGTGGAAATTCTACCTTCTAAGGATAGTGGAAGAATAATTTGGAATTGTATAAAATTTGGAGACGACAGACTACAGTGCTGTAAAGGAAGTCTTCCATTTGGACTCCCAGATAATACTGCCCATGTGCCCAGACCACATAGTGTGAAGGGTTAGGTAAGTGCCTGTGTATTAGATGAAGAAAATCATGATGGATTGGTTGGACACAGAAGGATATATACCCCAGAGAATTCCTGATAGCTCTGAAGATATCTTGTCAAAAATTTACGTGTTTTTAATTTTTCCTCGGTGTTGGTTTTAATAGCTTTTAATTTTTTTTCACAGCACTGAAAGTGTCTCAATAACACTATGCCTCAAAGGAAATGTATTGTCTTTGTAACACAATATTATACGCATTATTGAATTCTGAAGCTAAACATGCTAGAAGAGCAATGCAAAATGAACAAAGCATTCTCTAGAATGCTTCAAATAACACCAAAAAGATATGTTGTCCATCTATCACCCAGAAGATGCACTATACCTTATTTCTGGTCTGTAAATACAAATAGAAAATTATTAAGGAGAGGGAAAAATTTTTAAAAATCTGAAAAATAAAATGAGGATTCTTAGGGCAATATAATGCAAAGTTTGGGGGAACAAGACTATGGAATTAGAGCTGGGTTTGAATTCTGGTTCCAAGACTCAGTAGCTGTGGAGTTACATGATAATAATATTATGTTAGTGACGACTAGTACATGCTTAAAGTGTTGTTGTAAGTTAAAGTGGGTTGTAAATGAAATACACATGAAAAATACTTAGCTTCATCCTTAGAAAGTGGCACCTGTTATTGCTATGTCTTCCAATGCAATTGCTATCTATAGGTGAGATTTATTTTAATCTCTTGTGAAAGAACATTGAGAGAGAGACTCAGTTCGCTACTGTAGAGCCGCTCAGAATCTCCTTTCAGGCTATGATCTGAATGTGCTTGTTGACAATGACTATTATTGGGATAAAGAATCATGTACAGTCTTCCTGATTAACTACTGTATCACTTCCCATCATTGTCCTTTTCATCTTATTTGATATAAATATGTAACCTCATGATCCTTTCACTTAAATCTCTCCTTTGATGGGGAGATTTTCAAAGTGCTTTTTCAGAAATTCATTAATTAGGCAAGTCTACCCATTTTTCTAGAGCCTATTACTGAGATACTTGAAGAACTTTGGGGACTAGGAAATTCCCCCTAATTTTCTAGAGGAGATGGAAAGACAGTCTCACAAATTTCAGAGTATATCATGTATAGGAGGAAAAGGGTTATTCTTGGAGTTAACCTTATCATTGTTTTCATATTAATGTTTATTTGCAAGTTCCCTTGAAGAGCTTTCACCATATGCATGAATTGACCACAGTCTATCATGACAATTAGACCCTCCTGGAAACTGTGCCTCCCTATTTTGATTATCTTCCTTTTTTTAAAAACATTTATTTATTTTTGAGGGAGAAAGAGAGGAAGACACAGAATTCAAAGCAGGTTCCAGGCTCCAAACTGTCAGTGCAGAGCCCGACGTGGGGTTCAAGCTCACAAACAATTTGATTGTGACCTGAGCTGAAGTCTGATGCTCAACCAACTGAGCCACCCAGGCTTCCCTGATTATCTCCTCTTTAAGGCCTGGCATCATGGACTCTGATTTCCCAGCAACACCTTCACCTCTCTGATTTCATATCATGGCAAATGTCTAATTGGGGGTTCAATTTTCCCCTTAACTAGGTGTAGCTGGTTGTTAGATAACTGTGAACTTAAAAATACTCAGCTACGGCCACCTGGGTTGCTTAGTCAGTTAAGCATCTGACTTTGGCTCAGGGCATGATCTCGGGGTTCATGAGTTTGAGTTCTACACTGACGGTGCAGAGACTGCTTGGAATTCTCTCTCTCTCTCTCTCTCTCTCTCTCTGCTCCTCCCCCATGTGTATTTTCTCTCTCTTTCTCTCTCAAAATAAATAAACTTAAAAAAAAAAACCAGCAAAAAACTGCTAGGCTAAAGGAAACCACCAGGTTGCAGATGATCCAGGAACTTCATTGAACCTGAGTTTTGGCTGGCAATCTGAGCAGAGAGCTTGGCTGTCAACGAATGAAGCATGTTTTAATTAGGAAGCTTTATTACATCATTACAGGGAGTAAAGAGAGTGTGGTTTGAGAGATTGCAGGCTAGATGCTTAAGGAGGCTCTCCTGCCATGAGACCCTTGTCAGAATTTGACCTTTGTCATTCTGTAAGATGATAAGAAAGAAAAAGTGCTATCTTCCTTGGTTTGTACGGTGGTTAAGAAAATAACCAGATTTTTGAAATTGCAGTAAAAGTGCCCTTCTTCAGAATTATTTTGGAAAAAGAGTGTGAGATCATTGCTGTGCCCTCTTCAGGAAATCCACACCCTAAGATTGCATGCTTCTCGCTTTGCTTGGATATCTCTACTCAAATGCCTCCTCCTCTATCTTTCTTTGTGGAACACATTACAACCTTCTCATTATAATTTATATTTGTAGGGTTATTATTTATTGTCGCCTCTACTGGAACATGAAGTTTATGATGGCACAGACTTGAGATGGTCATCACTCCGTTGCCAGTAAATAATCATTAAATGAAAATTGAAAGATTTGAAGGAGGGCCTGGGTGGCTCAGTCAGGCATCCAACTTCGGCTCAGGTCATGATCTCACGGTTTGTGAGCTCCAGCCCTGTATCGAGCTCTGCACTGTCAGTGCAGGGCCTGTTTGGAATTCTCTTTCTGCCCCTCCCCCCACTCGTGCTTTCTCTCTCTCAAAATAAATAAACAAACAAAAAGAAAAAGACTTGAAGGAGGTGGTGGAGAGATGTTAGACGCATGGTGTACGATAATCAAATGGACACAACTAGCTGGTCTGGGGGCTATCAGGCCTAGTTTGAAAAAGAAGTTTTATGAAAACCTGACTAGTCTTGTAAGAGCATAGTTTCTGTCACTGTGGTAATGAGAAGCAGGAAGAATTATAATATACAAATAATCCTAAGAAACTCTTAAATTTTAGCCAATAGCTTAACCTCTCTGCCAAAATAACCTGCCTCCTATTTTCTGCATTATTTTTCATTACCCCAGTCAGAAGAGGGAAGAGTTGAGCTAAGGAAAACATCAGAGAGTAAGGGAAGGCTGGGTACTGGATGTGTTGGGGCTGGTAGGGACTTGGTGTGAAAGGTAAGTGTTGAGGCTTTCTGTCTCAGGTGGCTGATGACAATAGCCTGATACATCGGATTTACTCTCCTGTTCTCCATGGATCGTTCCTTCCTTCCTCACTGCTAAACCTTATTTGAACCTTCCTCCTTTGCTTTCCTTTCTTATTAGTATCTTTCTTTCCATCCTGCCTTCATGACTGGGCAGCAGATGACTCAGGCTCCCTCTGGGAGAAGTCAGAGTATGAGGTTTGGAGCTAAAGGACAGGGACACCAAAATAGTATCTGTTCTTTTAGTTATTGGCTGAGCTGGCCAGACTCTGTGGTTGGGGGGGTTGGGTATAAATCATTCGTTTTTCCAGTTTGACTTTTGCCCAGGGAGTGGTAAGAATGGAATAAATCTTAAATGCATTTTTAAAAAGTATACTTATGCTCTTCTCTGTGTGTCTGCTTTGAATAAGTTTATTGTCTACTGTTAACTTCAGTGAAAAATATGAGACGATGATGGCAATTATGAGGGCTATCATTTCTGAACGCGAATGTTTCAGTCCTTGTACTAAGCGCTATATTTGCATAATTTATTTTTTAATAGTTTTAATAATAAAGGTGGGTATTAGTATCAGCTCCATTTTACAGTGAAGGAAATTCAAATTTAGGTTTAGGAACTTGCTCAAACTCGAGCTAATAAAAAACAAAGTTTGCGGTTCAGCATAGGCAATACACCACATTAGTAGAATGAAGTATAAAACACACATGATTATTTCAGTTGATGCAGAAAAAGTTTTTGAAAACTTCAACAACCTTTCGTGATAGAAACAATCATTAAACTAGGGATAGAGGGAAACTATTCGAAAATGTTGGCAAGGATGTGGAGAAATTGGACTCTTGTAAATGATTGGTAGGGATGGAAAACGGTGGAAAAGGGTGGAAAACGGTATGGAAACTATGGAAAACAGTATGTCAGTTCCTCCAAAAATTATAAATAGAATTAACATATGATCCAGCATTCTCAATTCTGGGTATATATCCCAAAGAATTGAAAACAGTGTCCTGAGGACATGTTTGCATACCCAAGGTTATAGTGACACTATTCACAATAGACAAGAGGTAAGAAGCAACCCAAATGCCCATTGATGGATGAATGGATTCACAAAATGTGGTGCATATATACAGTGTAATATTATTCTACCTTAAAAAGGAAGGAAGTTCTGACACATGGTACATCATGAATGAAACGTAGGGACCTTATGCTAAAGTGAACATAAGCTAGTCACAAAAGGACAAACGCTATAGGATTCCACTTATGTGAGTTACCCATATGAGCCAAATTAAAAAAGATGAAGTAAAGTGGTGGACAGGGGCTGGGAAAAGAGAGAATGGTGAGTTAATGAAGGAACAAACAGTTTAGGAAGATGAAAAAAGTTCTACAGATGGATTGATCACGATTGTTGTACAATGTGAATGCATTTAATGCCACAGAACATGCACTTAAAATGGTTCAAATATTAAGGTTTAAGTTATGTATATCTTTTGACAATTAAAAAAATAAAGTTAGGACTTATACTTGAAATTTGTTAAAAAATGCTTTGAGAACCCAGCGTGCTCAGAGCACTTGGCAGAATTACAAAGTAACAACTCTTCTATTGAGCCCACGGATTCTGAGTGTCTTCTGTGTTTTGGTCCAAGATGCCTGACCAATGTGATACAGAAACCAGTATTAAAAAATGGGTAAGACTTCCATTTCACAGTCAAAATGCCTAACTTCAAGTCCCACAGTTCATGCATGAGATTGCATTGTCTGTTAATTGGGTACCATCCTTCTGATGCCCTGATATGAGTGGTAATTTCAGAAACTTCTGAGGCACATATCAGTTGCACTGCTTGTTTGGACATAGTTCAGGTGTGGCCTGTACCACAACTTTATGAATGAGGTTTTGAGGCAAGAGCTATTCTTTCACACCTCATGTCCTTACTTTTAGAAAATATTTTGTGAACAAATTCAGTAGACAATGGAGTGGACGTAGATTTGGTATGGTCTAGCCTTTTGAAGTCTAGACTTAGCAACATGTGAGACTTTTCAGTGGGCTATTGTAAAAGAGGTTGTTGTTGTTTTTTCTTTTCCGATGTGCTTAACAGAAACTAAATATCTAAAACCAGCTTCAGCCTCTGCTTTAATGACTTCCAACCACCAACATGGAAAAGGGTATCCAGAAGAATTTTAGGAAAATTAAAACTTATTCAGTGCATGGAGGGGCCATACATGCAACTTCTAATTATGGCCTTCTATACTATTTGTTGGCTGTGTGACATCGAGCAAGTTAAGTAACCTTCCTGAGCCTCAGTTTCTTTATCTTAAAGTGGGTTTTGTAATAGTGTCTACTGCACAGGGTGGTGGTGAGGATTAAATGAGATGATCCCAAATGGTCTTTCTATTTCTACCCTTGCTGTCTTAACACTATTTTAACACAGCACTAATAGTTACAGGCATACTTTTAAGTCAGACCATGTTGCATCTTTGCTCAGTACTAGAATGGCTTGCCATTTTGCTTAGAGGGAAAGCCAAAGTCTGCACAGTGGTCTGCAAGGTCAGATGTGATCTGGCCCCTCTAACCTCTCTGCTATCCACTTTTACTATTTTCTGGTCTCTTCCCGTTAGCAATTGTGACCTTCAGCGTCTAGGGATATTCCTGCCTAGAAGCTTTTCTGGAGGCTTATCCTTCTCTATGGAACATTCTTTACCCCCATTATGAACCTAGCTCATTCTTTACCTGCTTTAAAATTTTATTTCAGGTTCCTGGGTGGCTTCCTCAGTTGAGCATCTGACCCTTGGTTTTTGGCTCAGGTCATGATTCCAGGGTCGTGGGATCAAGCCCTGCATCAGGCTCCATGAGCCTGCTTAAGATTCGCTCTCCCTCTACCCCTTTCCCCCATGTGTGCTCTAAATCTCTCTCTCACTCTCTGTCTCTCTCTCGCTCGCTCTCTCTCTCTCATATAAAAAAACCAAACCAAAAACTTTATTTCACGTCACCTTTCAGTGAGACCCACCCTAACGACCCTGGTCAAAATAGAATACTCCCTCTCCAGCATTGTCTACCCCCCTTAGGCTTTTATGATCTTTATTGGCACTTATCTTCTAATACACTAAGCAATAAACTTACAGATTGCGTATTTGACTATAGGCACTACTAGAAGTTAAGACCATGAGGACAGGGATGTTGATCTGTTTTTTCATTACTGAATCCCCAGTGCCCAGAACAGTGCCTGGCATATGGTAAGCATTTAACAGTTTTGAATGAATGAATGATTCCATATAAAGCACTTAGCTCCGCTACTGGTACATAGTAAGTGCTTAATATATAGTAGCTATTTTAGGGACTGCAGGCTGCTTCAAATCTGAGACCAGATGTGGTGTTTCAGACTTCTGCTGTAATGAACATGAGGAAAGCAAATTTATCAAACACGTATATGGGAAAAGTCCTGTGATGCCAAGGTCCTGAGCATATTATTTCCCATTCCCTAATTGTAGAAAGTGGTTAACAAGGGCATGTTTTTCATGTCATATAATTTAAAACAATCAAGGGTCTCAACTAAGTATATCATTACTATCAGGCAATCCAATTCTTGGAAAGAAACTTAGATATTTTTGCATTAACCTCTTAAACAGCAACTTTGGTTAACTATATGATTTGGGGCAAGTCATTAACCTCAGTGTCTTATCTGTTAGTGTCAGGTGACTGGGGATTGGAATACAGTTCTGGGTGTGGTCTCTCCAGGACCTTCAATTGTACCATTCAGTATTTTCATGGGATGAGAGGTTGAAGGTCTTTATTCAGACCCATATCCAACAGACTAAGGCTTAAGAAAATAAATGAATAGTAGGCCCTGGAAAAGTTGTGTCTACCAAGTCAACTTCTGTTTGAGTTAAACTTAGCCTAAGAAATTGGCTCTCTGTAAACTTGTTGCTATGGTTTTGAGCTTTGCTTTTTGTTAGTTCTCTCTATTTTTCCCCTTCTCTTCTGTCCTCTTCCTCTCTTTCTGCATTCTTCCTTCCTAAGGTGTAATCCCTGCTCTGTGTGGCTGCTCTGGTCTTTGGGGACTTTGATGTCTATTCCCAAGATGAGGAAGTCCACATCTATATCTAGCTCTAAAGATTTTCTCTACACTCAATAAATTAATAAGAACATTATGAATAATTTTATGTAAAGAACTCTGGAAGCTTACATAAAATAGGAAAATTATCTAAAATCACAACTTACCAAAACTGACACAAAATGGAATATCTGAATAAGGCCTATATCTGCCAAAGAAATTGGAACCATAATCAAAATCCTTCCCATGAGGAAAACTCCAGGCCTAAACAGCCTCACTGGTTCATTCCTCCAAAAGTTCAGGAAATAATACTGTATTTACACAGATTCTTTCAGAAAATAAAGAAAGAGAATGCTTACAATTCACTTTGTGAGGTCAGTATAACCTTGAAACTGAAACATGATAAGGATATTATAGGGAAACAATTACATCTTTTTATCTACCATGAACATAGATGCAAAATTTCTAAACACAATATTAGCAAATAGAGTGCAATAAGATAGAAATAACATAATAGTTCACGGCCAGGTAAAGTTTATTTCAGGAATACAGTAATAGTTTAATATATAAAAACCAATTAATATCATTTTAAAAATAACTTTAAAATAGAGAAAATCATATTATCATCTCAATAGATACAAAAAAGGCATGACCCCACTCATGACTTAAACAAAACAACTGTGAGAAAATTAAGATGAGAACTCTTTTAATGTGATAAAAAGGAATCTAAAAAATCTACAGCTGACATCATTTCTAATGGTGTAATACTGAACTTTTTTCCCTTAAAGTTGGAAATGTCCACTGTTACCATGTTTATTCAACATACTTTTGAAGATTCCAGTCAGAAGAAAAAGGAATAAGAATTACAAAAATATTATATAATGAGAAGAATAAAGTTACCTCTATTACAAATGACATAATTATATAAGAAATTCAAAAGAAGTTATAAACTATTAGAATTAAGGTATTACCAAATTTGCTGGATGGAAAACCCGTATGGAAAAAGTACTTATTTCTATATTTCAGCCAAAAATAAAACCATAAAATTAGAAAAGCAGTACCATTTAAAATAGGAGCTAAAAACTATGTACCTCTGAGTTAAACTTAAGATTTATAAGATGTCTATAATTAAACTACTAGTGTTGGTGCTCCTGGGTGTCTCAGTCGATAAGCATCTGACTTCAGCTCAGGTCATGATCTCAGGTTCGTGAGCTCAGGCCCTTCTTCAGGTAAAACAACAACAACAACAACAACAAAAAACAAAAAACAAAAAACCCCCACAAAAACCATGAGCCCTGCTTTGGGTGAGCCCCACTTGTTTCTCTCTCCCTCTCCCTCTGCCCCTCCTGGCATTCTCTCTTTCTCTCTTCTCTCTCTCTGCCCCTTGCTCACTTGCACCCTCTCTTTCTGTCTCAAAACAAAACAAACAAAAACCCCCCAAAAACCTTGTTGCTAAAAGAAAGAATACTTAAATGGGGGAGATGAATAAAGTTTGTGGATTGAGAGATTCAATATTTGTAAGATGTCATTTTCTCCAAATTGATCTATAAATTTGATCTGACCCCAATCAAAACCTAGCAGGATTTGTGTAGAAATTGACAAGCTGATTCTAAAATTTATATAGAAATGAAAGTACCAATAAACCTTAGATAATATTGAACAAGAACAAAGCTGGAGGGCTTACAACACCAGACTTCCAGACTTAGTGTAAAGCTCCAGTAATTAAGACAGTGTGGTATTATGCAAGGAGAGACAAACAGACCAACTGGACAGAATTATGAGTCTAGAAATAGACTCACACATACAGAATTTCTTGATTTATTAAAAAGGTGCCACTGCAGTTCAGTGGGAGAAAGTTGGCTTTTCATTAAATGGTGCTATAACATTATTCTTATGAAAAAAATGAACCTTGCCTCCTATATTACAGCATACAGTAAAATTAATTTGAGAGGGAATATAGATCTCTATTTGCAAGATAGAAAAAAACAGAGCTTTGGGAAGAATACAGAAGATATCTTTATGACCTTAGGTAGGCATGACTTTCTTAAACAAGATACATAAAGCATTAACCATAAAAAAAAACCCTGATAAACTGGGTTTCAACAAAATTATGACTATTAATTCATCAAAAGATAGCAATCATTATGATAATGAAAAGACAAGCCATATACTGGAAGAAAATATTTGTCATTTATATGTCTGACAAAGGCCTGGTATCCTGAATATACAAAGAGTTCATGTAAATTAATATGATATAAACAAACCATACATTTTTTTAAAATTTCAGGCATTTCATAAATAAGATCCAAATAACCAGTAAACATATCAGAATCTAATCTATATTATTATTCATCAAGCAAACAGCAGAATCAGACCTATAAATACAGAGAACAAACTGATGGTTGCCAGAGGGGAAAGGGTGGGAGGATGGGCAATATAGGTTGATTTTGATCTCTGCCTTGATTCAGTGGTGGTTACACAGGAATATACATATATGAAGACATATCCAGCTGTATAGTCAAGATTTGTGTACTCTATGCACTTTACTAGATATGCATTATACTTCAAAGGCAAGCAAAATTAAAAATTAGATTTTAGTAAAAGTAAAAAGCATTAGTTAAAAGAACATACACAAGAAAGAATATCTAATGGGAAAAAGACAGTGTCTTCAACAAATGGTGTTGGGAAAATTGGACAGGTATATGCAAAAGAATGAAACTGGACTAATTTTTTATGCCATACACAAAGATAAATTCAAATGGATTAAAGACCTAAGTGTGAGACATGAAATAATAAATCCTAGAGGTGAACATAAACAGTAACCTTTTTGACATCAACCATAGTCACTTCTTTCTAGATAAGTCTTCAGAGGCAAGGGAAACAAAAACAAAAGTAAACTATTGTGATTTCATAAAAATAAAAACTTTTGCACAGCAAAGGAAACAATCAATGAAACTAAAAAGGCAACCTATTGAATGGGAGAAGATATTTGCAAATGACATATCTGATAAAGGGTTAGTATCTAAAATATGTAGAGAACTTATAAAATTCAATATCCAAAACCCAAACAATCTAACTTAAAAATGGGCAGAAGACATGAAAAGACATTTTCCCAAAGAGGACATGCAGATGACCAACAGACACATGAAAAGATGCTCAACATCACTCATCATCAGGGCAATACAAACCAAAACTATAATGAGATATTACCTCACACTTGTCAGAACGGCGAAACTCAACAACACAAGAAACAACAGATGTTGGCGAGGATGTGGAGAAAGATAAACGCTTTTGCACTGTTGGTGGGAATGCAAACCGGTGCAGCCACTCTGGAAAGCAGTATGGAGGTTCCTCAAAAAATTAGAACTACTCTACAATCCAGCAATTGCAACACTAGAATACAAAAATACTAATTCGAAGGGATGCATACACCCCAATGTTTATAGCAGTATTGTCTACAGTAGTCAAATTATGGAAACAGCCCAAGGGTCTATCGACTGATGATTGGATAAAGAAGATGTGGTATCCTTGGAATATTAGTCATAAATATTGAAATATGAGTCATAAATGAGAATGAAATATTGCCATTTGCAATGACATGGATGGAACTAGAGAGTATAATGCTAAGTGAAATAAGTCAGTCAGAGAAAGACAAATACCATATGATTTCACTCATATGTGGAATATAAAAACAAAGGGAAGAGAGAGAGAGAGAGAGAGGGAGAGAGAGGCAAACCAAGAAACAGATTCTTAACTATAGAGAAAACACTGATGGTTACCAGAGGGGAGGTGGGTGGGGAGATGGGTGAAATAGGTGATGGGGATTAAGGAGGGCACTTGCGATGAGAACTGGGTGTGGTATGGAAGTGTTGAATCACTATATTGTACACTTGAAATTAATATTACACTGTACGTTAACTGGAGTTTAAATAAAAACTTAAAAAAACAGAATAAAATAAAAAAAGATAAGCCAACAGGTGGATGAACACAAATCCCAAATTCTCACACCAATGAATGGGCAGAGCACCAGGTCACAGTTCCTTGGGGCGAAACAACAGGCCGTGTACATCGAGGTCTGTGCAGGATTTAGGCTTGGTAGACGTCCCCTAAGCCCCTGAGCAGCAGACTGTAAAGCTAACAGCCCTTCAGCTCCTGTGGGTAGCTCAGCTGATACCAAATAGGCATGGATATCTCAAAAAGAGAACTGAGCAGCTTCACCAGCTGGACTCTGCAGTCTAGGAGCCTCTAGCAACCAGAAGGGAGCTTTTAGCAGTTAGCCTTTCCTTATCTCACCAGCAGATCCTGGAGGATGCCTCTGGCATGGACTGACTTAGGACCTTTGCCTTTGGTTCATTTTCCACAAAAAAAGAAGTCCCATTCTGTGCAAACCTTTCTGAGGATGAGTTTGTAGACATCGTCAATAAGACGACCACTTGGTAATCCATTTTAGGATATTGGAAAACTAGTTTAACTCCATTCTGATGGAAGATTTTATGCAAGAATTAAAGCATTCTAAGTCTGGTTTTTCGATTTCATATCACATCAACAAACTTTGCTGTGGATGGATTTAGCAGCCAAAGAGCTCTGTCTAAATCATTGCTTTGTGTTGTCCTAAGCTTTCTCAGTGTTGGATGTTGGCTTAGATGCCAAGCTGGACCAAGAACATCGTAAACTTCTTGTCTATTTAATGACTAAAATAATAGCCCTGTTTGATAATAGCCATCCCAGACTTATCCATCTCAAGCTATAAAGGGAGGCACATTAGTATTTGTGGTCACATATTGACCAGTTGAAACCTCATACGTGGCTTTCAAAAGCAAGTGAACAAATGGTTTTTTGGGGTGAGGCACTGCAAAGAGCTACAGAGCATTGTAATTGGAAGCTCTTTATACAGCATACATTCATACTCACTGATATTATCTTACATTTATACAAGACTTCACAATTTCAACATGCTTCTCTATACATTCTCCCACTTGATTTCCATAAATTTCCATAAAATAGGTATCATATCCATTGGAGGTGCATTCAAAGTCACCAGTAAGTGAAGGAGGTATTCACATGACTTACTACATCCATATCTATGGTTGGTGAGGCTGGACTTTCACAAGTGAAATCCTTTGCTTTTCAGCTTTCGAATTAGAGAGTTTGAACTAGCAAGTGGCCTTTCCCTCTTCTATCTCGTATTGGCCCCAAACCTTGCAATTCTTGACATTTATACAAGAGGTGCTCATCACACCATTCTATGAGGTAAGTCATACAAGGATCATGAACCTCATAGAGATCTTATGTTTCTCCAATATGATGGGCACCCATGATAAAAGTAGGAGCCTTGTAAAAAGTCATAAGCAAAGCTCCACATTTTACTTTAGGTTTAGAGAGTGTCAGACAAACTTTTATTGAATCAATAGAGAAAGAAAACAAAAGCATAGTTGCCCTCTGAAACACCTAAATGACATTATTTTTTTAAATTGTAAAATATAGGACTTAATTCTAGGAAGACAGTTTAAAAATTAAGTTCTCTGTGAGGTCATTCAGCAGCTGAAATGATTAATAGTAGATAAAACTCATGAACTATCATAATTTCCTATGCTGTGGGTATATTATTTTTCTCTCTGGTTTTATTAAGATATATATGAAGAAAATATAATTTATACCAGCAAAATTCCTCCTTGTTAGCTGTTCAGTTCTGCAAACTTTGGCTAACGCATACAGTTGTCATACCACTACCCAAATCAAGAAGCTAGGTTTAAAAACATGTCAGTCAGACCCACCAGCTCTTTTCACTATTCCAGGGTACACTATTCTTGGGGTCTGGAGGTATAAAGCTAAGAAATACCCAATTTATGCAGACAGACCTAAGCAAGAACGTCTGCTAGGAAAGCAGTACCTGCTGAGGTGGTCTCCAGCTCCCTGGTTATAAAGAAATAGGTTGTTCTTTTTCTTTGACAACAAACCCATCTTCATCAATAATTTTTGACTTAGCCTAATGTAAGACTCTTATCCCTGTATGAATACTGCTCTGATTTTCTAGTAGCAATTTGATAGAGAATATATTTATAGACTGTGATGTACTTATCCAAATGGTTAATTCCACAATTCTATGATTACAACTACAACTTGACCTTAAAGTATGTGATGCCTAATTTTATCAATGGGCAAGCTATCCTGGACTGAAACCCCAAAGAGGAAGAATGGATGAGTAATCAGACAAGTAAAAATTTGCTGCTTATAACATCATCCAACTGTGTGTAGAGCAAGAATCATTATACTTTAACATGCTGGGAACATTTGTCTTGATTGAGTGTTAGTCAATAAAAATTCCTGTTTAAAGGATTGCTGCTGTGGGGTCTGCTCTTGTTCCTGAAACTGCAGGGACACACTGAAAATTCGAAGAAAAGCATACTACACAATACCTAATAAAGTGTTATAAAGTACAAAAATAGCACAGTCCCTTGTCCATTAAAAATGTAGTAAAATTTTCTGAAAATGAAATTTAATATTATGTGTTATTTTTTCTTTCTTGGAACCATAGATTACTTAAATATTTCCATTAGCGCCAAAATAGAGTGATATGATAAAAATGATGAAATGAAAGATTATGGTTTTCCACTGGGTATCAGAAGAAAAAAGATTGGGAGAATTATAATAAAAATAAAACTCAAAGGAATTCAAATGCATTCCATTTGCAATTAAAGCACACATTTAAGTCATAGGGTGATGTAGCCTTGGAAGAGGAGCTATGCTAATTTATAGGTATTTAATTAACTCCACAGGGTAGAGTCCCCTGTTGTTACTTTGTGTATATAATATTTATATTGATAATTACAAAACTAATTTAAAATACTAAAAAAAGACCTAAGTGAATACAGTAAAGCCCATTCTTTCTCAATTTCCAAATGGTCCATATCAGATTGTGAAAACTGACCCAATATATTTTTTTAAATTTTTTAATGTTTATTTATTTTTGAGATAGAGACAGAGCATGAGCAGGGGAGGAGTAGAGAGAGAGGGAGACACAGGATCTGAAGCAGGCTCCAGGCTCTGAGCTGTCAGCACAGAGCCTGATGTGGGGTGTGAACCCACAAACTGCAAGATCGTGACCTGAGCCAAAGTTGGACGCTTAACCGACTGAGCTGCCCAGGTGCCCCAAAACTGACCCAATATTTAGCAAGGTCTTTACTCAAAACTTTAGTCGTAGTGGAACAAGGGTGAAGAGGGAAGAAAGGAAATGTAGAAGATTCCTTCCTTTTGTTTTCTTTGGATGGACGAATCTAAAGAGTGTCCTGTGTAAACCTAAATGTGAGACCTGAAACCATAAAAATCCTAGAAGAGGGCACAGGTAGTAATTTTCTCTGATATCAGTCATAGCAATATTTTTCTACATATGTCTCCTGAAGCAGGGGAAACACGAAAAAATGATCTATTGGGACTACATCAAAATAAAAAGCTTCTGTATAGCAAAGGAAACAATCAAAACTAAAAGACAACCTATTGAATGGGAGAAGATATTTGCAGATGACATATCTGATAAGGGGTTAGTATCCAAAATATATAAAGAACTTCTACAACTCAACACCCCAAAAACAGATAATCCCATTTAAAAATGGGCAGAAGACGTCAACAGACATTCTCCAAGGAAGACATACAGATGGTTGATAGACACATGAAAAGATGTTCATAATCACTTACCATCAGCAAAATGCAAATCAAAACTACAATGAGACATCACACCCGTCAGAATAAAATCAACACAAGAAACAACAGGTGTTGGCAAGGATGTAGAGAAAAAGGAACCCTCATGCACTGTTGATGGGAATGCAAACTAGTGCAGCTACTATGGAAAACAGTATGGAGGTTCCTTAAAAAATTAAAAATGTAATTACCATATGATCCAATAAATCCGCTACTAGGTATTTATACCCAAAGAATACAAAAAAACTAATTTGAAAAGATGAAAGCAGGGGCGCCTGGGTGGCTCAGTCGGTTCAGCATCCAATTTTGGCTCAGGTCGTGATCTCATGGCTCCTGAGTTCCAGCCCCGCGTCGGGCTCTGGGCTGATAGCTCGGAGCCTGGAGCCTGTTTCGGATTCTGTGTCTCCCTCTCTGTGCCCCTCCCCTGTTCACACTCTGTCTCTGTCTCTCTCAAAAATAAATAAATATTAAAAAAAAATTGAAAAGATGAAAGCAATCCTATGTTTATTGCAGCATTTTTTACAATAGTCACTATGGAAGCAACCCAAGTATCCATTGATAGATGAATGGTTAAAGAAAAAGTGGTATATATACACAATGGAATATTATTCAGCCATAAGAAAGAATAAAATCTTGCCATTTGCAACAACATGGATGGAGCTAGAGCTTACAATGCTAAGTGAAAGAAGTCAATCAGAGAAAGACAAATACCATATGATTTCACTCATACGTGGAATTTAAGAAACAAATGATCAAAGAAAAAAAGATGCAAATCAGAAAACAGACTCTTAGCTATAGAGAACAAACTGATGGTTACCAGAAGGGTGGTGAGTGGGGAGATGGATTAAATAGGTGATGGGGATTAAGAATTCCACTTATCACTATGAGCACTAAGCAATGTAAAGAATTGTTGAACCCTGATATTGTCACCTGAAACTAATGTAACACTGTATGTTAACTATAGTGGAAAAAAGACAATAAGCAAACAAACTATGTCCTTTTGCTTTGTACCATCTTGGCTGAAAGTAACATAGGGCCAACAGAAAATGAAGTTTTGTTTAAAAGACAATTAGTATTTATTCAATATAATTTTTTCACTTTGCTTGTATTTCTACCATTCCCTTTAAGGTACTTTTTTTTTCCTCCAAAGTCATCACATGACTGTTTTCTCCTTTCTGTTTAAAAAATGGTTCAATTCTTGAGTTTGCTGGAGGATCAGCCTACAGGGCTGTAGACCTCAGGCAATTGTGGGCACGTCCATGCTCTCCCACCAGTGGGGGCAA
Source organism: Panthera pardus (assembly GCF_024362965.1). NCBI lineage: Eukaryota > Metazoa > Chordata > Mammalia > Carnivora > Felidae > Panthera > Panthera pardus. The sequence continues at coordinate 33,404,681 of NW_026526765.1, read as the reverse complement.
CATCACTGAGTTGAGTAGGCAGAAAAGTCCTGAACAAAAATCCATTAAACTCAAAATTCTTAGAGGAAGTAATGGAAATCTAAAAAGAGGCATTAGTTGACAATATTTACTGAGCATGTAATGGACAGTGTTTACACAATTATCTCTAAGCTTCATCTTGCCTGCCCTTGGAGAGGAGTGTACAGTGTTATTTTCTAAATTGTCTAGAGTCAAAGCTCTGATTGATTCCAAACATATTAGAGAGATTGTTACTAGAGTAAATATATTTTTAAAAGAATAAGACATTATTCGTTACTCAGAATGGTATACTTAGAATATAACATTAGATCTATTACAGTATAGCGTTTTTAGATCTCCCTCTCCTCTGCTTCTGTCTTCCCATCTCCTTCCTGGACTCTGACCCTTCGGCCCTCATGCCTCCCTCTTCCAAGGACACTTAAAATTCCACTGAGCTCACCCCAATAACAGGATAATCTACCCATCTCAAGATCCCTGACATATGTACATCTGCAAATTTCCTTTTGCCATGCAAGGTAATATATACACATGTTTCAAGGATTAGGATGTGGATAACTTTGGGGGAGTCATTATTCTGTCTATCACACATGCCAGTTGCTAGGATGTTTTTCCTTGATGACCATCCCAGGTTTCTACATCTCTGGTTTGAGATAAAACTATATTCTCTGCAAACTATATATCTACTTTAGTAGCTTGTTTTCTCTTAGGTTTTGCCAATAGGGGGCATTAAAGGATACTGCAAGGCAGGACGAGGAAGTGAATTAATTCTTTTTTTTTTTTTTTAGCTCGATGCTCTTGATTGGCACTTCCCCAGAAAAGACCCTCCCTGGCAGGTGCAGATGGTGTAGATCCCAGCTTTTCCTCAAATTCTCAGCATGGCCACACTTCCAGAATCAGTCTCATTACCCTCAGACTATGCACACAAGCTGGGCAATGGACATCTTCCGAAGTTTGAGTCTTCACTCATCAGAGCCACTGTTCCAAGCATCTGGCTTCTGAAAACCTCAAATTATTTTCTTTCTTTCTCCAGTCCTAGAGATGACAGCAGCTTCTTGCAATAATTAGCATAGTGTTCATTTTTAGGCGTTTCAGTTCTCCAGCATCTGTTTAACTATTTCCCTACATTAAAATCTCTTGGTTGAAGTACCTGGTATACTTTTGTTTTCCTGATAAATTTGCACTATGGTCAGTTTTTTTTTTTTTTTTTTTGGTCAGTTTTTAAAATACCCCAACAAGTGGTTACAGAACTAAAGAGTGGTAATAGTCTTAGAAGAAATGGGTAGAAAGACCTCTGAGGGAAGAGAAGTGATCTCAGACCTGTCTGATGCAGTTGTTTTGCAAGAAACATTATGGTATAGAAATAAGAGCCTATCTTCCCACCAAAATCACTTCACAGGATCATAACATCAGATTTTTTTCTTAATGTGAAGCAACAAAAATCCCAAAGACAATTACTTTGTTTTTGGGGTTTGTTAAATAGCAAAATCCTTTAAAAGAATACAAGACAGAATTACTAGAATATCTCAATCCAGTTTAAACTATGTAAGAAACTGATTTAATGTGGCCAGATTTAATTCAATACTTAGATAATCTTTAATACCAGTAGTTCAATAGTCTTCTCAGTGAAGATCTTAATAACATTTCACACACATGTGTATGTGTGCCCATGTGTGTGTTATAAGAGAGATTTACCTTACATACTCTTACAGTCTTTTAGCTGCCAAAAGAAACTATGCATTTGAATTTCTACATGTGTGCTATAGTGAAACTACCCTCACAATTTATGACCTCGTTACATGTTTGAACATCCTTTAGATTACACTCTTGCCAGAGATAAATGCACTCAACATAAAATAATAATGTTTCAATCATGGAAATGTGATCTTAATCATGTTTAAACCTGCTTTTTAAACTCTGTCATTAATTAGCAACCCAGAACTCCTTCTAAACCTCCATACCAGTCTTTGAAGAGGTTATTCATCAGATAAGAATGATGTTTGTCTAGGAGTGTACTTCTCTTAATGGACTTAATATCATTATTTCTAAAATGTCTGCGTCCCCTTCGCCCTCATCTCCTGCTCAAGTTCAATGGCCTACATAGCTCTTCAAAGTCATTAAGACACTGGGAGGAGGTGATGTACTAGAAGTATACAAGAAGTGAAAACAACCAAGTACATGTATAGTAAAAAGATGACACCTTAGGGGCTGGGTAGGAGGGGTTGGGGACATAGAGCAAGTCACACTGAAGGTTATCCGGTATCTGAAGTTGGGTTACATGAACGATGGAGTTTAAAAGGGAAAAGTAATTTCTGAAAAGAAAAACTGAAGTGGCGTGTGTGTGTGTGTGCACACATGTGTTTAGGGTAGAATGTGAATAATATTTTCATGTTCCAATATGAGGTCTAGTGCTAGTGCTAAGGAACCCAGGGAATGTAATGGAGGTTCAGGTGCATGGATTTTCCCCCACTGATTACTAGTTGCTTCCTTGAGTTATTGTCCATCCTTCTCCTGCACCCTCCTCCCCCAAGCACAGAGCTCAGGGTTATCACAGAGCTTTCTCAAATCCTAAGATAGTCTTGTATACTGAGAACTTAATGAGCTCTTAAATGGGATTAGTTATGTCATTGTCTAATATGTGACCTATCATAGAAATGACCTTAGCAGTCTTAATTATTGTGCAATATAAGAGATCCAGAATGCCTGCTAGGTAGAAAAGAGAGAAGAGGTTCTATGGGAAAATATTAATTTTGATTTGAAAATATAGATGTAAGGACAAGGTCTGCCCTTGAAGTTTAGACTCTAGAGGAATAATACCAAACTTCAGGAAATCTTGACTGAAGGGAAGACCAAAAAGAAAATCAAGTGAAGGAAGAGCAAAACCCACCTATAAATTAATTTCGAGTTTATAAACCAAATTCATGATTCAAAACTATAGACAAAGGCTTAATTGGCCCCCTTGGTGTATACGTAGCTTCCCATACATGCTTTTCCTGAATATCACAGGATAGTGAGCATGGGAAAAGCAGAATCATTAGCAAAACACACAGTGAAGGGTATAAGAAAGTGGTAGAAGGTTTGAGGATATTTAGCACCTTTGCATTTTTCTGATGACTCCATGAAAATTCAAGTCTAGAGAGAGGACTTTGGGCACTAATGGGTTAATGCCTCTTCATCCCCATGTGAGTTAATAACAGAATCATATACATACTGTGTTGTTTATCCTAGTGCCTACAGTATGTACTAACGACTCAGTAACTATACCTACTATTTTATGTGTGCCTGCCTTCTTCCCTGGTAGTGATTTTCAGATAATATATGGTAGGGAGTCTGGATCGCTGAGTGAAATATGGCTGATTAATTTTTCTTTTAATTATTATGTTAGATGAGGGTATATTTTCCGACATTGTTTAACAAATATTTTAAATTATTTTAAAAATGTTATTTTCTATCCTCTTGTGGCCTGGCATATGTCTCTAGGGAATTACACAAAAATTTACCACTTGGGTCTAATTTCTGTTGAAATGATGTATACTGCCAAAATATCTAAATGAAACAAGAACAAAATTCAAGCCTTACTGATATAGGCAAAACATCTGAATAATTGAATGAATCACCCCATTTTCATCTGGGTGTTTTGTTAGAGGGTAGCTTTAGGCGTAAGTACACAATAGAAAGTGAAATGAAGAGGAACAAGCTAATTAGTGTTGTCAAATAAACAAGAGTGCAGAGGTGCCAAACTTGGTGTCTTGATCCAAATTAGCCAAATTTTCTACGGTAATTGTATTAACTGAATAATTTCCAAATTTCAGTTTTTCTTTCTGTTGTAAAGAATGGTCAGATAAGTTCATGTGTTATCTCATTGTCATTCCATTTCACCCTTTGCCATGTCTTACACCCAACTTTTGTTTTGTTTCTCTTCTTGGCTTCTTCTGTTTTCATTCCATGATGGCTTCTGCTTTTCTTCTCCTCTGTCGATTGCTTGCAGTATAGGTTATACAGATCATGTATAGTTTAATCTTAAAATGGTTAAGACTTCTCAGTGATAGATACTTAAAATTATCTTTTGTTAGTCTGAAGCCATTATGTCATATTACTAATCAGCTGACCTGCCAATATTTGCCTCACATGAAATCTGGTCACATAATTTCTAATTTTTATTTTTTTTTTCGAGAGAATATGCAAGTCAGGAAGAGGGGCAGAGGGAGAGAGAGAGAGAGAGAGAGAGATTCCAAAGCAGGCTCCATTGATCCCACAATCCTGGGATCAGGACTTGAGAGGAAATCAAGAGTCAGATGCTCAACTGACTGACCCACCCAGACACCTCTAATTTTTTTGTAATATATTTTAATTGTTCCTATAACTATTAGTTCAACAAATCCTACCATCAAATCACATCATTAAATACATTGCATGTGGAAATGTGCTTATTCACATAGTTTTATTATTGTTTCCAACAGCTATTTTGTATAGTTTATTTAAAAGTAATTTTTAACAAGGTGAAGGCCTCCCAATCCCGTTTAGAGCCATTGTCATGAACTGCAGTCAGTTCAAATGTTGGATTTTCCAAGTCCTGTGTCTTTTAGGTATAAGGCAAGAGCCATAACTCAGTTTTTCAGTGCTTGTGAAAGAAAATATGAGTGGCATGAATAATCATAGTAGATCTATTCTCTTTCAATCTCACTAATCAAAGTTAACAATGAGGTTTAATGAGTAATATCTTCGTGGAAAATTATAACAACAACTGTCATGTTGAAAAATTCAGGTTTTATAATTATACAAAGTACGTGATAATGCTGGGTTATAATTTTCTTACTAGAAAATATTTTAAATGAAAAATAATTTCCCTGTTATTAGCCAGTGCATACTGGGACATTCTTCTGTGGCTTAACAGTCTGCAGGTGGCCACATTACTTAACCATAACTTTAAGTATTGCATTTGGGATTTCTATGCAAAATCAAGATTAGTCTTGTGACTTTTTGGAGTCAAACCAGCAGGATTCACTTTGAGAAGTGTGCCACTTTTCAGTTTCCTGACCACATGAGTTTTCTGCCAATCTCATTAAAATTTAGAGGCTGTATGCTTACTGATTTTTCTGTTTCCGGAAGGTAGCTCCATAACTTCCTTATCCCACAGTGATGTGGGAAGATTGTGGGGAGGTCTCCTCTTGAATTGTGTTTTCTTAGCTCTTATTCTCTTCCAGGTGCCTTACAAATTAGAATCTCTCAGCCAGGGAAGTCTAGGCATTTGCAGTCTCCTTTTGGACCTTTTTAGTCAGTTGCTATGTGATTTATTATGGACTTGGCATTCATCTCTTCAGGGTCCACAGTTGTCTTTGCTGGGGCCAGGAAGGCTTCTCCTGAGGGACTTTATATTAATGATACTTTGTTCCTTATTTGATGTGGTATAAATTTCGTAACCATCTTCTGCAATGTGTGTAAAGGCAAGTTTGTTTACAAGCTCCTTATACAAGCTTTTAAAGATACTTTGATTCTAAATATAGCCATTTAGCACTCTGTACAAATATTTACATCATTATTAGATAGAATGCATTCCTATATTTTAGCAATGTTATTTCTCTATAACGTGAAAGTGTCCCTATATGTATCTTCAGAGCATCTTTTTTTAAAATTTCTTTTTTATGTTTTATTTACTTTTGAGAGCGAGAGAGACAGAGCATGAGTGGGGGAGGGGCCGAGAGAGAGAGGGAGACACAGAATCTGAAACAGGCTCTAGGCTCTGAGCTGTCAGTATAGAACCTGACGTGGGGCTCGAACTCACATACCACAAGATCATGATCTGAGCCAAAGTCAGACGCTTAACCAAATGAGCCAGTAAGGCGCCCCCTCAAATGTATTCTTAATATGCTTTCAAATAAGGGGCGCCTGGGTGGCTCAGTCAGTTAAGCGTCTGACTTCAGCTCAGGTCATGATCTCATGGTTTGTGGGTTCAAGCCCCGTGTCAGGCTCTGTGCTGACAGCTCAGAGCCTGGAGCCTGCTTTGGATTCTGTGTCTCCTCCTCTCTCTGCCCCTACCCTGCTCATGCTCTGTCTCTCAATAATAAATAAACATTAAAAAATGTGCTTCCAAGTATTATTTTCAAGCTATATGCAGTAATTAAGTAAAATTATATTAATGCCTATATGAGAAAGTAAACAAATATTACATCTTATATACATATGATACATAATAAAATAATTTAGTAGTCATGTGGGTGACTTGGTGTGTAGTGAACAAAATGAGGCCTAAGTCTTGTTTTTTTTATTATTATTATTAAAAATTCAACACCCTAAAGCCAAATAATCCAATTAAAAATGGGCAGAAAACATGAATAGATGTTTTCCCAAAGAAGACATACAGATGGTCAATAGACACATTAAAAGATGCTCAACATCATTCATTATCAGGGAAATACAATGAGATGTCACCTCATATCAGTCAGAATGGCTCAAATTAACAACACAAGAAACAACAGGTGTTGGCAAGGATGCCCAGAAAGGAGAACACTCTTGCACTGTTGGTAGGAATGCAAACTGGTGCAGCCACTCTGGAAAACAGTATGTACGTTCCTCAAAAAGTTAGAAATAGAAGTGTCTTCCTATCCAGCAATTGCACCACTAGGTACTTATCCAAAGAATATGAAAATACTAATTCAAAGGGATACATGCCCCCCAATGTTTACAGCAACATTGTCTACAATAGCCAAATATGGAAATGGTCCAAGAAGATATGATATATATATATCACATCTTGAATGAAATCCATAAAAAAGAATGAAATCTTGCCATTTGCAACAATGTGGATGGAGCTAGAGAGTTTAATGCTAAGTGAAATAAGTCAATCAGAGAAAGATAAATACCATATGATTTCGCTCATATTTGATGTCTGACATACTGTTCCCCAGCTGATCTGCAGTCCCAGGACTAGGGCTACACTGAGAGCTCCTTATCTGGCTTTTCTTCTCAGAATCTTCCCCAAGGTGTTCGTGGTGTCCCACAGCATTACCTGTGCCCACCACACAGCCCAAGATATAGATGGTTGAGTTTGGGGTTTGCAAGTTGAGTGAGTTACCCTGCAGCAGGGATTATCTTTGCTTCTATATACCCAAGGAGCTATTCGATGGTGGCAAGAGGATACAAAAGGTTTCATGGGGCATACTTGTGCAAGAACACTCATGAAATAGGAGCTTACACATGCAGACATATAATTTGCTTTGTTGCATCAATCTGTTCATGCCATAAAGTATAAATGAAAATGTTATGGATGGGGAGTGCCTATCAAAGTTGCTAATGATCTCTATGGTTGACAAAGATCTACTAGACTAGGATTCTTAGAACTCCAGATAAATTACATTGGGCCATGTCCTTCTACTTCATGAGTGAGAAAGAGAAAATTAGTCCCTGGCATCTAGCTGTTCTCCAGGTCCTATCAGCTTGGCTTTGGTGTTCACCTGTCGGACATAAACACATTCACAGAACACCAACATTAGACAAGGCCACTCTGTGACCTTGATGAAAAAAGACATGATCCCTCTGTAATCATCTGTGAAAACAGACAATACCAAAACATTGGTATTGTCCGTGCCACAGAAATAATCTGATATACTGTGCTCTCATGAGTGACTCTTGATTCTTTACTTACTATATAGCTCTAGCCTTAGTCTAGTCTATCCTCCTTCTAGATAAGACTTTTAAAGATCCTCATTGAATTACCCCGTACACCACTTCCTGGCAGCATCCAAGTCAAAACAAACACACTTCCTTAAATCATCCCCCCGAAATAAAGAGTAAATTTTACAGTTCAAACACCCCCTTAGGGAGATGTCCTAAAGTTCTCATGATATGTGTTTTCCCTCATAGCAAAAAATAATAAACCCAATTTGTATATTTTCAGGTGTGTTCCTGGTAGTCAACAGCTAAAAGATAAACTATTACTCAATGATTATGGTAGGAACTTTATAGTTGATCAAACAGCTATGGTCCTTCTGATGGCCAACAGTTGCTGGTCCTTAGGTGTTGTTTTTTTGTTGTTGTTATGATAAAATACATATACCATAAAATGTACCATCTGAACTATTTTTAAGTGTATAGTTCAATGGCATTCAGTACATTTACATCGTTGTGTAGCTATCACACTAACTATCCATCTCCAGAACTTCTTCATGATCCTAAACTGAATGTCTGTGCCCATTAAACCATAATTCTCATTTTCCACTTCCCCAGCCTCTGATACCTAAATGTTGTACTTTCCGTCTCTGTGTATTTTACTATGTTAGGTAGCTGATATAAGTGGAATCACATAGTATTTGTCCTTTAGTGTCTGGCTTATTTCATTTAGCATAATGTCTTCAAAGCTCATCCATGTTGTAGCAGGTATTGGAATTTCCTTCCTTTTTAAGGCTGAATAATATTCCATTATACAATTATACCACATTTTGTTTATGCACTCATCTGTCAACGGACATTTGGGTTGTTTCCACCTTTTGGCAATTGAGATTAATACTGCCATGAGCACTGGTATAATTACGGGGTAATTATTTTATTTTTAGCAAAGATGAGTAAAAAAAGTTTCAGGATTTTTGAAAATTCTGCACATGAACCTAAAAGCAGTCTCTTCCTTCCTCCCAGGCCATCCTTCCCCTCTAGCAACTGCCATTCTCTGGCAACTCAAACATTTTGCAAGTAATAACCCCTCAAAATCAACATCATGTTTTTTCTAAGTGTCATCACTGACTTTACCAAGGTAGCACTAGGGCTGGGACAAATTAGAGGAAACAGTAGAGATGCAAAACAATTTGAACCAACTTTTCTTTCAAAACATACTCTCAAAAATAAGTTATGTCTTTTAGTACTTAGTAAAGTGCTAAAAGACAGGCAGACTAAAGGAGGCTTATTGACATTGAGATGCCATTTATTTATTCAGCCATTAAGTTATCATTTGCCACTTTCTGCTAGAAACAAATTCAAGGGACTTGGTGCTCTATCTTCTCTAAGAGCACATAAGAGACATTCAAGAAATATTTACGAAATGAGTAAGTGAGAGATTATTATGAGCCCTTATTATGCCTGAGGCACTGTGAAAGCCATTATAGGGTATCAAATAACACCATCCCTGTCCATATAATGCTTTAAGGCTAAATGCAGAATTAGAAATACACAAGATAGCTATAAACAAACTGCAGTGGGTGTGCAGAAAGAGATTACTTCTACTATGGATAGTAAGGGGAGTTGCAAAGATGAGTTAGAATTTTGACAGGTAAAAGCATGAAAGTGCATTCCGTGGTGGTCGCAAGAAGCAGAACTATAAAGTTTACGGAGTTCCTAATCTGCTCAGTAAATTTTAAGTTCTCCATTTAAGCCTCGGAGTGCCTTCCATTTTCCCACCCACAGGAGGAAATAATTTCTCTTCACACATTAGTTAAGGAAACCAAGAAACACACAATAAGTGGGAAAACATGGATTTGAACCCAGGCCTTCCGATTCAAGAGCACGTGATTCCAACCACTAGATTATATTCAGTGGGTGCTAATAGCTTCTTCTGGGCTGGCACATAAGGTGCAGACATAGGGGAAGAGGGGAGAGCGAGAACCGAAAACTGCAGGGTCAAAATGGTGGAGGGAAATGGGGATTGTAACTTTTTTTCTACTTTGAACTTAAGTGCAGAAAGCATTTTTATACTCGAAATACAGTAAAGCTTTTTGAATGGACTATTGTAAAGAATAGTGAGAAAAAATCCACATTGATTTTAATAGTTAATTTTACAAAGATTCTTTATTGCCCATTTTATATGCCCTTTTCTTTAAGTTTGACTCTATAAATGTATATTTCCAAACACTGTGTTTTTTAATGATCTGGCTAAGATCATTAAGCAGACATCCTCTTTTAAAATATTTATTGTTCAGCTGAAATGTGTTCTAATGTTTTCTGACCTATAAGAATCTTTGTTTTTCAGAAAATAATTCAGGAACAACTTAATTATAAAAATAAAACACATATTCTCTCCAACAACTGAGAAATATTGTGAACTACTGAAAGAAAATGCATAGCAAAGAGGCATGTATGTTTTTTCCTCTAATATATTTTACTTTTTAAATCAAAGTATAATTAACATATAATGCTATATTCGTTTCAGGTATACAACATTGTGATTCAATAATTCTGTATATTACTGAGGACTCACCATGATAAGTGTAGTCATCATCTGTCACCAAACAACATATTAAAATATTATTTATTATATTCCCTATGCTGTACTTTTAATCGCCATAACTTATTTATAACTGAAAGTTTGTATCTCTTAATTTCCTTCAGCTATTTTGCCCATCCTCTTACCCACCTCCCTTCTGGAAACCATCAGTTTGTTCTCTGTATTTAAGAGTCTGCTTTTTGTTTGTTTGTTCATTTGTTTTGTTTTTTAGATTCCACATATAAGTTATATCACTTTGTATTTTTGCTTTGTCTGACTTATTTCACTTAGAATAATACCCTCTAGTTCCATTCATGTTATTGCAAAATCCCATTCTTTACCATGGCTGAGTAATATTCCATTACATTATATATCATATAATATATATGTGGTATAATATCCCATTATACCTATCTCTATCCATTCATCTATCAGTAGACCTTCGGGCTGCTTCCTTATATTGGCTATTGAAAAAAAATGCTGCAGTAAACATAGAGGTGCATGAATCTTGTTGAATTAGTGTTTTCATTTTCTTTGGATAAATATCCTGTAGTGGAATTACTGGATCATATGGTATTTCTATTTTTAATTTTTTAAGGAATCTCCATACTGGTTTTCACAGTGGTTGTACTGGTTTACGTTTCCACCAACAGCTGCATGAAGGTTCCTTTTTCTTCACCTCCTTGCCGACACTTGTTATTTCTTGTCTTTTTTATTTTAGCCATTTTGACAGGTGTAAGGTGATATCTCATTGTGGTTTTGATTTGCATTTTCCTGATGATTAGTGATGCTGAGCATCTTTTCATGTGTACATATTGGCCATCTCTGTCTTCTTTGGAAAAATGTCTATTCAGGTCTTCTGCCCAGGTTTTGATTTTTGTTTTGTGTGTGTGTGTGTGTGTGTGTGTGTGTGTGTGTGTGTGTTGAATTGTATAAATTCTCTATGTATTTTGGATATTAAACCCTTACCATACATATCACTTGCAAATATCTTCTCCCATTTAGTAGGTTACCTTTCTGTTTTGTTGATGGTTTCCTTCACTATGCAAAAGTTTTTTTATTTTGTTGTGGTTCCAATCAGTTTATTTTTGATTTTGTTTCCCTTGCCTGAGGAGACATATCTAGAACAATATTGCTAAGTCCAATGTCAAATTATTGTCTATGTTTTCTTCTAGGATTTTTATGGTTTAAGGTCTTATATTTAGGTTTTTAATCCATTAATTTTTTTTAACATTTATTTATATTTTGAGAGACAGGAAGAGACAGAGTGTGAGTGGGAGAGGGGCAGAGAGAAGGGAGTCACAGACTTTCAAGCAGGCTCCAGGCTCTGAGCTGTCAGCACAGAGTCAGACACAAGGCTCAAACTTATGAACCGTGAGATCATGACCTGAGCTGAAGTCGGATGCTTAACCGACTGAGCCACCCAGGCTCCCCTTTAATGCATTTTGAGTTTATTTTTGTGTATGGTGTAAAAATGTGATCCAGTTTCATTCTTTTGCATGTAGCTGCCCAGTTTCCCCAGCACTATTTGTTGAAGAGACTGTCTTTTCCCCAGTGTATATTCTTGCCTCCTTTGTTATAGATGGACTGACCATATAAGCATGGGTTTATTCCTAGGAAGAAAGAACCATGTATTCTTAATAGTGGAAGAGGATATGAAGAAAATGTTCCAAATAAGTAGCAATGTTTACAAACTGGGCATGTGTGATTTTGATGGACAACTAGAGTACATGAATAAGTTTTAATGGTAGCATGAAGCCACTGCAATAAGTTATTTTGTTCTTTCCACTTATGCTTAGAACAATTTTTTAAGGTTAGCTATTATTGATACCACGATTAAAAATCATTACTATTTTCTCATCTCTGTTGTGGCGAGAAAATTTTATTCTATACCTTGAGTTTTCTTAGGGTAAAAGGATAGAGTTAAAAAAAAAAGACAAAGGAAATATTTTCATTCTTTCTCTTGCTATTTCCAGCAGCCATATGCATAAGAAAGTATCAGTTGTAGAATACTAGAGTCACAGTGGTCATTAGAAATCAGTAACAACTTCTAGTTTAGTCCAGTTTGCCAGTGGTAGTGATGGTTAATTTTATGTGTCACCTTGGTTAGGCTATGATGCCCAATAGTTTAGTCAAATACTAACCTAGATGTTGCTGTGAAGGTCTTTGTGGATATGATTAGCATATACTTATTTGACTTTGGGTAAAGCAGATTATTTTCTATAATGTTGTTGGGCCTCACCCAATCAGTTAAACGTCTTAAGAACTGAGACAGGTTTCCAAAAGAATTCCTCTTCAAGTCTGCAGCATAGAAGTCCTACTTGAGTTCCCAGCCTACTGGCCTGCCTTTTGGGTTTTCCAGCTCTTATGATCACATGAGCCAGCTCCTTAAAATAAATCCTTCTCTCTCCTTCCTTCCCTCCCACCTTTCCTCTCCCTACTTCTCTCTCTCTCTCTCTCTCTCTCTCTCTCTCTGTGTGTGTGTGTGTGTGTGTGTGTGTATGCAGAGAACCATGACTTATACAGTGGGCAAAGTAAAACCCAGTGAAATCACATGATTTTCTTAATGTCATTTAGTAAGTGGTAGCAGTACTGGTAATAGAAAGATGAGGAAACTGGGTCATAAAGTTGCCTAAAAGATCGTTTATAAGTCTGGTAAAGAAATTCAGAACTATCAACTTTCAACCCTGTCCTTTCTGGTGGATTGCATGCTGAGAAATGTGAAGTTTTATGCAAAATCAATATATTAAAAATTCTGGAATTTAAAGCAGATAAAATAGGAGAGGGATTGTTTGCTTTACCAAAAGATACAGTGTACAATTCCTTATAGAGACAACTTTCCTCAACATTTAAAGTGGTTTCATTAAAAAAATAATAAAAAATGTTTGTAAATTTTTAGAGACACATAAGTTCAACATACTTGAGCAGGGCATATTTTTAAAGTGTATCCTATTAAAAAATATTCCCAAGATTCAATAATTATTTCATTCTCTTGAAGATGAATACTCTGTAATTATAGAAAAGGCAATAAAATAGACATATGTTATTGTCTGAATAAACATAAATCTCACATTTCATATGCTGCTTTGCTGATAACAAAGCTTTTCATATATGCCCCTAGAAGATTTACTACAAATCTCTGAGTTATTATCACTATTTTATAATGGAGATAACTAGGGCTGACAGAGACTAGAAGACTTGCCCAACATACTCAGAGACAGAGCAGCTGATTCCATATCTGAGCTCCTATCATGGCCCTGCCATGATGCCCACAGAGCACCAACATTAGTCAGAAGGGTGGTATTTGTAGAATCTTACAGTGAGCTAAATTATTCACTCTAATCAAAAGGATATGTGGGCTCCTACTAGGCTAGCAAGAATATTAAGATTTGCCTTAGGAAAAAAAATCCCAGGACGTTTCTACCTTATTCTTAAAGATAACCCTGCCATGTCTTCTTGCAGCTATGATCTGATTCTAGGCAGGAATGGAAAATTTGATCACAAGGATGGGGACTGATCTCTTCTCTCCAACCTTCTCCCAGTGCTCCCCATTTGGAGTCAATATTCTTTGGGCTATGCATCTTCATATGATAAACAAGCTTTAGTTGTGGTTTTTAGTGCTGTAGAGTTTACTGAAATGAAATGATCATTCCCAGGTTTGACAGCTCTCTCTCTCACCTTGTTTTCATTTCCCCAACCGAATAGCATTTACTTTAGGAACAGGATTTACACACCACTGGATCACAGAACAGAGGTACCGTGTTGCATCTACATTCTCTGGGTTGCAAAGACCTAGCCAATTTTCAGTGCATCACTTATACATTCCTCAGGCCATCCTTAGACTCATCATGTTTGTAAAACTTTCCCTTCTCTTTCTCATCTGAGAGCAGGTGGACCAAGACAGTTCTTTGGAGGCTCAATGAGTGATTTCTCCTGAGAGAGACACATCTCTCTAGTCTGCCAAGGAATGAAAAATCAGACAATCGCATAAATCATTTTGAACGTTGCCAAATAAATTCCACCAAATGGTACTGGCAATAATCACAGTATGTCACCAGGAAATGTGATTTTCTTCTATCATTGGGCTCTAGCCTTGTCCTGAGTGCCGTGAAAACGAGACAGAGGACATAGCTTTCCCATGGCGATAACAGATTTCTCATGATCCCAGAAACGAAGGGGTTGAAATGCTTCTTTACCTTGAAACGTCTGGAACAGGGTATCAGGAATTAAGTAGGAACCACCTGGAATTTACTGCTCTTTGCCTACAGCACAATTGCCAACCATTCCCCAAATTAGGCAAATGGTGATTAAAGACCACCATTTTGTTATACGTAGGGCTGTGGGCTCCGGCTGAGAAGAGGCACAACCTGTTGTAGCTTATAAAAAAGGAAAGCTCTTTGGAATGGAAAGTCCTGAGAGCCAGTAGGCGAGTCTGCTCCCCAGGAGGCGATAGCATCCCAAGTCCACTAGGATTTTAGCTTCAACCACCGGACTGTCTTTCGTCCAGACTGGACCAGGAAGTCACATCAAAGGGCCGAGCAAGACCCTGGACAAAGCAGCTGGGTGAACCAAGTTACAAAGAAGCCAAGGAAAGCTGCAGAATGGCGAGAAAAGGCAGAGACGCATAGGAGGGATAAGACGGGAGGAGGGAGGCGGGGAGGGAGGGGAGAGAGCAGAAAGCCGAGCACGGACGTCAGGAACAAAAGCTCCGGCGGAGTCTGGCGGAGGCACTAGGGGAGCACGGGGTGTTTTGAATAATTATTAAAATTAGCATGTGTCTGCGCCATCCTGTGGGTGTGGCGCAGAGCGGAGTGTAAACTCTAGCGGGGCCGGAGCAAACACTGGATTAGCGGCAGCAGCCTGCCAGCCTGCCCGGGAGTGTGGGGACCAGCGCGCGGCACGCCGACCGGCACGATGGCCTCGTCTCAGGGGAAGAGCGAGCTGAAATTCGCCGACTGGATGGCAACTCTGCCGGACAGCATCCACAGCATCCCCCTCACCAATTTAGCCATCCCAGGTAGGCGCGCAGAGGCTGCCGACGGGGCGCTCCACCCGCCCCGCCCTGCATGATCTGCCACGGAGTGGTAACTTGCCACGCTGCCCGAGGGAGAGGAGCTCGTCCCCAGGGGTGGGTCTCCGGCCAGGCAAGCGCGCGCTGAGAGCCTCGGGCCTCCTGGCGTTTTGCAAACCTCTGGGGACCGTGGCGCGGCGAGTCAAGGTGACTGCTGTTGCACTGGGCTGTGGAAGCAGGCAGGCTGTGCGAGAGGACTGGGGCAGGGGGAAGCCTCGGCCCTAGGGTCCTCCTCGTGCCCCCTCCCACGGTTTTCCTCCTAGACTCGGGGTGGGGGGGGGCGGGGGCGATTTCTGGGTCTGCGGGGTGACAGTGCGCGGGGAGCGCGAGCTGGCGTCCGAGGGCTCGGCTCCGGCTCGTGGACCTCCGACTCCATCCCTGTCACGGAGTCGAGCGGATTTGGTAGATTTCTCGGTTAGAACCTACCCGAACCATTAATATTCGTCCCCAGTCTCCTTTAAAGAGACAAAGCGCTTCCCGAAGAGCGATGAAAGTTCGGGGACCCGCGGCGGCGTGACCACTGCCCTTGACGGGGAGCTGAAGGGAGCGAGGGGCGGAGGGGCGCCGCTTCCCGGTTTGCGTGGACCCGGCGGGCTTGGCCGCGTGGTCACCGTCTGGATTGCGTTCCGAGTGCTGTTAGCGTCGTGTAGCGCCCGGGTCAGGAAAGCAAACCCTTGCGGACCGAGCGTCTGCTGCTTGGGACAGAAGCCCAGCAGGGAAACCTGCGTGAGCGGCGGCCGAGGGTGCGATGAACTGGTCAACCAAAGGGGAAAAAGCGGACAGTGCGAGCGTCCAGACAGCCTAGAAGGAAGTCCGGCAAAGCGAGGAAGAGACGCGAGGGATCCAGAGTCTTCAGCATGGCGCGCGCGGTTTAGACCAGAGAACTAGGCAGCTTGCTGGGGCGGGAGCGCTCAGTAGCCCCTAGCTCAGGTGTGCAAGAGAGAGGGACATTTCAGGGCGGACTACTACGGTGAGAGCTGGGGCCACGGCCATACTTGGTTACCAATTTGACTCTTCACTTGGGCTGCGGGTGCAGATGTCTGATCCCTCCAGGACCCGGCTAAAGGACAATTTACCCAAAGGTAGTTCATCCCTAGCCCAGAGCTCAGCCTGGTTATCAAGTTCACCCTTCTGGTCTATCTCCTCTTGACCTGCCCCATCCAGCGCCCCCTCTCAGCCACTGGAGGAAGACATAATAAAGAGGAAAGGAGAAAAAAACAAGAGAAAAGGGTTCTTTTGAAAAATCCCAACAGGCTGTATCTAGCCAGCAGCGCTGGAATTGATCAGTAACTCAAATCAGTGGTCGTTAGTCAAGTGGATGTTTGGCTCCTAGGACAGGCACAGGTTGCATTCTGAGGGCCAACCCCTGAAGGAAGGGTTTGTCTCCTTTTGCCCTTCTTCAAGAGGTTGCTTCCCAAGAGCCCAGGTATCTCCGAGGAAAAGAACAACCCAGCTTCTCCACCCTGCACTTACCCTGAGACCCGGGTGAGCCTCCAGATTGCTCTTTTGAAGGAGACGATAGAAAGTGCACAACTTTGTTGGCAAAATTTCACTCTCACTTCCACAGGCGTTCCTATCTTTTCTTGCTTTTTATTTGGCTTGTAGACGGTTGCTTTCATATGATCTCACCTGAGCATTTCTGTACACATAGAAAGTAATAAAGGCAAGGACTCTGATGCCAGCCTTCTGATAGATGACTCACCAGATATGCAGGGGGTTTAAAAGCCTAAGTTCACATTGCTAGTTCTGAGGGATGGTATGATACTATGTCAGAATCTATATTACATTTCTCTAATTCTTCACCTTTCAAAGCCATAGTATTTACACCAGATCACATAATCCTTCCCCAAACCTCATGAAGCACACTGGTTCTATTAACTCCATTTCATAGATGCAGCTCAGTGAAGGCAAATGATGTACCATCAGATAAATGATCTGGCCCCTAAAGTGGTCCTTGGGGAAAGTCTCCTAAGACTTTTAATAGGGAAACGCATTGGGATTTGTATCGGGATGACTCAGTGGCAAGAACTACTAACCAGGGTGAGGGGACAAGGAACGAGGCTTTAGCAGGATACAGGGCAATTTTCCTTTTCTTCCCATGAGTCAAAGTGAAAACCTGAGGTCAGAGACTTTGATATTCTGCTTGTCTTCCAGTAGAGGCATTGGGGGTGAGACTGGGAGGCTTCACATGAGACCCATTTTGAATATAGTACTAGAGGGGCTGTGGCATTGGACACAGTGGGAATTTTCACTGCTTTCCCAGCCCTTCTTAATATTATACTCAAAGCGAATCCCCTGCAAAGCATCCCATTCTCACCCCCAATACTTCTGAGAAAAAAAAATGTTTTGCCAAATCCACACCCCTGAATTTCCCCAGGATTTTGTAAAGTAGGTTTGGTAGATCCATATATATAAATCTAGGTGTAAAAATGGGTTTGGTACTTTTCTGCATTGCTCAACTGTGAGAATTTTTGGAGGAAAAAAGACATTCAAACTTTGATACAGAAGACTAATTGGAGACTATTAAACACTAATGGAATAATTGCCTTAAAATCATGCTAATAGCTTCCTGGCTGCTACATGTTTACTTGGCCAGTTGCTGCAGCTTGAATTAAGTAATTATCTCCACCATTTAAAACCACTCCTGATGCACCATACAAGTGTTTCTGTGGAAGGGAACGCCTGCTCGGTCATCCACTAAGTTCAGGTTTTCTTAGGTGAAGCAACCAGAGAGTGAAGAGCTGCTTGATAATGAGACTACCCTCTTGGGGCAGCTGACCCAGATTATTCAGGGCTAGTGCAAAGAACAATATGCAGGTGCGTGATATTCCCCACCATGAGTGCAGTTCTGGCATCTCTAAACATTTCTCTCCTGTCTGCGTCTTTAATGCTTTCAGAACCAAATCGCTTACTGGCTGTTTTGCATTTAAATGGCGTCATGATTTGGTATTGACTGGCCTAAGGAATTAAGTTAGTATTAGTAGTTTTTACTTCTAGTCTACTTTTCAAAAGAATGGTACTGTCAGAATACGTTGACAGTTACTCAGATTTTAGTCTCATTCGTCATTTCTTCCAGGCTCTGATGACACCAAACTAAATTTTCATTCATACATGTTTCTTTAAACAATATCCTGGCATTTTGGGTTATGAATGATACTTCCTCTCACTATGGGCAGGTGAGAGAGGATCGACAGAGATGCAAACAGAAAGACAGACTATAAAATTCAGGTGAGAGCGAGTCTGATGAATTTCTGGCATCATTACAGTAGAGTTCTAACTCTATAATCATGGTGCCTCCAGAACCATGGTAAAGAGATCCATCATTGGAGCAAGCAAGCTGTTGCTTGATCTGGGTAAAGTGTTAGTGATCTGGGTCTATGATAGGTAGTCATTCTGTCCAAAATTTGAAACATCGGGCAGGGTTTTATTATTCCATGGGAGGGATCGGCTGTGCGTTTTCTGATATGTGGTGAAAATCTTCTTCACATAATGAAGCAAACTGACCAAGTGACAATGAAAGATGGGCTAAAATATGTGGTATTGGAATTCAGAGAGGATGTATGTTTCCTTGGCATTGGAGGAGTTCATGGAGAAGTGGAGACCTCAAGATGGACCCCACAATCAGAGGCTCCTTACCCCACCCCTATCCTTGGAATGTATTTTCCACACCTGGAGCCCTTTTCAAGGATGCTGCCTTAAGAGAGTAAGTTGTTATTGAGACCATCTGGCAGTACACGTGACCGAATCTGGGTAAGGCCTCTAAGATTCTGGTGGGTGGGTGCAAAGATGTACTCTTCTTGAGGCCACTGAAGACAAGCCTTGTATGTAGGTTCTCTTGCTTTACTAAACTTGCCACCTACCAGGCTGGGGGGGGCCTGCTTCTTTCTTTGGTCTCTCCTGCCCTCTGTGTACACAGGTCAGGGTTTAAACCAACGCTTAAACTTTCGATAAGGAACACAGAAATACTTTGGAAATCAATAATCATGCTGTTGATTTTGTTCATTTCTTCCAGAAAATGCCAATGGCAATGAAAAAGAGCAGTTTTACTTAGAGAAATTAGATGTTTATATGGTCCTGATTTCTGTGTTCTTGTGTCTGCTTTTATTAGTTTTTAATGTCTTTCCCTACAACGATCTCTTCTTGTTGCCAGTATTTCTGGAGCCAGCTGTCTTTTTCCTTTTCCTTGTAACTTACTATTTCTGTTTTGATTGGGATGAGACCATCTACAGGACATATCTAGGATTGGGTCTAATTGTACAAATTTCTTTTAAAAAGCAAGTTTTTTTCCCTATAATTTTAGTCAGGGTGGTGACACTGAGATTAATCCTGGAAAGCAAACAAAAGCAACAAAATTGTTTAGGATGAATATCTTTCTTGTGTTGCCTTTCCAATTCCCAGTTTTGTTTTTGATTTTGCTAAAAAGGAAAAATTAAATATCTGGAACATAATTTATTCTAGGACTTTTCTTGATGAGTTGAACTGAATCACCAACTTTTAATATAAAGTGATCCTGATGCCATTTTACAAAATGCTTTCTCATGTACACACATGTTTTCTACATGTTCTATCAGTAAACCTCCAAGGCTTTGCCACTCAAAGTTGGTCCAGGAAGCAGGGAAGGAATAGGGGAGCTTGTAGAAATGGAGCTCAGACTCCACCCCTCAGACCAGTTTAATTACAATGAGCATTTTATGTGATCCCCACGTCTTGTTTTTTTGTTTTTTTGTTTTTTTTATTTATTTTTAGAGAGAGTGCGTGAGAGAGCGCACAGCGGGGGAGGAGCAGAGAGAGAGAGGGAGACACAGAATCTGAAGCAGGCTCCAGGCTCCAAGCTGTCAGCACAGAGCCCTGTCGCGGAGCTCCAACCCACAAACTGTGAGATCATGACTTGAGCCGAAGTTGGACACTTAACCAACTGAGCCACCCAGGTGCTCCCCTCCCTAGGTCTTGTTATATATACATTTAAAGTTTGAAAAACACTGCTTTAGGGTAGCTTTAAAGAGATCCTTTATGTAAGTGGCAGAGCCAAATTTAAATATACATTTTTGAGTAAGCTCTTTCTATTGGACTATGCAGTCTATTTATGAGCATTCCAATTTACAATCAGGCTTAGAGCCAGAATATGGGTATTTGACTCCAGGCTAATGGCCCAGGTTGGGAACATACTGATAAGCTGATATTATAGTTCCTCATGCACCTTGAACATAAATGTGACTTAATTGCTACCTAAGTGTTCAAATTAGGTCGCTGTGATAAATGTAAAACCTTTCCCCTCATTTCCTTAAAGTACTGCTATCAGCCATCAACAGCACTTAAAATCATCCTATCTGGTGATGCTTGTGGTCACTAATGACAATTTAGGAAACCACCCTGTGTTGGTTCGTTGTCCATTGGTGTCATTCTTCGTTATGTTACAGGCTCAGCTACTATTGTTGTATTTATAGGTTACAGATTCATTCAATTTATCTATAAGCTAGAACTTTTCAGTGTTGCTCTTGAGTAATAGTGGTATCATGAATGCAAAATGTGTTAAATTATCAGCATCAGAAAGCCATCAAAACCATAGGTGAACAATAAATTGATGTTTTATTAAAAAGGAAATGATTGAGGGGTGCCTGGGTGGCACAGTCGGTTAAGTGTCTGACTCTTGATCTCACGGTTTTTGAGTTCGAGCTCCACATTGGGCTCTGTGCTGATGGTGTGAAGCCTGCTTGAGATTCTCTCTCTCCTTCTCTCTGCCCCTCCCAGCGTGTGCTCTCTCAAAATAAATAAACTTAAAAAAAGGAAATGATTGATCTTGTTTATTTTGCAAACCATGCCTCATTTGTTTGAAGCATGGTTGACATGGAATAGATATATAAATATGGTTATAATTCACTTACTTGAATTTTGGTTATTGAACATAATCTGTGTTCTAAAACAGTTAAAATTTTTAAGAATCCTCAAATTGCTTCAATGAATAACACAATGTTTACAGGTTAAGGCTTACACACTTCACCCTTATGCAAATTTCTCATATCTTTACTTAGAGTTTATTTTCTCATATTTGATGCCAACCCTACCCAATCCAAATAGAGAGTGAATTACAAAGAAGAGGAATATGACTGCTGAGTGTCATATATCAGCAGTAACATAGGGAATATTCACGGGGGAGACTAACAAAAGAAGACCCAGGGACACAGAAGGTAGGGTTTCCTAAACCCTGCCACTCCCAAAGTAAAATCAGAATCATGGGGAAATTGTCTGTTTTGATACTTCCCAGACACCTCTTTAATGGACTTCCACATAGTTCTAGAAATCTCTGGTAAAATTCTTAAGTATGCTTTTTAAGCTGATTTTGGGGGCTACCACATACGTGGTATCCGCCATTTTTCTTCTTTCCTGTTTTGAGGACACTTTAAGGAGTTGTCACTTTTGCTGATTGGACATCTACAGGACCTGTGCTTCCACAATTTTTATACCCACAATACCACTGCTGCTGACAATCCCGCCACGGCCAGAGCTATGTCTGCAGAGACCCAACGTGGAGGATGTTAGTGTGTCAAAAAGGCCCTGGATTCCACTGTGGTCAGAGGCTCCCAGAACTGGTTTCCCTATTGAGGAAGCTGCTGATGCCAACTTCTGACCTGGTCTGCCATCACTGCTTGAGCTACGAATGCCAACATTGACAGAAACTTTTAATATTTTTGCCTAGCAGGGATGTCAGCAAAAGAGCTTTCTGAATCTATATTGATTCTTTTGTTGTTGCCCCCTTACCCTAGAACTCAGGTATGAGTTTATAAAATAGAAGATAATATGTAGGATAGACTTTGTTCCTTACTGTGAATTATTCTCAATTTTAGCCCACTCTCCATGCGCACGTGTGTGTGTACACACATATAGTGGTTATTGACTTTAACTATTTTTCCAAGAAGCTTGTCTTTTCCCTCTGCCCTGTAAGTAGACCTCTGGTGGGTGCTACCTAATTAATCCTTCCTCCGGACGGGTCCAGAGTAGGAATGCAGCTGGGGTCTATACTGTTTTTGGTGAGCAGCCTGGAACAATGTAAATAGAGCCAAATAAACTGACATACCTAAAGTAATTGCTGACACTGCCGTTGTTTGAAAGCAGAAGAGTAGAGTAATTGATGTACTCTGAGACTTAAAGAAAAGTTTAAATCTCATGCATACATAGATATGTATACACACGTTTTATTGTTGATCAAAGGAGTCAGCTCTGTTAATATAGAAATTTTTACCTATTACGACTAATGAAGCTGCCTCTTACCTAAAAGCATTAGTTTGGGGAAACCGGATGAGCACTCAAGGAACTGGATACAATCATGGGACTTGATAGTTTCAAGAAGTTTATATATTCTCTTATTTCTCCTTCTCTGGGTGGGGTTAGGATCCATCTTAGAAGATTGGGGGCCAGAAAAATGCCTAAATCACATATTCCAGAAGGCAGGAAAAAGTGAGAGAGAAATTTACCATGGTTCACATGGAATTCTGCTGCCAGAAGCTTTCTACAGAGCCATATGTTTTTATTATGCTCTATTAAGAGAGGAAGATGGGTCAGGAAGAGGGGCAGGAGGAGATGGTTAAACATTCTTGAGAAGCAGCCAGGATTAGTCACCTCCGGAGGCCAGGTACTGAAGCAGATGGCACATTGATTTGTTAGATGTGCTCTTGTTATGTTCCTATCTTTCATCACAGACCCTGGGAATGGACAACTCTGTTACCACTCTATCTTAAATGCCAGCCAATACTATGTTTCACATAGAATTCTTCCTGTGAATTAATTTTTACGAAGCAGCCATGTTTATCCTTAGTCAACATTATAAATGATAGTTGTGTTCCTTGATCTACTTGGAGAATTTACTTCATGAAGAAAAGTGGACTAAGATGAATGGGTAATCTTAGTTGCCTGCTAGGCTTTCCTGGAGGTCCCCTCTGGCTTCTTGGGTGGCGAAGAGGAAGATGTGCTTGAAGGTGTCCTAATGGGCAAATGGGAACTTATCTCAATGCGTGTCTCAGGCCACATTGCACTGTGGAAGGAGGAGGGGCAAGGGGAGGGAGAGGAGGAGGAGGAAGTCCAGGGCTGTTTTTTGTAGAGTTAGCTCTAAACATACTCCTGCCATGTCTTGCCCTGAGCTTTTCTCCCAGGAAAGGGTAGGGGAGAGGCGGTGTTTGGGGGTTGGGGTAGGTGGTCAGGGGGATGTGAAGATACTGACTTGAAAGTTGCTAGAAGGGAAGGCTAAAGAACTGTTTTGTTTAGTCTTGATCACACCCTCAGGTCCTTATTTCTCCTTGTATCTGTTCAAATTCCTTGGGTCCAGCATTAGAGTCCCAGTCTTGAAAATGTCCTTATTTCTCTTATCTCACTCTTTCTATCTGCTTACCTGGAAAAGCTTCAACTTCATTAACCTCTATTTTTTTTAAAACTTATTTAAATCCCAGAAAACTTCAGTGGCTAAACATTACTGGTGGAAAAATTACATAGCCTGGATGCCTCAACTCACTAGAAATTTCTGACCGTGTATCTTATTGTACATCCCCAGTAAATTAGTTTCCCTGTTCTCTAAGATGATAATTTCATATTTCTTCTTGCTCCTCAAATCAACTTGCTCCTTCCCACCTCACTCTAAACTTAGGACCTCATCTTATGTTTTACACGCACACACGCACACACACACACAATATACGTACAGAGAAGAACTTCCTCAGTTTCCCATCATTAGCCCAGCAACCTACCTGCACTGGTTTCTACACATTCTGCTTTTTCTTTATGTAAGAGAAAGCCCTGGATATGTTCCTCCCTAAGTCCACCTTCTCTACTTGTGGTCTGGATCCCATCCACTTAAATCTCCTCAGAGTTTACTCCCAAATTCATCCCCTCTCTCTCCTGTGTCATTATTTTTCTCTACCTCTACTGGATCACTCCAGTCAGTATACAAACATATGTTATTATTGCTCCTCTTAAAAAAAAAGCCCTCTGGCTCCATACCAGCCTCTCTCTCCACTGTACTATTTCTCTCTGATATTTGTAAAAACAACTCCTCTGTCTTGAAGTTTCTTCCTTTTCTCTCTTTATTCCATGCTAATCTCATTATTTCCCTACCACTGGCACTAAAATTGTTTTTATCACGTTTGTCAGTGATCTGTATTTTGCCAAAGCTAATGGTTAATTCTATATCATCTTATTTGATCTTTCAAAATCATTTGATGTGTTTGACCCCACATCCTTTCTTAGACATGTTCTTCCTTTGGCTTCTTATGGCACTTAAAAAAATTGTGGTAAAAAACACACAACATGAGATTAACCCTGTTTTTAAGTGTATAGTATTATTAGCTATAAATATAGTGGTGTGTAGTATATCTCTAGAACTTTTTCATCTTGCATGACTGAAGTTTTATATCCATCAAATAACAACTCCCCACTTCCTCCCTCCACCACCCCTGGCAACCACCATTCTACTTTTGCTTTGATGGGTTTGACTACTTGATGCCATTTGAATGTAGTATTTGTCTTCTGTATCTGGTTTATTTCACTTACCATAATGTCCTCAGGTTTCATTCAGCATATGACAGTATTTCCTTCATTTTTTATGGCTGAGTAATATTCCATTGTATGTATATTCTACATTATATTTGTTCATCCATTGATGGACAGTAGGGTTGTTTCTACATCTTGGCTGTTGTGAATAATGGTACAAGGAACATGGGAATTCTAGTATCTCTTTAATATCCTTATTTCAGTTTTTTTTTTTTGATAAATACCCAAATATGGAATTGCTGGGTCTTATAGTAGTTCTGTTTTTATTTTTTTTGAGGATCTGCCATATTGTTTTCCACAGCACCTGTATCATTTTACAGTCCCATCAGTAGTAAACAAGGGTTCCAATTCTCCACATTTTCACCAACATTTATTTTCTGTTGTTGTCTTTGATAATGACCTTCCTATCAGGTATGAAGTGATATCTCATTGCAGTTTTGATTTTAATTTCCGTGATGATTACTGATGTTGAACATCTTTTCATATACCTGTTGGCTATTTTTATGTCTTTTTTTGGAGAACTGTCTATTCAAGTCTTTTGCCATTTTTAAAGTTATTTGGTATTTTGCTATTTGGTTGTAGGGGTTAATTATATATTTTAGAAATTAATCCCTTATTGATATATTGTTTGAAAATATTTTCTCCCATTTCAGAGGTAGCCTTTTCACTCTATTAATTGCTCAATTACTTTCTTGCATGTGGAAGTTTTTTTATTTTTATTTTTTATTAAAAAATTTTTTTAATATGAAATTTATTGTCAAATTGGTTTCCATACAACACCTGTTGCTCATCCCAACAGGTGCCCTCCTCAATGCCCATCACCCACTCCCCCAACCCCCCATCAACCCTCAGTTTATTTTCAGTGTTTAACAGTCTCTTATGGTTTGCATCCTTCCCTCTCTGTAACTTTTTTTCCCCCGTCTCCTCCCTGCTGGTCTTCTGTTGAGTTTCTCAGGATCCACATAAGAGTGAAAACATATGGTATCTGTCTTTCTCTGCCTGACTTATTTCACTTAGCATAACACTCTCCAGTTCCATCCACATTGCTACAAATGGCCAGACTTCATTCTTTCTCATTGCCAAGTAGTATTCCATTGTATATATAAACCACATCTTCTTTATCCATTCATCAGTTGATGGACATTCAGGCTCTTTCCATAATTTGGCTATTGTTGAAAGTGCATTGGGGTACAAGTGCCCCTATGAATCAGCACTCCTGTATCCCTTGGGTAAATTCCTAACAGTGCTATTGCTGGGTCATAGGGTAGATCTATTTTTAATTTTTTGAGGAACCTCCACACTGTTTTCCAGAGCGGCTGCACCAGTTTGCATTCCCACCAACAGGGCAAGAGGGTTCCCGTTTCTCCACATCCTCTCCAGCATCTATAGTCTCCCGATTTGTTCATTTTAGCCACCCTGACTGGTGTGAGGTGGTATCTGAGTGTGGTTTTGATTTGTATTTCCCTGATGAGGAGTGACATTGAGCATCTTTTCATGTGCCTGTTGGCCATCTGGATGTCTTCTGTTTTTTTTTTTTTTAATTTAATTTTTTATTTTTAAAAATTTACATCCAAATTAGTTAGCATATAGTGCAACAATGATTTCAGGAGTAGATTCCTTAGTGCCTCTTACCCATTTAGCCCATCCCCCCTTCCACAACCCCTCCAGTACCTCTCAGTTTGTTTTCCATATTTATGAGTCTCTTCTGTTTTGTCCCCCTCCCTGTTATTTTTGCTTCCCTTCCCTTGTGTTCATCTGTTCTGTGTCTTAAAGTCCTCATATGAGTGAAGTCATGATTTTTGTCTTTCTCTGACTGACTAATTTCACTTAGCATCATACCCTCCAGTTCCATCCATGTAGTTGCAAATGGCAAGATTTCATTCTTTTTGATTGCTGAGTAATTCTCCATTGTATATGTATACCACATCTTCTTTATCCATTCATTCATTGATGGCCATTTGGGCTCTTTTCATACTTTGGCTATGTTGATAGTGCTTCTATAAACATTGGGGTGCATGTGTCCCTTCAAAACAGCACACCTGTATCCCTTGGATAGATACCTAGTAGTGAAATTGCTGGGTCATAGGGTAGTTCTATATTTAGTTTTTTGAGGAACCTCCGTACTGTTTTCCAGAGTGGCTGCACCAGCTTGCATTGCCACCAACAATGCAAAAGAGATCCTCTTTCTCTGCATCCTTACCAACATCTGTTGTTGCCTGAGTTGTTAATGTTAGCCATTCTTATAGGTGTAAGGTGGTATCTCATTGTGGTTTTGATTCGTATTTCCCTGATGATGAATGATGTTAAGCTTTTTTCATGTGTCACTTTTTCATGTTTCACTTTTTTTCATGTGTTGGTTGGCCATCTGGATGTCTACTTTGAACTATCTATTCATGTCTTTTGCCCATTTCTTCACTGGATTATTTGTTTTTTGGGTGTTGAGTTTGATCAGTTCTTTATAGATTTTGAGTACTAACCCTTTATCTGATATGTCATTTGCAAATTATCTTCTCCTATTCTGTCGGTTGCCTTTTAGTTTTGCTGATGGTTTCCTTTGCTGTGCAGAAGCTTTTTATTTTGATGAGGTCCCAGTAGTTCATTTTTGCTTTTGTTTCCCTTGCCTCTGGAGATGTGTTGAGTAAGAAATTGCTGTGGCTGAGGTCAGAGATGTTTTTTCCTGCTTTCTCCTCTAGGGTTTTGATGGTTTCCTGTCTCACATTCAGGTCCTTCATCCATTTTAAGTTTATTTTTCTGAATAGTGTAAGAAAGTGGTCTAGTTTCATTCTTCTGCATGTTGCTATCCAGATCTCCCAGCACCATTTGTTAAAAAGACTGTCTTTTTTCCATTGGACATTCTTTCCTGCTTTCTCAAAGATTAGTTGGCCATACTTTTGCGGGTCCAATTCTGGAGTCTCTATTCTATTCCATTGGTCTATGTGTCTGTTTTGTGCCAGTACCATGCTGGCTTGATGATTACAGCTTTGTAATATAGCTTGAAATCTTGGATTGTGATACCTCCTGCTTTGGTCTTCTTCTTCAAAATTACTTTGGCTATTCGGGGCCTTTTGTGGTTCCATATGAATTTTAGGATTGCTTGTTCTAGTTTCGAGAAGAATGCTGGTGCAATTTTGATTGGGATTGCATTGAATGTGTAGATTGCTTTGGGTAGTATTGACATTTTAGCAGTACTTATTCTTCCAATCCATGAGCACGGAATGTTTTTCCATTTCTTTTTTTTTTTTTTTTAATTTTTTGAACGTTTATTTATTTTTGAGACAGAAAGAGACAGAGCATGAACAGGGGAGGGTCAGAGAGAGGGGGAGACACAGAATCCGAAACAGGCTCCAGGCTCCGAGCTGTCAGCACAGAGCCCAACATGGGGCTCGAACTCACGGACCGTGAGATCATGACCTGAGCTAAGGTCGGATGCTCAACCGACTGAGCCACCCAGGCGCCCCTGTTTTTCCATTTCTTTGTATCTTCTTCAATTTCCTTCATAAGCTTTCTATAGTTTTCAGCATACAGAAAACTTTTACATCTTTGGTTAGTTTTATTCCTAGGTATTTTATGATTCTTGGTGCAGTTGTGAATCAGTTTCTTTATTTGTCTTTCTGTTGCTTCATTGTTAGTGTATAAGAATGCAACTGATTTCTGTACATTGATTTTGTATCCTGCGACTTTGCTGAATTCATGTATCAGTTCTAGCAGACTTTTGGTGGAGTCTATCAGGTTTTCCATGTATAGTATCATGTCATCTGCAAAAAGTGAAAACTTGACTTCATCTTTGCCAATTATGATGCCTTTGATTTCCTTTTGTTGTCTGATTGCTGATGCTAGAACTTCCAACACTATGTTAAACAACAGCGGTGAGGGTGGACATCCCTGTCGTGTTCCTGATCTCAGGGGGAAAGCTCTCAGTTTTTCCCCATTGAACATGATGTTAGCTGTGGGCTTTTCATAAATGGCTTTTATGATGTTTAAGTATGTTCCTTCTATCCCGACTTTCTCAAGGGTTTTTATTAAGAAAGGATGCTGAATTTTGTCAGATGCTTTTTCTGCATCGATTGACAGGATCATATGGTTCTTATCTTTTCTTTTATTAATGTGATGTATCACATTGATTTGTGAATATTGAACCAGCCCTGCAGCTCAGGAATGAATCCCACTTGATCATGGTGAATAATTCTTTTTATATTCTGTTGAATTCGATTTGCTAGTATCTCGTTGAGAATTTTTGCATCCATATTCATCAGGGATATTGGCCTGTAGTTCTCTTTTTTTTGCTCTGTCTCTGTCTGGTTTGGGAATCAAAGTAATGCTGGCTTCATAGAATGAATCTGGAAGTTTTCCTTCCCTTTCTATTTTTTGGAACAGCTTGAGAAGTATAGGTATTATCTTTGCTTTAAATGTCTGGTAGAATTCCCCAGGGAAGCCATCCGGTCCTGGACTCTTATTTGTTGGGAGATTTTTGATAACTGATTCAATGTCTTCGCTGGTTATGGGTCTGTTCAAATTTTCTATTTCTTCCTGTTTGAGTTTTGGAAGTGTGTGGGTGCTTAAGAATATGTCATTTCTTTCAGGTTGTCCAATTTGTTGGCGTATAGTTTTTCATAGTATTCCCTGATCATTGCTTGTATTTCTGAGGGATTGGTTGTAATTCCATTTTCATTCATGATTTTATCTATTTGGGTCCTCTTTTTTTTTTTTTTTTTTTTTTTTGAGAAGTCTTACAAGAGGTTTATCAATTTTGTTTATTTTTTAAAAAAAACAACTCTTGGTTTCATTGATCTGCTCTACAGTTTTTTTAGATTCTATATTGTTTATTTCTGCTCTGATATTTATTATTTCTCTTCTTCTGCTGGGTTTGGAGCGTCTTTGCTGTTCTGCTTCTATTTCCTTTAGCTGTGCTGTTAGATTTTGTATTTGGGATTTTTCTTGTTTCTTGAGATAGGCCTGGATTGTAATGTATTTTCCTCTCAGGACTGCCTTCACTGCATCCCAAAGTGTTTGGATTCTTCTATTTTCATTTTCATTTGTTTCCATATATTTTTGAATTTCTTCTCTAATTGCCTGGTTGACTCATTCATTCTTTAGTACGATGTTCTTTGACCTCCATGCTTTTGAAGGTTTTCGAGACTTTTTCCTGTGGTTGATTTCAAGTTTCATAGCACTGTGGTCTGAAAGCATGCATGGTATGATCTCAATTCTTTTATACTTATTAAGGGCTGTTTTGTGACCCAGTATGTGATCTATGTGCATGTGAGAAGAAAGTATATTCTGTTGCTTTGGGATGCAGAGTTCTAAATATATCTGTCAAGTCCATCTGATCCAAGATATCATTCAGGGCCCTTGTTTCTTTATTTATTCTCTGTCTAGATGTTCTATCCATTGTTGTAAGTGGAGTATTAAAGTCTCCTGCATTTACCACATTCTTATCAATAAGGTTGCTTATATTTGTGATTAATTGTTTTATATATTTGGGGGCTGCTGAATTCGGTGCAGAGACATTTATAATTGTTAGCTCTTCCTGATGGATAGACCTTGTAATTATTATATAATGCCCTTCTTCATCTCTTGTTACAGCCTTAATTTAAAGTCCAGTTTGTCTGATATAAGTATGGATACTCCAGCTTTCTTTTGACTTCCAGGAGCATGACAGATAGTTCTCCATCCCCTCACTTTCAATCTGAAGGTGTCCTCAGGTCTAAAATGAGTCTCTTGTGGGCAGCAAATAGGTGGGTCTTGTTTTTTAATCCACTCTGATACCCTATGTCTTTTGGTTGGAGCATTGAGTCCATTTACACTCAGTGTTATTATTGAAAGATACGAGTTTAGAGTTATTGTGATATCTGTAGGTTTAATGCTTGTAGTGGTGTCTCTGGTACTTTGTGGTCCTTGCAACATTTCACTCAGACTCCCCCTTAGGATCTCTTATAGAGCTGGTTTAGTGGTGACGAATTCCTTCAGTTTTTGTTTGTTTGGGAAAACCTTTATCTCCTTCTATTCTGAATGACAGACTTGCTGGATAAAGGATTCTTGGCTGCTTATTTTTTTTCTGTTCATCACATTGAAGATTTCCTGCTGTTCCTTTCTGGCCTGACAAGTTTCAGTAGATAGGTCTGCTACTACCCTTATGTGTCTACCTTTGTATGTTAGGGCCCGTTTATCCCTAGCTGCTTTCAGAATTCTCTCTTTATTCTTGTATTTTGCCAGTTTTACTATGATATGTAGTGCAGAAGATCGATTCAAGTTATGTCTGAAGGGACTTCTCTGTGCCTCTTGGATTTCAATGCCTATTTCCTTCCCCAGATCAGGGAAGTTCTCAGCTATGATTTGTTCAAGTACACCTTCAGCCCCTTTCTCTCTCTCTTCTGGAATTCTTATGAAACGGATATTGTTCTGTTTGATTGCATCACTTAGTTCTCTAATTCTCCCCTCATACTCCTGGATTTTTTTTCTCTCTTTTTCTCAGCTTCCTCTTTTTCCATAATTTTATCTGCTAATTCACCTATTCTCTCCTCTGCCTCTTCAGTCCATGCTGTGGCCGCCTCCATTTTATTTTGCACCTCATTTATAGCATTTTTAAATTCATCATGACTATTTTTTAGTCTCTTGATCTCTGTAGCAATAGATTCTCTGTTGTCCTCTATGCTTTTTTCAAGCACAGCGATTAATTTTTTCAAGCCCAGCGGTGGCTATTATTCTAAATTCTTGTTCCGTTGTATTGCTTAAATCAGTTTTGATGAATTCTTTAGCTGTTGCTACTTCCTGGAATTTCTTTTGAGGAGAATTCTTCCGTTTCATCATTTTGGCTAGTTTTCTGTCCCTTATGTGTTTTAAAAGCTTGTTGTGTGCTCTGCACCTGTGAGCACTGCTATATTAAAGGAGGGTCATACACTGTCCAGGGCCTGGTGCTTCAGGAGGTTTTTTTTCTGGAGATTGTTACTTGCTCTCTGTTGTTGTGACTTTGGTTATTTTATTACCCTACTCGTAGCAATATTATGGACCCTCCACCAGGTGTGCTTTGATTTGTTCCTTGGAGTAGCCCTGTAAAGGAAAACAGACAAACAGGAGAAAAAAACCACACAAACGCACAAATAAGTAACACAAACAAACAAACAAAAACAAAAACCTAAAGAATAAAAACAAAAAACCCCAAAACACCCACTGCAAGTAAAGGAGAGGGTGGAGGTGGAGCTAAGGGAAGAGCACAAACAAGGAGAGAAATAACAGGAATGGGGCGGGGGCGGGGGTGGGGACGAAAAAATAAACATTGATTAGGCAGAGAGACTAAAAGGCTTAATCCAGAAAGATAGAAAGGAAAATAAAGATGGAGGCGGGGAAAATAAAGTTACCCAGATGGAGAAACTATATGGCTTGATTATTCCAGAGAGAGAGAGAAAGTGTAAAGAAGGAAGTGTAGAACATGTATCAAGACACTGGATTAAATATGTTTGTTTAGACAGACCAATAACCAGAGTAACCAGCCTAAGGGGAGGGAAGAGATAAGGAGGAGAAATGGGGGCAGGGGGAGAATATATCTCGATATCCAGAATTGACCTAGAGTTAATCCAGGCTGCATCACTTGTAGGTAGTAGCTGTCTTCAGGGTCTCTGCCCCTCCGGTGGATATGCAGTTACCCAGTGCAAGGGGGCGTGGTTTGGCGTAATCTGAACCTACCTCCACTATGGGCCCTGGGAGTGATCCCTGAGGCCTCGCCTTGGTGGTGGTGGGGCAGGAGGGGGGTGGATGGTGATTCCCCAGTCTCTTCTCCATGGAGCTGGACCCGGTGGAGTCAGTTTGAGTCGTCCTCACTGTGCCACTGGCGGAGATTGGGTGGTCCTTCTCTCTCTGCCAACTCCTTTGACTCTGCACTTGGCTAGGATTCAAAGACCCACTCCATGAGCTCTGGCCCTGGGGAGGCGCCTCTTAGTGCTGCAATATGTGGTCCCAGCTGGCTTTGTCTGTGCCACTGCACTTCAGGGAGGTCTGACTTCTCCTACTGCAGACTGAGCCGCTGCCCTCGCCTCTACCAGCCCCCAGGGGGGTGGACACAGGCAGGCTTTATCCTTCCTACAGCATTCCAGGCAAACAGTGGCCTTATCCTCCTGCAGAGTATACCCTCAGCCCAGCCACTGTGCCTGGGGGTGGCAGACGCAGGCAGGTTCTGTGCTATCATGCAGCCCTCCAGGGAGGGAACTGCTTTCTCCAGCTGTGGACTCAGCCTCTGACCTACCCCGCACCCAGGCCTGACTCCCCTCCTCCCCAGGTGCACTAACAGGGAGCCGGCTGGATCCCTCTCAGTCTCAGTCTGAGGTCTTTCTCCTGTCCAGATATGGTCCTGCACTTCCCTAGCTGTTCTTTCTCTTCTTTTTGTGTCTCCTCAGAAGGGGGTCTCTCCCCTCCATGCCCACATGGCCTTTTTTTATCTCTGCCTGTTCGCAGTTACCCACCTATCTTTTTTTCCAGCTTTCCCATTTTATTCCTAGAAGATTCCGTCTCTTTTCCTCCCAGGCTCTGGTGTTCAAAGTCCTTTGGCTTCTACACTTTTTTGTTTGAGAGACGCTGGAATTATGGATTTCCCCCTACTTCTCCACCATGTTGGCCCCCACATGTGGAAGTTTTTTAGTTTGTAATCCCACTTTTCTATTCTTCTGTTGTCTGTTCTCTTGGTGTCCTATGCAAGAAATAATTGCCAAGACAAATGTCCAGAAGGGTTTTCCTCATGTTTTCTTCTAAGAGCTTTACTGTTTCAGGTCTTATATTTAAGTCTTTAATTCACTTTGAGTTAATTTTTGTGTATGGTGTAAGATAAGGGTCCAATAAATTCTATTCTTTAGAATGTAGATATCCAGTTTTCCCAACACATTTATTGAAGAGCCGATATGTCATTGTATATTTTTGGCAACCTTGTCAAAGGTCAGTTGACTGTATGTATATGTGTTGGTTTAGTTTTGGGCTCTCCATTTTGTTCTATTGATCTATGTGTCTGTCCTTATGTTAGTACCATACTGTTTTGCTTACTATAGTTTTGTAATATGTTTTGAAACACAAAGTATAAGTCTTCCAGCTTCTTTTTTTTTCAAGATTATTTTGGCTATTTGGGTTTTTTGTGGTTTCTTATGAATCTTAGGACTGTTTCTTCTATTTCTGTACAAAAAGGTCATTGGGATTTTGATGGAGATTGCATTGAATCTGTAGATAAATTTGGGTAGTCTGGGCATGATAACAGTATTGTCTTCCATCAATGAACAGGGGATGTCTTTCCATTTATGTGAATCTGTTTATGTCAATCTGTTTCACAAATGTTTTACAGTTTTCTGGGTACAAATATTTTATCTCCTTGGTTAAGTTTATTACTAAATATTTTATTGTTTTTAATGCAGTTACATGGGATTATTAATTTCCTTTTTGGATTGTTTATATTTATTTTTTAAGTTTATTTATTTTGAGAGAGAGAGGGAGAGTGAGAGAGAGAATGAGCAGAAAGGGGCAGAGAGAGAAAGAGGGAAAGAATCCCAAGCAAGCTCCTCACTCAGCACAGAGCCCGACTCAGGGTTTGATCTCACAAACAGTGAGATCATGACCTGGACCAAAATCAAGAGTCAGACACTTGATCGACTGAATCACCCAGGCACCCCAGGATTTTTTTTTTTTTTTTTGGCATATAGAAAGGAGACTGATTTTTGTATATTGATTTTTGTATCCTGCAACTTTACTAAATGCATTTATTCCAACTGTTTGTGTGTGTGTGTGTGTGTGTGTGTGTGTGTGTGTGTGTAATCTTTAGGATTTTCTACATATTTGATCATATTATCTGCCAGACAAAATCATTTTAATTCTTTCTTTCCTATTTGAATATCTTATTTTTCTTGTAGAATTGCTCTGGCTAGGTCCAGTACTGTGTTGAATAGAAATGTTAAGAGTGGGCATACTTGCTTTGTTCCTAAGAGCTTTTAGCTTTGAGTGTGATATTATCACAGACATTTCATATATGACCTTTTTGATGTTAGGGTCATTTCTTTCTACTCCTAGTCTGTTTAGTTTTTTTTTTTTTTTAATATGAAAGGGTGTTGAATTTTTGTCAAGTGCTTTTTCTGCATCTGTTAAGATGATCATGTACTTTTAATCTTTTATTATGTTAATGTGATGCATCATATTGATTTTTTTTTAACATTGAACTATCCTTGCACTCTTGTGTTAAATCCCACTAGGTTATGGTGTATGAATTTGGTTTGCTACTATTTTGTTGAAGAGTTTAGCGTCTTTAACTCATCAGGGATATTGGCCTGTAGTTTTATTATCTTGTAGTGTTTTTATCTGGCTTTGGTAGCAGAGTAATGCTGGTTTCACAAATGAGTTTGGAAGTGCTACTTTTTAATTTTTTGGAGGAGTTTAAGAAAGATTGGTGTTAATTCTTTAAATGTTGGGTAGAATTCAACAGTGAAGCAATCTGATTTCCAGCTTTTCTTTGTTTAGGGATTTTTGATTACTCATTTAATCTCTTATTAGTTATAGATTTGTTCAGATTTTCTGTTTCTTCATGATTCAGTCTTGGTCAGTTGTGTGTTTCCAGGAATTTATGCATTTATTCTGGGTTATACAGTTTGGCATATAATTGCTCATATTAGTCTTTTTTTGAACTGTTTTATTTCTGTGGCCTCAATTGAAATATAATACATATATATAAAGAATATATTGTTTTTATGCATTTGAGAATTTCTCATTCTATTGATTTCTAGTTTTATTCCATTGTGGACAGAAAAAGACACTTGGTATTATTCTAATCTTTTAAAATCCTTGAGACCTGTTTTGTGACCTAACATATGATCTGTCCTGGAGAATGTTCCATGTGTGCTTGATAAGAATGTGTATTCTGCTATAGTTGGATGGAATATTTTGTGTATGTCTGCTCAGCACATTTGGTCTATAGTGTTCAAGTTCTCTGTTTCCTTGTTGATCTTTTGTCTAGATGTTCAATCCATTCTCCAAAGTGGAATATTGAAATTTCCTATGTATTTCTCCTTTCAGTTTTGTAGTATTTGCTTTGCATATTTAGGTAATTTGTATATTTCCCTTGTAAATTGACCCCATTGTCAACTAGGTTTTATCTGTGGGATGCAAAGATGTTTTAACATATACAAATCAATAAATGTGATATCCCACATTAATAAAATCAAGAATAGAAATCATCTGATCATCTCAGTAGATGCAGATAAGCTTTAACAAAACTCAATGCCATTTCTTGATAAATTCTCCCAACAAATGGGGTATGCAAGGAACATACTTCATAAAATAAAGATCATATATGACAAAGCCATAGCTAACTTCATACTCAATGATGAAAGCTAAAAGCTTTTTCTCTAAAATCAGAAACAAGATAAGGGCGCCCCCACCAATTATTCCTATTCAACCAAGTATAGAAGTGCTACCCATAGCAATTAGGCAATAAAAAGAAATGAAAGGCATACAAATTAGAAGGGAAGAAGTAAAATTGTCTGTTTGCAGATGACATGATCTTATATGTGGAAAACCCTAAGAACTCAGCCAAAAACCTGTTAGAACTAATAAACAAGTCAGTAAAATTTCTGCTTAGAAAATCAACTTACAAAAATCGGTTGTCTTTCTATACACTAACAACAAAATTTCTGAAAGAAATTAAGAAACAATTACACTTACAATAGTACGAAAAAAAAAACCCCAATAAAATACCAAGGAATAAATCTAACC
Organism: Panthera pardus; assembly: GCF_024362965.1. Taxonomy (NCBI): domain Eukaryota; kingdom Metazoa; phylum Chordata; class Mammalia; order Carnivora; family Felidae; genus Panthera; species Panthera pardus. Next base: position 33,368,145 of record NW_026526765.1, on the reverse strand, counting down.
AAGGAGATGAAAGATTTGTCCATTGAAAACTATAAGACATTAATGAAAGAAATTTAAAAAGACAGATTAATGGAAATATCTCCCATCTTCATGGATCATAATATTGTTAAAATGTCCATACCACCCAAAGCCATGTAGATATAGATTCAGTGAAACCCCTATCAAAATTCCAATGGCATTTTTCACAGAAATAGAAAAAAACTATCCTAAAATTCATATGGATCCACAAAAGACCCTGAATAGTCAAAGTAATCTTGAGAAAGAACAAAACTGAGGCTTCACAATTCCTGAATGAAAACTATACTACAAAGCTATAGTGATCAAAGCAGTATGGTACTGACATAAAAATAGGCACATTGACGAATGGAATAGAATCAATAGTCCAGAAATTTATCCATTCATATATGATCAACTAATATTTGGCAAGACAGCCAAGAATAATCAATGGGGAAAGGATAGTCTTTTCAATAAATGATGTTGGGAAAATTGCTATTTGCATGAAAAGAATGAAATTGGACCTCTATCTTAACTATACACAATAACTAGCTCAAAATGGATTAAAGACTGAAACTGTAACACTCTTAGAAGAAAACACATGGCAAAAGTTTCTTAGCATTGGTCTTGGCAATGACTTCTTTGGATACGACACCATATGTATAAGAAATAAAAGCAAAAACCTAAACCAAAGAGGTAAAATATCTGCATACTGAAAACTACAGAAAGCTTATGAAAGAAATTGAAGAAGATGCAAAGAAATAGAAAAAAATTCCATGCTCATGGGTCGGAAGAACAAATATTGCTAAAATGTCAATGCTACCCAAAGCAATTTATACATTCCATGCAGTCCCAATCAAAATTGCACCAGCATTCTTCTCAGAGCTAGAAAAAACTATCCTAAAATTTGTATGGAACTGGAAAAAAACCAGAATAGCCAAAGTAATGTTGAAAAAGAAATCCAAAGCTGGAGGCATCACAATTCTGGACTTCAAGCTGTATTATAAAGCTGTAATCATCAAGACAGTATTGTGCTGGCATAAAAACAGACACATAGATCAATGGAACAGAATATAGAACCCAGAAATGGACCTACAAATGTATGTCCAACTAATCTTTGACAAAGCAGGGAAGAATACCCAGTGGAAAAAAGACAGTCTCTTCAGCAAATGGTGTGGGGAAAACTGGACAGCGACATGTGGAAGAATGAACCTGGACCACTTTCTTACACCACACACAAAAATAAACTCAAAATGGATGAAAGACCTAAATGTGAGACAAGAAACCATCAAAATCCTAGAGGAGAAAACAGGCAACAACCTCTTTGACCTTGGCTGCAGCAACTTCTTACTTGACATGTCTCCAGAGGCAAGGGAAACAAAAGCAAAAATGAATTATTGGGACCTCACCAAGATAAAAAGCTTCTGCATACTGAAGGAAACAGTCAACAAAACAGGCAACCCCCCAGAATGGGAGAAGATATTTACAAAGGACATATCGGATAAAGGGTTACTATTCGAAATCTATAAAGAACTTATGAAACTCAACACCCAAAAAACAAATAATCCAGTGAAGAAATGGGCAAAAGACACAAACAAAAGACACTTTTCTTAAAAAAATTTTTTTAGTTTTTATTTATTTTTGAGACAGAGAGAGACAGAGCGTGAGAGGGGGAGGGGCAGAGAGAGAAGGAGACACAGAATCCGAAGCAGGCTCCAAGCTCTGAGCTGTCAGTAGAGCCCGACGCGGGGCTCGAACCCATAGACCATAAGATCATGACCTGAGCTGAAGTCAGAAGTTCAACCAACTGAGCCACCCAGGTGCCCCAAGACACTTTTCTAAAGAAGACATCCAGATGGCCAATAGACACATGAAAAGATGCTCAACATCACTCATCATCAGGGAAATACAAATCAAAACCACAGTGAGATAACACTTCACACCTGTCAGAATGTCTAAAATTAACAACTCAGGAAACAACAGATGTTGGTGAGGATGTGGAGAAAAGAGAATCCTTTTGCATTGCTCATGGGAATGCAAATGATGGATCCACTCTGGAGAACAGTATGGAGGTTCCTCAAAAAATTAAAAATAGAACTACCTACAACCCAGCAATTGCACAACTAGGTATTTATACAAGGGATACAGGTGTGCTGTTTCCAAGGGCACATGCACCTCAGTGTTTACAGCAGTGCTATTGACAATAGCCAAATTATGGAATGAGCCCAAATGTTCATTGACTGATGAATAGATAAGAAGATGTGGTATTTATATACAATGGAAATATTACTCAATGATCAAAAAGAATGAAATGTTGCCATTTGCAATGATGTGGATGGAACTAGAATGCATTATGCTAAGAGAAATAAGTCAGTCAGAGAAAGGCAAATATCATATGATTTCACTCATATGTGGAATTTAAGAAATAAACAGATGAACACAAGGGAAGGGAAGGAAGGGAAAATAAGATAAAAACATAGAGGGAGGCAAATCATAAGAGACTCTTTTTTTGTTTTGTTTTAATGTGTGCTTCTTTTATTATTTTTATGAAGATCATCTTTTTTATATGGTCAGGGGCCATTGGTTTTTCTTTTTTTTAACTTGTTTTATTTTGTATTTTTTAAAGTTGACATCCAAATTAGTTAGCATATAGTGCAACAATGATTTCAGGAGTAGATTCCTTAGTGCCCCTTACCCGTTTAGCCCATCCCCCCCAACCCCTCCCGTAACCCTTAGTTTGTTCTCCATATTTATGAGTCTAATCATAAGAGACTCTTAAAGACAGAGAACAAACTGAGGGTTGCTGGAGGGATGATGGGTAGGCAGATGGGCTAAATGGGTGATAGGCATTAAGGAGGGCACTTGGGATGAGCACTGGGTATTATATGTAAGTAATAAATCAGTAAATTCTACTCCTGAAACCATTATTATGATATATGTTAACTAACTTGGATTTAAATAAAAAAATGCATTCTCCACATTTTTAACAGAAAAAAAAACCTTCTTTGTCAAAAAAAAAGAAAAGAAATAAGCAAAAATGAATAAAAGCACATCACAGCACCTGGGTGGCTCAGTCAGATAAGCATCCGACTCTTGATTTTGGCTCAGGTCATGATCTCAAGGTTTCTGTGTTCGAGCCCCACATTGGGTTCCCTGCTGATAGTGCAGAGCCTGCTTGTGATTTTCTCTCTGTCTCTGTCTCTCTCTTTCCCTCTGTCCCGCATTTATGCTCAAAATAAATAAACTTAAAAAATTAAAAAAATAAATAAAAAAGCAGGACTATATCAAACTAAAAACCTTCTGCACAGCAGAAGAAATAATCAACAAAATGAAGAAGCAACATATAAGATGGTAGAAAATGTTTGCAAATTATATGTCTGATAAGGGGTTAATTTCCAGAATATAAGGAACTCTTACAACTCAATAACCAAAAAACAAACAAACAAACAAACAAATGAAAACCCAATCTGATTTAAAAATGAGCAGAGGACATGAATAAGGCATTTTCCAAAGAAAACATGCAAATGGCCAACAGGTACATGAAAATATGTGCAAAATCACTAATCATCAGAGAAATGCAAAAAACAAAACCACAATGAGATATCACCTAATATCTATTAGAATGGCCATTATAGAAACATACAGATAACCTGGCTAGAGATTCTAGAGGCCTCTCGAACCACTTTTGTGGATGTGTCTTCTCTGGGCTTGTGTTTATAGATTCTTCATTAGAGGGATTTGCTGGTCCCTCCTCTACCCTGCCAGCATCTCATAATTTCTCACTCCCTCTCGTGTTTATTATGATGCCACCTAGCTCTTTTTTGTTCTCAACAGTTCTTGGGCATCTAGAATATGCCAGATCCCATCAAGAGGCAGGCAAAGCAGCGGTCAGTTCCTTGAGCAGCTCCTTGAAAAATCACGTTGGACACATGCTCTATTCTTCTCTACTCCTTGAGGAAGAGGTTGCCAAGCTGTACTGGCCTCTGTCTGTGATATTGCCCGTGCTCTGGAGCAACAACAAACCACGCAGCTTTCTTGTTTTTAGTGAGTCCCAGGCATCTAGAATGTACTGGGCTTTCCATTACAGCTCTTAGACAGGTGAGGCAGAAGCCAGTGTCTTGGGTAGCCCCTTGACCCCCAAAAAGTCAGAACATTGGAAATATGGTCCAATCTTTCCCTTTTCAAAAAGAAGCTGGGAATTTACTCTCAATCATGTAGCACCATGTCGGGGAGGGACTAAGGCAAGAGTGTGCCACAAATTTTCCTACCAGCTTCAATGGTTGGTATTGCACTTGTGTGGGGCATAGGGGCTTCTGACTTGGTTTCTGGATTTCTCACAAAAGGAATTGATTAATATATTGTTGAAAAATTAGTGTCTCCATGGGGGGAAGAAGGGTTTGTGGCTTCCTCTTCTGCCATATTGCTACTGTTACTCATTACTATCTTATTTTTCCAACCTTATTACTATTTCCTTTAGGTCATCTTTGCTAGCTATGCCTCCGTTTCTTTATATCTAGGGCTTAGGCCTTGATCTCTCTTTCTCTCTCTTTTTCTATAATGACACTCTTCCCCAAGGTTAAAATATATAAACCAATGACTTGAGATAATATCTATGTGCTGATGACTCCTTAAGTTTAGATTATTTGCCAGATACCTCTGCTGAACTCTGTCCTCAGATACCCCACTGCCTTCCTATCATTTTCATTTGAATGTCCTATAGAAACCTCAAACTTAACATGACCTAAAAAGAACTCTTAAGTTTACCATCCATTGTTACCATCCAAGTTTGTTCCTAATCAAGAGTTCCTCATCTAAGTCTTTTACCTCACTGTCTGTCAGTTTCTCAAGTCTTGGAATGGTTCTTCAGGTTTTCCCCTTCAAACCCTAAAACCACCCAAACAGTAAATCTTGTTGAATCTTTCTCCAAATGTATCCCATATCTTTTCATTTCTCACTATATCCACTATTAAAGTGCTAATCTAGTTACTGTCCCCTCCCACATGAATTACTCCAAAGGCCCCTAACCCATATCCCTGCCCTCATTTTTGTCCCTCTACACAGAGTAGCTTTCAAAAGTATAAATGTGGTATATTATCCATTTGTTAAAACTCCTCTACCTTTAATTACTAAAATTACTGATCCCTGTCTGTCTCTCTGACCTCAACTCCTTCTACTTTTTTCTTACTCATCATAGCCTTTTTTTTTTTTTTTTTTTGGCCATCAGGCCCTCCCAGTTTTCCTCTTGCTTTAGAGATTTGAATCTTCTAGATTGTCACCACTCTGCCTTCTTCCTCTTCTAATGAAGTCCTCTCCTCAGGAGACATCCCCTGACCATGCTAGCCAAAGCAGTTTATCTCTATCCTTATAATTTTTCCAACCATTGCTTGACCTATCTTCTTTATAGTGCTTAAGTAAAAACAATTAACTACTTTCTTTATATATTTATTATATGTCAACCGAGTATAATACAAGCTCCTTGGGAACAGGACCTTGTCAGTCTTTGTAGGTACACAGAATATGTCTGGGCTACAATCAGTATGCAATCCATACTTGCCGACTAAGAAATAACAGTATAGAGGGAGTCTGATCTTGCACAAAGACCTCTGGTCAGTTGATTTGAGAACAAGGCAACCCAACAAAAGTATTCAAGGCAGATTTATTATTTGAATTCTTTATAAAGTCCTGACCTCCATGAACATTAGTTAAGATTATACTGGGCTCAATGTTTTTTTGAATGAGATACATGACAGTTGAACAGAGTGAAATCGGAATTTGCTTTATATAGCAATTTTTAGCCATTATGGTACCACATGTTCAACCAGTTTTCTTCTATTTTTATATATTAAATTGAGTGATCATAATAAAAACTTTGATGAAATATCAGATTAGACTATGACTTAAGGATAAAAAAAAGTATGCAATCTTTAATACTATTCTGGTTTCTTACTTATTTATTAAAAATTTTTTTAATTAATTTATTTTTGGGAGACAGAGAGACAGATGCAAGCAGTGGAGGGGCAGAGAGAGAGAGGGAGACACAGAATCTGAAGCAGGCTCCAGGCTCCAAGCTGTCAGCACATAGCCCGATACAGGGCTCAAACCCATGAAGTACAGTATCATGACCTAGGCCAAAGTCAGATGCCTAACCGACTGAGCCACCCAGGCACCCCAATACTGTTCTGGTTTCTAAGCTTTGTATTCTAATTGTCTGTAAGTTGGTCACTCGAATATAATCTGTATAGTGACTTATTTAACCAAAATATAGTAATAATACTAGACCCCACAATTACTTTGAGTGCTTTTATTATGAGCTTCATAAGAAATATGAGAAATTCTATTAAAATACAACAAAAGTATACAGGCTAGCCCACAAGGCAAAAAAAAGAGGATACAAATATGTACAAAAGATGTAGGAGCTGTCATTTAATTGCAGAAATGTATCCGCGTGACTGAAGTCAAAAAAAGGTTGACACTCAAACAAAGATAATATCAAGATGTCTCCTCCCTATGCTTGGAGCTAGATGTAGTACAAGGGAGGTCTAGAACATTGCTTGAGACAGATCATGTAAAATGAACAAATGATACCAAGAAATAACCACTCCCTAAGTCAGGCAGGGGAGGCATAGTTTAAAAATTCAGGCTCTGTTTTCGAATACCTGGGTTTTGGGTTTGCCATTTATTAGCTCTGTGAATTTGGGAAAATTATTTAATCTCTCTGTCTTCCAGTTTCCTCAACTGAAAAATGAAGATAATAACAGTACTATAGGTTGAGTACTTCATAGGAATAGTATTTCTTGGCTTGTTGCAAGGATTAAATGAGAATTAAATGCTACCTATTCATATTTTATTTGTGATTTTCAACCAGAATGAATAATCTTCAGAAGCAAAGTGAAAAGCTAGTAAGAAGAAATGCTTTCAAATGTGTTCAAGCTTTTGTGCCAAGGCAATATGTATCTCTAGGTACTAAGGGAAAAAACAACTGACAAAATGTTACAGAAGTCAACAGTCATTTCTAGAGATTGTAGAAACTGAAGTATACAGATATATAACTGCCACAGTTTTCAAAAGAGGAAAAATAGATCCTAGCAACTTTACGTGGTAATAATGAATGGTCTGTGAGTAATTAAAAAGGAAGCGATGGTAATCTATATCCTGGATAGAGGTAAGGCATCACCCTCTGGTGAGAAAAGTGAACTGCCTGGGAGATATAAGACACGCATTGTGGTGTTGATTTGCAAACAAGTCTTGGCAAGTCACTTAACTCCACCCAGCCTCTGGTGTTACCTTTGTAAAACTGCTTAACAGTTGATGTTGTGGGCCAATTTGGTCCAAGCCATGGCTCTGCTACTTACCAGCTCACTCAGGGGAGCTCCTAAAAATTCTCTGGGTTACAATTTCCTCAGCTCTAAAATGGAGAAAATGACAGTACCAACCTCACATTCTTTGTTATAAGGATTCAATAGGAATAAGCATGTGTATGTGTGTAAGGTGCCTGGGTGGCTCAGTTGGTTGAGCATCTGACTCTTGATTTCAGCTCAGGTTATACATGTGGTACATATGTACACATATATATGTATGTGACAGCATACCTGTCACGGAGTAAGTAGTCAATAAATGTGGTTTTTTAATCATTCCATCATGTCTAATTACCCTCATTTACTTTGCTGACTGGGTCTCTGGCAAGGCCTACCTGGTTCTCTGCCTCTCTAAGCGCCTCTTTCCTTGTCTCCCCTCAATTAAAGCTTCTTGGCTTTTCTGTCTTCCCTGCTCAGGCTCAGCACAGCCTTGGGCTCCAGAACCAGTCCAACTATAAACAAGGGAATGTGAAGAGGGCTACTTCAATGTTCACCTGCCTGTGTCTAGCATTCAGGTTCTCTGATGCAGCTGAGTACAGAAAATGGGCTTTATAGGAGGGGCAGATGTGAGTAACACAGAGAGGAGACTGGATCTCCCACTGGTGGAGAAGATGTTGGCTAGGTAGATACAGTGACAAGTGATTGGGAAGGTGTCCATAGCCAGAGAGGACAGTGACCAGCAATAGTTCTGGTGCAGCAGAGAGAATAGGTTCCAATATATGGACAGAGATAATAGGAAATCTACAAGTAGGTTTTACAGAAACGCAGGAAAACTGCAGCCAGATTAGACTTCTTCGTATGAAGTTTACTTGTCTGTGTTTGAGCTTTGGACACCACCCAGATGACTAGATTTTTCTAAGATTAAGCTCTTCAGCCCCAGACTATACCCATATCATAGGACAGAAAGATTTCTGTACGACTCTTCCTACCAAGTTTAGAATGCCTTGTGCCTGACTGAGTGCTCTCTCACTGTGATTTATGAGAAAACTCCCAGTTGTCACAAGTTGATATATTAGGTAACGGAGCCTAAATTTTAAAATGACTTATAAACTTGAAGATTAATTGAAGCTATTCTGATGAGCTTTAACAAGAATCAAACTAATAAAAAAAACAAATTAAAATATGAAATATGTAATAGGAACCTATGGTTTGTGAGAAAAAGACCTAGGACACATAGCCACCTGGAAGCTGAGTATAAATTAGTAGTGTGACATGGCAGCAAAAATGTATATACGTGCTTGGGCTGCATGGCTAGATACAGTTTGCAGAGCAAGGGATGTGACAGCCTGGCTGGCCCCGTGCTCAGCTAAGCCATTTGCAGCATGGTGCTCCGTTCTAGGCTTCAGACTTTCACAGAGGTCTTGGAAAGCTGCAGTGTTTTGGGATAGCAAGGGAGTGGGGATTGTGGGAGGGCTTTACCAAATCATTGACTCTGACATTTCTGGAAGCCAAACCATATGGGAATATAGCTACCTCTCTTCAAATACACGAAGGAGAGGTCTCTGGAGTTCTAAATTAAAGCAACCATAAAATAGAATGGAGGTATGAAGGTTTTGGCAAGCTGAGGGGAAAGGGAGAACGCCTTATCAATGTGACTTTTAAGTAGTGAACTCGTCCTCTCCAGTAGAAGTGTGTAAAGAGAGGCTGGATGGTCATCTTCCAAACAGCTGCATTGACACAGTGTTTGAGCCAGATGACCTCTAAGGGCTTTGCTGGTTTTAAGATACTGTGTAGGGGCGCCTGGGTGGCTTGGTCGGTTAAGCGTCCGACTTCGGCTCAGGTCACGATCTCACGGTCTGTGAGTTCGAGCCCCGCGTCGGGCTCTGTGCTGACAGCTCAGAGCCTGGAGCCTGTTTCAGATTCTGTGTCTCCTTCTCTCTCTGACCCTCCCCCGTTCGTGCTCTGTCTCTCTCTGTCTCAAAAATAAATAAACATTAAAAAAAAAAAATTAAAAAAAAAAAGATACTGTGTAGTTTGGGGTATGTTACTTAGTCTTTTTGAACATCAGTTTCTTATATAAAATATGGATATGAATAGTACCCATTTTCGTGTGGTTGTTATGCAAATTAAATGGAATATTTGGTCTGAAATATTTAGCATAGTGCCTGACCCCTAGTAAGTTCTCAATGTATGAGTTATGAGTATTTAAGTTAGCTAATGAATTATTGACAGACAGAATAAATCAAATGTCCTAATCACTATTTCTACCTTACCTGTTCTCCATCTATAGCATGTTTTTGGTCTTTTACCTTCATTTTTTTTATAGTTTTACTTATTGTTTAATTGCCTATAAGGATTTAGCAATCTCTTTCGGCAGGCAGGATATGAACTGAAAATTGAATACAGTAGGACCAAAGGCCGTTTTAATTTAGGACCTGAATATTATTTCCAAGGCTATTAGATTAAACAATAGTTTGGCATATCAGTAGTTAGAACTTACTTTTCTCTTGTGTCAGTGTGATTATTGAGACTAAACTCCTGTGATAGAAGATGTGCAGACTCCAGGCTGCAATCATTCCATTACCTATACACAGATTGGGATCCCCTGGGCCTTTCCTGAAGTCAGGGTGCCAGAATGACCCTAAGGACCTGACTTCAAGCAAAGTTCTTGAAGGAGAAAGCAACAACCCTGACTTCAAGATTTTTGAAGAATGTTTTCCCCCTGAAGCCAACTGATTCTTTATTTCATTATGATAGTGGACAGTTCATCTCAAAGCCATTTAAACAGTTTATTGGGGGACACACTATAGTATTTGGCAATGGTATTTGCTTATTTAATGGTGATAAAATGAAAGATTGGCAATAGAAAAAACTGCTGGACTTGAGAGCTAGAAATGTAAGAACAAACACCTTGCAAAAAGTTGCTAAAAAACAAAGGTATGTGACTCATGGAGACAGTAACTTAAACATGGCTCCCCTACTTTGGTCTCAATAATTCAATGAATGTGCATGTGAACACTAGAATATGTGTGCATTTGTGTGTTTTAGGATCTTAAATCACATGTTTTATTGGTATCAAGTATTACCAAGTCAGTCTGATTAAATATTGGAAATCAAAAATGTAAGACCAATTTCTCATTCCTCCCAGTGTACTTGAGAAAACGGGCATTACCTTTTTTGGTGATTGCTGACAGTCCGGACTCTTGGGGTAGAGTAAGTCACTCAACATCTTTGTGATTGTTTGCCCACCTACTCAGATGGTGGTCTCAATTATTGCTTTCTCAAAAGGAGAATGATCCTATGTTAAAGCATGTAAGGCTTTTGTAAAATATGTGTGATAATACCAGGATCAGTAAAATTAGACTAAATAATTATGTGTGCGTTTGTGGTGCTGACAGTATTTTTGATGCAGGAGTGCAGAAAAATGGCAATTCAAAATTGAAACACTGACACATGACTATGAATTTACAAGTGAAAATATGACTTTTTACTTACCAAATATATAATCTGAGTGACCAATAATTTTTCAAGATGTAAATAGTGTTTTATACATATATAAACTTAAAGATTTATACTTGAAAAATTATGGTAAGAGACGTACAACACAAGATTTGCCATTTTAGCTCTTTTTAAGTGTGTAGATCTGTGACATTACATACATTCACTTTGTTGTTGCATCCATCACGGCCATTCACCCACAGAATATTTTCATCTTACAAAACTGAAACTTGCTAAACAATAAGATTTAAAAATTACTTTGAAAATAATCTTATCTTTACCCATAAAGCACTTTTGATATTGTAAAGACATAGTATCTATTTTATCATACTTGCATCAACAATCTTTTAAGAAAGATGGAGACTCAAGTGTCTCTGAGTGCTTGGTAGCTTTGCTGGCTCTCGCTCTTCCCATTAATTGGAAAGTCAGGACTGGAACTCAGGACATCTGGCTTCCTGTGCAGTAATTTTCCTTCTTAATCCCTTAATAATAAAAATGAACGCTTCGTTGTTTTTGCCTGTACTCAAGTAACTGGGCTCATTTTCCTTGATTGTGCTAACCCATTGTAAACTTTGTATTGCCCTCCAGGTTCTCTTTTTATTCCCTATTGTTTGAGGTTTGTGGGTTTTTTTCTTTTTCTGATGGGATCATATTATGTTCACTTTAATTGAGATTCTTTATGCTTTCAATGATATATGTAGAAACTGATGTTAAAGTGAACCTGGATCTTGAGAACATGATGCTAAGTGAACTAATCCAGTCACAAAAAGACATATACTGCATGATTCCACATACATGAGCTATCTAAAATAGTGAAACTCATAGAATGAAAGGGTAGATGCCAGGGGCTGATGGCAGGGCAGGGAGCTGGGCAGTTGTTGGGCGTGAGTAGAGTTCCAGTTTTGGAAGATGAAAAAGTTCTGGAGATCTGCTGTACAACAGTGTGAATACAATTAACACCATTGAACTGTGGAAAGTTCAGGTGGAACAGGTGGAAAGTTTTATGTTACGTGAGCATGTATTTGTTACCACAGTTGGTGGGAGACAACCTGCCCAGTCAGATCAGGTCTTATGGTTTTGGACATAAGCGGCTGGAGGTTAACTCTGTGGTTTCCCAGACTGTTATAATTCTTTGAGTCTCTGACATGAAGAAACAGCATCTTCTTTAGCTTTGCTTCTGGCTGTGAGACTAATAATCTTGTTTTTTCCTCATTTCATTCATGATTTCACTGATTGGAGATGGCCAAGTCACATTACCTTCTTAGGTCTCTGTGATATCAGACTAATGTACTTTGTCGTCTTTAGTATCCTGCTGGTAAGGATTAATGAAATAATAGATGACAAGCTTTCAAATTCTTTCTATTGGAAACATCTTCCTGGGTTTGTAAAACAGGTTAGGATTCACATTGCACAGAGTTACCTACCAAGGAAAATTTCTCTTCTTGGATGGAGTGAGTGGCACCATACTACAAATTGGACAAGATCAGGATTCATTCTTCTAGAAATTACATACTAAACAACATATCCCAGACTGTTCTTGGAGCTAGAAATGGAAGTAAACAAGCTAAGTCAGGAAATTCCATTCAGTTGTAGGAGGGAAGGAGACCCTTTGAAAGAACTGGCAAGCAACTGTAAGTTGTAAAGTAAAATGTATATGTTTATTTGAGGTCTTAGCGATTGTAATCTGGGAGACAGAATCGACCAAAATCAAAAACGTGCTGGAGAAAGACAAGGAAGGCTAGAGTTTTTAAAGAGGAAAGAGGGGATTTGCATAAGTTGTTTTGAAGAAAAGGTGATTGGTGCTGGCTTATCTACAGTTACATTAGTCTATGTGTGATTCGTTGCTGGGGCTGGTGTTAGGCGGAAAGTCCATTTATGCCCATTATATCAAAAGTATGTGCCTTCGCTTTTAGCTGAATTCAGAAAAAAGATAATCAATTCCAAGAATTTGAGACAAAAGGTGTGCATGAGTCCCACCTCCTCAGTGTCCTCTCAGCTCCATTTAAAATAACTCTCTTAGCAATAGTTACTCCATTTTCTTTTCTTCATTGTTAGAATTTACCTAAATCAGAGGATAATGTTGAATTTTATTGAAATATCTGAGCTGTAGGTGAAAAAAGTCCTCTTGGAAGATTTTATTTGTTTTCATATTAAAAGGTACAGCATGGGCACAGTGGTTGGGGCCCCATCACATGCTGCCATAAGCACTCTTAGGTCATTATCCACATGGCTTGGGCCCTGAATAACCAATTAAAGACTGAAATTTCCACTCTCTTAGTTTCAAATATCCAGCTGAAGGCCTGGACTTTTCATCTTTCTCAGGGATGTTCTTGTGGACTTTCTGATCTTCATGCTGGAAAGTGGGACAAGGGAGGGAGGCCATGGCTGAGGTGCTCATCCCAGAAGGCTCTCCGCCAGCCTTTAACCTTGTTCCCTACGCGGCCTCTGTTTTTTTAGTCTCCTTCCAGACCTGGGGACAACCGCTTGCAATCGTATTACACTCTTTATTTTTCTGCATCTTCAGTTTCAGGCCCTGACGGGAGTAATATCAAAAGAAAGCATCTGCTCTTTTTGCTTGGCCCTTTTAGAAGCTGTCCATCTGGTTGGAGAACGCTTACTGAGTTCTGGGGTCACCCTGCTGAAAGAAGTTGTTTCAAAGGTGATGGAAAGGCAGTTGTTGGGTTTTTTCCTTATGTTTGATTCCAAAAGCGTAACCTGACTCATCTTCAGTAGGCTGGAAAGCTCTCACGCAGTTCTGGGAGGTTTAGGTAAAAGTCCTATAGCAGTATGTTCGTAGAACAAGATTGTGTTAATAGCTGCCATTTATCAAAGGCCTGCCTTTTGGCAGTTTCTTATGTATACTAACTCTAATCTTTATAACAACCCTGTGCAGTCAATATTATTCCCATTTTACAGGGGTGCAAACAGATTAAACACTTGGGTTCACAGAAGTATTAGCTGATGAAGACAGTGCTGTCAAATTTCCAAGTTCAAGTGTTCTTTTCTTTTCTTTTTTAAAATTAGGTTTTGTATCCTGAATAAAACTTTTAGGTCTTGTGTAGCAGTCCCCATTATTTGTCCAGAATTTTTTTCTTTGATAAATGATATTTTTCTGTGTTGCTCTGTTTTAAGTAAAGAGCATATTTGAACACATTTAAAGACAATAACTATTCATGTATTTTAATGTTTTAACTTACTTTCTTGTTAGGCTCTAACTTTAAAAAAAGGACCTAGACATTTTCTTAAATCCTTAAACAAGTAAAGCACCAAACCTAATGGAATTAAATTCAGCACGAGTAAGATTAAAAGTTTGCTTTATGGCCAAATTGTGTTTTTTCTTTACACCCTATCCCTGGCTGCAAATGTCATCATACCATTTTCTATCAGATGAGAAATAGCAAATGTTATAAATGAGAAAAATGTTCAGTGCAGCTACATCAGCCTCACAAGTGCCTAAGTGGAACTTTAAATCCACTGTTATATTCGAAAGGACATTGCTGCGTAGTGCAGCTTGGAAAGCCTCTCAATGGGTGATGCATTGGTCCTTGACCCTGAGAGATGGCATTTTGATTTTGATTGCTTTTTTTATGGCGAGTTTAGAACCTTTCCTAGAATATTGCTTTCAGGGGATTTTTCTTGGCTAATGTTTGGGCAAAAATCATTTTTATTCCAGCTGAAAGTCATCTTTTTTATCAGAATTCAGAGTAGAATATGACAAAGCTTTGGCCCCCATCTACTTAAAACTGTTTGATTTCACTGTAATATTTGCTGACAGTCATAACAAATGTATTTTCCCAAACTTTAAGACAATATTTTAATAGAAAATTAAATGAAAGAAATAAACTTTGCTAGATATTTCCCATTTCCATTAAAAAAAAAAAAAAGAAACCTATGGAAACAACATTTAATGGTTACTTTCTATATTCTAGGCCATGTGTTAGATACTTAGCCAAATATTGGCTAACAATTCCATGTAACGAATTCATGGGGTTATTATTTTTTTTATTATAGAATTTGTTTCTTTAAGGTAGATACCATGATTAATTTCAACTATTTTGAACAAAATTTTATTTTTATTTTTTCCTTTGTTTCGTGTTATTTATTTATTTATTTATTTATTTTCAATTTATTTTTAATTTTTTAATTTACATCCAAGTTAGTTAGCATATAGTGCAATAATGATTTCAGGAGAAGAATCTTGTGATTCATCCCCTACATATAACACCCAGTGCTCATCCCAACAAGTGTCTTCCCCAATGCCCCTTGCCCATTTAACCCATCCCCCCACCTATAACCCCTCCAGCAACCCTCAGTTTGTTGTGTATATTTAAGAGTCTCTTATGTTTTGTCCTTTCCCTATTTTTATATTATTTTTGCTTCCCTTCCCTTATGTTCATCTGTTTTGTATCTTAAATTCCTCATATGAGTGAAGTCGTATGATTGAACAAAAGTTTACAAAGGACCATACTTTCCTTTTTTTGGTCTTCTATTAATGACTAATATAAGTTAGTCATTTTATGATAACAGGATAATTATTAGCATCGGTTTTTGAACTACCTACCATACAGAGATATTTGGAAGAAGCTATTGGTATGCGCACAGCTGTTTGCGCACACACTGGACTAGACATCTGGTTTTTTTTGTGTTTGAATATTACAGTTTTTAAAATTTAAAAAAATTTTAAAAATTGTGGTACAAGGCACACAGCATAAAATTTACCATTTTAACCATTTTTAAATATAGAGTTCTATAGCATTAAGTACATTCACATTGTTGTGCAGCCATCACCACCATCCATTTCCAGAACTTTCTCTTCTTCCTTAACTAAAACCCATTAACACAACTATCCATTCCTCCCTCTCCTACCCTTCCCTAGACACTACCATTCATCTTACAGTCTCTATGAATTTGACTACTCTAGGCAGTTCATATACGTGGACTCATGTAATATTTGGCCTCTTGTGAATGGCTTATTTCACTTAGCGTAATGTTTAAGGTTCATCCATATTGTAGCACAACTCAAAATTTCTTTCCATTTTAAGGCTGAACAATACTGCATTGAATGTATATACCACATTTTGTTTATCTGTTCTTTTGCTCGTAAACACTTAATGTGTGTCCACCTTTTGGCTATTGTGAATCATGCTGCTGCAAATGTGGTTGCACCAACACCTGTTCAAGTTCCTCTTTTGCTGTATTTGTGGACATGTCCAGAAGTGGAATTGTTAGATCATATGGTAGTTCTATGTGTAACTTTTTGAGTAATGTGATTGTTATAGTTTTGATCTCTTCTTTTGCTGCCATTTCTTTGGACTTTTAGTGTGCTTGTCTTTAGAAACATTTTCTTACCTAATTATACCTCTTTATTTGCTGTTTATTTTCTCTTAGTTGAAGAGGGACTTAGCTAAGTTGATTGTACTCAGAATAGAAGTAAATAGGACTCTGAGGGACATTTAATTAAGTTCATCAGCTTTAGTATATAAATGTTATCACATCTACTTTAACACTAAAAGGTCCTTTTATATATACTTTTAATGTATTTAATTGAAAGTGTAGTTGATGGTGTTTTAGATAATTAAGATATAGGAGTTGTGACTTCTAGATAAGCAAGATATTATAGTTATTTGAGTTAAGATTCCTTAACTAGATATTAACTATGTGTATTCTAGTAATGAACCAAACATTGGATGCTATCCATAGCAGAATTTTGGGGGCAAAAATTCATCAATTATTGTTACAGATGCTTATTATGTATCTGTGTCAGCCTCTAAGCACAGTTTCAGATTAGCGTGTAGAAGTAATCTAGATCTTGAATATAACATGTAAAAATAAGCCTTGTGCACCTGCCAAAACAAAACAAAACAAGACATAATTTACTGATCTTACAAATGACTTTAAGAATAGCCAATAATTTCACTAAAAATAAATAAATGCCAATAAACAATATGGCTACATGGAAAGGGGATATGTTATGACTATGAAATATTAAATCTTTAGCTATGATATTTGCAAATCATCCTAAGATAATTTCTCGATGGTGTGAGAAATTTACTTTACTTCTGCAGCATTTCAGCAAATTGGCTTCCCTGACTTCTTTCATTTTTCAGGCAAGCCAAGCTACCCACCTAGCACTAAGCCACCTAACTAACACTCAAATCCCAATCAGGACCTTTATCTTGGATCCTGGTTTTTTGTCATCCTTCCCACTTGTGCTCTGGGTCCATGTTTCCATTCAAAGTCTATTTGAATTCCGACCCATTAGGCTTGTCTCCCATTTATACTTGTCTCTTACACTTGAAGACAGGGAAAAAATAGACCCCTGGAAAATAAAATAGGAAGAATTATCTACATTAGAAACTTCATCAAAACCAAATCCAAAATGGAAAAGACTTTTTTGTCCTGAAATGGAGAAGCTACTCTATTGAGGATTAGTAGTAGGAAATCAATATACCCTTCCTCCTCCTTCTCTTTCTCTCCCTCCATGTCTTTCATTTACCCAATGACCTTATAGAACTTATTAGACACTGCTAGTTTCTATGCCCTTGAGTAGCTCATAGATTCCTGTAGGAAACACACATGTCAAAAAATAACAAAGCAAGAAATAACAGGTATTGGCAAGGATGTGAAGAAAGGAGAACACTCTTGCATTGTTGGTGGGAATGCAAACTGGTGTAGCCACTCTGGAGAACAGTATGGAGGTTCCTGAAGAAACTGAAAATACAACTACCCAGGATCCAGCAATTGCACTATTTTACCCAAAGGATACAAGAACACAGATTTGAATGGGTACATGTACCTCAATGTTTATAGTGGCATTCTCAACAATAGCCAAATTATGGAGAGAACCCAAGTGTCCATCAACTGTTGAATGGATAAAGATGTGGTATATATGCAATGGAATATTACTCAGCCATCAAAAAGAATGAAATCTTTTTTCTTACAATGTCATTTTATTTTTTTTTATAATATATGAAATTTATTGTCAAATTGGTTTCCATACAACACCCAGTGCTCATCCCAAAAGGTGCCCTCCTCACTACCCATCACCCACCCTCCCCTCCCTCCCACCCCACATCAACCCTTAGTTTGTTCTCAGTTTTTAAGAGTCTCTTATGCTTTGGCTCTCTCCCACTCTAACCTCTTTTTTTTTTTCCCTTCCCCTCCCCCATGGGTTTCTGTTAAGTTTCTCAGGATCCACATAAGAGTGAAAACATATGGTATCTGTCTTTCTCTGTATGGCTTATTTCACTTAGCATCACACTCTCCAGTTCCATCCACGTTGCTACAAAGGGCCATATTTCATTCTTTCTCATTGCCACATAGTACTCCATTATGTGTATAAACCACAATTTCTTTATCCATTCATCAGTTGATGGACATTTAGGCTAAAAAGAATGAAATCTTGACACTTGCCATTCACAATGATGTGGATGGAGCTAGAATGTATTATGCTAAATGAAGTAAGTCAATCAGAGAAAGATAAATACCATATGATTTCACTCATATGTGGAATTTAATAAATAAAACAGATGAATACATGGGAAGTTGGGGAAGAGAAGAGAAGGAGACAAACCACATATCTTAATGATAGAGAACAAACTATGGGTTGACAGAGGAAGGTGGGTAGGAGATGGACTCGATGGGTACTAAGGGGCACTTGTCATGAGCAGTGGGTGTTCTATGGAAGTGATGAATCACTGAATTCTACTCTTGAAACCAATACTGCACTGTATGTTAAGTAACTAAAATTTAAATAAAAAGAATAAAGATCTATAGTATCTCACGGAGGCCAATGATTTTAGGGAAAAATATGTAAAAATACAAAAAATAAAAATACAGTATGATTAGAACCAAAGTAGAGATCTGCCATGTATAAGCAGTAGGAGGAGTGGACAGAGAAGATTTACCGTAAGAGGCAATGCTGAGGTTGTGTCTCAAGGAATTCGTTTTCTTGGTAGAAAAGGAAACCCAGGACAATTCCAGGCAGAAGGGTCAGTATGTGAAAAAAGCATCAAGGTGTCAAGTAATAAGGCACATTCATGGAATCGTTAGTTGTCAGACACAAGGAGACATTTGGAGATGAAGTAGAGTAGGTAAGGAGTCGATAAGAATTAGAGGAGAATGAGGCATTTTCAGCGGGAGCTGAAAAAGAAACATTCTGGCACCTATGCTTAGGGAACAATTCTGTATTTAAATATGAAATGCCAAATAAGACTTCATATTAAAACAGCTATAAGTCTGGGGAATCCTATATCACTGCATTCTTTGATCTTTGGAACTGGGACCACTCAGTTCCACTCACTGTATAGGCTCCAGGCAATTCATCTAAGACTTTGGGGACTGGAGATATCTCTCCCAACAGATTGGTTGCTTAACGTTAATTTAACTTCATTTCCCTGTGCATTAATTTCTCAATATAAAAGAGGCTTTGGATTGGCTTCTCAATCAAATTGGTGATCTCACTCTGACATTTGGTACAAGGTTCAAATGGGCTTCCTAATACGGAATCCTAGAGTTAGCTTGGCTAACTCTTTGGGACTCTAATTGTTATAACCTGACAGAGAGGGAAACAACACATTCTCTGGTAGGACAGGATGTCTGGCAAGAGAAAGGCAAATGCTATATGTGATAGAGTCATTCCTGTGCCCTTAAAGGGAAGAACAAAAAAGTAGGCATAGAAAGAAGGAAGGAATTCCTCCCCTCAAATAACATCTGCTCAGGTTTCCATAGGACTTGAGTTTTGTCTTTCCACATGATCCTCCAGAGGACTTAAGTTATACCTTGAATCATGGTTCCCATATCAATCCTGCCATCAAGTTGGACACCAGGATACTGCCTTCATCTTGGCTTTCTTTTCTTGCCTCCTATTTAAAGTTCCCCTAATTGCCTTTTGGGTTTGTCTCAGCTTTATAACCTGTCAACAAAGCCTAACAGCCAAGTATTGTTCGTAATGGGTAATTTTACTCAGTCTTTCTAAGCTCTTATTCCTGTTGAGGGAAGATCATGGTATGTGTGATTCATTGTGTGTGAAAAAATGGTTTCCTCTGGCTAGTTGTCATTTAACTTTTCTGGTACTCAGAGTTCTTGTTTTTAAAATCTGAGGATTGGACTAGATGATCCTAGGATCCAGGAGGCTATCTTATCTAATGACTCCATAGTATGTTGAAATATCGGCCCCTGTTCTTCATCTTCCCACTCATCCACATGACATAGCCTCATTATGAGCAGAGGATACTTTCCTACTCCTTGGTTTTGGAATTGGCCATGTGACTTGCTGAGAATAGAACAGAAGGTACAGTATGCTAGTTCTGAACCTAGTCCTTAAAGATGCCTCTCTCCTGCACTTCTGCCATGATTATGAGAGTAGCTTCTCTGGGTAGCCTGCCAGTCCCCAGAAGAGGATGAGAGAGATGTGGAGCAGAGCCACCACACAAGCCACTGCTTCCTCATGTGAAGCCTTCTTGGCCACTTCAAACTTTTAAACAAGAAGTGAGTGTTTATTGTTGTCTGCCACTGAGGTTTTGGTTTATTATATAGCATTATTATTGGAATACCTAGCTGATTCAGCCTATATGGCTGTAGTGTTTTCATATAGTAGACTTGATAAATATTGATTGAATGATTCTGTTATTGAGAATTGTCTTATTGTTTTTGCATGAAGCACAATGGTCAATATAAAATTCCCCTTAATTATACATAGAATCCATCTAAACTGCACTGATTAGGGATTCTTAAAAAACACTTTTCTGTAAGAGAAAGTGGAGTAGCAGTTATTGAGTGCTATACCTTTCAGACATTTCTTAAAGTACTTTTACCCTTGCAACTACACTCAACTGCACCCCTAGTCAGTACCTGTCTGTCATCAGTCCTTAGAGACACTACTCCACGCTCCCTGCAGAAGCTTCTCAAATGACTGTGTAATTTCTCTAGCTGGTTGTATTGGGCCATCCTGACCTAGATCATTTGGGGGAGAAAAGAGCAGCTGCTGAAGAGATGAAGGTTTTTAATGAGACTCTTTTCACTGGAGTTTTTACAAATTAGGTCAGTTATAATCTGATAAAAGCAGGAGATAGTCTAGTGGATAATTAGGAAATTGCACTGAGATATAGGACAGCCTCTTCAAAATGACTTTTAATGCCTAGATGAGTTTTTCTGGAGCAAGCTGCAATGCTGAGAAATCCCGAGTTCAGAAGTTACTGTGGTATAAGGAGAATGGATCTTAGGTATCATGGACAGGAGAGACCTCTTGATCCTGAGTACCATATAAGGCTAAGTATCTGAGAAAAGAGGCACCTAATCCTTTGAAGGACCCTTCAGAGAGAACCAGGTAATGTCATAAGCCTTTTAGCAATGAGGATGCAGACTCAGAAGATAAGAAATTGACCCAAATTCTTTCTACTACCCAGTGACACTCTGGTTATTTTTGCCATGCTAATAAAGTATGTTTTTAAAATTGATCATCTGCAATAACCTGTGCATTGTACTAAGAGATGGGAAGATTATTGGTTCTTTTTGAAACTACATCTATTACTAGTAGAAAGTGCCATTTCTTGAGTTCTTATTTTGAACTAGATAATTTTATCTGTGTTATTTCATTTGATTTTCATAATTTTACTGTAAGGATGATAGTATTATTACCATGTTTCAGATGAGGAAGTAAAGCCCAGAGAAAAGAAGTAACGTTTCTTCTTGTTCACAGGACCAGAAATATAAAACATAGGCTTTTAGGAGATTTGAGGGAGTTTTTCTCAGGATAACAGGGATAGAAAAATGATATGTGGTAGATGATATCAGTACATGTGACATAATATTGGCTAGGAGAGCAAGGCCTTGGCATGAAGGGTGTAGACGACAGAGCTCAACCTTTTTCTATAAAGGGCTTGGAGGGCCATATGGTCTCTTTTGCAATTACTCTGCCAGTAACATGAAAACAGTCATAGAAATTTGTAAACTAATGGGCATGGATGTGTTCCAATAAAACAATATATGAACACTCAAATTCAGATTTCTTAATTTTAATGTCCTCTTTTATTATTCTTTTGCCTTTTTTTAACCACTTAAAAATATAAAGGTATTCTTGGCATGCAGACTGTACAAAAACAGGGAGCAGACTAAATTTGTCCTGTGGTCTGTAGTTTGCTGACCCCTGGTCTGGCGTCCAGCAGTACGTATGTATCCATATGTATAAGTTTTCATTATTTATTGTAGCAGGAAATGGGAACAACACTGTCACCGAATACTGGTTAAACAGAGAAATCTGTGGAAACCTCATTTTGTAGCCGTCTCAAAAGCAGTGGAAGATTGGAATGTTCAGCATGTTATGTCCCCCAGAATCATCTTTGACCTTTACTAAAAGCCTTGATGAGAACTTTGGGATTTTCTTAACCTTTCTGTACTTCAGTTTTCTCCTCTGTATAATGTGGGTAATAAGAATACACTCTCTAAGTCAGGTTCCCTGAAACCATCCCCAGGTTCAGCAATTCACTAAGAGGAATCAGAGGACTCATCATTTGGTTATATTCACAGCTGTGACTTACTGTAGTTGAAAGGATACAAACCAAAACCAGGAAAGGGAGAAGGCACGTGGGACCAAGCTAGGAAACCAGGTGCAAGCTTCCATTGGTTTTCTCTCTCCATGCACCTTTTCCCTTTCCTGATTTTGGTTTGTATCCTTTCAACCATAGTAAGTCCCACAAGACATGCATAATTCTTTCAGCAATGAGTTAAGACAACACATGTGAGATGTTGTCAACCAGGGAAGAGCATTAGAGATTCAGGGTTTTTACTGGGGGCTGATCAGATAGGCACCCTCCGTCTGGCATGTGTCAAATTCCAGATACCCAGAAGGAAAGCAGATGTTCAGGGTATCATTCGCACAGATAGTTTAGGCATAGTGAACTATTCCTGTCATTTCCGGAAATGGTAGAAAACTCCCTGAAACCCAATTCCTAGATGCCAGCTAAGAGAGAAAGTTGTAAGTAGGCCTTTCAAAGGATAGCAATGGGGCCTATTAAGTTAACTCTTTATTGCGTACTTTCCCAAAGTGGTGAGGATTACGTATGAGTTAACATATTGTGCTTAAATAATGCTTGGCAGAGAATGAACCCGCCCCCCCCCCCAAAAAAAAACTGTACATATCACTCTCAGAAGATTAACCAGGAGACAAGAAGGCCTAATTAGAAGGTGTTCTAGGGTTGCAGATAGGGCACATTCTCTCACGGATATATTTTTGTGGTGTGAATCATTATACACTCATATAAACATATGGGAAAGTGTAGTTAATTTTACCTCTTAAACTGTAGCAATTAAGAATATGCCTTTCCCCAGCAATCTATTCAGTGTTATGCCTTATAGGCCAAACAGATACTTAGAGAGGTCCACACACCAGAGACAATGTCATCCTTCTGTTCACTATCCTTCTGGTAGTGGAGGATGCTGTTGCTCATGAACTCCTGAAGATTTGAAGAGTTGTTTGAAATTAACAAAGAAGACATTTTGTTGTAAGTTTCCACTGAAGGACTGGAGGGGATATCCAAATCATTGTACAATAGTAAGTGACAAGGTTACCTCTGTGGACTGTTCTGTATGGCTTTCTCTCTACTAAGGATGCCTGAATGCAGAATGGTTCTTCTATTGGTTCAGTCATTGTATTACTCACAATTGGTACCAAGAAAGGATGATAAATGTGCTATCAGTTTGTACGAAGGAGCAAGTCATTACTTTGTTTTGTGCTGCAGAAACCCCAGTGATCATAAATTGATTCATTAAAGGCCTAAGATGTCAGAGTTCCTCTTTTATTCTGTTGAGATACTGTTAATCCTCAATTACCCGCCAGTGCATTTTCCACTTTATGGCTAATTTAGATGCTAATTTTTAACTGGGCAGAGTTTCTTGTGCCATCCAGAATATTTTCCTTTACGTGGAAATATTTTTTTAGACAATAAAAATGCTTTAGAGAGCAAAACAGTTAAAAATCTTCTGCATAACG
This sequence comes from Panthera pardus, assembly GCF_024362965.1. Lineage (NCBI taxonomy): Eukaryota > Metazoa > Chordata > Mammalia > Carnivora > Felidae > Panthera > Panthera pardus. The sequence goes on along the minus strand of NW_026526765.1, from coordinate 33,344,370 downwards.
TATCATATAAATTAAGGAGCTAGACATGTTCTTTACACATAATAAAATGATTTATCTTTTTGTAATGGAGCTGTAACTTAAGATGCATATTAGTATCTATAATGAGCAGTTCTTCCTTTTTTTAATCTCCTGAGTATTGAGGAATTGATACTGAGCTAAAGATCATCAAGTCTCTAATAACCCAATGGTTTTCTGACAAATCCATAACGTTCAAGCCATCACCACTTCTTAGAAAGCAGAGCCTTAAGCCACGGCAGTGTCATCTCTGAAATACAACAATATGGCCTGCCTATTCTGGGATGACAATTCATGGTATTTTTTTTAAATATAGAAATTATGGTCTAGATCGTTTTCTTTTTAAGAGTCTGCTTTAATTACTGACAGACTTTTTAAAAATCCCCTTGAGTGAAAACTAAAAATTGCAGCTATTTCTAATTCTGTCATGTACAGTTTAGTATAGTTTATAAATTTCTTCATCGCCTTAAATATCTTACTGAGTTTTGTAGGCCTAGGAGTCTTAAGTCACGAGAAAAATGGTATTTAGTTTGACAATAAGGAGAATGAATAATTTACCCAGTTTGGGGGCTATACTCTATTTACCAAGCGGTTTAGAAACCAGACAGGGCAGATTGGATGCAGCTACTGATACAGAATTAACTGCCTGTTCCTGAAATGTATGGAATGGCAGAAGCATTACAGTTAGAAAAATGGAAAGAGAAACTGCCTCAACAATATATCTTTTATAACCAGATAGGGCATCCCTTATGCCATAGGCCTGTTGGAAACTTTAAATTGTGAACTCATTACATTTGGCAACTTAATTTTAAGTAAGAAATAGATCCAGATTTTAATTCTGTGCCACTGTTCTGAGATGGGACCAGGGGTTTAGAGTCTTGGCAGTCACGGAACAGAGGAGACGAGATAATCATTAGAGGGCAATCAGCTACATAGTGGGCAACAGGAAATAAGGCAATATAAAGAGGGAAGGGTATAAGCAAATAAACTATAATTTGCCAACAAACATTTCTATATGTAACAGTAGGAAAGACCATCTTTAGTTCTGATAAGCAATCATATTGGTATTTAAGCTTGGTTATGAGTGATTAAGCTCAGTCTCAACCCCAGAACCTTAGTTAGTGAAGTGGGGAGGGGGTTTTTCATTTACCTTCAAAGATGGGCCTAAGGAATGGTACTGCCTTTAGTAATTCAACTAGACTCAAGATCAAAATGCTCATTTTATTAAAATTCATATAGGTTTGTTACAGGTGTTCATTTAAATTATCCAATTAAAATCTGAATTAGGTTAACTGTAACTTTCAGTATGAATGCACTTTGAAACTTGCCTTTGCTAGAAAGTCCATTCTAGGATACATTCTAAGAATGTATCCTACTGATATGTGTGTACATTTATAAAGTGATATGTGTATTAAGATGTTTCAACATTGTTTGCAATAGCAAAACATTGGAAACAACCAAAACACCTATCTGCAGAGATCTTTAAATAACTTATGAACAATGAAATACTCTGCCAGCATTAAAAAAAAATAGTAGGATAATTCTATATGTCCAATGTGGAATGATCTTCACAGTATTTTAAATGAAAATTATCATGCATAAATCTGTATTATGTGCAGCCATTTGTATTCAAGTATATTTTAATGCTTATTTATGAATATGTATATGAATTCATATATGAATATATTCATATAAATATATGTTTATATTCATATAAATATAGGAACATATGAATATAAATATATGCATATGAATGTAAATACATATTTATATTCATGTTCAAAATCCATAGAACATCTTTGGAAGGATACTTAATAATTGGTAACAATCACTGCTTCTTGACAAATGAAAAGGTGTTGAGCACTAGGGATGAGAGGAGGGTTTAAATTTCACCTTATATACTATTTTACACCTTTTGACTTTTGCAATGTGTGTGTTTTATCTACTGAAAATGTTGTCTTAAAAAATTTACCTGCTTGGGAAGAGCAAATGAATTTGTCCTCTTTTGTCCAGAATACTTTGTTCATACTATTATTATCACATTTCTCAAATTGTCTCCTACTAGGAATTTTCTGTTGAATTCCCTTGTTAGTTTGTGAGCTCCTTTACCTTATATCTGTTTTATGCATTTTAACATCAGACCTAACATCTGGCATATGGTAAGGGTTCAATAGTGTTGTATGAATAAATGTAGTTTTGTATGACATGATTCACTTTTATCTGACTAAAAACTACCTTAGTTTTTACTTTATTATTTTATGATAATCAAATTGCAAACAAATCAATAAATTATATAGTACAAAACGGCTTATATTGTGAAAAGCAGAAGTCACCTATCCCCATCCAGTTTTGTCCTATAAACTACTCTTAACTTCCTTTTTGCTGCATTTTCTGATATTTGCTTCCATACCTCTAAATAATAATTTTATATTGATGTTTGATGATATTTCCATTTTAGACACCATCTGTTGGCTTCTTGGTATAGTACTTGAGGACTTAACTCCCTCTACTGACTCCTACTGCCTCCCACCTCCACTCCTATCATCTTCTCATTATGATTATATTGCTATTTTTGGTTAAATCCTAGAATTAATGTGTACATTCCTATGGCTAGATATCTATTGTTCACTACTAAGCCAAGTAATATACTATGATTATATTTCATACAGTTTTTTTTCTAAAGCTAAAGATTGCATTAAAAATTGTTTTCTTTATGCTTATGGCTGTTATGTTCCAATGCTCACAAAGGCTTGTCACTTGCCTATAATAATTTTTCCAAATGTTCACAGTTCCACATGGTGCATGGGTTTATTTTTCCCTGGGTACCCCACTCCTTAGCCCTCCAAGCTTCTATCCTAGTGTGGATTGTTCTCTAGATAATATGCAGCTATGTCCTGGACTTACTTTTCTGCCTCTGTGTCGAATTTCCTTTCTCCTGGATTCTAAATCTGTATCTTCTGTGATATAGTAAAGCCAGTAGTGATACTGAATAGCATTTGTTATGTGCCAGGCACTGTTAACATTCATGAACTCACTGAATCCTAATATACTCATGAAGTTAGGTACTATCACCTCCATTTTACTGATGATAAAATTGAGGTGCACAGAGGTTAAATAGTTTTCTCAGTGGCCCACAGCTGGAAAGTGAAAGGATTCAAGCCTAGGATTCTGATTCCAGGATCTATGCCTTAATCAATTTAATATACTGCCTCTTGTTCTCAAAATGTGTCTTCAGTATACATGAAAGGGCATTTAGGAGGGAAACTTTTGAGTCTTTGCATGTCAGAAAATATAATGTATGCTCATGATTGACACATTAGCTAGATATAGAAGTCTAAGTTGAAAATCATTTCAACTCAGAATTTTGAAGGTATCGTCTTTTATTTTTTATTATTTAAAACCCTTTTTTAAAAATTTATTTTGAGAGAGAGGTAGAGAGCAAGCAGGGGAGGGGCAGAGAGAGAGGGAAACAGAATGCCAAGGCAGGCTCTGTACAGAGCCCAATGCCGGGCTTGAACTCATGAACTGAACGGTGAGATCATGACCTGAGTTGAAATCACGAGTTGGACTCTTAACTGACTGAGCCACCTAGGCACCTCTGAAGGCATTGTCTTTTAGCATCAGTGTTACTTTTGAGAAATAAAATGCCATTTGCCTCCCTGTGTTTTGATCTGTTTATAAATAACCTCTGTAAACTCAGGAAATCCTGTTTAGCTCTAGTATTTTAAACTCTGATGATACGCTTTCATTCATTCATTTTGCTGGGTAATTGGTAGCCCTTTCAGTCTATAAATTTCTGTTTTTAGCACTCAGAAATTTCCCTTTATTGCTTCTGTGCTAATTTCCTTCCTGTTCTTTTTGTTTCTTTATAAAAATCCTATTAGTCTGTGTCCTTAGAGATCCCTTTTCTCGTTTGTTTCTGGTCTCTTTCATGTTTGGAGTTTCATTCAAATATATGGTGATCCTTGGATTCCCAGTCATGCTTAAGAGTGAGACCAGATGAAAGTTTATTGGAAGTTTGAGAATGATGGTGGTGATGATTTGAATGTGTATTGTAGGGAGCTAAGGGGTGCAGCTTATCAATTCTCAGGATTCATTCTAAGGTGATCAGATGGTAAGCATGTCTGCTCACTGAGGTAGATACCTCCCCAAGTTGTTCTGGGGAAGTATTTTAAGAACATTCTAGGGTTTTATGTGTGTGCATGTGCATATGCATGTGTATGCGTGTGTGTGTGTGTTCTGCCTGTTTAGGCTTCTAACATTAGGGAAAGTAGGCCAGGAAGGGAGCTGGGATTTCCACTGCTGAATAGCATTTGCCCACCTTCAATTTCCACCATACATAGGCCCCTATTGGGTCAATTTCTCCTGAGCAAATCTTTGTCCTCCTTCCAGTTTGTGTGAGGAGAAATCCTTGCCAAGTTGTATGGGATGAAGGAAGATACCCAGTTATATGGGTCTAAGTGCTCTGATTTCTAGATTTTTGACTAATGCTTTCCTCATTTCTACCTTGTCTCACTGATTTCTAGATTTTTGACTAATGCTTTCCTCATTTCTACCTTGTCTCATTGTATCTCCCATGATACTTGGTGCTTCTAAATCCTATGCTTTTTCAGGCTTCTATGGAAATTGTCTTTACATCTGTATCCTTCAGGCCCTTGGGTTGCAGCTCCCTCTGCTCTTCTGTCATTCATAAGTTATTTGTTCATCCACCTTTTACCTTCTAGATATGTGTTGATATTTCTTTATTTCCTTTTACATTCTCATTTTTTCCTGTAATTTTTAAATCTCTCTCTCTTTTTTTTTAATTTGGGGAGGAGGCAACATATTTAATTTGCCATATTTCCTAAGTTTATTCCACATCGTCCACTAAAAAAAATTGAAGTATTGTTGACATACAATGTTACACTGGTTTCAGGTATAGAACATAGTGATTCAACAAGTCTGTACATTATGCTATGCTTACCACACATCAGATATGTGTATGTATGTGTGTGTGTGTGTGTGTGTGTGCGTGTGTGTGTCTGTTTTAAAGCTCTATGCCCAATATGGGCCTCGAACTCATGACCCTGAGATCATGAGTCACATGCTCTACCAACACATCATATATCTTTAACTGATGCCTTGGCTAGCAAAATCACTGGACACAGCTGCTGGTCTGGATCACACCAAAGAGGACTTCTTTCTAAACTATCTGCTTTCAGCCCATAATCACCTTGATCTCACCATTCTTATTTTCCATGTCCCTGAAGCGAAGCAAAGTATTTAAGAAGATAGAGACTATGGATAAGGCTGTTGGTGCCTAAGATCTTTCATTAAGGTGAAAGAGTATGGTAGATGAATTTGTGACTCACACCACAAAGTGATAATAAAAACAGCATAAGCTCTGACAGAAAGAAAATTTTCCTACCAAAATAATATATAAGTATAAAGATGAAATGTACCCTGATGTTTTTTCACTCATTATTTCAGTGATGGTAAGTTTTTAAAAACATAATTACTGCTATTTTATAAAAATTTAACTATGATACCTTTTATAGTATGCTGCTTTTCCCCACATTGCTAGATTCAATTATTAACTTTATATCCATTTTTAGATCTGCTTTTTCTGTCCAGTGCTTGATTTTCTTATGCATGAAAGTACTTTTATTTTGTTTAGTTTTTTTTTAATTAATTTTTTTAAGTAATCTCTACACCCCAGCGTGAGGCTCAAACTCACAACTTCAAGATCAAGAGTTTCATGCTCTACTGACTGAGCCAGCTAGGCACCCCTGAAAGTACTTTTCAATGAAATCTTAAAAAAATTCTGACCCTCAAAATTTGTTTTTTATTAAACATTTATATAGTATTTTAATGTTAAATTCTCATTAGAATTTTAATTCTATTTAGAGACTACAACTCTTTAGGAGATTAGAAAAAGAGGGCATGAAAGAGAGAGCAATGCTTTTTTTTAAGTGTTGGTTAATGAGATCCAGGGAGAAAGATGAAAGAAATGGGTTTCCTTTTGTGTTTGCAGGAGGATAAGGGGAAAAAAGGAAGAACAGACTTAATTGGGTAGTTTTTTTCTTACTCAAGATTTTGTTTTCATGGGTTAGGAAAATTTGGGACTTAAAGTCTTAGTCAATTTCATAGCAGAGGTATATATTCACATTGAATTGAGAGGAAAGGTCTTTTGAGGTTAGTAAGAAGCATCAAGAGGGAGCTGAGACAGCAGCTTTTACCCTAGGCTATTTGAAAAGTCAAGAGCAGAGCTAAGAATAGATGTTTGTAATGGCCTGTCCAGTTTTCAGACCACAGACACATGCTCCCTGGTCCCCATGGCTGCTTAGAGTATCACTTTAGAATATGCAGTGGTTGGGTATATTGGAAGAGACTGAGTCACTTGCCTATCCAGGCTCAATTTTTCTTTTACTGCCCTGGTTGGTTATTAGATTGAAAGCAAAGCTGAGGCAAGGACCAAGAGCAAGGCTTCTGGATCAAGGGAGTGTATTGAGAATTGAGCACATGCTGAATCATCTCTCATATGCTTTAAACTCATACAAAAATATTGGGTGCATACTTATAAAAATTAAGAAAAAAAGACATAAATTTCAAATGCTGAGAAAGGGAAATCTCTGGAGACTTTAAGTAGAACTGCTTAAAAAAATTGACAAACACCTATGTGGATAGGCAGAAGCTGAAGTTTAGGAACATAAAATGCTGTTCTTAAGCTGAGTTTTCCTAACAGGGTCTGAGTGTTGTGCACTACACCATCAACGCTGAAGACTTCATGAAACTATAATGGGTTTACACAGAAGATAACCTCCCTGAGTACCTGATAAGGTCAATAGAATGAAAAGCATGCAATAAATTTAGCAGGCTTAGGAATCTATATTTCCCAAAGCAGGGATTATTAAATAATCTGAGCAAAATTAAATACTTATAATGTCCTTTAAAAGATAAATAATGGAATAGGAACATAAAAATGTATAGGTGATAATAAAATAAGTGACCATGAAAAAGCAGGTGTATTGAAATTAACATTAAGATTCTTAGACGGTAGTAAAATAGTTCTAGAAAAACCAGAGGGAAAACACATACATTGCATAGAAGACTGGAAACAGATGAGGAGAGAATGATGAACCAGGAGAACGCAACACAAAGATGTAGAAATGGAAAGTATGAGATAGTGAGGGGACATAGAAGATTCCCAAAGTCCAACGCACATGCGCTACAAATTGAGAAAGAAGAAAATACAAAGAATGGTGTCAAAACAAAATATAAAGAGATAATGGTTGACAATTCCCTAGAACGAACGTAAGAGTATTCAGATTAGAAATGCCTTTTAAGTACTGAGCAAGATAAACAATGACCAGGGGAAAATAAAGGAGCAATTTTTGGGAGTGGACACCAAAAACAAAATTTTTACTCATATTTATTGTATCTCATCTCTTTCTATTATATGCGTTATACTGTTCACAATATACAAAGCAGTAGTATACACACATAAATATTTTTTTGCTGATTGTGGTGCACAGTCAGTAAATTTTTGGACTCACTGATATTTATATCTCATAAGTATAATCTTAGGATTTTTTAATAGGTAATTAAGCTCAACCTAAACTGTGGGAACTTGATGTATCCTGAACCTCGTATGTCCTGAAACTAGACCATAGAGTTCTTCATATTAAAGCTGACTGATAAATCAGCACAGTGTAGAGTGAGGGATCCTGTCAGACTAAAAAGATAGAATAATGATTATTTTGCAATCAGTACTGGGCATGATGTTGGACTGGTGTATGAGTGGCAATTGGATGGTTCAATTATGGAAGCCCAGATGGTCAGCGAAAAACTGACCCAAAGTGTCTAGAGCAATACTTGTAGCATAATAACTAAGAAAACAATTACATTAAAAAGTGTTGTCACTGATTTTGTTGAGTTCCCAAGGATTTAGGAAGCCTAATTTTCCTTGAGAGGGCAAGTATTCAAAGAGGAAGGGTAATCCTGAAAGTGAATGCCGTGATTAGTAGAAAAGAAGGAAGCTCAAGGAAAACCAAGCCTAATAGTGGTCAGTGACAATGCACAATGCAAGAGGCATGGAAATAATAGTACATCAGCAGGTTAGGGATACCTGCCATAATCAGGAATACAAGCCTATGCTAAGGTAATTTAACTCTGGGGAAAATTTAACTCATAGAACCTTTGCATCCAGATAGCAAGATCTGGGAAAATCCCTAAGAAGTTGCAAATAGGGATTACAGATGGAAAGCAAACACTCAAAGACCAGAAATATGAATCTTCTACCATTAGAAGCAAGTACACTATGGGGCACCTGGGTGGCTCAGTCAGTAAAACGTCTGACTTGGGCTCAGGTCATGATCTCACTGCTGGTGAGTTTGAGCCCCACATCGGGCTCTGTGCTGACAGCTCAGAGCCTGGAGCCTGGTTCGATTCTGTCTCCCTCTCTCTACCCCTCCCCTGCTCTCTCTCTCAAATATAAAATAAAACATTAAAAAAAAATTAAAAAAAGAAGCAAGTACACTATGACAAATTTTTCTTGAGGTAGGATTGGTGTTTAGGTGAGACCACAGTAGTTTTATACAATTGGTTATAAGGCACACAGTTCATAAACTGTTCTCAAAGACAAATTTGCTCTGAGTTCTATACATGGAAAGATCTTACTTTCCATTCATTTTCTCACTCAAATCAATCTAATTGCTGTCCTTACCATTCTACTAAAAATGCTTATTATAATTTACTGATAATTTTAGGTTGGCAAAGCGAATGCACACTGTTTAATCAGCATCATTTCACAAAGTTGAGCTTATTCTTTCTTTCAACAAGACAGTTTATTCCATAGGCTGCTGTTCTGGGTATCTCATGGATTTTTTTTCCTACCTCTTAAGCCACTCCTCCTCAGGCCTCCTCTTCTATCACATTTCTAAATATTAGATTTTGGTTTTATCTTGGACCCTCTTCTGACCCCTCAGTCTAGATGAGATCATTGAACACCACCAATCTGCAAATAACTCCTAGATTTATATGTTCAGTCAAGATCTCTCATCTTTGTTCCAGGACTGCTCAACTCCCCACATGCTGTCTCCATGGGACTGCCTCACAGGCATTGCAAATATGTTAAAAACTGCACTCCTCAAACCCCATTTCCCCTGAAATCTCATACCCGGATTTCCTGATCTGACCCTTGGTTAACTTGTTAGCTCTGTTCTGCTGGTGACTTGATCAGAGCAAAATGTTAACCATATTTTTATGCAGAATTGCTTATGATAAATGACCTTGGCTTTCTAAACTGAATCTTGACTAAGAGCATTGCCATATACCTCATGTGAACATCATAGCTTTGGGCTTCCCTGAATATGGTGACTCTTGTAATTGGACATGTTCCTTGCAGAAATATGACACTGATTGCCTGGGCTAAATGACTTGCTGAAGGACTAGACTGAAATCACATATGATCCTGAGGCTCTCTAAGGCTGCTAGGTGCAGTTTTAATATCATTAATTTCTCAGGGCTGTGGGTAGAACAAAGTTATTGATTATGAGACATGTACTTCAGTGGATTTGATACCTAATTAGAATTAATTAATTAATGTTAATTAATGTAAAACAGATGTATGGACCTAATTTATCACAGCTCAATTTTTAAAGAGTCGTCCCTGAGATAGGAGTGGAAGGCTGATGTGTTGGTGTGGAACCCAATTGGGTTCTGACCATGACACTGAATTGGTCTGCTGCCACTGATTTGGAGAAGAATAAGTCGTTTCATTCTCCATCTTCCAAGCAACCACCGTGGCTGACCCTTCCTCTGGATGGTCTTATCACTTAATCATTTGAAAGATGATCAAGCACTTCTGAGACACTGTAAAAATAAGGTGAAAGTAGAAATATCAGTGTAGGTTAACGAGTGGGGAAAGATGATGAAAAATGCTCCTATAACCCAGTGTCTTAGGAAGAAAGAAACCACCACAATTTTGCAGCAAACTTTATAGGGGAGAGAAAACTGAATTCTCAAGTGTGTGTGAAACCAGTTGCAGTGACTTAGAGGAGAGTCATTATTTCAAGAAAATCACATTATTCCTCCCCCTCTCCTCTTCTACAGATTTTAGAGGTAGGAGGGACAATTTCCTGATCTTTTGTAGGATACAAGAAAAAAAAAAAGGAAATTATTTCAGTCATGCATTACACTGTTCCTGTAGGCTTCTCTAGCTTAGAATCCTGTTGCCTTCATTCTTAATGCACAATAAGCTAAAGTACCCATTTTGGTTTTATCTGTTGAGTCAATTTATGGATTATATAGAAAAGTCTGTTCCAGTATCTAGAAGAAATGTTTTGCTTGAGTTTATTTACAAATAAACCAATATAATAGCAAAATGTATTATATAATTTGATTATCCATTTCAGTTTTTAGATGTAGTCCAAACAACTTTTAGTCCTTTTGGAAAATAGCAAACCAATTGTTAGAGGACAAATATGAGACACCACTGAGAATGCATTTGCTGATAAAATATGAACAATTAATCTTACACCAAATTTAGAAGCCAGACTTATTATAATCCCTTTGATCAAAGACAGAATATTTAGGCAACGACAATAATTGCAGCAAGAATAAAAACCTGACAATTCCAAAACAATCAAAGAGTAGTTTCAATAACTTTAAGTTTACATGTTCGTAATAAGACTTGTAAATAACACAGAATGCAAACTGTAAGCTTCTTGTTAATGACAATACATAAAATCTAATTATCAAAGATTTCAAATGAAATTTCATTTCATAAATACATTAAAAAGTCTATCATAAATAGAGCGATGAATCCTTCAATTCTTGCAGGGTAAAGAGGACTCACTGGGTAAAATTATTTGTGTGGAAACACATTTAATTTCTTGGTTACCTGCAGTACGATGTCAGTAAAGTAGAAGCATATGTAAACCGCTTGACTTATTTCAGTGTGCCAGGCTCTGCTCTCCGTGTTGATGAGCTGCAATAAAGCCCGGAGTTTCCATGCTGGGATTCGATAGCCCACATTCCGATGTTTCTTCAACTTAAAAAAAAAATGGTGAATCTGATGATGCACATGTCTTAGTCCATTAGGGCTACTCTACCAAAATTTTATGGACAAGGTGGTTTATGAACAAGAGAAATTTATTTCTCATAGTTCTGGAGGCTGAGAAGTCTAAGATTAAGGTGTTGGCAGATTTAGTGTCTGGTGAGAGCCTGCTCCTTGGTTCATAGATTGTTATTTTATGTATGTATGTATGTATGTATGTATGTATGTATGTATGTAGGTATGTCCTCATATGGCAGAAGGGGGAAGGAAGCTTTCTAGGGCATCTTTTAAAAGGGCACTAATCCCATTCATGAGTGTTCTACTCTCATGATCTAACACCTCCCAAAGCCCCACCTCCAAAGGCCATCACATTAGAGATTAGTGGTTTCAGTACATGAATTTGGGAGTACATATTTGGTTTAAAGCAGCACATACTCTTACAGAAGATGAGAAAGTCATGTATCACCTGTGCACCTCTATTTAGCCACAGTTTGAATGATTTAAGTACAGTTCAGCAAGAACAAAGGTGAAGTGTATTAAAATTCAACCAACATTTTTGATAATTGACTTGTGGTCACCACTGTGATGGGCATTGGTGTGCTGAAATGAAATTCCCCAGTCTCTGAGAGGTTTATAATACAGATGGGGAAATAAAGCATCCATAAAAGCACCTTTTGCAGGAGACTGGGAATTACATTATATTTTTATACACACATATCTTTCTTAGAAAACATAGGTTAGTTAACTCCTTTAAATTGGAGTTCTTTTCTCTCTGCACTGTATAATTAAGTCTTTGTTGCATATGACCTTGACCTGGGATTGTTTCTTGACGTTTTACTCTGACCTCCATCATTAGTTCCTTGCAGGATTTGTGTTTATGTATCCAATCATTTCTCCTTCCCTTCTCCCCACACAGAATAGATGCTCAGTCAATACTTGTCACTTGTTTGATTGTATGCTTGATGGAGGTGAACCTTAAGTTGGGCACAAAAGAAGCTGGTAGGAAGAGGTGAGAATCTGACAGGTAGTTGAGAGTGCTGATATTGGCAGAGAACATAATGGTAGACTGAGAAGTCATAGGGAGGTATCTGATAGAAAGGAGTAGAATGTGTTATGAAACAGTAAGAGATATGGCCATCTAACCAGCTGGCAGTCTTGAAGCCGGGGCTATGAAGTCTTGTTATTACTGACTTTAGGAACATGGTATTTTAGGAACATTAACTTGACATTGGTGTGCTAAAGGGACTTAGGTGGTGTTGCTAGTTGGACATGTCCCATTCATTCATGTGAATTTATCATTCTTTCAAAATTAGTGAGATAAAGCTGGATTTGAAGTATTAATTCATCATGATGTTATTATTATTTTTTTTTATCTCAGGTTGTGTTGACTGATTTCTCACCTCCATTTATAGTAATGGAATCTAATTGAAGGGCTTTTAAGTAAGCAACTCTGCCACACTGATGTGGGTGATTTTTTTGTGAAATTCTAATGACTCTTTTTTCCTTTTATCTAGTCTGAATGGCGTTTACATTTGGAAGAATCAAGACATGAAATCCTTCTAGCTTCTTCAAACATAAAAGTGGCCGTGAATATGTTATTTGTCTTCTTAAGCCATATTTTTCTCTACAGCCTTGAACCTAGGTGAGGAGACTTAGAAGAGAGTGTTTAATCAATGACTTTACTTTTCTTTTATTTAGTCATTTGAAAGAGTACTTGGCATTTAAGGGAAATATTTTTCTTTGAAAAAATAGGTAAGAAAGAGAAAAACTCAAGCAGTACGCCGTGGAAATGTCTAAACAAAAGATGCTTTGCATAAGGAAATAAGTTGTAGGAATAGATACTCTGAAAAGCATATAAATGTATCTTTTCTTACTTGAAAGGGTACAGCTAAAATGTAGCATGAGTTGCATATGTTTGCATAACACCACCCAGTGTTTCTGTATACATTTTTTTTTACAGGGTCTGATAAGAAACTTTCCTTGTTAAATGTGTATGTAGCTCCTGAAATAAATGCAGTTTATGTAGATGCCTTTGAATGTTTTCCCTCTGATCCTTTATTTTTCACTTCAGCCCATTCTTCCTGCTTCAGCTTTCTCTGGCAGCCTCACAGCCTAAAGAAAAACATTGTCGGGTTTCCAGGGGGAAATTCAGCATTTCTGTGAGCTGACTCCACCCTCTATCTTGGCCACTTGCTTTAAATCCACTGTTTTGTCCACCACTTGATCCCAGCAATTAGCATGGCTTGTGGCATGGGATTGGCATTCAGTTAACATTTACTAAATGAAAATGATTAAAGGTCCTTAGATTTGCCCCAACTGGTAAACTTTTGCTCTTCAAAGTAAATGACTCTATAATTTCTTATCCATCTCTATCACATTTCTTCTTCCCTCTAATTTTAGTTTCAACTTTTCAGTCTTGGTGTCTAACCTTTCATTTCCACTGGAGATTCTCAGGCTGTTCACTGTGTTCTTTATTCCTTCTATGTTCAGTTCTTTCCATATTGAACCCCTAAAGCTTCATCAAGTTGGGTCATATCTAAATCTGTTTTCTAAAATCTTACCCTGACTACCCTCTACCCTTTCATCTCTGATCTAATTAATTTTTAAGAATTGAAGTAAAATTGACATATATTAGTTTCAAGTGTGCAGCATAATGGTTCGATCTTTATATTTATTTCACCTAGCTAACCTTTACCACCATGGCTATTATCTAGAATGGGGAGAGGGAGAAGGAAAAGCGATTGATGGATGGTGGTTAAACATTGTTCCGGTGACAACACACATTTGCTCTCTCCCTTTGAAAGTTGTTGTGTTTCAAATATATTGTGTATGATGATGGTTGATTCTTCCCTAAATTAAACTTGCTGCCTCTGTTGGTTCTATCCACTCATATATACGCAGTTTTTCTTTGCAGCCATCCACCAACAGCATTTTATTTCTGTGACTTATATACTGTTTTCTTTCTTATAACTATAGAATATCATTCTTTGGGAGAGTGAGCCGAGATACAATGGTCTGATGAGATGGGGAAGACCCAGTCTTTTTGCAATTTCTCGAAGAAACTTATGGCAAAGTCAGGGAAATACGATCGTCTCAAGAATACCAGGGACTTGCTGAATGACTCTGGGGAATTCAGCAGCTATCCCCTTCTGGGGAAAAGCGACTGAGACACAAATTTCCTGCACGTGAACTTATTCTCATGTCTAAGGACTGGAGTCTGGTTGATACACAACCCTGTGCAGAGAAAGCATCTATGTTCCATTGAGGAAATATATTTAGTAACTACCACGTGCTCAGAGCTATACTAGTGTCTTTATAAAACATAAGTAAGTCATCTATTTCTCCAGACAACCCTGTAAGATACTTATTAGGTCCATTTTACAGAAGAGGCAAAGGTATTGTTAAGAAGGTTAAAAACATTTTGCCCAAGTTAAATAGTCTTAATGAGTCATTGGACTAGAGCTTGTACCCACGTTTGTCTACACTTATGCTGTACAACATAAACAACAAAACAGACAAACTCCATGTGAGTGACTAAATGAGGGAACATACCTATGAAAGAATACAGATCTCTAGGAAACCAGTCCCCATGTGGTAGGAAAAAGATGATAGAAAATAATAGGCATAACAGCAAAACATTCAGCCAACAGTCTGTGATGCTTGTATCAGTTCTTTGGCATAAGAATATTGATAGGACTGCCTGGATGGCTCAGTCAGGTAAGCACCCAACTCTTGATTTCAGCTCAGGTCATGATCTCACAGTTCATGAGTTTGAGCCCCACATTGGGCTCTGTACTGACAGTGTGGAGTCTGCTTTGGATTCTCTCTCTCCCTCTCTCTCTGCCCCTCCCCTGCTCATGCTCTCTCTCTCTCTCTCTCAAAATAAATAAATAAACTTAAAAAACAAAAGAATATTGATAGACTGTCTGGCAAGAACGGGAATGTTACAGGGTTTTTAGACTGGAGTTAGCTGTGGGAGCCTCAGAAATGTGTTGCTTTAAGTGTAAATGCTTTTAAACTTCTGATACTTGCTGGGAGGGCCAACATTGCTCAAGAAAATCATTAACTATTGTTTTAACAAATACGTCTCTGCCCACATTGATCTTGAAGTATACCACACAGAGATCCCTGGGAGGACAGCTGAATTGTGTATCACTGCCTTGTGTGCCTGCTTTTGAGATTTTTCACTTGGAGGTCATATTGGACACTATCTTTGTTGTTGTTAGTTTTTCTCTGTAATCTGTAGTGTTGTCTCTTTATCAACAGTTACACAGGTCTCTTGGATTGAGTTTCACCTGCTCTGGGAGATCATGAACTTCTCATTTTAGATGCTGCACTGGATGAAAACTTCATAGCCTCTACTTATAAAGTTTAGACCTTTCAAACATGCCTTATAAATGTGTTGAAAATCTTACCAGCTTCATTTCATGTATGTAGATTTTTCTTGAGTAATTTCCCCTTTGTTCTTCCTTAATATTTAGGAAGTTTCCACACTTGTGAAAGTTCTATGCCATAGTACGAAAGAGAACCAAAGGGAGTCTTGTCCCAACTCTGATGAGCAATTTAACAGGAGACAATGCCAGCAGAATTTGGGAGAAGAGAAGCCTATGGGAAGGGCAAACTTGGGAGACAAAATCAGGGCAGCTCTGTCTGCTTTCCCCATCAAACTCTTTCAGGCATCAGTGCCTTGGGCACTGTTTTTATTTCAGTAAGGAATGTGATCCCTGAGAGAGGAAGGAAAAACTAGGCTGACAGTGTGGTAACCGAAACATCTCTCTTTCTCAACATTGCCACAAAATCGTCCTCATCTGAGAGTTGGGTAAATATTCCACTCTGCATGCCAGGCAGGGCTTGGGAAGCCTCTAACAACAAGAAAATGATATTTTATCTTACTGTTCAGTGAATCAGTTGATTATATTGTTTAAAGAAAATTGCTATCTGAAAACTCTAGAATAAAGTAATAAAAGTGAAAAAAGAAAGAACCCCCAGGGAGAGCCAGTTCTTAGGGTGCGGCCTCCCTCCACCATCATTCAGTGAGTTCATCTGGTTCTTTGCTGATAACAAGGATTAGGAATTGATGCCCAGTGGGAAATAAAAAGAGCCCAGCTCTACCTGACAAAACAATCACTCTGTTCCTCTTCTGAGGTATTTCTCAAATGTTCTTGGCAAAGCAGTGCTTTTTCGTCTCTGCATAAACATTCGGGGCACACCACCTTTATTATCACAGTGGTCTACACCTGTCTTTTCTGCTAGACTTTGACCTTGTTGGCACCAGGGACAGTTTTATGCTCACTTTTGTAATAATAGGCATACGAGTGTCTGTCAAACTGAATTGTAAATATAATCCCACCATTTTCCTCCTCAAGTGGAGATCTTTTACAGAATTTCCCAATGATCATCATATGGCAAATATTCTATGCGCTTCTTCCGGCCTGAAATTCACTGGCTTACAAAATATTCCATATGTGTATCTCAGGAGCCAAAAAATAATAAAACAAATTTAGATGTGCACTTCTTTTCATTGAGATGTCTTAGGATGCTTTGACATATCTGTATCTTATGAAGAGTCTAGACTAAAACTCTTTGTTCAGTATGTACCAAAGGAACATTATTTTCCCAGATTCCACTTATTTCATCTGAAGTTTATCAGAACATGCTCCTGATTCCGAGGCCTACTCCAAACTAGAAAGAAGGACACCAAGTTGCATTCCAGGGTCATACTAATTTGGTATAGAGATAGCAGGAGGCTCCATCTCCAGTTTTGCTAACTGTCCTCCTCATCCTCCATTTTTCTGCTTCTGTCCTCCCCAAGGTGGATGGGTCTGTGCTGCAAACTATCTCCTTCTTTGCCCCCTTTTGTTTATCTGGGGAAACTTTGAACAGAGAAGAGGGAATGAGTTGATGCCACCCTTCTTCACAGAGAGGGATGAGTATGCATGCCTCGGGGGCAGCCCAAGGAGCCGGGAGACCTGCATTTAGAAAATGTGCCACTGATAATGGAAGTTCTATAGAAACTTTTATCTCCCCTTAACAAATAAAGCATTTTTGGAAGATGAGAGTTAAATGGGAAAACAGTAAATTTGTCTGTCTTCGCTAGTGGGGAGACCTGAAGTCAGGTGTGTTTTGCAAGAAAATTTCAACATGTTCTATCAGTTTAAAATCTGTGTAAATTGCCAGCAGTTCTCCTGACAGCCGCCTTTCCCAGAAAGTGCCCATGGAATGTCCTCTTTAAACTGCTGAGGAATAGAAGGTTAATTTTCAATTCTCTGTCAACTGAAACTTGTCAATTAAAATTTCATGTTCTTTTCTCTTTAAGACTTTTGAAGAATGGAGTAGAGGAGCTTGTCTAGAGATAATATAACTACTACCTGGCTTGAAGCTTTTGTACCTGAGATGCTATAAATGTTCATTTCCTATCAGTTGCAACCTGCAAGAAAATCCACAGCTTTCCTGCTTTCCTTGCATCAGTCTTTCATGTGGCATCTTCTTAATCCTATCCTTTGTCCCTATCTTCACTTCGCTCCTCAACATCTTGATCTGGGGGAAATCAAACTAAAACTAAGGGGAGCTTTGCAGATTAAAGAAAGGTTGAAGTCCCATGGAACAGAGTTTCTTTTTATCTGTTTGTTCTCAGGGTACCATTTCTGTATATAGATGTACTTACTATATAATTGCTCTTGTGCATACTCCTCCAAAGAATGTCATTGACATCTCCTTTAGAATGAGGATTATGAAAGTATTTGGTGTCAATACCATTTCTCTGGTAACAGTTATGCTTTAAGATACACGGTATAGCAAACCCGGTTGATGTCCTGTATGTATATCCCCTTGGCACTCCCCATTCCTGTGCCTGCCAGTGGCTTCTAAATGCAAGGCTTCTTAATGACACGATGATGGGGGTGGGGTGGGCGGTGGGATGCCAGCAGAGCTCTAACCAATGAGGAAAGAAAGTTTTCTTCATCCACCCCCCCTCCCCCCCGTAAGACAGCTCTGGGGCATGTTCTATTTTATATCCTAGATGGTCCCAGCAGGAGGAAGCCCTGGTCTCACAGTGATACCCTGCACATTACCACACCTTGCATTGGCTTCTTTTTCTTTCCTGTCTCCCTTCCCCACTCTCCTTCTGGTGCTTCTGCAATCACCTCCCAAATAAACTACTCATCTTAGGCTCAGCATCTGCTTTTGGGCAATCCAAACTCAGCTACAAGCAGAGATAATACATTTTATTCTTCGAAAACGAAAATGTATGGTGTCATTGATAGTGGTAGAAAAATCTGTGTATAATTTAGAAAATTAGAAAGTTATCTTGAAAATAGACCGGGGCCTATGCTCTAAGATTTCTGCTTTATAATCTTAGCACAATCTTGTTCAGTCACTCATTTAAAATTTTTTTCTTGAGCTTTGATATAAAAGATATTAATGCAAATTGCTGTGGGGATATCAATAAATGTAATATCTTTTCCTATTCATAAGAATATTAGGTTGTACATTTGAAGAGATTAGGGGAAACATAAAAAGATAAAAGATAATAGATAATATGCAGAATGTCAAGCAGTAAATGTTAAAATGTAACACAAAAATCGAGATAATATATACTGTAGGAATTCAGAGAGACCTATGCATGGGCTAAAGGAAGTTTTACAGGTACAGAGTGTAGAAAGCATGTGTGTGTGGCATTCTGGGTCTGGCTGAAGTGGAAGATTCTTTTAGGGAAGTGCTAAAGTTAAAAATATGTAGGTACCATGGCGGGGAGGGAAGGGGAAAAATAGTTACAAACAGAGAGGGAAGGAGGCAAACCATAAGACACTCTTAAATACAGAGAATAAACTGAGGGTTGATGGAGCAGGGGGAGAAAGGAAAATAGGTGATGGGCATTGAGGAGGGTACCTGTTGGGATGGGCACTGGGTGTTGTATGGAAGCAATGAATCACGGGGATTTAGCCTCAAAACCAAGAACACACTGTATACATGACATGTTAGCCAACTTGACAATAAATTATATTAAAAAAATGTAGGTACAGGGGTGCCTGAGCGGCTCAGCTGGCTGAGTGTCTGACTCTTGGTTTCAGCTCAGGCCATGATCTCATGGTTCGTGTGTTCGAACCCCATGTCAGGCTCTGCACTGACAATGTGGAGCCTGCTAGGGATTCTCTCTCTCTCTCTCTCTGCCCCTCCCCACTCTAAATAAATGCATAAATAAATAAATAAATAAATAAATAAATAAATACTTTAAAAATAAAATGCTTCTTCTCTTTAAAAACAAAATATTTAGGTACATTGTCCCAGTTAAGAAGAACCTGAATGTGTCTAAGGAGTTTGGAAAGTGAATACAGTTTTTCTATTTCTTTTTTTTAAGTTTATTTTATTTATTTTGAGAGAGAGAGAGAGAGCGAATGAATCCCAAGCAGGCTCCACACTGTCAACACTGAGTCCAATGTGGGGCTCAATCCCATGAACAGTGAGATCATGACCTGAGCTGAAACCAAGAGTCAGACGCTTAACCAACTGAGCCACCCAGGCACCCCATCTTTTTTTTTTTTAATAAAGTGCTATCATTTATTCACTTTCTCATTTGTTCACTAAACACATACTAAACTGCTCTATTTAAAGACATACACTTGGTTTTGTTACTTGAAAAGAAGACAGGAGAAAAGGATGACTCAGATAATTAAGAAGGTAGGAAATTTAAGAGAGAATTGAGTTTAATTTTAGACAAATTCTGTATTTATTTAGTTATTCACTAACTTTTTCAGCAACATTTAAGTCAGGCCACCCTGAACCCAATATACCAGTCCTGTGTGGTTTTTACAACATGAGAGATCTTCACAAATTTCTCTCATTCTCTGATTCTATCCCTTCTCTCAGTTACTTTTTGAAAACCTAATTGGCACCAAATTTTAAGAGATTTTTCAAAGCATTACAGTAATGGCCAGTAGCCAGATTAGGATGTGGGATCAAGAAGGCTCCAGCCAAAGTAAGTTCACCCTAAGCTTGGCCCCAGACCTCTTCTCTTCAAGGGCAGGTGGCCTTTTCATCCTTCTCAACTCATTGAAGTCCACAGGGTTTCTGGCTTGGATCTACTCTGCAGGTCCCAAGAGTGATGAAAAAAATGGGCTCCGGGTGCCAGTCAAGAGCACCTTGTCAGGTGCATTGATTTTATGAAACCTTTGATGTCTGTTTTGGTCCTGGAGATCTGGGGAAATATGATCTATAGAGTTGATGTTTCCACACTTTATGGCATGTTAAGAGCTATTATGAGGCTTTCAGTTACAGTTGCACCAATGTTGGAGGGTAGGTTTCTCTCTTGCCTCCTCCAGTCTCTCTCGCAATTTTGGTGTGTGAATGGTTGGTGGTGTTTGTAGTGTTATATTGCACATCAACTGACAACAGCCAGAATGCTTCTGAATCCACATTTAATTTATTCACAGCACTGTGTGCAACCAGATGATGATGGCAAGTTAATGGGCTTTGCCTTAATGAAATAACTGCCTCCCAGGTTTGGAGGTTTATGCTAGTTTTATTTGTCAGCATTACCTAAGTGGATACAAGAAGAAATTGTAGCTTTATGCTGACATATTATCAGGTCCATTTGCAGAGAAAGACAGATGTTATGGCCTCCTGCTGCTGCTCTGTTCTTTGAGCCGTGTCAAGTTTTATCTCCCTTCATTCTTGACAATTAAATGCTACAGCCCTTGGGGCTCACCTATGTGGCTTAGATGAAGAGGCTTTTCAAGTTGCATATTCCATGGAGTTGCATCTTAATTCCAATATGCTGTTATCGAGCAAGGCCTATAAGTGTACTGGCTCTGTCTCTCTCTCCCTTTTCCCTTTCCTGCCTCCTTCCCTGTCTTTTAATTCATCAGCATTTAGAATCCCAGAAATAATATGACATAAAAACCAGTGCCTCCCAAAGAATGGGAAATTGACAAGATGCTTGGCCTTAGTTTTATATGTACATATTTTGGCTTTGTTCTTTTTCTCTCAAATTCTTTTTTCTTCAATTACTACTGAGTCTTTAACCCCGGCTAAGGACTATGCCTTTCCCAGTCTGCCTTTCTGGTAACTCATTAATGCTTAGCAATGAGAAGAAAAGGGCAACGGCTCTATTAACACAACCAAATTGATTTATAATCAGACATGAACCAGGAACTGGGTGAGAGTTTTACAAGCACTGAAGGTTAATAGAACCATTCTCTAGCCCATTTTCCAAACCAACCTTCTTGAGGTTTTCTGACCTCCACCCCCAGATATACAGCCATTGCATAAGAGACTTTGGCAAGGGTGGCATGTAGGTGGAAGTTATTTATGAACATTAATAGCTTTTTCAACTATTGTACAATTATCAGAGAACCCCTACATGTAGCCCTAGCTAGGTTCAGAATAAAGCAATTATATAGTTAATTTAGCATTTATCTGGAAGACTGGGTTCCAAATTAAAAAGCTTGTTCAGTTGAGACTAGCACTTATTCATTTCATGGGGATTTTTACACAGGCTCTGTTTGCCAGTATGAAACACTCATATGAAACTCTTTTTTGGAGTTGACTAGTTGAGTCAGATCACAGTCCAATCAATTTCAGAATGAACAGCCAGCTGGATAGAAGCCATACTTTCCATTACTGGTTAATTGCTTTGGTATGAATGTGAATGGCTAATCCATCCTCCAAAGCCAAGAAGACTTTAAAATAGTTTGTATGTGGTGACCAGTGAATTACTGGTAGGAAGGAATCAAACAACAGCACTCCCCCTCAACCACCCCTTGTATGCTAGTCTCTGATTGTTCTGAAGAATAGTTTCATCTTCCTCCCTCTCCCCACAAATACAGTTTCCCTTGCATTTTAGTGTTTGGAGATTTTATCTCATTGATCTTTTTCTCAAAAACGACTCTGCCACAGTTTCACAGAGGAACTCAACGAAGCCTCTCCCCTTGGAATTCGAGCCTTGCTTCCTAGTGAGAATCAGTGGCAATATTGCCATATTCCCACTGACAGAGTTTTAAAGATTTTACTAATCCTTTACCTGCTGGATGACTCATTTGCTGAAATTCTGTCATGCACCTGAGGTGTGATATTAGTTTTCCTTTGACCCACTGGATAAAATGTGGCATAATAAGGACACCTCAATCAGCATGATTTCTGTGTTTGGAGCCAGGATGATCTGATTTATGTGCCCTTCCTTAATAAGAGACCCTGAAACACTGGATATAAATAAATTGGTACTTGAAAATAGTCTGCCACCAGGAATTATGCCCCACAATGCAATAAACCAGCCTTGTTATGAATTCGGTTGGCAGGATCCTAGCATCACAAATCAAAATTGACCCTACCCTTGTCAGCTGTGCTCAGCACATTAATATAAAGAAATGGGTTTCTCTTCAGGGCCATGGACTTAGATTCCTTTCCCATGAATGGAGAGTGTTTTCTGGAGCTGTGTCTAGGAAAACCATGTTACAGATTCACATGTTGTTCCTAGCTGTCTCTGTGACAAAAGCTTATTGGGGAAGCTCATTCTCTTCCTTTCACTTCAAGAATACGACCCAGGGGCTCCTGGGTGGCTCAGTCAATTGAGCGTCTGACTTTGGCTCAGGTCGTGATCTCACGGTTCATGAGTTTGAGCCCCTCATCGGGCTCTGTGCTGACAGCTCAGATCCTGGAGCCTGCTTCAGATTCTGTGTCTCCCTCTCTCTCTGCCCCTCGCCCACTTGCATTCTGTCTGTCTCTCTCTCTCAAAAATAAACATTGAAAAAATTTTTTTAAAAAGAATATGACCCAATTATTACTTCTCTCTCTCCCATTTTATTCTTTAAAATATAATACCCAAATAATACAAAGAGTACTCTACTAATTCTACTTCAAAAATTAATACCCATACTAATAGCAAACTCTTATATAGACCTTACTATAAGCTACCATAATCAAAAAGCCTAGCAGGTGCTAATAAAATACCTTGGGCACAGATATACTATGAGAAATTTGTGTCTGTTTGTTCTGATGCACAGTTAATGGGCTTCAGCCTATGATGCCTACTTAAAATTGAATTGACCACTTGATTATTCATTTTTATTAATGTCATTATCTGCAGTTGTGAAACCAATGCTTAAAAGGTGTCCTCTTTTATTCATTCATGTAGCATTAACCTTCCAGCATGTATTGTAGCTTAACTGGTATTATAGGACCCAAGTCATTTGTTTAAGTAATGAGGACAAAATAAGAAGAGCTGGCCATATATTTCAGAAGGAGGATTTAGCTCAATTATAGGCAAACAGGCTGCTCTTGGCAGACAAAGTTGATACTACTCCCCAGGTGGAAGATGTTGGCTAATGCAATCTGAGAAGCACTGGATGAGTCCCTGTAACCTCAACCGAAACTGTGACTCCATCTGTTTCTTCTGGTACCTGAAGTGCTATCATTAGGATTTCTTTCCTTTGAATCTAACTTTGCCGTCCTTGGACAGAATGGTTATAGTAATAGTACTCCTAAAAAAGCTTGAGGAGTCTTGGGGACATGTATGAAGAAAGCCTAATCAGATGGAGATACCCCTGGATATACTAGGGGACTAAAATACCAGACAAATAACCAAATGACTGTTATGTGGGAAATATGGTTGTCATCACTGTTCACTTGGAATTAAGGCCACTGAATTCTAGGGTGAAACTTAATACTTGCCTGAAGATAAGTAATGAAACGTGAGATGAAATATGTATACAGACTGATTTACACTCGCTGTTTTTCCCATGTAAAAGAATGCCTGTAATAATTTAATTAGGAAAAAAAAAAAAGCAGACTCCAACCTTTTACCAACAAAATAGCTCAGGAAAAGTACCAAGACAGAACAGAGTTAAAAAACAAAAACTAAAACTAAAAGTTGCAGAAGAGTATATATGGATTCTCAGACAAATTTGTTCTTTTTTAGTACAGTCACAGGCCATCCTATATACTTACACCTCAGTCTGGTATGTCTGTACTTCACCCCAGCTGCCCTGAAATACTATTTTAAAAAGCTAATAATTTTGTTTTATCAACACATCTCCAGTTTCCTTAAAGGGAAGACTCAATTCCTATTTCTTCCCTAAGACTGCTGCCCTACTCAGCGTTCCTGCAGAAGGTCAGCAGTCTTTCCAGCCTTCGTGCTGTGCTTCTCCTAATTAAAATAATAATAATATATTGAATGCTTACTAAGTCTGAGGTCCTTTAATGACTGATTTTATCTATCTATCTATCCATATATCTATCTATCTATTTAAATTACTGGACAAATGTTAATATGTGAGGATTCCCTGGATCTCCTTATCCTCATAATAAGGAGAATTCTTCTTCAGAATTTACACACACACACATGCACACACACACACACGCACACTAATAGAATCATCACAACAACTCTCTATAAGGTAGATATTACTTCCTTTACTTAACGGATTAGAAAACTGAGACATGAGACATTACATAATTTGCTCAAGGCCACGTAGCTAATAAATGGTGCAGTTAGGATCTGAACCCAGCAGTCTGACTCCTGATTCCATGGACTTAATCGCTATATATTCCACAGCTCTTTATAAATGGCCATCATATAAGCCAAGCCATGGCCCCCATGTCTATGAATATTTCCCTTCCTACCCTTGTCCCAGTTGACTTATTCCTTTCTACTTCTTAAAAGTCATCATCACTTCTATTCGATTTAACACTAGTTACTATTGTACTATTGTTTTTCACTGTTTATTCTCTAAATTCTTCCTGCCCAACTAGCCTGAGCAAATATCTGAAAACAGACAACGTTATATGGTTCTTCTGTGTCTCTGGAGAATCTGGTACTTGAAAAGGGACCGACATACAACTCAATGGAAACTTGAGATACTGGAAGTTTTAGACATTAGGTTTCAATATCTAGGAGGTTTTCAATTTAGGAGTAAGTTTCATGGCATAAAACAGAAGAAAAATTCAAATAATAGTAGCTTAAGCAAGATTTATTTTCTTCATGCCTGAAGGAAGTTTGGAGGGCTAAAACGGGATCTTTAAGATGTCTTCAGGGACCCAGGCTCCTATTTTTATGCTCTGTCATCTTTAGTAGTTAGTGTCCATCCTCAAGGCCACTTATGGTCAGATATTACATCTGCATTTCAGACAGCAGAGAAAAGGAAGGGCACTTTTTAGTGGGAGAACTTTTAAGGAGACTTCCTGAAGGTCTCAAATAATACTTTAATTTATATCTCACTGGACGGACCTCTTTATACGGCTGCATGGCTGGGAAAGGTAGTATTTAATTTAGCCTATCAATGTGCCCACTTAAAAATCAAGGTTCTAGTAATAAATTGGAAGGGGATAATGGATATTAGATAGTCAACTAGTAAGTTCTGTCACAAAAAGAATGAAAATCAGTTTCTTCTCAGGTATCTTTTGTTTTTTTATGAAAAGTTTTTCCATTCATGACCATGACCGTGCAAGAAATTAAAATATATTCTGGGTAGCTCCTGGGAGTTGCAGGACACCTGAAAATCAGCCTGGTCTCCTTTCTATAGAAATAAGTATCAGGAAATATCCCTGAGCACCATTGCCAATCACTGATGGTACTGTTTTTGTTTGCTTAGATTGTTAAAGATGAGGGTTTTCTTGCATTGAAATTTACCTTGATAAATGTATTTTTATAGTTATAGGAACGAATACATGTAAAGCTTTGCTTTCTTTGGCTCTTTTCCAAGGAGGAAAACATTTGGCTGAGCATTTAGATTTTTTGATGCTCTGAATTTAGTTTGTATAAATAGCTTGTAAAGTTGTTTGTCTAATCAGAAGTTCAATACTAAATAATAATTTCCAAAGAACTCTCCCCAAGTTAACAACCTTGGCTATTTCTAATGGAGAGACTTCCATATGTGTTTGCATGCTGCTCTTATTGTCTTGTTTATTCATTAAGGTATGATTAAGCTGCTGAAATAAGAAGCCCAACAACACTTTGACTTAAAAAGAGGAATTTAATTTCCCTCTCACATAAAATTCTGATGTGAGTGTTCTAAGTCAGCAGCTTTGGTCCACATAGTCATTCAAGGATTCAGTAATGATTTGTCTAGTGACCACGTTTCCAGGCAACTTAAGACAGAACAAACCAAAGCCTAGGGCTAGGCATTTCTTTCCAAACATTACTTTCCCCGCATTCCATTGGTAAGTACTACACATGTCTTACCATGTGTAAGAGGAGTTGGGAAATGTCTTGTAGCCTTGTGTCCAATGGGGTGCCTGGGTGGCTCAGTTGTTTAAGCGTCCGGCTTCGGCTCAGGTCATGATCTCACGGTTCATGAGTTGGAGCCCTGCAGAGGGCTCTGTGCTGACAGCTCAGAAACTGGAGCCTGCTTCAGATTCTGTGTCTCCCTCTCTCTCTTCCCTTCCCCCACTCTCACTCAGTCTCTCTCTCAAAAATAAATAAGCCTTAAAAAAAAAGAAAAAAACTAGATTTGAGTGAATGGCTAGCAGTATTTATCTCACACTAATGGTCAGTAGTTAGTCTCCCGTCATAATCCAATCTCCCCCGACACTAAAAAGGTCTTTTGAAAAAGTAAATTAGATATTACTTTTTTTCTGATCCAACTTCTCTGATGGCTGCCCTTAACATTTGAATAAAGTCCAAACTTTTTGCCACTATCTACCAGACAGGGCATCGTGTAGCTTATGACTCTTCTTCACCCCATCCCCTACATTCTTGCATTGTTTGGGTTTTGCCACATCGGATTTTTAAAAAAAAATATTTGTCTACTTTGGGGAGAGCACAAGTGGCGGAGGGGCAGAGAAAGGGGGACAGAAGATCCCAAGCAGACTCTGTGTGGACAGGCTGATAGCAGCAAGCCCGATGTGGGCCTCAAACTCATGAACTGAACCATGAGATCATGACCTGAGCTGAAGTTGGATGCTCAGCTGACTGAGCCACCCAGGTGTCTCTGGCTTCTATTTTCTTGACCTCATCATGCTTTCCAACTTTCAAGCTTGTGAATTTGCTGTGTTGTGGGTCCAGACTAGAGTACACTGAGATGATCCCGTTGCTGCTTCCTTCCCATGATTTCACTTTCTCCTCAAAGGTCACCTCAGCAAGGCAACCTTCCCCAACCACTTCTCACTACCAGTTACTGTAATAAGACTCTGTTATTAAATTACCTTTTTAAAAATTCATTTTCTTATTTATCGTGTTTATTTGCTATGTGTGAAAGTTTATTGTGGCCAGAGCCTCTGTCTGACTGGATCATAGCCCTATCCAATGAGCCTGATGTCTCAGTAGTTCATATTTCTATTGGTTTCATGTATGTTGCATTGTTCACTATATTTAGATTATAAGCTCCACAAAGACAGAGGTGATATTTTCTAAATAATTATATATTTAAATTTCCAGTAGGCTGAGTTTATTAAAGATAAAAGGGAAAAATATAGAAGGTTTTTAAAGAGAAAATGGCCCAAGGGGCTAACATTTCAATCAGATTAGATTTTATACCACTTCTCTTTCTAACCTCATGAAATTCTGGTGACAAAGCTTGTCCCTATGATGCTTAAGTAAACAAGTTTTCAGGTGGAATTAAAGTAACACTTTCTGTTAAATTCATAGTTTTTCCTTGACTATATATGCTAGATATCCTAAAGTATAGAACCATGCAATAAAATAACCGAACTTTAGTCAAAGTGTATAGAGAAATTATTTTGATTTTTGGTTTTGAAAAATCTGTTCTGAAGTTGGTTTACATCTTTTGTCCAGTACAGCTCACAGGAATGTGTAGTTTTCTGCTTCCTATAGGCCCTGAATTTAGCTCTCTATACCTTCATTTTGTGCACCTGCTAAATAATATTGAATTGAAAGATGTCATGGCTGCTTGCATAGTAGGTAGAGGGTCACAACATTTGACTGTTGGAATTTCTTAGTAAAATACCTGCTGATGCCGTTACAAAGAGATGCCTTATAAGAACTTTTCAAATAATTCAGCAATAGTAAGAATTAATATTTATTGAACATATTAAGTAGCAAACTCTGATGAGAGTGTGTGTGTGTCACTATTTAACCGAGTTTCTGGTTGGAGATGTATCAACCAAGGGTTAGAGACGTTAAGTCACTTACAAATGATCAGACAGCTGGTAAGAGATGAAGCCAGGATTCAAACCCAACTTGGTCTAGTAATAGATCCCATTCTTTTAAACAATGCTAAAGTGCCTTGTATTAGTAGGTATTTACAGGGATGGTGCTCAGATATCTTTAGAAAATTGCTAAGTTAGTTTTCAGGGTTGACATTTATAAATCTAACCAGTTGTAGTATTCAAAATATGTATCAGGCATTCAGTCAGAATGGATACCTAACTAATGTAAATGGATGCTAGCATATCTTACCCGATACATGCTTACTGAATATCATTCCTGTTCCAACGACTCTTTCAATATTTGCCCTTCCTCAGAGAATACACCAAGAACCTCTCATCCCCAACCAACGTGTCAGGATTAAGTGGTATCTGCAGGGCGGGCCATGCTGTCAGGTGCACAGCTGCCATCCAGAAGGTGGTATGGAGTCATCTCAAAGGCCCCACAAAGGGTTCTGCATAGTATGATGCTAAATGATAGTTCTTGTTTCTTCATGGTAGAAAGAGGGTCTCCTTTCTCTGCTAAAGTATGATAAGAACCTCTGTTCCAGTAACTCATCTCCATAAATATTATCTTACAAACTTTATTCAGTGCTTTAAAACTTATTTTGCAACAGAACCATTATGTTTACCAAAGAACACCTATTACCTTTGCTCTGGATTAGTGTTTTGGAAGTGCTATGTAATCTGAACGTGACTTCCCCTCCTGTACACGACCAACCCTTCTCCCCCCACCCTACCCCCTTATCTGTCTTTCCCCCCTGCTCCACCTCAGTTACATATGAAGAAATTCATTTTCAGAGAAGCTTGGTGACTTTCCTAAGATTTCTTGGGCAAAAGCTGAGACTCTTAAGTTTTCAAAATCTTTACCATCTAGTCCAGTGCACTTTCCACTATATCCCCCTGCTTGCAGTGGGGGATACAGCTGACCAGTGTCCATGTGAGTGGCACCCAATGAACTTCAACTATCAGATGATAGATGAGACACTAATCTTGGGTTTCAATGGTACGTTGACATTTTTTGCATACTCTGGCTTCTCTAAAGATGTTTATTAGAAGGTTACTAATAATTGTCAAAACTTGGAAAATAATATCCATCAACATGGGACTAGTTCTATAAATTATGGTGCAACAATATAGTGGCATCTACTGTCTTCTTAGGAATGGTGACAACATTGTACACTTGTGGAAGAGATGCCTAGAGCATATCAAACAGGAATAATGGCAGCTCACCAAATAATGTTCTCGGTATGATATCATTTAATATTATATGTATGTCTTCGTGGACACATGTCTATATGCCAAAAAAATCTAAAATCTATATGTCAAAATATTTACAGACAATTATTTGAATAGTGATATTATATGAATTTTTATTTTCTTCATATACATTTTATGCTGCTAGAAATATTTTATGATGAGTGTGTAATACCATTAAAATTAAGAGGAAAAAGTTATGATGTTATTTTTTTTAGAGAAACAAAACATCAGCCATTTTTCATAGCTTCTTTACCAGTTCTAAACCCACCATTGTCTCTGACAATGTTCCACAGTACCTGCTAATACTTATCTCCAGGCATAACCCCAGGAGCCACCTAGAAATAATTCCTCCTGCCCTCTCTCTCATCAGGCTCCCTTTCCCCAGGTCCTTGATAATTGGCTTCCTTCTTGTATACACAATGTCTGCCTCTTCACCTTTCACCATGTTATCTCTATCTACCAAAAATGTATTCATCTCTCAAGACCCATTCTAAGATTCACCTTTGGATAAACAGATGCTTGGTGCCTTTGAAATCACCCCATCCATTGTATTTTTATGTTGCTTTTATAAGATTCCATATCACAGGATTGGATGCAGGGCTCTGTGCTGAATATGCCTTGTATAGAGGTGTGTGACAAGGGAGTGAGTGGAGAATGAAATCCAGACTGCAATCTGATCATCAAGCTGAGCCCCCTGACCTCCATTACTAGGTCACATCCCTCTGTTATTAACCATTGTCCCACTTATAATTAAACATTATTAATACTCATCTCTTCATTACCCAACGAGGAGAGGGTTTGGGTCTGCTTTTGCTCCCCAGTACCTAGTACTGTGTCTGGCACACAGAAGGTGCTCAATAAATATTTGATTGAGTGAATCAATAAATTAATAAAAGGCCAAGTGACTTGTCTAAAATGACAGACAGAAATCACCCCCGGGGTGCTTTGTAATACAGCATCTTGGGTCGTTGCCACCAGGGCAAAGAGAGGTAAGCAATGATATGTAGAAGAACCACAAGTGTCTCCAGCTTTTGGTGAGTGCCCCCTGGGTCTTTCTTTCATTCTGTTTCCTGTGCAGCGGGAGAGGAATGAATGGCTGTGGCACTGCTGCTGAATGCAAGGCATGTGCCACCCGTGCTCAAACACTCCTTCCCATTGGCTCCAGCCACATCATAAGACATCACAGCGACACAAGTGACCCATTCATTTTCTCTTCCCACCTCTAGGCGTTTGATGGAAGCAGATTACAGGAGGGGAAAAACCAGATCACCTCAAGGGGGATGAGTCATTTTATGTTTCTGTTTCTGTGCATTAAAGAATTGATTCATGAGATTTTAATGCTTTACTTGCTATTGCAGAAATTTTCTCTCCCTACTGTGAGGGTGCTGATGAGAGCCACTGAGATGTGCAGCACTGCGTTCACACCACTGTAATCATTCTTGGAAGGAGCATTTTATTTCCTGATTTCTACTGTCATCCTTGTGAGTCAGTAATAGAAAAAAACACTTTGGCACCAAGGCTCAGGTCTCGTATCTTCTGTGCCTGAGCAAATATGGAAAAATCTATAATATTGCTCTCAAGGTTACTGAGAAATTAATCTAGCTACCTTCAGCTTGAGACTGAGGAGAGGGGTGTTTTAGCAATTACTGAGTGGACTGCCTTACGATAGGGAGATTTGGGGACTGAATATCAGACCATTTTTCTGGCTTTCTCATTAGCAGTACTGAGGCACATACTAGGTGAGAAAAGGGGCAAAAGGGAAAGAGATGAGTATCACTTAACAAACACTGGGCATATTCCAGGATGTAAGTATTAAGGATTTATTGTCATGTAATCCTCAAACGGAAGGATAAGGTTGGTGTGATTATTTTCACTTAGGCTGTGGATTCAGAGAAGCAAAGATTGGCCCAAGGTTACCTGATTGGTAAATAGCAGTGTCTAAATTTTCATCCTGGTCTCACTTTAGCAGGGGAACAGCCTCGAAGGCATAGAAGGCAGGCTGGTGTGCGCAGGTTAGCCCTGAGCTCCTCTTCACGTGATGGTGAGAGCCTGGCTGTCAGGGTGGTTGAACAGAGCTTCGGTGTGCAACATGACCTTGCTAGCAGCACCAGCTCACTGCTCCAAGACCTTGAAAATAAGGTCGAGTTCCTTGTGGAGGAAACTGTTCCTTGTAAGAAAGATGGTTCTCAGTTAAAAGAAAACTACAGGCAAGACAGAGGGAGATGTACAGAGGACAGAGTAGACAGTCCCTTTTGCCCCTTCACGGGAAAAGAAAAAAATGCATCAGTCAATTCATCCTGTGAGCAGGTCAGTTCAACAAAAATATCAAGGAAGTCACTGGATCGCACAGCTATTTGTTTAAAGCATAACAACTGGTTGGCTACATTTTTTGTTTTTCATCTGCTGGTCTGTTATATTAAATAGAATCTTCTTGGTTGTGCTATTATATTAAATAGAATCTTCTGGCTACCATTTATTTACTCAACAAATATCCATTAGTCACTGACTGGCAGATTTTGCTGGGTGCTCAGATATTACAGATGTGATCTCTTTCCTCTTGGAACTTGGTTCTCTTGCTTTTCTTTGGCAGAAGGTGCTTTGGAAAGTACAGTTTTAAAGCACTTTCTGGAGAAGTAGACATTGAAAGAACACCGTGCAGTTTCTCACTGAAAATTTTAAGACTTTATGAAGGAAATAGGGAATAAACATCAATTCGGTATGTCTTCCTTCCTCTTCCCTCCACTTCCTCTGCTCCTCTTTTCTTCCGTTCTTCCTTTCCTTTATCTTTTGAATATACTCATTGCTGTCCACCAAAAAAGCAGTGGCAGCCAAAGAAGTGAGAGTTTTTCAGCTATGATGAATTTCCCCAATTTACACAATTGAAGCATTTAGAAAGAAACTCTACTTGTAGCACAAGTATAAGAATTGCAATTTCTACATTAAAATTGCTTTTCTTTTAAGTTATAGAGTCAGGTGAGGGAGGCTTGCAAAATTATCCAGGGTATGGGCCTTCTAAAAGTCTTAGTCTGCTCTGGATTATTAAGTCAATTTAAACAATTGACTTTTCATCCAACAGCAGGAAACTAGGGAAAGTTGGGTCCTTTGTGGCTAGGTACTGTCTAGTTAGAAAAAGTCCCTCTTGTTTCCCAGTGAGATCTGTCTCTTCAACTTTCTTGTCCCTCACTAGCTTCTCCCTCCTGTTCATCTTTCTCAAGGTCCCATAGAGTTGCCTTGGTCACTTTTTGAACAACAAACTTTACGGGTCTAGCTATCATGGACCAGTTGTAAAGAGATGGCCTTGAAATGGGAGGTAATTACATTATTGTTCCCCTCTTGAATTTCTGAAAACAAAGTGTAATCTGAATCCCTCTGAAATTATCTGCTTCTCACTTTCACAAATCTTGTTTCTATTAGGGATTTGTGAGTAATGGCTCAGCAAGACAGCCAGGTCAATGAGACCTTCCTTTGTGAGTTTTAATGTAAAATACTCCACATTTAGTCTGAAAACAATCAAACAAAAGGATGATTGGATTCTGTTCTGCTAGTTTTCTTTTTGAATGAAGAACAGAAAGATAAAATATACAAACATACAGCTAGCCACTTAATGTAATATCTAGTGAATGTTTTCCTCCCAATTCATGTTGTAGAATTTCTAGGACTTCTATATCTAGAAAATTATCTACCTTGACAGGAAAATTTAGGATTAACTTATTGTGAAACGTGTTTGTGTTATATGAATAAACCTATAACCTAATACAAAAGTCACTTGTGTAAGAATTTATAACTCTAAATGTAGGGAACTTTATGGATATGTTTATGACATAAGTCGTGATAATGGTTTCACGGATATTTACTAATCTCCAAACTCATCAAGTTGTTTTTGCTATATATGTACAGCTTTTTGTATGTAAATCAGACATCAATAAAGTGTTTTAAAATATAAATATAAAAAAATAAAACATAAATATCAAGAATTTTATATAGTCAATGTGCTTTGTATCTTTGCACTCTTAGCACTCTGAGTATACTCTCATATACTCAGAGAAGTATATATAAATAAATACTTTTCTGATTCCTATTCAAGCCAGAGAATAAACCAGTAGTTCTATCTGTGACCATTCTATAATTAATTAAACTTTTGAGTAACTACCTCAAAATCTAGTGCTTAGAATTCAAAACATCATTAGTGAGAGATGAAAGCTCTACATGGAAATGGATCAGTCTGGCCTGGGAAATTGGCATGAATATTCTCTAATTCTGACATTCTCTGCATCTGCTTGGCGATTCTTTTTTTTTGCTTGTTTGTTTTGAGAGAGAGAGGGAGAGTGGGGTAGAGGGGAAGATGGAGAGAGAGAATCTTAAACGGGACCTGATGCGGGACCTGATGTGGGGCTTGACCCCACGATCCTGGAATCCGGACCCAAGCTGAAATCAAGAGTCAGATGTTCAACCAACTGAGCTACCCAGGCACCCCTGCTTGGTGACTTGCCCATGGTATAGTGAGCTCTCAGGAGAGAATTTCTTTCTTGCATATTTCCAAGTGAAGAAAGTTTGGTCAAATACCCAGTAGAGGACAACCAATTAGTCAGTCAAAGCTGGGGAACGACAGTTGCTCTTAGAGCCTGCTTAGATGAAAACGTTGTAATGGGCTGGAAGGACAAAGTTCTGAGGTGCCAGCATTTCCTCTTTCATGGTAACTTTCCTATTTCCTTCACACCTGACCGTAAGCTTTTAAGGATTTTATCATTTAAATATTTCACTCCCCCTTCTGAAGCTCTTAGGTAATTTATATCTTCTAATTATATGAGCCCCAAGTACTATACCCCCTTGAAGGTGTCCTGGAGAGAAACTGGGAAGGTCACCCGCTAATAAGTAAGTGCCTTCCCTTGGCATGCAGCACACATCGGGACAGAGAATTCTCTTGTATGCTTGCAGAGTTCATTTTGGACAGGCAAAGGCCCAAGTGGAGAGGCAGGTGAAAACCTAACCACGCCTGTGAAACATTTCGTGTCTTTCCTAAATATTCCTGCCTCATTAAGCTCCATTATTATGGGAAGATGTGGAAATTTTTGCTGCTGAAGCTGCAGTTATCTCCAATAAATTGAATTAGTGCTGTTTTCATACTTAACCTTGGAAAACTACAGACAGGTCAGTTCTTTATGAATTCATTATTTTAGTTTCACAATCTAATCTTACCAGAATTCCAAGCAACTGTTTGATTCATTTCAATTTGTACCTTTCATGTTCATTCTTCTTTCAATTAATTAAATGTATGGATTTACTTTATTGACAAACATTACATAACATTTGCTATGTGCTGGGTACTGTTAAAAGTGCTTTACAAATATTAATTCACTTAATTCATAATAACCTAATGCAGTAAGTGCTATTATTATTCCTATGATATCTGTGAGGCAACTAAGATACAGAGAGATTAAGTAATTTGCTCAAGGCTACACAGCTGGCAAGTAGCAAAGCTAGGATTCAAACTCAGACAGTCCTGCTCTAGAATTTGCTCTCTTGCGTTAGATCACTGTGACATGCCTTGCCAAATTGGCATTAGGTCCTATCTTTGACATTTGCTTTCCTCTGATATATGAAACAGTGTTTACAGAGGTATCAAGGTTGATAAGAAGCTGAATATTTTTCTAACATTATGATACTGGTAATTAACTGGTGCTGAATGAAAACATTAAACATAAGTTAAACTTTAGCTTATATGACTTCTTAACTGACTTTTATAAATTTTTGGATCAGTTTGGATGTGAAGAGATGTTAGCTTTTACAGAGAAGTCTCAGATCTGAACTTTTCCCTTCCTTATCCTTTTTTCTCTTTCCCATATCCTTCCTTATCAGGCTTGCTCATTTCTCTTTTTTTGAGCGCATTTATTTCTAAAGCATCTGCATATTCACAGCATCCACTCCCAGTACACCTGTTTTTTTTTTTCTTATGTGAAATCATGTGAACACATTCATATTCAAGATGATATGGATCCCCAATTTGGTGACATAAAAATCCCAGTTCAGTAAGATACAAATCCACAAAATTCCCCTTAAATTATTTGGCATACAGTCATGTGTAATCAATCTTTACAATTATATTTGACCAGGTAGTTGCTAAGGTAACATGAAATAACATCATTAGCCATCTCTCTTTATCCCTTTCTCTTTTCCTCCCACTCTTTCTCTGTACCACCCCCCCCCCCCACCACCGCTGCCCAGTAGGTCATTTCCAGATATTAAATGTATCTATTCCCCTCCTCACCAGTAGCAGTGTCTTCTTTGTCCTATTCCATTCAGTTTTCAGTTTCATCCATGAACTTGGTCTTTCCTAAGCAAGCCTTAGCAGAAAGCAGACAGATCATGCATGAGTCCAGTAGCTTTTCTCAATGGTGAAAATTTTCATAGGTAATATCGCATTTTTGTTTTGGTGGTTGACGGTATGCCCAATGCAATAGATGAAAGAGTGACTGCCCTTCTGAGGAACATCCCAAAGTCTTGGCCATTTGGGTATAGCCTGAGTGTTATAGATACAAAGACTTTCTAGGAAGCTGGAATAATTCAGTACTTCTTCAAGGTAGAAATGCTCGTTTCCAGCTCCCCCAAAGTCAGTCCATAGCATGACTATTCCAGTTTCTGAACTTAGAAAGTCTTTGAAATATTGTATGGATAAAACTGGTACTTGTTTTACCCATCCTATGTATCTTACTCTGATACCAATTTTTTAAAAACTACCTTTTGGGGTGCCTGGGTGGCTCAGTCGGTTAAGTGTCCGACTTCAGCTCAGGTCACGATCTTGCGGTCCGCGAGTTCGAGCCCCGCGTCAGGCTCTGGGCTGATGGCTCAGAGCCTGGAGCCTGCTTCCGATTCTGTGTTTCCCTTTCTCTCTGCCCCTCCCCCGTTC
Source organism: Panthera pardus (assembly GCF_024362965.1). NCBI lineage: Eukaryota > Metazoa > Chordata > Mammalia > Carnivora > Felidae > Panthera > Panthera pardus. Next base: position 33,308,059 of record NW_026526765.1, on the reverse strand, counting down.
ATGCTGTGTCTCTCTCTGTCTCAAAAATAAATAAAAACGTTAAAAAAAATTAAAAAAAAAACAACTACCTTTTGTTACCAACTGTTTGCTTTTTAATAGCAACGGAAGCTTCTATAAAGTATTTTCTTTGTGTAGAAAAATGCACTAAATATTATGGGGTAGAAGTAGGGAGGATGAGGATATTGATTTTTAAAAATTAAGCAATTTCTGAAAGAAATATCAGTAGACTAGGATGGAGATACTTGTGGTAAAACACGGTAATAGTCTGCTAGGGCTGTCAAAACAAAATAGCACAGATGAGTGGCATAAAAAACAAATTTATTTTCTCTTAGTTCTGGAGACTAGAAGCCCAGGATTAAAGTGTCAGCAGATTTGGTTTCTTCTGTGGCCTCTCTCCTTGGCTTGCAGATGGCCATCTTCTCACTCTGTCCTCATATGATCTTTTCTCTGTGTGTACACACCCTGGTGTCTCTCTTTGTATGTCTAAATTTCCTCTTCTTATAAGGACACTGGTCAGATTGGATTAGGACTCACCTTAATGCCCTCATTTTGACTTAATCACCCCTGTAAGGCCCTATCTCCAAATACAGCTACATTCTGAAGTTAGAGCTTAGGGGTTAGGGCTTCAACATAAGAATTTTATGGGGACACAGCTCAGCCTATAATAAACATCTAGGAATGCTGGTTGAAATATAATTTCTTAAATATATGTCCAAGCTTAGAAGAAAGATACAGAAATTCCTGTGAGCCGGAGATAAGAAGGAGCTAAAGGCTAAGGGAATTGTTTTCCATATAAGCCATGGCAGAATGGGGTGCAAGGTGTTGGGGGGAGGGATAAAGCTTAGGTTTGAGTGTCTTCACAGGGACAGAAACAAGGCATCTGACCCAAAGAGATCCCACGGAAAGTTGGAAATGGGTACTGAGACTCCCAATGAAAGATGGAAACCTTGAAGCATTTCTACTTTAAGAAAAAGGAGGACTAACTGGATTCACCACTTAGCTTGGGAAAAATGCAAGATGTTTGTTTGTTTTCTGGTTTTGAATAGATTAAATAAATATTCCCATGTGCCTTTAATGAGATTGGAGCCCAAATTTATCCTGCCTAAGTAGTACTTCAAGCCCTAACCTGAAAAGTTAACTTAGAAGTTGTTTCCATGTGAATGATACCCATGGGGTGAATGGAGGAAGAAAATCCCAAACTGTTTGACAGCAACACTTCAGCAATCCAGACTCTCTTAGGAATGGGAGTCAGGATTCCCTTAGGAAAAACAATGCTTGCTTAAAATGGCCTCCCAATAAAAGTTTCAAAACACACTTGGAAATTATCTACCATGAACATGAGGCAGCAGATGATTAATTTGTAAGGCTGGCTGGAGGATTAGCAACCGGAAAACTTGATAAAAATAGACAAATCATCTGAAAGAAATATTCACATAAGTATAGCTAAAATTATTAAAAAGCTAAAACAAGATTTAGAAGACAAAAAAGAGTAAGATGTTACTTATAAGAATAAGAAAAATATGAAAAAACTCTTATGTAGAGAGTATTCTTCACTGAATTTAAAACATGATACGCTGGGTAAATAGCCATTTTATATAGAGCTGAATACATTTAATGAACCAGAAAACAGAGCTGAGAAAATTAACCAGACTGCAACACTGAGGGAAAGAAATGGATACATGGATGATAGGGTAAGAGTCACGGAGGAAAGAATGAGAAAATCCAAAATAAAGGTAATAGGATTTCTGAAAGAAATAGAATGGGGAATTCTATTCTTAGATCCAAGAAATCATGGCAGAGAATTTTCCAGATTTGATTAGCAGCATGAATGCTCATAATGAAAAACCCCATGGGTCCTGAGTAGAAAGAAAACAAACAAACAAAACCCCCAAATTTACATGTAAACATATTGTAGTGTGATTGCAAAACAAAGCAAAAAGTCTTAATAGCAACAAGAAGGAGGATCAATATGTTACAAAGAATAAAATCAATTAGGAGAGTCCTCAATAAAATCATTAGTGGTCAGAAAAGAGTGAAATAATACCTTCAAAATGCTGATACTAATAATAGTCATTCTAGAATTCTTTATTCAGATAAATTATTTAAGTGAGAACAAAATAAAGCCATTTTCTGAAAAACAAAAACTGAGAGAACTAATCACTCAAAGACCCTCATCAAGTGGATTACATTAAAAAATGGCCCTTTAAGAAAGAATGGGATGAAAGAAGTAATGGGGAGCAAAGAAATTAATAGATACATATGTAAATCTAAATGAACATTAGATGTAAAACTTAATAACAACAATGATCATTTGGGCAGAGCGTTATAACAAGATAGAACTAAGACCTATCTTCTATATAACTGATATATAACTTATATATAACTGATTTGTCAGTTCTATAATACCATGTTTTTCCAGAGAAGGATAGAAACATTAATACTAGACTGTTGAATTAAGTATGTGTGTCAAAATTTGAAGGATAATGACTAAAATAGAAAAAGAATGAATAATTTTCAAAGCAGTAAAAGTACAAGAGAGAAATAAACTTGATTAATACAAAAGAAAGCAGAAAATAATCAGAAAAAGTACGGCAAATAGAAGACACAAATAAGATGGTAAGAATAGATCCAAACTCATTGCTACAATGAATATAAACAAATTAAGAGACGATTAAGAAACACCCCAATTAAAAATGGGTCAAAGACCTTAACAGATACGTCACTAAAGAAGATCTACAGATGGCAAATAAGCGTATTAAAAGATGCTCCACATCGTATGTCATTAGGAAGTTGCGAATTAAAACAACAGCGAGATGTCACTGCGCAGCTATTAGAATGGCCAGATGTCGAAACACTGACAATACCAACTGCTGGTGAGGCGGCAGAGCAACAGGAACTCTCATTCACTGGGGGGAAGAATGGAAAAGAGTTATAGTCACTTTGGAAGATGGTTTGGCAGTTCCTCACGAAACTGAACATACCAGCAGTAGTGCTCTTTGGTATTGACCCAAAGGAATTGAAAATTTATGTCTACACAGAAGCCTACACGTGGATGTTTATAGCAGCTTTATTCCTAATTGTCCAAACTTGGAAGCAACAATGATGTCCTTCAGGAGAATGGATAAATAAACTGCGATACAGCCAGACAACGGAATGTTATTCAGCACTATAAAGAAATGAGCTATCAAGCCATAAAAAGACATAGCAAAATCTTAGATGCATATTACTAACTAAAAGAAGCCAATCTGAAAAAGCGACATACCATATGATTCCAACTGTGTGACATTCTGGAAAAGGCAAAGCTCTAGAGAAGTGAAAGGGTCAAAGGTTGCCAGGCATTAGGGAGGGAGAAAGGGATTGATGCGCAGAGTCTGTTTAGGTCAGTGGAACCAGTCTGTATGATTTTATAATGGTGGATACATGTCATTATATATTTATCTAAACCTAGAGGTGTACACACCAAAAGTGAACCCTAATGTAGACTATGGACTTTATGTGATAATGATGTGTCAGTGTTCATCAAATGTAACAAAAGGTTGATAATGTGGGAGGCTCTGGGTGTGTGAGGATAGGGAATATATGGGAAATCTGGGTAGCCTTCAATTCACCTAAAGCTTCTTAAAATATAAAGTCTATTTTAAAACAGACTTAAAGACAATTAGGAGGCAGTTTCAAGGAGTCCTGCTTTTGCAGTCTTCACGGGAGACTCACCTGAGACATAAGGACATAGGAAAGTTGAAAGTAAAAGGATGGAAAAAATATACTAAGTAAATATTAACAAAAGAAAGTTGGTAATAGTAGTTATCAGACTGTATTACGACTGTAAGGCAAACAGCATTTCTATGACAGAAAGATAGTTACTGCACAGAACAATTCACCAAGAAAAAGCTTGAACAGCCCTAAAGATGGCATTCACCTAACAAAATCAAAATAGCCTCAAAATATACAAATAAAAGCTGTGTGCATGTCAGTCACTAAAGCCACAATTTTAGTTGAAGAGTATTTTTAGTATAATTATCATATTATGTGCTAGATCATGCAGTTAAGAAATTAGTAAGGGTGTGTATGGTTTGACAAGACAATAAAAAAGCTTGATATAATGGGTATATAGAATCATGCTCCCCTCAAATTAAAGGATACTCATTCTTTTCAAGCACATATGGAATATATTTAAATATTAATCACATACTGGGTCACATAACAGGTCTCAAGAAATACCAAGGTTAATTATCAAGATTATACCTATCACTTTCCTTATTTTCAATGCAAAAAAAGAGAGAAATAACAAAAATACAGAAAAAGTAGTTTTTAAAAACATCATTAAAATATTAAAAAAAAATATTTCCTATTTTGAATAAAAAGTAATGGACACTAAAGTAGGTATCAAAACTTGCGTAAGAAAGCTAACCTGGTCAATAGAGTGGAATTCAGAGCCCTTTACGCATACATTAGAAAGGAGAAACATGGGGGTGCCTGGGTGGCTCGGTAGGTTAGGCGATTAAGCGTGGACTTCAGCTCAATTCCTGGTCTCACGGTTGGTGAGTTCAGGCCCCGGTGCCAGGCTCTGTGCTGACGGCTCAGAGCCTGGAGCCTGTTTTGGATTGTGTGTCTCCCTCTCTCTCTGCCCCTCCCTCTCTCCCACTCATGCTCTATCTCTCTCTCAAAAATAAAGAAATAAACATTAAAGAAAAGAAAATCATGGGAATTAAGAAGCTAATCATCTAATTTAAGAAGTTAGACAAATAAAGAGAAATTAAATCCAAACAAAGGAAGGGAAAATGATACTGGCAGAAATTGATTAAATACACATCAGAAAATATAGAAAGACAGCAAAATAAAAATCTATTTCTTCTAATAAAATAGACTATCCTCTGGAAAAACTAATCAAGGAAAAAAGAGATTACAGAAATAAATAATGCTAGAAATGAGGAGGTGTAACTATTAGTGCCATAGAATTTTAAGAGTTCATGAATTACTTTATGCCAACACATTTGAAAAATTGACTGTTTTAGAAAAATATAACTTAACTAAAAATAACTCATTTGAAATAGAAAATCTGAAAGGTCTATGATGATTAAGCATTAAAAAAAACTTAAAAAAAAGTCTATCTTAACTGACAGATAAAACATTTGGATCAGACTATGTTCCAAGCATAATGTTCTAAGCCAGTAGAGAACATATAACCCCTATTTCATATAAACTTCTGGAGAAAAGAAAAAAAGTTATAATAATAAATCAAAGCCAGATAGGGCTGATGTCAAGAATGCAAGGATATTTTAAAATGAGAAAATCTATAAATGTTTTTTACCACATTAAAAAAATTTTAAAAGGGAAAAAATTGATCAACTCACAAATGCAGAGAAAGTATTTAAAAAATTAAACACCCACTTATAATTTTTAAAAATATATACTTTTTAGCAAGCTAAAAATAGAAAGGAGAATCCTTAACCTGATAATGTATCTACCAAACAACTAATTTTAGCACTCTATTTAGCAATGAAAAGACTCTCATTAAGTTTAGAAACAAGACAAAGATGCCCACTGTCATTACTGCTCTCCAGCACTGTGTCGGAGGTCCAGCTAGAGTATTTAAAAATAATAAATAAAAACACACCTATTGGAAAGAAAGAAAGAAAACTGCTACTTTTTGTAGCAAACCAAACTATAACATACCTGAAAATAAGTCTAACAAAGAAGCATACAAACTTCATAAACAAATTATAAAGCCTTATGGACATAAAAAAGACTTAAAGAGTTCAATATGTTATTCACTATGTAGTTCAATTCAATATGTAGTTCAATATGGGGACAATTCTCCCCAAATTGTTCTATCAATTACTGAAATCCCAATCAAAATCTCAACACATTTTTTCTTTTTTCTATTTTTTTTTTTAATTAGAGAGAGAGTACAAACAGGGGAGAGGGGCAGAGGAGAGAGAAGGAATGTTACGTAGATCCACGCTCAGCACGAGACACAATGCGGGGCTCCATCCCATGATCCTGGGATAATGACTTGAGCCAAAATCAAGAGTCGGATGCTCAACTGACTGAGCCACCCAGGCGCCCCTCAAATTTCTTCACTGGATCTAATATATTCTAAAATTAATAGGAAAGAATGAAACTCCAACATTAGCCAAGGCAATTTTCACCAAGAAAGGGAAGTGTGATGGTGAGACCCGTCATATCCAGATATGTAAAGACAGTGGGTGATAAATTTCCCAAGACTAGAGTTTAGTAAAAGGCAAAGCTAGGATTAAATCCTAGTTCATATTGCTGCCAAGTCTACATTCTCACATATCATGCTCCTCAACGACATTTAAGTCATAATTTAAAGTTATTTCTAGGATTGATAAAATGGATAATGTGCATGTAAAACAACAAAGGTAAGGAAGTTATAAGAAGGAGCAAGCTAACTAATTGGGCTGTGGACCACATTAAATCTGCATTATGAATAATTATTCAGAACTATAGAATTATAAGTCTTTGCACAATAATGTATGCTTTCTATTATCTATAAAGATCCAGAGGAAGGATAAAAATACAAGAAGCATGTTAAAAAGAATACATACACAAGTAATTTTTAAAGCAAGGTTGACAACTTTTTATATGCACTAGAAAAATATATAAAATATATATTTGGAAGAATTTAGGTTATATTTTTGTGAGTGATACTGAGAATTGAGTAAATATGTGAAGAAAGTATATGTCATTACATCAAATGTGTTTTATTAATAGGTAGCTAGAACATGAGATCTTACTGCTTGGGACACCTGAGTTGACTTGAGTGTAAATTTTTGTTAAAATCAGCTGAAATGAGAATATGCATATATTTAAGTTTTCCATTCATCTGGTTTCTGCCAGCTAGTTTTTTTTTTTTAGAGATCTGCTGAACATCCACAATATAATACTCTGTAGACTCTTAAAAGAAATATAATTCATGGACTCTACCTCCTCTCAAATTCCTTATATTTTAATTAGAGAGATATGGTCTAGACACAATTAAAAAGGAATTAAGGATTGAGCATTGTGAATCCAGCAGTGGATTTTATGAAAGAGACAGGAAAACAGAAGTATCAGTAGGGAAGAATTTAATACATTCTGGTTTTAGTATTTGGAGCCCTGATATTAAACATATTTTTCTATTTTTATGTTACTGAAAAAACCCTCTAGGACTTCAGAGATCAGATATTATTACTGGAAAGGTCTTTTGTTCACCTTGGGAGAACAGAAGACAATCAGGGGTCTACTTGGTAGGTAGGATTCAACTGAAAGAACCAGAGAATGCAGGGGGAAATGTCCCAATCTGTGAGCTTAATTGATAGTAAGATTTGATTATCTGTAGCCTCACATGATGGAGTTAACTGGCCACATGACTGCAGAGAAGTCGCCTGAAAGAGTTAGGATAGTGAAAACAACCAATAACTTTCTACCACGCAGAGGTGGTGTGACAAAATTAAGGGGTGGGGGAAAGACTACAAATGCAGAAATAATGTCATTTTTTAATCTGTGTTCCATGGCCTGGCTGATTGCCTATAATTATCCTGCTGTGAAAAGGTAAATTCTCTCCTGAGCATTAAAGGTGCCATTTGCCACAGAGGAGTGGGAGGAATTGCACTGCTAAGCGTGTTGGATTTGGCAGAAGCCCAGTCTGAGAGATGTAACCTATTTGCTGACTAGTAGGGAAAGGAGTTTGGTAGGTGGGCATAGACAGTTTAATTTCTTTGCATCTTTTCTTGTTTCCCTTTAGAGTCCTGAAAGAAAATGTGATTATCATAATCTTGTTTCATGTGGCATCTTAAGTTGGCTGTTGTGGAGGATGAGGAACACTGAATTGGTGCCCATAGGTGTTGGGGATTGTTGTGTAGCCATGTGACTCTGAAAAATGTGGTTTTCTGGGCCAAGGAAAAGAGACAAACAGAATGGATTCATTTCTTTTTTTTTTAATTTTTTTAATGTTTATTTATTTTTGAGACAGAGAGAGACAGAGCATGAGCAGGGGAGGGGCAGAGAGAGGGAGACACCAAATCTGAAGCAGGCTCCAGGCTCTGAGCTGTCAGCACAGAGCCGGACGTGGGGCTCTAACTCACGAACTGTGAGATCATGACCTGAGCCGAAGTCGGACGCTTAACTGACTGAGCCACCCAGGTGCCCCACAGAATGGATTCATTTCAAACACTTAGTGATATATATGTGCTTTCTTCTTTTTTCTTTTGCTATATGCTCTGACATATATCCAGAAGTTCCTTTCTGTTGTATGGATAAGAATTAGATATGAAACGAAGTCCGTTTAAGAGCTCATAGGTAAGGTACTTGATATAGGTACAATCATGGTCTTTATTTGCATTTATAATTTACTTCCCACATACTTTTTGAAAAGATTTGAGCATATTGTAGCACACCACATTTGACACTAGAAAATTAAAATAAAAAAAATAAAAGGAGATTAGCAATTAAAGGAAAGAGATAAAAGAAACTACCATATATCTCTAGCCTGGAATTATTTCGCTACCAAAGGAACTTGCTAAGGAAGGTTCAAGACATAATTTTCTGACAATAATCATAATCAAAATCATAATACCTAATTCTTTGGCAAGCACTGTGCTGAGGGCTTTATGTGCATTACATTATTTAATTCTGCTTGTGGCCCATTGAGTGAGGTTGGTCTATGGTATTTTCCCTATATCACAGCTCAGGAAACTGAGGCACAATAAGATTAAGTCATTTAAATTGTCAGATAGCTAAGAAGTAGTGGAACTGGGTAATCTAACTTCTAGAATCCATGTCATTCTCTCCAGTATGACTGTTGATGTGGAATGAGTTAGTGGACAATAGGGTAATACTCTTCAAGAAAATAAGAGGATTTTGCCCTGGATATCCAGGGGTTCAGTCTCCGAGTTTTTTCAATTGCTTCATGGTAAACATATTGCAGAATGCTATTTACCATTTTCCCCAAACTCCAACTATGTCTTGGCATCATGGAGATTTGCCTGACTTGCCATATATATGTTGTCTGTTGAAAAGAAAATCTCATGTCCTAGGAAACCTCATAAATCCTCCCTAGCTCTTTGATTCCAAAGTTCCAGGAAATTATTCTAAATAATGCATGCATTGCGTAGGATATAGGACCTAATTTTTTGTGATATCCTTTTTTTAATCATGAAATCTGAGGGTATGGAGTTATATGATTTGGAGGAGACTTGTGACTGCACAATCTTCAGCAGAACTGGGAAGGGAAGAATTCTTGCTGCTGGCTGCATTTTCCTATAGGGAACCCCATCAGAGGGCATTTTCCCTCAAAATGATTAACCCCCAACCCCTTTCCTGCAAACCTTCCAACTTTTATATTTCTAATCTACACAGAGGGAGAAAAGAGAACTAACAGTGACATAGAGTAAGATCTGTTCAGCAATTAAGGGCTATGCCCTCAGTCATAGCCAGTCCAAGATGGCAGAACTTCCTCTATTGCCTGAGATTCAGATTTGGCCCCTTTTTGACTCTACTGCTCTCCCCACACAAGTGATTTTATAAGGCACAGTGTAACCTTTTGGGGTGTAATGGTTCATCATTTCACTGTGAATCATAGGAAATGATGAAATATTTGGGAGTCATATCCTTTCAAAAAAGATGAATGATTCAAGTGTCACTGTTGGAATAGCAAATGGCTCAAATAGTTTATGAGTGAATGTGTTTCCAGTTGGAATCTGGGGTGGAAGGTGTGGGGAAGAGGTATGGCAGGAAGAAGAGAGGGAATAAGAAGATATTACTTCCACTTTAGGAACTCTTGATCTAGTCTTATAAGCTAGAGGACTTGTGAGGTAATCATAGTGTTCAACTTTGTGGTTGGCTCAGTGTCTAGGATATTGCCAGGCATATGTTAAATATTAGGTAAAGTCTACCAAAAAAATATAATATAACCCTTATGTATTTTTTGTCCTAAGCTTCTAGGTTTATAAAAGACCATAAGGGTTCTTTCTGCTGCTTGTCCCTCCGTTTCCACATAGGGCTGTACATTACCAGAATTTATTGGAATTTTCCACCCAAATACTTCTCTTTTTTAAAAAAAATATATAGAGAGAGAAAGAGAACATAAGCAGGGGAGAGGCAGAGGGAGAGAGAGAGAATCTCAAGTAGGCTCCACTACATGGGGCTCGATCCCTTGAACCCTGGGATCATGACCTGAGCTGAAATGAAGAGTCAGATGCTCAACCAACTTGAGCCACCCAGGCACCCCTGTACTCAAATACTTCCAATGACTCTTTGTGAACAGAAGCCCCCAAATAGGAGTGGGGAGGGGGGTTTGAGTGTTGTCCAGAGTAGCCTGTCACAAAAGAGGAAGTCTTTGAAGCCTCATGTTTCATCTTAAAAACAAAAGCAATTTTTGTCCTCTTTTTGGTGTGTGTGTGTATGTGTGTGTGTGTGTGTGTGTGTGTGTGTGTGTGTGTGTTTGATAAAAATAATCTTATTCTCCTTAAAATATCAGCCAAAATTGGTGTTCTATAAACATATGCCATGCTTATGCATTGGCTTCTAGAACACCACACTGCCATGTACCTACATTGCAATTTGAAAAGACCTAAGCCTTCCTGGACAAATTTTTCCCCTAATAATGAAGAAGCAGTTAAATTTGTTGTCTGATTATTTGATAGGGCTGAAGTTCAGACACTTTAATATGTCAGTTGAGTTCTGAAAAACAGTGCATAGGTAATTCTAAACTGTTAGAACTGTTAGTAAGTAGTGAGATGACACAACACCTGAGTGTATTTTCTCTCCTCTATCCCATACATCCTACTATCCAAAATCTTGCTTGATCTGTTCAGCCAGTCTGACATGTGCACCAGATTCAGCTCCACTGTAGGCAGGCTTCTCTGGCCACCCTGCCCTGGTGTCCATGGATTTCTCATGGAAGTCTAGTCATTGCAGGTTTGTGCAGCACATATCTGTGCCATAGCTTGACAGCTTTGTGATGGCAGCAGGGGAAAGGTCGGTAAACTCATTTGCAGCAGTTAGCTGCTGGTCAGAGAGTAGTTAATACTAATGTGTTATTCTTTACAGGATGTTTTTTTTCTTCTCTTGGGATTTCTCCAAGGTTTTCTCAGAGGCCTGATTGCCTTCCTCCTGTTGATTCTTCAGTCACCAGCTCTGTCTTCTTGCCTTGCTAGCTGGAACAAGAGGCAAGGGAGTACTTTTTCACAGTCTGGATCAGACAGCACCCTGAGTCCCTTTCTTGTCATCAAGCCAAGTTCGTCATCTGCTTCTAACTATTAGTCCTAGGGTGTGAAGAAGGAAGCTGACCCAGGAATTCAGCTGGGGTTCCTGAGAAGACATGTTCCGTCAACATTCTTCATCTAACTGCAATGAGGAAACTGTTTGTAATGCAGGAATCGACAATGGAACCATCTGTCAGGATAGTGGCCATCCTAAGGTGTAGAAATGGATATTCCTTCCTGGGGCCATTAGGCAGCCCACAGTGGGTAATAATAACAATTGTCATATGTAGAGAGCCCTACAATTTACAAAGTGCTATTTCATTGTTTTGTTTAATTATCATAATAGCCCAGTGAGCAATGTCTACAAAGGAATAATGGGCACCATTAGTGTTAACTACATATTTGAGAATGAAAGAGAGAGGTCTAGTAGACATCTACTAGATCATCCTGAAATGTCCCCACCATTGTTCTTCTCCTGCCTGTGCATACTAGTATTCTCAGTCTGATGATTAGTCCTGGAAAATGTTTTTTGTTCCTATAGGATTAATTGTTATCTCTGGCACTCTGCTGCAGTGGAGTTTTAGGAGAGTTGCCTTCAAGCCCACAAACAAGTGTGAGTCTATTCCTGTCTTCCAGAATTTGGTTTCACCTCTTACTGGGGCAGAGGTCTTAGGTGTGGGCAAAAGGACAACAACGGTTCTTGAACTTTTTCCTCCTGCCAAATCCCTTCTCACATAGAAGGACACTTCACAGAGTTAACTCAAATTCTGAAAATTAGTATGTCTATTTTAAATCCAACCAGATCTGTCTTTGGCTATGGTCCTATGCTTCACACTGTGTCCGGCCTGCCATATGCTGGGTTGTGTCACTGTTTAGCAAAAGAGATGCTGAATGGATCTTGTTGTTTGGAACATTCTACTCACTTGGCCCTGGGCACTACACTGGCTTCCCATCTGCTTCTGGGTACAGCTCTTGGATCTGATTCTAATCCTGAAAGTAGGAGATGGTCTGAGACCCACCCTCACTGGGCTGTGACTCAACCTTATGTGTGCAGAGCTTCCTTCTTTTGGGGAGAGTTTTTATTCAGTTCAGTTGAACTCAACTCAAGTCATTAGGCATTTTGAGCAACATGAGAAGAATTACGTTCTAGTTAGTAGTGGGTCAGAGTTTGGAGAATTCTATTACAACCAAAGCTGTATGTCCTACATATTGTTTCTTTCCTCCAGATATCTCTTCACTTGCTCTTGGCTCCTGACTATTATGGACTTCATCAGTGGGCTTCTGTGTTCTCAAGTTCTCATTGGTTTGACCTTGAGTGGAGGTACCTTGAGTGGATGTAGGAAACTGATGTTGGGGTCTGGGGGATTTATTGCTCTAGATACCTCTCTGAGCTTGCTTTGGGTGGGTGAGTCCCTTCACTAAAGATTCCTTCCAAGACAGCCTTTATTAGAGCTCTCTTCTACCAGTGTTTGGTAACACTCTTCATCCTTACCCTTTGCTGCTTAGCAGTGGTAGCAAAGTCTTTGACTGTTACTAGCATTAGACACTACATTATAGTCTGTGGTTTCTCTATACCCTATTCACATGGTCCCATCATATATAAATTTTCCTTAAATTACCCTAATTGGATTGTGCCATCTGTTTTCTGTTGAGACTCTGACAGATGCACTGTGTGATTTGGGGCAAGCCCCTTCACAGAACTAGTTAACCTCAAATGTTGTGGGAGATTTAAAGCAGATAGCATCCCTTCCAGCTCAAAATTTGCTTGGCAATGTAGGGACTGAAAAATAAATCTCCTTTTTAGGAACCTCAGGTCTCATTAAAGATATAATATATATACCTCTGAAATGCAGAATAAAACTGAGCATCCAAGTGATTAGGATACATAGTAAGCACTCTAAGAATTTGGAAATGGGCAAGGTCACTGATGGTCAAAGGAAACATATGGATCTGCCAGTGAGTTCTCCTCCAACACTGAATAACCTTTTATTCATGGATTTCCTAATCTAGATCCAAATTGGATGGTGTCTTCAAGCCTGTACCAAGCAGAAAGCCTATTTTGGAACCACTCCAGAGATCCCACACAATATTGGTTAACCTTAGACAAGGCCTTTTGGAAATGATTTACTCTTGATTTACTCAGATACATCCCACAATAAAATAGAAAACTTCTAGGATTTATTAAATTGAAATGTTCTTTTTTAAAAAAAAAAGTGTAGAAAAAGCAGATTAGGAGCTGAGAGGCTGGAATTCTAATTTTAATTGTCCTTCTTTAGCTCTGCCTTAAATGTTTTTTGATCTGAAAAGAATTCTCTTTTATTTTGTTATAGGTTACTTTGGTTTTTTTCTTTGATTCATCTATATTAAAGACATATACACTGATATAAGAATAATATAATAATCACCATATCTACCATACAAATTAAAAAATGAAATACTATCAATACAATTAAAGTCCATGGTACATGCACTATATATATATCCCATTTGGATACTACTTTTTTCTCCACCAAAAATAATTCCTACTCCCTCTCTCCACCTACCCACCCCTACTCCCTCTTTCTACCCGCCCACCCCAGCCAAGGCCAAGATGGACACATCGCTTTGCCAAATCTCTTTGTGTAGGGAAGCCTCACTTTCACTGAAGATATAGAGATATACTTTAGCCTCAAAGGATGTTAGCTTTATGTGAACACTGCTTGCTCAGGCCCAGGCCTTTCTGCTGTGTATCTGTAAAAACCCAAAGCCTTAGGGGTTTAAATCCGTAAATGTCCCCATGACATCCAAGGCTTCAGGGCTGGCTTACCCTATTGGATTCTGTCTGCTCTTTGGTTTGGTTTTGAGCATCAGAATTTTCCTTATTTTCTTACTAGTTCAGTTGTACATTTTTAAAATAAGATATTTTAAAAATATATCTTCACATATTTCTCTTATAGTAGAAGACTATTTAAAAAAAAATTTGGTTTTCCATATTCTGCACCAGGGTACAGAAGCTAGACATTCTACTGAGAATCAAAGACTACTCATACTCGAAGTTTGGGAACTCTTCTCCCATTTCATAGGCAAGATGACTATTGCCTAAGCTAATTATGAAAATAGAAAAACTTTTATAGCCATGAAGCTAATTTGGCTAATCCAAATCTGCTGTAATTCAAATACATTGACTATTAGAAATGAATAGTAGAAAGTAAAATAATAGTCTCTTTAGCAGTATTCTGCTGTAGAACTTTTCACTTAACATTCCTTAAAGGCAGGGACCATCTTTTTAAAAATATTTAGTTGAGTTTATTAGAGGCAGCAATTGTCTTACTTATTTTTACATCTCTCATTGTGCTTAGTACACTTCTTTTCATATTGCAGGTGTTCAAAATGTATTTGCTAATTTGATTTGAATTGACTTTTTCAAGTTCAATGTGAAAACAAAATGGCCCTCATGTTTTCTCTTGTTTTGCTTGTCCTGACACTGACATTGAGCCAGTTCACAGCAATCCCTTCTGTAGGTTCTAGAGAATTTGTGACTGTCCTGGTCTAATATTGGGCTCATTCAGTCGCAAAGTATTTGCTTGGCTTGTACAAAAATAAATAACTTTTAACTAGGGAGTTGTGTTTTAATTATTTGCAATCCTGTGTGGCTGAGTGTTAACTCCCAAGTTAAACATCTAACAAGTGTAATACAATAAACGGCAGAGTTTGTTATGATTACGTTTGTTTTGTTTTCATCTCAGCCTGGGATCATTAGAAATGACTGATTGGCGTGGGAGATCATTCCATCTATCATTATGTCTTTTTCTCCCCGAAGAGACCAAAAGTGAGTAAGAACACAGAGTGCACATTTCACCACAATTTAAACCCAATCTGAACACTCCCTACTTGAAGACAGCACAAATAGTCTGGTACAATAACAAGGATTTCCAAAAAAGGAAAAAAAAAAAAAAAAAAGAATTTCCTTAAGAAGTAAAACAATCAATTGAGGTCTCTGTGCCTGGTTCTGTGTGTTCTACACAGTGCATGTCCAAGTCCAGAATCTTTGAGCTAAGGCCTGGAGTCGCTAGACATCAGAAGTAAAGACTAGCAAAAAAAGAATATAAATGAGGAAATAGAGATGTGAGGCATGGAGGCTGAAACAAGAAATGTGTGCCCCGCCGGGAGCGGACTGAGGAAGGTGTGAGATTGGAAGAGGGTCGTAGCAGGAACGGGGTGGGGTGGGGGGGCAGAGGAGCTGGGATTTTCCCCAGTCACAGCTCCCATGACTGCCGCAGCCTGCTTTGGGTGTCCTTTACTTCTCTTAAGGTAGTGATCCGGGGCGCCTGGGTGGCTCAGTCGGTTGAGCGTCCGACTTCAACTCAGGTCACGATCTCGCGGTCCATGAGTTCGAGCCCTGCGTGGAGCTCTGGGCTGATGGCTCAGAGCCTGGAGCCTGCTTCGGATTCTGTGTCTCCCTCTCTCTCTGCCCCTCCCCCGTTCATGCTCTGTCTCTCTCTGTCTTAAAAATAAATAAAAACGTTAAAAAAAAAATTAAGGTAGTGACCCAACTCTGAAAGGAGATAAGAAGAATAAAGTAGGGGAGGAAGAAAGAGTGTGTTAAGTCACCAAAAAAATGAGACCACTTATTGTAAAAACAAAAATAATAGCAGGAGATTCCCTTCAGTATCATTTATATGAGAGGAAGTTCAGAAATGTATGCTAATAAAGGGATTATTCTTTTAAATGTTTTTATTTTTGAGACAGAGAGAGCATGTGAGCAAGGGAAGGGCAGAGAGAGGGGGGAGATACGATCCAAAGTGGGCTCTGAGCTACAGCAGTGAGCCTGATACAAGGCTCTAGGGCTCGAACCCATGAACAGTGAGTTCATGACCTAAGCCAAAGTCTGGCACTCAACCAACTGAGCCATCCAGGCGCCCTGCTAATAGAGGGATTATACATGTTAGCATATGCAATATAATGAAATCATCTAAACAGTGTTTGAAGACTATGTCATAATGATGAAAAAAGACTATGGAAAAACTTTGATGATATAACCTAATGTGTTTGGTCTGCACTGATCAAACTGTGTAAACTATGAATGCGTATGGATCCATACTAAAAAAAACATATGGGTAAATGGAAGGTTTTCTCTAGGGTGGCTCTATTCAGGTAAGAAAACTACATATCTTCTCCATTTTTAAACTAACCCTTAATGTTGTCATATTTGCTTTGTAGCCAATGAAAACACCATATATGTGCTGGAGTATGGAAAAGGAAGTGGGGTGAAGTGGTTTGGGAATATTTCCTTTTTGTGTAATACGTATGTGTGTGCGTTCTTGGACTTAGGAGATCAAATATCATGTAGCAGTAAGGTGATGCTATTCAGAATCTTCTTGGGTTTAACGTTGCTACCCGTACTCTAGTTTTTAGCAACCGGTCTGCATGCGCGCACCAGATCTACCAGACACAGCTTATTATCTTAGCTTGGTAGTGTGTTTGGGAAGCAGGAGGAGGTATGCAGTTCTCTACATACCCAGATTTCAAATCCGAAGGCTGGAGGAAGGGAAGGGGAGATTGGTAGAAGGACCAAAGGAATAAATAATCCCCATGCCTCAAACACTTCTTTGATAAGAAAAGATCCAGCTGTTGGCTAAAAGTGGTGTTTTGTGAGGGCATCATAGAATCAAAGGCTTAAATATCAAGGAGATGTTCTCTCTGTAGCACAAACATGATTAAGGGCAAAGTTGTTTTATTTCAGATTTTTATTATTCATAAAAGGGAAACCAATAGTGCCAGACATGCAAGAACAAAGCTAAATAAGCTTCAGAGGCCTTCTGGCTCTCAAATCTAAGAGAATATAATAACTGGACTGTTTATTTGCCATGTTTCATATTTGTTTTCTTCTTAGAGGTAAAACACAATAGAGATTCATTTCATTCAGAATAGTTGGTTTCAATGATAGGGTTTCGGTCTTATGTAATCTGTCCCCTCCCTTTCCCCAGGTCATTCATTATGTCTGCCCACGTAACCAGACCTGCTCCTGTGCCTACAGACATAGAGGGCTGCCCCAAGCTTTGGGATCTGTCAGTATAGAGAAGTTCTAGTGGAGAAACCAGTGGAGCAGGTGGCGTTAGGAACACATCAGCATCTTAAACAACTAGCTCCTAAAGAGGAGTGGGGAATGCTGGGCTGCGAGTCTGGTGACCACATCTCCCTTCCCAACTTCTTTGCCCTTTCGATGCATGTTAGCAGAGTCTGACTGAATTTCCTTAGTTCCTGCTTCAGTGGCTGCTCAGATTTGGGTACCTGTCCCAAGTATAAAACTCCTGGGGGGAAGAGGTGGTCATGGAGTAAGCTTTCCTACTCTCGAGCCCCTACAGGCGATCTGGGTTGAAGGGAAGCTAAGGGTCATGGCTCTGGATATCAGGAGGAAGACTTACACTTGTAAGAATCTGGAATGGCATGTGTGTAAGGAGCAGAGCCTTCCTGTGATGGCAGGCTTTGGCATTGCTGCATCCAGTGCGGGAAAGGACACCCGTGGTCCAGGGAATCAAAAAGAGAGAGGACTTTAAGACATAATTTTCTCTCCACTGCACCCCTAGATGTAGTGGCAATATTTTCACTGAGTGGTTCTACAAATTTATGACAGCCATAGTGTTTATAACCTTTTGGTGCAATTCTCATTCATTCATTTATTCGGTCTATGCTTGGTGAGAATCTACACTGTGTGCTAGGTAGTTTGTGCTCAGAATTAATGCGGAAATAATAGTTAATATTGATAATAAAAGCTAGTACCTATTGAGTATTTTCTATAATCAATGTTTAGTGCTTATCATTTACTTAAACTTTATAGGTAGATAGCATTATCAGTCCCATTTGCAGATTAGGATATTGAGGTTTAGAGAGATGGAAAGACATTATTTCATACAACAAATATTTATTGAATATCTTTTATGTGCCCATAGCCATGCCTTTTAATGGGTATATAGTAGTGAAAAAGACAGATTAGAATCTCATTCTCATGGAATTAAATTCTAGTGAGGGGAGATAGACAGGAAGCAAACAAGCAATTAAATGAAGTGCGACTTGAAACTAGTGATAAATACTGTGAAGAAAATAAAAGGTGATCATGTGACAGAGACTGACAGGCAGTAGGGAAGGGTTGGATGAGTTACACTCACTTTACATGCAGGAGGTTTACTTAAAAAGATGGCAGTTGAGCTGAGACTTAAACAAAAAGTTGCCAGCCCTGAAAACAACTAGGGGCAGAGTATTGCAAGCAGTGAGAATAGAGAGAACAAGGGCTAGGCTGGAATGAACTTAGTGTATTCAATAAGCAGAAAGAATCCTGGTGTAGCTGGAGTCCAGCCAGCAGAGGGAGAGGGACCCATCTTGAGTGGCCATGAGACCCGGGGCTACATTCTACCAAAGGCTCCTGGGAGTCTAATCTCCTTCGACTTCATGGTGCATCTTTGGGGCCAGTGAATGTGGAAAGAACCACACAGTCTGCTCTGCAAAACAGGTTTTCTTGTTGCCTGTTAAATAAAGCATGTCTCTCCCAGGTTCAGAATGTCTGGTCCTTCTTGAGCTGTCCAGGCCCTTTAGAAGTCAAGGCAGAGCAGATCGCCAAAAGGAGCATGATTTTTTTTTCTGGTTCTCTCCCAGATTATTTGCCAACAGATAAGTCCCTTCTGAGTTTCCCTCCAGGCTCTGCTAAAATAACCAAGGCCAAAATTATTGACAAACTATGCCATTTTTCTTCCGAATCTTTGCCACATTTCTTTCATGGACACCATCTCCCATCTTTCTTATTTAGTCATCCTTGATTCATCCTTTTCCCTGAATCATGGCATCTGGCAGAGTGGCCATGATGAATCTGGAAATACAGACATCTGAAGAAATTGCAGCTTGGTGGCCTCAAGGATAAGAGCAACGAGGCTTACCTGTGCTCTGATTTGCTCCTGCCTTTTCTTATAGCTGGGACTTGTGTTTGGTTATTACTTGAGATGTGCAGATTGATTGGCAGTGTTCATATGAGTAGTAATGAGCAAATGACTTCAGAAAATTTATCAAAAATATATTTTATTATAAAAATTACCAATATGAATATTTTATTGATAAATAAAAAGATCAGATAAGATTTTCTTCCTTGTGACACAGCAAAGTATTCAATCAATAATCCAAAACACAAGCATTATAACATCTTCCCAAACTGCACACAAGCAAAAGTGTATGCATCAGTGTGTGTGTGTGTGTGTGTGTGTGTGTGTGTGTGTGCGCGCGCATGTGCAGATAAGGGAACTGAGGAATAGGGATGCACAGAACAATGGGGAGAGAAGGCAGTATAACAGTAGTTGCAGAGAAGATGAGGCCAGTATTATCTTAGTACCTTGCTATTCAAAGTGTGGTCCTTGAAACAACATTGATAATACCTGGGAGCTTGTTAGAAATGCAGAATCTCGGGGCCGCCTGGGTGTCTCAGTCGGCTAAGTGTCCGACTCTTGATTTCGGCTCAGGTCATGATCTCACTGTTTGTGGGTTCAAGTCCTGCATTGGGCTCCGCGCAGATAGTGCGGAGCCTGCTTAGGATTCTCTCCTTCTCCCTCTCTCTCTCTCTCTCTCTCTCCCTCAAAAATAAATAAACATAAGAAAAAAAAAAAAAAAAGAAATGCAGAAGCTCATGCCCCTTCCCAGACCAACATAATCAGATTTTAACAAGATACTTGAGTGATCCCTATGCATATTAACACTGAAAAAGTTTCATGTGTTTGGGGTTTTGTTCTCACCCTTTCACTAGTAATTATTCTGAAAGATCCTGTTGAGCTCAGGACTGAACTACTCTTTTATCAAAAGGTATCATATGTAGCTTATCATAGCATCTTTCATACTTTATGATAATGGTGGCTTTTCTTGCTTATTTCTCTCCACTATGATCTGAACTCCACAAGGACAGAACCTAGATGAGTCTTGCATCTGTTTTATTTCCATATCCTTGACCCAATGCATGGCATATAATAGATACTCAATAAATGTCGACCAAATGCTTGGCCTGATAGAGCAGAAGATAAAGCATAAGAAACAGAGGGAACCCACCTTCCCTTTTTTGACTTAGTAAATGCTAATTATTTTAATCTCTCCAGCCCTCCACCTCACCTCTTCACAGCCATGCATAGAACTTTCATACTGCCTTGCACAGAATAGGTGTTTGATTTATTTAATACATTAAAGAAGAACTAGACAAATCTTGTCCTCATAACATTCATGCCACACAGAGGCTTCTGGAGTGGTGATGAAGACAACGAATAAAATGTACCTGTCCGCATGGGTTTAATTTTATCCTAAAAGGGCTACTGGTTACCTTGAGAACTTGTTAGAACAGTTGAAAGAAATGTTGAAGTAAAAAATCAAGAGATTAGTAGAAATAAGTGCCAAAGCCACATATTCTGTTGGGTTTTAAATAAACTCAAAAGCAATGCCTCATGTGTGACAGTTTTTAGTTGCAGTACGTATTTAGACAGCTTCAAAATAGAATGGCACAATAAGTGTATGAGAGATGTGTTATAGGTGTGGGGAAATGTGTATATTACAGATGAAGCAGGGAAATTCAGAGTGTTTGGTTTCTACCTCTGGAAATCGCTCTGCCTGTATGGTTTCCACTAGGGTAGGCTTTCTCAGTCTTGTTATTACGGGCATTTTGGGCTGGTTGATTCTTTGTGGTGAGGGCAGTTGGTGGATGTAGTTGTAGGATGGATAGCAGCATTCCTGGTCTTCTACCCATTAGATGCCAGTAGCGGTCCCCTTCAGCTGTAACAATGCAAAGTATTTCCACATGATGTCAAATATCTCCTGGGTCAAAATCACCACTGGCTAAGTACCAGGGGTGCTTAAAAAAGCAGATGGGTCTATTGCTCTTTTGAATTACCTGACAAATACTGCTGATCTACTGATTTTTTTCTTAAGACTTTATATTTACGATATAGATTCTTCCTGGTCTCAGGACCTTCCCTTTTTGGAAACTGCCCTCACTGATGCTGTGTTGCTGGGCTTAGAAGGTCATAATGCTGCCAGTGTTGGCTTAACAGCACAATATACGTGGCAAAACCTCCACTCACGATTCCATTGGACCCTGCTGAGAAGAAGGGCCGAGATAGATGCCGTGGAAAGAGAGAACGCGTTGTTGAGCTGGCTTAGGCAGTAATTTCAAACTTCTCTATTTCTTGGGGTCTCTTTTAATTATTTTCTCTGGCATCCCTATTGATAGTCCTTAAAAAGAAATTCCTATAAAAGAAGGTTCAACAGTTTCACCAAGGGTGACAATTAGAACAAGCTGCTTTTTCTGCCCCTTGCCTGGAACATGACTGCTCTTAAACTATTCACTGTCGGCTCATCTATTGGTTTAAGGAAACAGCCCAGTAATTCTAAAGATATTGTGATGAATATTGAGCTTCTGTACTCCTGGGAAGCATCAATGTAATAGGGCTTCTCAAATTTGGCATCTGGGATCCTGGATCAAAAGACTTAAGTAAGGAAACCAGCCTCTTTCACTTCACTTACTATCTCTGAGGTGTGCTGGGGAAGAAGGCGTTACACAGTATGAAAGATACAGATTTAGCCAAAGAGAAATCACAGCACGACTATTTTGATTATTCCTTTACAAAAAGATTCATCTCAGTGTTCTGCAAGATATGTCAGGTTTATTACTTGAAAATGTTTTTTTCTATACATTTATTATGTCAAGTAAAATATATGCATTACAGGTGTGTAGTTTTTAATTATCCGTTCAATCCTAAAGTGTTCTGGTTTCTGATACATATTGTACATTATCTCTGATGATGCAAAATCTCTTGTATTGTGCACAAAGACCTGATCATGTGCTGGAGGGCTGAGGCAAGATTGTGTGCCAGGAGTAAGGAGTGATCCCTATTCTTCAAGGTTTGGTCTTTGTCTCTAAAACAAATCCCAATAACTCATCAGTTTAATTAATGGGGCAAACAAAAATTAGTGAGATTAATGATACGTTGTCAAGTAAGAACCAACTAATTAATTTTAAAGTTTTTTTTTTCCTGTCAGATTGAGCATCATGTATTTACAATGGAGAGGACTGATTGACTTCCAAACCAAGTAAAAGTGACTTAAGAATTAATATTATTTCCATAATCTGTGCATTTTCTCTCCTCCATTACAGTTAGAAGCCAAGAGTGGATTTTATTTAAGTACTACCAGTGATGGGGCAGTACAGATCCACCTGCAGAGAGGATCATGTGCTGATGTTAGAGTTCCATATACCATCAGTCAGGTTTGCAGCCTCTCAAAGCCAGAGTCCACACAAAGGTTGTGTTTAGTGATTTAGTACAAGGTTACAGTGGATGGAGCTGTCTAATTAGTACTCTGGAGACAGCATTGAAGGGTATTAAAGGAATACCGACGGGTGGACAGACTCAGCAGATAACCAGGTTCTAGTTACCATTCTAGTATATAATGATGGGATTTCAGTCTCCCAGGGGTGGCAGGGGCTTATAAGAGCAAATAATTCCCCCAGAAGAGTTGAGTACTAGATATGTTACCGAGTCAAAATTCCTGTTAATGAAAAATGGGGCAGAAAGCAAAAGGGACTTGTTGATGAATGCCAGGGTATTTAGCTGGAAATCAATTATATCTTCTCTCTAAGGTTAAATCCATTCTAGAGGCCAAGACAGGGTAAAACCTTTGAGAAAGGTAGAATGGTGGCAACTGGGATGAAGGAAATAGTACCTGAAAGCGATTTCAGTGGTCCCAACAGGAAACCAGGCCCCTGGCAGTGGAACAGAAAAGAAGAGGGCATATCTGAGAGAGGATTTGAAGGTCAATACAATGGGACTTTAAGACCAATTGAATGTGGGGTTTGAGAGGCAGGTAAGAATTGAAGATGAAGCCAAGAATGAGATAGAAGAATCATAAGGTAATCAAGTATGTTAGGCGGCACATGAAAAGGAGGATTTTGGAAGAGGAAGATGCTAAGGTTCACCTGGGACATTTTAAGTGCAAGGTTCCCACAGACTGATGAAATTTAGTTGCCTGGTAGGCAGACAGGGGGTCTGGAATGAAGGTCAGATTAGATGGTGTTAATTCATGGTGCATCTGTTAAAGGCATGAGGCCAACGAGGTAGAGGAGATCAAGCAAGGAAAAAGAATGGAGCCACTTGAAGTCTCGAATAGAGCTCTGAATAACACCCTCATTTAGGAGCTGGAAGAACAAGAAGAGGTGGTGAAGGAGACTGAGAAACAGCAATCACAGAGGGTGTAGAAAGACTAGTAAAGAGCTATGTCCCAAAAGCCAAAGGAGGAAAATATTTCAAAGAGGGAGCACAGCAGTATCAAATGTTCCAGAAAGGCTGAGAAGGATTCATTCATTTGCTTAATCAACGACATGAGCTAAATGCCTGCCATGTTCTGTGTGAGGGCTTAGGAATGAGATCACAGAAGTGGCTCGTGGGTTTTCTTTAGTGGTCATCAGTGATATTTCACAGAGGATGGATATGAGTGGCAATAGTGATGGTCTGACTACAGTGGATGAAAGATGGAACCAAAGTCAGGGAAAGAGAACCGGGCTGTGTAGACTAATTTCCTGAGAAATTCGAGAGGAAGTGGTAAAGAAAAATTGCCTAATCTGTAACAAATGATTATTAGAAGTAATTATTTCACCTTTGCAGCATATCCTGTATAAATTTTATTTGGACCCATTGGCCTAAAATAGGTTTATATTAATAAAACCAGGTGCAGTAGTGGACGAGGACTTATAAGGCATGGGTTTTTTGGTTTTGTTTTTTTTTTTTAGGAAGCTTGCAATCTGCTTATAGTGTGTGCATATATATGTGTATATAGGAAGGAAGGTTTGTGGATGGAGAGTCAGAAACAAAGAGAAAATACTTAATGAACATGACGAGTGTTAGTAACAACATCTAATAACAATTACTAGTTGATGAAAGGGTGGGTGCAGACCAGAGGGACTGTGCATTCAGGAGACAGGAAGACCACCATGAATGGAAATAATTCTTCGCTGTACAGAAGGGAATACTTGTGGGTCATAAAAGAAGACTAGGATTAAGAATTTCATAAAAGGAAGACAAGAGGGTAAACTTCACACCATCTCTTCCAATGGAAAGTGGAGATTGTGCCACCTGCTCATCCCTACCCTAGAATGAGGACTCAGAAACAAAATCTACCTTTTCAGTTCCTCACCCAGCAGTCTTCTTTTGGTTCCCAGGTAAAAGGTACATATGCTTCCCCATTCCTGTGGTGTTGGTCCTATTATCATAAAAGGTATCAAGGTATCAAATATGCAGGAAGCCTGTTACCAGACAGCAGGAGTCTTGAAAACCTCAGCCCTGTGCCAAACAACAGGAATAAAATAGGGAGAGGGAAGCCTGGTATGCCATACATAAATTTGCAAGCTCAGTGCTCTGCAGAGCAAGGAGAGGAGCAGTTGTCATTTTGATGGAGTCAGAGCCTGAATTCTAAGGTCAGGCTATAGATATTGGAATTGTACACTCATGGGCACGTCAAACCTTAGCCTACTGGGCCTTTTGTTCTGAAGGTTCACAGATGAAATTGACTTGATACATTCTCTTTGATGTTTATTAACCCCGTGATTTTGTAGAATTTGAAATGGAACTGTGGCCAAATCAAGAGACCAATAGAAGTTCATCCCAAAGAACTTGTATAGATAATACTGGAAAGATACTGAATGAAAGAAGGTTACTATTTAGTGTAAGTACATGGCAGGATGTCACTATTCAGTTGCTGTTCAAAGCCACAAGACACGGGGTACATTTGATCGTTCAATATTTGCTAAAACCTTAGACAAATGGCGGATAAGAATCTTGTTTTCAGAAAAGTATTTACAAACCTAAATCCTACAATTTAAATCATCTCCCATGTGAGTGTGCACTGCCATCCCGACGTGTATTCACCTAGGTAGTGTTTCTTTAGTCACAAGTGTATCTGTTTTGTGACTAGGTATACCACTGCAAGAGAACAACAGTAATTTAAGTTTTATAGTCCTTTTATGGGACTTTTGCAAACATGGTTTCATTTGTTCTTTGTAGGAACCCTGTGAAGTAAGTGTGGAGAATGTTTCAGTTGAGCAAACTGGTAAACCCAAAGCCAGAATGGTAAACAGTCTGATGATCCTCCAGTGTCAACTTGTGAGTTAGCGATTGAGCTTGAATTTGAAACTAGTCACCCAACCCCCACTTTAGTGCTGCCTTCATTACCTGATTTACTTTAATCTGAAGACCAGACTGCAAATCAAAGTGTTGGCCAAGGCTGTAGTCTCATCACCTGAGGCCGAGGCTCCTCTTGCAAGCTTGCTGCTTGTTGGCAGAATTGAGTTCCTTGAGTTGTGGGACTGTGGTCCTCAAGCTCCTAGAGGCTGCCCACTATGTAAGGGGTTGGGAGGAAAACTTTTCCTCTCCCAGTTTGGGTCCTGTGATTGGCAGTCTGTAAAGTAATTGATGATAGGTTAATAGGAGAGAAGACAAGGTTTATCTGTGTGTCCACAGTGTACATGTGGGATCACTCAGTGATGAGTAACTTACTGAATAACCAGAAAGGAAAGGCTTGTATATTAAAGTTAGTCAAAGGGAGGCAGGTAGGGCTTCAGTGAGAGGGTATGGAAGGTTATATTGGTTTTTTTTTTTATTCTAATGACCAGCTGAATTTACACAGTCTTCCCAGTCAAGAAAGTCCCTGGGGGAGAGGTCAATGGCAGCTGTATTTTCAGAAGCTCTGCTTAAGTTTAGATAAATGTTTCTTTTTGTGGCTGCTTCTTGTTCAGATGTTTTCAAATTAAAGAAAGTTTCATAGCACTTTGGTATTAATCCCTTCAACTGCCATGTTGCCCTCTCTGCAACATTGCATTTTACTTAAAATTGACAGGAGAAAACCTGTTGCTGCTTGTTGTCTCGTTTTATGGCTTACCTGCTTAGGTCAGGCCCACCCAGAATACTCTCTTTGGTTAGCTCAAAGCCAACCAGTTAGAGACCTTAATTACAAATGGGGGAAAAAACTTCCTTTCCGTATCCTGGAACATAATCACGAGAATGATATCCCGTCATATTCACCACATTCAAGGGGAGAGGATTACACAGGGCGTCTGTACTCACAGGGTGGAGGTTTTGGGGGCCATTCTAGAATTTTTCCTACTACAGCACCCATTAGAATGAGCAGCTAAGTCCAGTGCTATCAGAGACCATAAAATGAGATTATCATACATATTCTTTACATTGTTGAGTTAATAAAATGGATGATGCATGCTAGTTGGTTAGACCAGATGACATCTAAGATCATCCACCACAGTATGCAGAATGACATTACTCCAGTTGTGCATTCAAGAAGACCTTTTAAGCAACTTTCTTTCATTCTTCCTCTTACCTTATAGTTTTTATGCATAGAAAGTTGCACATGAACATTAAAATTTTTTTTAATATTTATTTATTTTTGAGAGAGAGAGAGAGACAGACAGACAGAGTGCAAATGGGGAAGGGGCAGAGAGAGAGGGAGACACAGAATCTGAAGCAGGCTCCAGGCTCTGAGCTGTCAGCACAGAGCTGGGTGCGAGGCTCAAACTTGTAAACCATGAGATTATGACCTGAGCCAAAGTCAGATGCTTAACCAACTGAACCACCCAGGCACCTTGCCCATAAACATTTTTAATTAATTTTTCTTCATTAAAATTTTGACTTATTTGTCTATTTATTTTGAGTATGGTTGACACACGATGTTACATTGGTGTCAGGTGTTACAACATACTAATTCAACTCCATATATTATGCTTGCTTACTGAGGGCTGTTCAAATCAAGGCCTTATTTCCTAGCTTGCTATTGGCCGGAGGCCATTCCCAGTTCTTTATCACCTGGACCTTTCCAACATGACAGTTTGCTTCATCAAAGTCAGCATGAGAGAAAGTAACATGATGGAAGTCACAGTCTTTGTAAGCTAATCTCAGAAGTGGTATCCCATCATATTTGTGTTATTTAATTCATCAGAAGCAAGTCACTAGATTAGGCCCATACTGGGGGGTCAGGGGGCAAGGATGAATGCCAGGAGGTCAGGGATTTGGGGGGTCAATTTTAGAAGGATACCTACTGCCTAAATGAAGGGATGATGTGGCAGACTGAGGAGGAACTAGTAAAAGTGATTGTTTCAAAGAAATGAAGGGGGGGGGAAAAGACCTCTTCTAATCAGTTCATTTCTTCAGAGCCAGAGCAAATGAATTTGATTGGTGTGGGTTCATAATGGGAGTGGCCAGGTCTTCTCTGACTAGAGAATACAAATCAGACCCAAAATTCAGAGGCTAAGTTCAGAATCAGGGGAGCAACATTAAGTATCAGGTCCAAGGTATGAGTCTGGGTCTGTAGACAAGAAAAAGATAAGAGGTGAGGAGCCCAGAAATACTGAGCCAGTGTAGCAGCAAAATATTAGAGCAGATAAGGCAGAAAAGTTGTGGATGTAGCCAAGAACAAAGAAATAAAAAGCACTGTCTTGCTTGTGGGCAGGGCTCTCTGGTTTTTAAAGAATGAGGGCTCAGCCAGACTTTTCCTCTGTTACTGAAAGGTCATAAAATACCATTGTATTTTTGTTTTAAGTTCAAACAAATAAAAAACTTAATGGGTTAGTGAAAATGTTAAGATTGGGGAGGAAGTACTATTCCAAATGAAATCAAAAGCCATGAAGATAGTCCTTTTTTGGCCAACGTTAGATTGTGTATTCTCTCCCCCAGTGCAAAGACAATGTTTTTTATTGATTGATGATTTAATTCTCTCCAAGTGATGTTTGCCTCTGCACCAAATGCTGTACATGGACCTCAGAATCACCTAGCTTAGGACAAAAAATGGTGGGGGTTTCTTCTGTTAGCTGTTTTTAATTTTTATTCCTAACATTCCCTTATTTTGATCTCCTAACATATTGTCCTGAAATGTCAACAAATAATTTAATCTAGAGACTAATGTCCTTTTATACGATTTTCAAAATTGGTGACTTTTTCTAGGCTTTTTTTTTTTTTCTAATTTGCCAGATAGCCACATGACAGAATAATGAAACCAACGTCATATTGAAAGCAAAGAACCACTCATTTCCGGAAAAAGAAATCTAGTCATATTTAAATTCCCTTTCTGCTTGCTTCCAAATATGTCTATCACAATATTACAGAAGTAGCCAATTATTTTCATCTCCCTTCTTTTCACATGCTTGGAAATTAACTTTAAAAATTTTTCAAATTTTATAAATTAACCCTTATTTTGAGAGTTTAGTTTTTCATTTATACCTATTTTAATCCTAGATCATTTGATTATAGCTCTTCTTCAACTCACCTTTTTATTTCTTCCTTTAATCGTGTTCTGTCTGTATATTGAGCCACAGCACAGGTTGTTTAGCCTTTTCATTTATATAGCAATTGGCTGAACAGCAACTAATAAGTTGATATGCGGCAATTTCAATCCCTGTTAAAATTTGCCAATACAGATCCAGACTGCCAGTTTTGCTTATTTAGAAAGTGCTAACATTTTCTTCCTATCCCATGTACTGAGGATAAATAGATCAGACAGTTCCAGATTAAATTAAACACGGCATTTCTGTATTTTGGAGTTACCTTTCATTGTTTAAAAAAAGCTAATAATTCTGGGGAGTTAGCTGTTCCAAATCTTAAAGGTTATCATTTGTAAGGCATTAAAGTATTCTTCAAAATATTTTCGCTAACAATTTACCAAGGTATCTGAAGTTCATACTCTTGTTATTCCTCTGGGCTGTTTAATGCTCGACATAGATAGATGTACACATGGACATATAGATATAGATTGACATAGATATGGAATATAGACAAAGATAAATATTGCATCACCGAAAACAATTGCTTCAAATAGCTTATCAGGCAAAGGCCTTGAGGTGATGGATGATAAATATAAAGGGAGTATGTGTGTGTATGTGTGTGTGTGGGTGTGTGTGTGTGTTGGGTGGGAGGAGTGTAAGAAGTAGAACGAGGTGTGCCTTTTTTATTTTCAAAAGAACTAGATCAGAAATGGGGCAACAAGGTCGAAGGAAGCCTGAGTAACAGATGGGGAGTGATGCGTGTGAAAAATTCAGGACATATTAATTTCATGTTACCTGTTCAGTAGGTCATGCCCAAGAATTACAGGAGGCTTTCAAAAATAAAATCAAGGGGCATCTGTGTGGCTCAGTCCATTGAAAGTCCAACTTTGGCTCAGGTCATGACCTCACGGTTGGTGAGTTTGAGCCCTGCATTGGGCTCTATGCTGTAGGCACTGAGCAGCTTTGGATCCTGTCTCCCTCTCTCCACCCTCCCCCGCTCATGCACATGTGCGTGATCTCTCTCCCTCTCAAAAATAAATAAACATTAAAAAAATTAAAACGAAATAATTTTTCTTGATTAGATCCAACAATATTTTAAATGGCACTCTGTACTTACAGGCAAATCATGCACATGTTCATTGCTTCATTTCTGGAGTTTTGATATTTGTAACAGACAAAAATAATAATAAATAATTAAACTAAATTAGTAATAAATAATAATTAAATGAATAATAATAAAATAATACATTAAACAATTAATAATAGTTAAATACATAATAATTAAATGATAATTAAAGGTTGCCCTTGTTCTTCCTAGGAAGAAATTCTTCCAAATTTGGAAGCTAACTCCAAAGAGAGCTTTCACTGTTGAGAGGAAATATTTGTGAAGAAAATAGTCTATTAGTTAATTTTTTAAGTGCTGTCAGCTTTGTTAACTTATAAGAAAATCTGCTTATTCAATACGAGAAAAGTACTTGGCCTCATCCAAGTTCACTTTGCTCAAATGAAGAGTAAGGAATGATGTTAAATGTTATCAACATTGTTCTGTCCTGTTGCTTCTTTCTCCCTGACTCTAACCCTGTGACATCTTGTGCCTTCCAGACTGTATGAGGTAGCAATTCACATGTTGATCATCTGTCCATGAAAAGGGCTTCTTTATTCGTTGACACAAGCTCTCTACCATTAAAATCAACTCCGAATGAATGGAAAGGGCAAGATCATAGACAAAGTATTTGGAAACCAGTGAATCCCCATAAATTCCACTTTATAAGTGGTCACTTATGCCACTTATATGGAAAGCCAATCCTAATGAATACATTAAATTCTTTGTTGACAGAAGTAGAAGGTGATCATTTGTATTTAAAATACTGATCAGAAGGAATTTTTAAGTCATTTTATAATCAGTTTGGTCTGTTGAAGTGCTGTGTGTACTGTATAGGCTATAAAAAGGGCCTGCCTAAAACATGAGACTGAACTGAGAAAATATTACTTATTATTTCCTTTGGTTCATTTGAGGGAGAGATATGGACATTATAAGAGGGAAAGAAGTTGGGGAGAGCAAAGGACTGAAGTATAACCACATTATGCCTTGTTATTCTTCTAGGATCTCATGATTCCTTCAGCTTCTACATTGATGAAGCCTCTCCAGTAGGGCCTGAACAGCCAGAAACCGTCCAGAATTTTGTCTCTGTGTTTGGAACCGTAGCCAAAAAGCTGATGCGGAAATGGTTAGCCACTCAAACAATGAACTTTACTGGTCAGCTAGGAGCTGGGATCCGTTATTTTGATCTTCGAATTTCCACCAAGCCCAGGGACCCCGACAATGAACTCTACTTTGCTCATGGTTTGTTCAGTGCCAAAGTCAATGAAGGCCTTGAGGAGATTAATGCATTCCTCACAGATCACCATAAGGAGGTAGTATTCTTGGACTTCAACCATTTTTATGGGATGCAGAAATATCACCATGAAAAACTGGTCCAAATGCTGAAAGACATCTATGGAAACAAGATGTGCCCAGCGATTTTTGCCCAGGAAGTTAGTCTAAAGTACCTGTGGGAGAAAGACTATCAAGTGCTGGTCTTCTACCATAGTCCAGTGGCTCTGGAAGTGCCCTTTCTCTGGCCTGGGCAGATGATGCCAGCACCCTGGGCCAACACCACAGACCCGGAAAAACTGATCCAGTTTCTTCAGGCATCCATCACGGAGAGAAGAAAGAAGGGCTCGTTTTTTATATCTCAGGTGGTACTGACCCCCAAAGCTAGCACTGTGGTCAAAGGAGTGGCCAGTGGCCTCAGAGAAACGATCACAGAAAGGTAAGTGTCTTAAGGTATCGAGAAAAAGTCTTAAGGAATTTAACCCAAATTCATAGAGCTAGTAACTGACAGAGCTAAAATTTATACTCAGGTGTATTAATATCCTAGGGCTGCCACACAACATACCACAAACTGGGTGGCTTAAAACAGAAGAAACTTACGATCTCTCAGTTGCAGAGGCTAGACATCTGACATCAAGGTTTCAGCAAGGTCAACTCCATCTGATAGCTTGGAGGGAGAATCTTTTCCATGCCTCCCCACTAACTTCTGGTGATGGTTGACAAGCCAATGTCTTGGCTTATAGATACACCATTCCAATCTCTGCCTCCATCTTCACATGGTGTTCTCCCCATGTATCTTTCTCTTCTCTTCTTATAAGGACACCAGTCATATTGGATTAGGGTCCACCCTAATTATATCATCTTAATTATGTCTGCAAACACCTTATTTCCAGATAAGCCTCAGTTATGAGTACAGGGGATTAAGACTTCAATGTATTTTTTTCTAGGACACAGATCAATGCATAGCACCATGCATTTTGACTCCGTGTCCAGTTGTATTTTCATAGCACTCCTTTTCACATTTATATAGAACTTTACAGATTACAAAGCTTTTTCTCTATTTCTTGTGGACTTGTTTTATATACCTAATTCCATTTGATCTGCACAATAATCCTAGGAAGTAGATAAAAAGTGAGGTTTAGAGAAGTGAAATGTTTTGCGTAAGGCCAATTGGACAATGAAGGAGGAAACCAAGACTCAAATTCCATGCTTCTCATACCATATTCTATTCCTTTATGCTATACCATAAGCAAGGGTCACTCTCCAGAGCATGGGTTTCCATTTGGCAAGCCCAGCCATACATGTTAGAGTGGTGCTTACTTGTAAAGTATAATTTAAGCAACCACCAAAGATCTCTAGCTCTTTACCATCGGTATGATACAATATGTAGAATTGTACATATTGTTTATTCTTTTCAGTTAAAGTATCAAACAAAGCAAATATTGTCTGAAGAGAAACTACAATTCTTACCAGACCTTATCTTAAACTTTACTTGATATTTTGAATTATGGTAAGGAGATAGAGCATACATATTTTGCTCAAGGTCTTTGTAGGAAAAGACAAGGAGACGAGGAGAAAAGATTAGGAGATGAAATCGTATGGATGGCCTCATAGCATAGCATGTAGAGTAGGGAATGGCAGGAGGTGAAGCTTGCAGTGGGGCAGGAACACACTTGTAAGAAAGCCTTTAGCCAGGCTAAAGAAAGAAGTTCATCTTATGAACAATGGGGAGCTAGAAAATTGTATTTAGTGGCATAGTGACTTGACTGGATCTGCATTCTAGATAGATAATTGGTGTAGCGTGGAGGCAGAGGATTGGAGAGAGTGGACAGTGAAGAGGTGCTCGGAGCTATTTCAGCAAGGTAACGCAAGCTAAACTGAGGAAATGAGAAAACACAGAAGGGGATGGTATCCCACAGCAAAAATTAGAATTATTTGACTATTTAGCTATGTGGTGTGAACGAGAGAAAAGAGTTAGAGATAAAGTTTCTTCTTGAGAAGTAGAATGAGTGATGCAGACATTTACAGAATCAGGAAACAAAGACTTAGGGAGGAGGTGGGGAAGCTACAGTCAAGGTTATGCTAAGTTTAAAGTATGAGTAAAGCATCCGGTGGATGTGGCCAATTGATCATTAGGAATATAAACCAATTCAAGTGGCAAATTATTGGCATTTTTTGGCAGTGAAAGCCACAAGCTATTTGAGTTGAGGCATTCCTCCATACAGAATTGTAACTTCCTTCTGTTATTCAGATATTAGCTGAGATCTCCTGTTCTTTAAAATTTTAATGTGATCCCCAGCTCTTCATTGTATACCCTATGCAAGTATAACGCCTTCCCTAGGATTTCTGCCAATGTCTAGATTTCTTACATTCCTATGGTATGAATGCTTGCTGCTTCTGGTTTATATCACTTTATGGGTTGATTGTCCCATGTGTCTTTTCCATGACCCTGTAGAACCTGAAACTTGCTTCTTGCTCAATTTCTACAATGGTTTTTAGATTTTACTGAGGATTTGAGACAACAGGTTTGGTTTTATAATTATAATAATACAATTAATTTTAAATTGAACTTTAGACTTGTCTATAAGTACAAATATTCTGGCCCAGGATATCTTCCCCAGATGACGTCTATCTCACTTTAACCCCATGCTCAAGTCTTATGACTAAACCCTCTCCTCCACCTCCTTCTCCTTTTCTTTTTCTCATCTCTTTTCTTTCCCTAGGCACACATTGTCTTGGAGATTCCACACTCTCCTCTAGATTATTATGCCAAACTATTCTCCTCATTTCTGGCCCTAAGGCCCAGCTAGTCCCATCAGACAGTATTTGATAGCACCACCTTATACAACAGTTCATTGTTTTGGTAAATAACAACTTACCACTTCTCTTACATCCTTAAAAATGAGAGAGTTCTAGTGTATACACATAAGAATGTGTTGTTCTCAACTACACCCCACAAAGGCCCCAGATTTTGAGAAGTCCCTGAGGACCCATTAGAGGTAGGGAAGGCAGGAGGGGACTGGGAATCAACCAATGACAACATTCTTTATTCTCACTACATCTTTAATGAAGGAAGCTTCATCTCTAAATTTTACATATTGGGCATGAAAGGAGTCTTCCCTTCCTTTCTTTACCTTCTGTTGCCTCATTCTATATTTAGGAAAAGACTTTCCCATCTAATATGCCTGCTTTGCATTTGGCCAAGAACCATACCCTGCTTTTACCTGTGTAAGGAATAGCCTTTGGGAGGTCAAGAAGAAAAATCCACTCAAGGTATAGATTTTCATTTTTTTCTCTTATAGGATTTCATGCAGTTAGGTCTTTGCAAGTTATAAGTCAAACTGTTCTTTGGTTACTTATGCTATAGTATAGTATTAGTAAAGTAGGATTTGTGGGAAAAAGATCAAGTAAGTTAGGAAAGTGCTGAAAATTAGATATCTGCTTAAGTCTCTCAAAAGATTCACAATCTTTATAGCATGTAAAAGTCACTAACAAGCATTTTAACAAAGAATTCTGTTTAAACTGAACTAATACAATGTTTTGCAAACACTTAATATTTTCTCAGATAGCACTTATTAACAGCCCATAGAATTAATTTTGAAAAACTGTCCTCAGTCATCTGCTCTAATTCAGAACTTTTCACTTGGCTCTGGTTTACATATCTGGAATAGTAGAGCTGTGTCACTGAAAAAGGTGGAAGAAAGGGGTGCCTGGGTGGCTCAGTTGGTTAAGCACCCCAGTCTTGATTTCAGCTCAGGTCAGGATCTCATGTTCGGAAGATCAAATCCCACCTCAGGCTCTGCACAGGTGCCTGGTTGGGATTTTCTCTCTCCCACTCTCTCTCTCTCTGTCCCACCCACCACTTGCTCGCTCTCTCTCTCTCTCTCTCTCAAAAAATAAATTAAAAAAAACTTAAAAAAGAAAAAAGAAAAGGGGGAAGAAAAATTGAAAAAGTAGAAATGCAGACCCTGTAGGTAGAATCAACTTTTTTTTCCTCTCTAGGACTATGCAAATTACTTGCAAATGATTTGCAAATATATCTGAACCTGGCCATTATGAACAGAGTTTGTCTCAGAAGTACTAGAAAGACCTCCTTGTAAACAAATTGGAATGCCTGTATCCTGCGTATGGTATTCGTGTAAAGCTCTGGTTTTGTTTTTATTTGATTTGACATATTTCAGCCTTCTGTGTGAGGCTTATAGGAAAAGGTCATTGTCAGTCCTTAGATAGTTCCTTGCAAAGTTAATTTACTTACCTCTGAAAGTCATCGAAATAGTTGACTTCCCAAAGACATAGTGCTTCTTTTTTCTCATCAAGTGATAAAGCCCATGAAGACTTTTTGCCCTTTTCCTCTTGCTATTGTGCACAAACGTACTCATTCAGAAAGTCCTACATTAACACCAAAAGATGTAATGAGACTCTCCTTTGCCACCAAAGAAGTCGCTAGGCAATTTTAAGATCTTCCTGGACCTTAGGTATTTTCACCCTGCAAAGTTTGGAGTTTGAACTAGATTATTTCCAAGACACTTTCCAGTTCTAAAATCCTACAGTTCTAAGATCCTGCATGTGACTAGTTTCTCTATAATGTTTTATGGCGTCTAATATTTGGACTAACAAAACTGTGAGCACATGCATTTAGAAAACAGTGTTTGAAGGTGTAGGTGGCTTTTAGGACAACTCAACTCAGGTAGTGTAGCTTTCAATCTGGCCACTGGTTCCAAATATTGCAGATGCATTTTCCACATTTTAGTAATGCCAAAAGACACAGATTTTTATTTCTTAAAGACCTATTTTTAATTTATTTTTCAAACACCAGCTTTTGCACCTCACCCCCACGGAATTCACACGTTCTTAAAAAGAAGGTGTGCGACTTGAGTCAAGTCCTTCTCTAATTCATGGAAGTTTATTAAATTATAGGTTTTGTTAGTTTAAAAAAATCAGTTAGACCACCTGTTGGAATATTTAAGGAGCAATACGTCTTTGCAAGTAAACTGATGCTGAATTAATTAAGACAAGGTTTATACAGGCCAGTAATTTAGATGATGACGATGATGGTGGTGATAATGATTATGATCATCATTATCATCTATTTTAAGTGTTCCACATCTGTTTAATACTGTGCTAACTGCCCTGCCCATTTTCCCTCATCATCACAGTCATTGTTTGGAGGATGAAGTAAAATATTCAGCATGTAATTGGTTGTTGGCTGACTGTGAATAAGCACCAATGTCACCCAGCTGGGAAAATGAAGGCTCCTGTATTGGTTGAGCCCACATTATGTACCAGGCACTGTACTAAGTGCTTTGCATGAATTTATCCATGTAATCTTCCCTCCAGCCTTGCAAGGTAAGTATTATTAAATACATTAGAGTTGAAAAACTGAGGATAAGAAATGTCTAGTACCTTGCTCAAAACTCTCATATTGGTTTAGCAAAACCAGGATTATTATTTGGATTTGCTTGACTCCAAGTTCCATGCCTACTCCTGCAAACTAGGTAAAATTCACGTTTCTTAGCAGTGGGTACATATAATATGTTATCTGTCATCTTGGAGGGCAGAGTCAGGTCTAGGGGTTTGGCAGGGAAACGTATGCCACAGTTGGGGTAGGCAAAGCTAATGAGAAGAGTAGATTTGAAATGTTTTGGTTTCAGCTCAGGTCATGATCTCAGGGTTCGTGAGTTCGAGCCCCATGTCGGACTCTGCGCTGGCAGTGCAGGGCCTGCTTGAAATTCTCTCCCTTGCTCTCTCTGGCCCTCCTCCATGCTCTCTCTCGCTCTCAAAATAAATAAACTTAAAAAAAAAAAAAAAAGAAAGTGAACCGAGGTAGAATGCTGTCATGGGGACCCTCATGGAAGCACCACTATTAAATAACAGAAAGGAAGGGAAAATTTAAAGGTGACTTGTTTCCACCTCCTTGCCTTGTGCCTCGATTGCCCATTTGACTGTTTCCGTTGAGTAAGGAAATTGAGGCCAGAGGTATGCTAAACGATTATCCGAAGTAACAGAAGTAACTGGCAGCAAATATGGGATTAAAATCCAGGTCTTTTGGCTTGCAGGCAGAATTTTGTCCTCTACACCTTAGGGAAGGATGAGGACAGAGGGTGGACAAGAAGGCTAGGAAAAGTCAGCGACCATCAGACTGCAGGGACCAACATGGAAGGGCCAACCGGCTCTCTATCTGCATCGTGCACAACATAACAAGGTGCCCTAGAACCTTGACCAGAGAGGATCAGACGTCAGACCTGGGGGTGGGCCATCGATTTTGTGCAGGGCTGACCTTTCATGGGCTCTCTTTCTGCCTCGTGAACACAATAAACTCTAATATTTCCATCTTATGGGGACATACCCCAGTTCACAACCATACCTCAAACAATATTTCTGCTGCCCGATTTACCCTGTTGTTGCCTGGACCCAGCAGGTGTGGGGCTGGACTCTGGGAAGTTGTTCACCTGCAGCACCGTCACCTTAGCAGCTTCAGGGAGCTCACGAAGGGTGGAGACTCAGAATGGTTCAAAGGCAGCTCAGGGTGACATGAGAAAGCACCAATCTCTATGAAGAGCAGCTTTCTGCCTCTGCCCTATCCCACCCCCCACCCCGCCACCCCTGCCATGCCCCAATAGGTCAGTGCACTGGTGGGACAGCTGATAATGGATTAGTCTCTTCAGTAAAAGGGAAAGTGGCCTCCTCAGGAGACACATGCCTAAAGAGAAAGAATGTCAAGGAGACCATGGAAGATCGGCATTAGAATAATCATTGTTCATAAGATGCTTTCATCATAAGGTTTAATTTCTTCAACATATACTTATGGAGGCCTCATTTGTTCAACAGGTATTATTCTTGATATGCAATTTAAGAAACCGAAGGTCAGAAAAACTAAATAATTTGTTCAAGTGGGGCTTGAACCAGTGCTAGGATCAATTCAGAATCTAGGTCTTTTGAACCATTAGAAAGAGGAGTCTGGCTTGTAAATAAGATGGAAGCTCCAGACAAATGGGGCCGTGTTTAAGAAGCGTTCGTGAAAATGCAAATTCCTGTGTGCTTTCCCAGAGGCTCTGATTCATAAGCCTGTGGCTCAGAGTTTTCAATTTCTAACAGCCTCCAGGTGAGTCCTTCTTTGAGCAACACTGCTCCCCTCTGTAGGCAAGCTGCACCTCAACCCCCACCCCAGCCACAGATGAACTTGGTTTCAAGAAACCTGGAAAGAAGACATCCGGATGGCCAACAGGCACATGAAAAGATGCTCAATGTCACTTCTCATCAGGGAAATACAAATCAGAACCACACTCAGATACCACCTCACGCTAGTCAGAGTGGCTAAAATGAACAAATCAGGAGACTATAAATGCTGGAGAGGATGTGGAGAAACGGGAACCCTCTTGCACTGTTGGTGGGAATACAAACTGGTGCAGCCGCTCTGGAAAACAGTGTGGAGGTTCCTCAGAAAATTAAAAATAGACCTACCCTATGACCCAGCAATAGCACTGCTAGGAATTTACCCAAGGGATACAGGAGTGCTGATGCATAGGGGCACTTGTACCCCAATGTTTACAGCAGCACTTTCTACAATAACCAAATTATGGAAAGAGCCTAAATGTCCATCAACTGATGAATGGATAAAGAAATTGTAGTTTATATACATAATGGAATACTATGTGGCAATGAGAAGGAATGAAATCTGGCTTTCTGTAGCAATGTAGATGGAACTGGAGAGTGTTATGCTAAGTGAAATAAGTCATACAGAGAAAGACAGATACCATATGTTTTCACTCTTATGTGGATCCTGAGAAACTTAACAGAAAACCATGGGGGAGGGGAAGAAAAAAAAAGTTAGAGAGGGAGGGAGCCAAAACATAAGAGACTCTTAAAAACTGAGAACAATCTGAGGGTTGGTAGGAGGTGGGAGGGAGGGGAGGATGGGTGATGGGTTTTGAGGAGGGCACCTGTTGGGATGAGCACTGGGTGTTGTATGGAAACCAATTTGACAATAACTTTCATATTTAAAAAAGAAAATAAATAAAAGTTAATCAATTCACAAAAAAAGAAAAAAAAGAAACCTGGAAAGAGAGAGTCAGCCCCAAAATTTATCAGTCCCCTTCCAATCCCGGATTCAGGTAGTTCTTCCTTAAGCCATGATTTCTCTACCCACAGACTGTGCTAGATTTGTTCTGTCACTAAGGTAGAGCTACCGTCACTGATTTCCAGAAAAAATTGGTCCTTTACTATTGTCTCTCATGCATCTTCTCTCCCATGTCACATAACTCTATCCTAGGATTATTGTGCTGCAGAAACATGGGCAAGGCTTTGGGGAGAGACTCTTTTCCCCTGGGCCCAAAAGCACATTCCTTTGCAAGAAGCGTTAGTAACTTTGAGACTCTGTGTCTTCCACCAAAACCAATTAACATTACAGCATTTGCAACTCAGTGGCCTCCCCAGTCCTGATTTCAAACAGTAAAAAGAAGTTTCTATAACAACTTCTGACCATAAGGCCGTGTGACACAAGAATGATTTCTGCCTGGGTCCTGCTGGGGTGTGGCAGGAGGGAGGGCTGCCTGTACCCCTCTCTGTTTTAACAGCTTTTGACCCAAGAATTTTTAAAACAGGAGTGCACATCAAAGCTCACCTTCTCCTTCATTCTGCTGATGTTGTATGATTAAATGACAGGTGAATACAGGCAGGCATCTTTCATTATCTGTGTCAGGAGAGTCAAAGACTAGAGAGAATGCCAAGCTGTTGGGAAGTCAGTTGCCCATTCAGTGCCTGGTGTGTGTGTGTGTGTGTGTGTGTGTGTGTGTGTGCATGTGTGTATCAGAGAGAGAGAGAGTGTGTGTGGAGGAGTGGGAAACTTGGGAGTATGTGTGTAGGGGAGAGAGGGTGTGTGTGAGAGAGGGGGAGGGAAAATACGTACACTTGTCTAACAAGCATGGCGTAGGATAGAGGTTTACCCACTTTAATCTCTGGATCTAAATTTTCTTATGGGGAATTGCTTAGCAGATTGAATTTAACATCTGAAAAGGAAGTAGCCTAGTATGTAACTGGCATTCACAAAAAGCTGAGAGCAGGTGGGTTGATGGTGGGCAGAGGGAATAAAGATGGAGGGCCCAGGCAGCAGGGATGTTTAGTCAATTAGATTGTGGCACAGTAATTTGGAGACTTCAGCCAGCAACTGAGGAATAAGGAGGCTTGTTTGGGATTTGAAATGAACCAAAGCACATATTTTCAGTAGATGAGCCAGTAAGTGGTGTCTGTTTCAAGAAGTAAAATGGGTCGGATCTGGACAGCACAGGCCACATACTGAGGCGCAAGGAAGAGCCTTCAGGCTGGTGCTCCCTTTCTGCCCTGTACTCACAGGGCTCCTGAAGGGAAGCACAAGCCCATTCCACTGAGCGCTCATTCAAAGGGAACAGCTCCACTATGGAGAGACCTTATTGAAAACTGGGGGAAGGGGAAGCATTGCCACATCACTAGACACAAATATATAGTTGAACACACTGACCTTCCTTGTTGCAGCAAAAGAGAACTCCCACCATTGGGAACCATGATACATCCCAGTGAGAGGGTCGGAAGGGATTTTAAGCCCTCTAGAATTGGGGCTTAGGTTGAGTGACTTGGGGAAAGTTTCAAGGAATTAGAGGTTCTCTCTAGATTGGATTGTGTGAAAAGGCACGGATAATTCTATAAGTGGGTATCTCCATAAGCCTTTACTTATTTATTTATTTTTTAATATTTTTTAATGTTAATTTATTTATTTTGAGACAGCGTGTGAGCACACGAGAGGGGAAGGGGCAAAGAGAGGGAGAGAGAGAATCCCAAGCAGGTTCCCAGCTGTCAGTGCAGAGTCCGTCATGGGGCTAGATCCCACAAACCGTGAGATCATGACTTGAGCCAAAATCAAGAATCTGATGCTCAACCAACTGAGCCACCCAGGCACCCCAAGTCTTCTTTTTTTTATGTTTGTTTGTTTTGAGAGAGAGATAGAGAGAAGAGGGGCAGAGAGAGAGGGAGAGAGGGAATCCTAAGCAGTATCCACACTCAGCGCAGAGTGCAGGGCTCAATCTCACTACCTGAGCCAATCGCTTAACTGACTGAGCCACCCATGCTCTCCATGAATAACTCCTATCTGTATGGCCAGAAGAAGGATAAACTATAATTGGCAAAGGAGGTGCAGTCATTTATTTTAGTCTAGAGAGGTAGATGTTTGGTTACTTTGTGGGTGATCTTGTTTTTGTGCTTAGACAAAATTAAAGTATCCTTTTTTATCCCACTGTCTCATGATCTCAAGGAACCTAGTCTGAGGTTGGTATTCTGGGAGATTGTTCGGGTCCAAAAAGAACATAATAGGCCTAGTTGTGCGTGTCAGGCCAGCTTCTAAATGTCAGGGGTGGCTTTTAAATTTCTTTTCTCCCTTTTCAGTGCAATGCAGGGAAGAAATATCACTTCCATTTGGTTTAAAGCCTCTGGTGTGAATTAGGCTTTCCATGTGCTGTTTCTTTGTGGTTCTTTTTCTCACTGAAATAAGTGAGGCTGTATCTATGTAGGAGCCCAGACAATTTTGATAATGAAGCCAATCAAAGAATTGGTGATACCCCAGCCCAGGTTCGTCTACTGAAAGTGAAAACTCTTCACATTGAGCCATACTGACAGTCTTGATATTCTTTCTCTGCAGTCTTAAGTTTCTGCCTATCTCATTGAGAAAGGGTTGGGGCTGAATGGCAAATATAAGGAACCCAGGTGGTAGATATCAAAGGAGTTGAGGGTGAGAAAAAAATGTGAGAACACAGAATTTTATAAAGAGAATTGCTGATTCTTTGATATTGGTGACTATTCCAACTTTCTTCCCAAAGTTTCACAACTTGTTGAGGGCACAAAGAAGCCAAAGGGGAGAGTCAACTGTCACATTTACAACTGAATTGTTTCCTTGCCCTTTATTTATTTTTTTTTAAATTTTTTTTAACATTTATTTATCTTTGGGACAGAGAGAGACAGAGCACGAATGGGGAAGGGGCAGAGAGAGAGGGAGACACAGAATCGTTAGCAGGCTCCAGGCTCTGAGCCATCAGCCCAGAGCCTGACGTGGGGCTCGAACTCCCGGACCGCGAGATCGCGACCGGAGCCGAAGTCGGACGCTCAACCGACTGAGCCACCCAGGCGCCCCATTTCCTTGCCCTTTATGGCAGGGGGAGGCATATCTGCCTGGGCTTGCTTGAATGGGTGCACTAGCAGGCTTATTTGTGTTGGGTGCACTTGGTAGACACAGCTTTGGGTGGCTAATCTACGCATTCCCAAGGGTGACTCCAACAGGTATAAATACTTATTTCAGTGAGGTGTATGAGCTAAATCCTCTCTGTGAAAGGATAAAAGGGTGAGGAGTTGCTCTACCTGCACCCCACCTAACAAAATTGTTACAGAAATCTCAAATGAGTTAACTAACACCACTCTAGGCAATGACATTTCAGCTTTTAATTTATCACATTCAGTTGATACAATATTTTCTTCCGTAATATTCTCATTATAACAACAATTTAAAAAGCTGTAAATATGATATTTTCTCAGACTCTCTGGCCTTGGGGCATTTCAGAAGCAAACACTACACCCATCGGCAGCAGACACTAATCTTTGGCTTCATGGTGTAGAGCACAGATCTTCCGGCTCTTGATCTGTGTGTCTGGGGTTGTAGCCTCGCTCATTAACTTATTTTAAAGTACTGAAAGTAATTAGGCAAGGATAGATAGAAACTTGCTTGTCATAATTGATTTTTTTTCAGAAATCGCAAGTATAGCTTGCATTTTTGCTTTAGAATATTCCTTCCTCCCACCCCCTCATCACTTATTTCTCTGTGGCCTCAGCTGTTAAAAGAAAAGAAGCTTACAAGTTGTTTCTGGAGCTGTGACATCCTTTCTTGAAGGAGCGGTATGTGGCAGTGAGACTGTAATGTGTGATTTCATTAGTGAATGCTAACAGCACAGGCTGCCCTTTGGAAATGTATGGGAGATTCGGCCAATATAAAACTGAGCGAATTCACCGCGTAGCTGCTGCCTGTCTGAATACTAAGCAGAAAAGCTGTTGCCAATATGACTTAACTATGGGTTGAAAATGAACCAGTCAAGAGGCTAAATAACACGGTAACAAGTTATTCATGAATGTACATTTTTCAGATGTTTTGGTTCATTTTTGAAGAGTTTAATTTAGATGGCCTGTTTCTCCAAATAAAATACTTGTAAGAAGTAGCTTTTAGTGAAGAGATTGTAGGGAAGCTAGGTTAGATAGTTCAGTCTAAGTCAAATCTGTCAACAGATACCCTGTGTTGATTTGGGGGACATATGATGGAAAAAAAAATAGCCTGGAAACTTAGTTTTATTCCTGTCTTAGTTTTACATTTACTGGTTAGCAGTTGAACGTTTGTGTAATGAATTTGACCCTTATTGCCATTCACAAGCAGAGCAGGCTGCCACATGCATTTCTACCTGGTTTTATAGACAGAAGGAGAATTTCACACCTTTGCACACACACACACACAACTCATTACCACTATGGGCTTACACTTTACACTTGTGTTCTAAGCAGCCCCCAAACAGGATATGGCCAATACTCTTGTATCTGATAAGGACTGAGAGACTCCATAATACCATGGACATTGAGGCAGATGTTTTAATGTCTCTATGACATGGGCTGTGCAAATAAAGGCGTATTCAATGGTCCACAATTTTCTGCTCCAAGTAGCATTAGGTAGCCAGCTTGAGATTGAAAATGTGATGTGATGTGTGTGTGTGTGTGTGTGTGTGTGTGTGTGTGTGTGTGTGTTGAAAGGTGTAAGAGAGAAGTAATGAAAACAAACAGAAATCTACTTTTCTCTCAGCATCTGTGAGAGTATATCTTCTGATTGGAGGTACAGAAAGTGTTCAAAGACCAGATGTGGTGCTCTCACCTAGTTTCAAGATTGTTCTGGAGCATACAAGTACAGTAATTCCTGAGGTATTTCTTTGGCAATTGAGTTGTGAAATTTTATTTCCCTATCCCAGCATTGCATCGCTTATCTTTGTGATATTTTGAGGCTTTTGTCTTTCTATAACTCTTGCTAAAAATTCAGATAGAACTTAGATATGGTGGGATAGAGAGGAGAAGAAAATAGCATAAACCACTTGGTGAATGTTTTTTATG
The DNA here is from genome assembly GCF_024362965.1 of Panthera pardus. Classification (NCBI taxonomy): domain Eukaryota; kingdom Metazoa; phylum Chordata; class Mammalia; order Carnivora; family Felidae; genus Panthera; species Panthera pardus. Next base: position 33,264,015 of record NW_026526765.1, on the reverse strand, counting down.
CTATGGATGTAGAGAATTTTAATTTCTCTTTTTAAAGTGACCAAAGTAGTTTTTCTTAGAGTCCCAGCTCAAGAATCCATCCATCTTTTGAATCAGCCAGTCACTCAACCAAAAAGAATGTGTTAAGACCATGCTGTGGGCTTGAAGTGGGGATAGGAGAGGCATGGTATACTGTCTTATAAAATATTGCCTCCTGATCCTTGGGTTACAGGGTAATCTTTTTAGAACTTGAGATTTATATAGGAGACAGAATTAGAGAATGGCACATGACAGAATTTGCAACTAGTACTAACATTTTGACCTGTAGATTTCATATGCCATAGGAGCTCAAAAGAAGGAAAGATGACAAAAGTGACTTATCTAATATTTCAGGATAATAATACACTGACCATCTCTGCCCTTTACCTTCCTCCAACCATTGCAATGTGTTGCACACAAATATCAAAAGTATGTCTATTTTCTCTACTCAGATGTGGTCTACTTTTGTGGTTCTCTAATCATTGACCATTGACGGTGGTAAACGCATCTTTTCTAAGGTAGAAAATTCTGCTTGATTTTGGGAACATTTCCAGGCAATAAGGTTCAAACTAGGCCAACAAGTTGAGTTCTGTGGTGGTTTCAAAGACCCAACACTTTGTGTGTTTACTGGCGTTAGTGATGGCTGTTTATGAGAGAAGGGAAAACAAAACCATTATGCGAAAGGATTTTTCTTTTGACCACAAAATTCAGCAAGTCCCCTGAGAAAATTTGGCAACTATGTGATTCATGTCTTATTTTTTAACTTTGAGGTAGAAAAATATGCTTTTAGGTTTGACATTCTGTCCTGCCCACTGTATATGCCAAGATACTTCCTTTTTTATCAGAAGTACATATCAATGAAGTACATTCCTTCACTTATTGAATTAACTTGACAAGGGAGCCACCTTTGGGATTTCTGAAAGATAGCTGGGAAGCAACTTTTGACAAATATGGTTGGTCTATTTTTCCCTCTCTTCCTTCTCAGTTTTGCAGTGAAAAGGGACAATTTTATAGCAACTTGGCAAAACGTAGCGCAGGAAGTCCCAGCTGTTCTTGCCCCAGCTGCCTGTGAGATCTAATAACATAGGGTGGGAATAGCACATCTCTCAGAAGAGCGCACACATTTTAAGTTGCTTTAATTTTCCTGCCAATTAGACTTTTAAGATGCCAAATGTATCTCCAGGCAACCTCTGTGACAATTTAGTACCCTTTGGTAAAGGAGCTTAAGGCAAAGAAAGATTTTCAAGTGGCAAACGGCAGGGGATACATTTATTCTTTCATAACCAAAGAAAAATGCATGTATGTACTTATGGAGACATGAGGACACAGGGATATTAATACTGACGCCACTGAAGGATGCTAAAGAGACTGGGAGTCAGAATTCTCAGCCTAGGGCAGGATTTCTTAGCCTCAACACAATTGACATTTTAGATAGGATAATTCTTTGTTGTGAGGGACTGTCCTGTGCATTGTATGACATTCAGCGGCATCCCTAGCCTCTACCACATGACTCCAGCAGCACCTTGACCTCCAGTCAGAACAGTCAAAAATGTCTACAGACATTGGTGTGTGTGTGTGTGTGTGTGTGTGTGTGTGTGTGTGTGTACATGCGTACATGTGAAAATTCCCTCTAGTTGAAAACCCCCGGCCGAGAGCAGCCACTGCACAGATCTATGACAGTTACTTTTTCTGGAGCTCAACTCCTTTACTTGTTAAACAAATGATACCAACTGCTCAGGGATTAGGGAAACATAAAATATTTAGTTATATGGCTTGTTTTTTTTGTCTAAGTGAATATGCCAAAATTTATACATTTTCAGTGTCTGCTGCCTTCAGAGTAGTCACCTTGGGAATTTACTTATCCATCCAAGTGATACTGAAGCAATTTTAAGACCAGTTTTAGTGGGGGTAAATCTTTATCTTTTCAGGGTAAAATGGTTTTTGAAACAACCTAAACTCATTCGGAGCCAAGTTTAATAAATAAAGTGGGTGAACAGAGACGATAAATGCTGTTTGGAGGCAAAATCCAAATGGTACAATAATGAGATTGATTTTTCATATGTGCCTCATGAACATACTCTGAAGGCAATTTCAATAGAGGAGTTATAAAAAGGGTTTGAGTCATCCTACCATTGATGGAATAAGTGAACAATCATCTCCACAGGTAACAATTCTGAATGATAGCTCACTTTCAGCTTGTAAGTTTTGGGGGAGTGTGTTATAAAAAGAACATCCCACGACCTTAGAATCATACCTCATAGAATAGGGTAGTATAAGAGAAAATATTCTTGATCTTGAAAATAATGTCTGTCTTTGAATATGTTTATTATTATCTGTATTATGTGGCTGTGCTAAGTGCCTGCTCTTCAGAATGACTAATAGATACGATCAGTCCCTAGTCCTCAAGGTGGTTACTTTCTAGTGGGGAGACATATTCATGAACAGTTTAATTCAACATAGTGTGGTAAGTGCTAAGATAAACCAGAAGCAGATGTTCACTGGTTTCTGAACCCAGCACTGCCATTTACTAATGAATTATGTAAGCTGGAGGAAGTCAGTTTCGTCTGCCTTCGGTTTCCTGATCTTGTAAAGTAAAGGCATTGACTAGCCTTTGTCCTCTCTTCGGGCATCAGTACTCTAATTCTGTAGTAAGAGTGACAATTTCCAAGGGCATATGAATTACAATGTTTTGTAGGGGAAATTTAATCATATGGTATCTGAACACTAACCTTTAGTTCCATTTGAATTATTACCAAAACAGGAAGAAATTCCCAATTAGATGTTCATGAATACCAACTCTTGAGAGACCTGACCTGTTACTGGTAGTTCATTATTAAAGAATGACTGTAAATCAAATAAATTATACTGACTTTCTTTTTCCCGGACTCTGCAGGGTTATAATGAGCTGTATGTAGCCTTGGTTGACCAGAAGTTGCTGTATCCTAAGAAAATGGCAAGCAGTGGAGAGTGAAGTAAAACGTCTATATTTAAAACTTAAATCAATAATCTTTCGTTATTCAAATCAATGCATTACTACAAAAATATGACTGACATCCATAAACCTAGGTTCAAGTTTAGATGATTTACGGGGTGTCAGTTTCTGACCTCGACATTCTCAACTGTAACATAAAGAAATTGGAATGAGAAGTTATATTTTTGAATAACTACAGTAGACATATCTGTTCTCATTTTAGACCTCCTAGCAATTGAATGATGCAGATATTTTCATTTCTACTTTATATGTGGAAAAAAGGAGGCTTAGCAAAGCAAACCAAATCACCCAGCCTTACACAGCATCCATGGCAGAGCTGGATACAAACATATGTCTGCCTGATTTCAGAGTCTGTGTTTCTTTTTTAAGCCCCTACACATCACTCCACGTTCTAAGTTGTTTCTGATTAAGTTCTGAAATTGTATGATTTTTTTCACAAATAGCCCAAAGCAGTAATAAGAAAGTATCATATTTACTAACAACTATAAAATGAAAGAGAAGAAAATGTTTCCATCTACTTCCAAATTCAGGAATTTCAAACAACAAACAACTTAAAAGTCCTATCAGAAGAGTAGCTTTTCCCAACATGTGAAAATGGCTTCCAATGAATGTCATTGATTCTTATCCAGAATATTTTAGATTCCCAAAGCTTTAGGGATAGAGGAAAAGGCAACCCAATTTTCAGATTATCTCCTTTGGCTAGTGTACTGATTGACATGCTAACAGAAAAATAAGTGTGGTGTTCTATTTGGTGGCTTGCCCAAAAAGCAGCTACCTCCAGCTCCAGTTTTAAACTTTCACCTGTAAGGAGCCTTGGTGATTCAAGAGCTTGTGTACTAAAATAGTGATAGTTCAAGATTAAAATAGTCAATTAAGTGAAATGTCCCTTTTAACTATATTACTTTTTTATGTTGTAGATTTTAAAAAGCTGTAGCGAAATATAAAGCTAGAGATTAGCAAGAGCTGTCAGATGTGGCTTCCTGTAGAGTGGCACAGCAGTCTATCTGTTCATTTCTTTATTCCTTCATTTTTTCTCCATCCTGGGAATGAGTTCATTCCATTGGGTATCTTGTTTGTGTTTTCTGTATAGTTTAAGTAGCTCAGAGAATTCACTCTGGACACTGAGCTGCGCTTGTCCTGACTCTGCCAACTTGCCATGTGTGATCTTAGGCAAGTTCTTTAAACACTGAGCCTCAGTTCCTCTTCTGGAAAAAAGAAGTGAAAATACACCTGTCTCATAATGCTACTGAAGAGCATAGCATGATAATCATGCAAGGTGTTTAGCTTAGAGCCTAGTACACAGTAAGAGATAAATGTTGACTTTCATTATTATTATTAACAACAGTTTTATGAGGACACCCAAAGGCATTCTGCTAAATTAAAAAAGTAAATAATTCTCTTCGAGAACCCAATTTCCTATGAAGAGATTTTATTATTGAGGCTAATTAAATTTACTTTAAATAGAACTTTACTGTAATAGAGCTTATTATTATGATTTGGATTTTCCAATAGATGTGGATACACATGACAATTCTACACACCAAGGGTCAGATGTTACATGGCCATTTTGCAGCATGTATCTTGGGGTTTTGTTTTTCTCTAACACTAATATTACAGATTTCTGTTATGTTGCTCATTATTTTTCTTATAATCATTTTTAAAACTAAGCTCAAATCTGTTACAGTGATTCTGTACATCAGAGTTACCAGTGGAACTTTACAATCTACGTGTGTTCAAGCCCCTTCTTTGGAGATTCTGCAGTGGGCCTGGATCTCAATGTCATTTTGGTGTTGGGTCTGGTTTGAGAACCACTGATTGACTATCCCATGAGCTCCTTGAAGAGAAGGACCACCACCTTTTCAGTTTTATACTTCCTAAAATGACTTATAATAGCTATTAAGTCTTTTCTGAGTAGTTTTGGAGGTCAGATATCATAGAAGAAAATGAAAGAAAAATTGAGGAACATATTCCAAAGAAACCAAGTCTTGCATGTTTTTAGAAATGAATTAATATCTAACAAATTCATAATTGGCCAAAGTCACCTAAACTTATTATGGTAACAATTTTTTAATTGATAATGTAATTTTCAAAAATTCAATCTGTAGTATTCTTCTGACATCTTTATTGGTTTATACCAAGGAGTAAAGAAAAGACTAGCCACAATTAACAAATAGCTTAAATACTTATCCTTCAGGGATCTACTAACAGGTTGGGCTAGCTAGATAATGTTGACAAGGAGCTGCGCTGAGAAAGACATATTGTTGTCATTAATCACATTTCCATTGTTTAAATACATCAAGCAATGCAGCAGGTTCTGTTGCAAGTAAGCATATATCCATCTCAGGGTGAGGTCAAGCGTGTCTGCACAAATACGGTTGTTATAGTAAAACTGAAAATAATTCATTACAACTCTTCTAGGATCTCTGTCACCCTTGGTGACAATTTGTTGTGACTGGGGTAATTGTGCAACTAATTCTGGCAGTGAATGGTGGGCCCTTATGTTGTGTGAGTTCTCCACATCCTTGTGCCCCGCTCCGTGTTTTTCCACGTGGCTTGCAAAAACATCACGCACCCTCCAGATGGTATGGCTTAGTGAGCATTTCCCACTGCAGCCCCATCAGCAAAGAGATGGGAAGGGAGAAAGATTCCTTCTATCTCTAGGAGTCACTTCCCTGTGAGGTTTTGGAAAGGGTTGTTTCAGAATATATTGATGTGTTTCAGAATATATTAATATCAGAAAGATTTGTTCAGACATGGTACTCTGCAAACTGGATGAAGGTGAGCCATTTTTATTTTTAAAACCAAAGATCCACATGGTTTGGGAATTGTTGATACCCCTAATAATATGAAGTCTAATATTTGTGTTAATGAAAGAACAATCAAAAGCAGTGACCCCCAAATCAGTTAATAATAACAGCATCTCAATAATTGCTGATGCCTGTAATCTTAGATCCACACACCTGAACTGATTTCCCCAAAGTCACTTGCTGATTTTTATTTAGGCCAAAATCTCCAGTTATCATGCCCAGTTTTCTCTCAACAACACAGGGTCACTCTTGGTAGTAATGCCCACCATTGTAATAAATTTCTCAGGGACATCAAGATGCTCAGTTTTCTTAGAGGAGTGATTGGGTAGTAAAGATAAATGGACTGGTTTTGCAAACAATTGTTTCACGTAAGTTAACAATTGAAGCCAAAGGAAATCATCTGATGTCCAAAGGAAAAACATATACGTGTGGAATAAGAAATAAGACCTAAGGTCTGGTGAGCAGAAGTTATTTTCTTCTTCTCCTAGTATTATCCCGATCTATTCCAATCTAAACTTCACCCTGACCAACACCCACCACATCTCCACTTGCCAGATCTTACACGCAACACACTTTTGTGATTAGGACAGCAGGGATGGGAAGAGGACATTTGGTGAATGAAAACAATGCACAGATGCTCATTTCCTTTTAATGTGTATAATATATGTCAAACCAATTAAAGAAAAACTCTTAGGCACAGTTTTCCAGTTCCCCAAGTGAATATGTAGGTCCTCTTCAGGAGCAGCAGGGAGTAAATTTGGATGGAGTGTAAATGAACACTAACTGTCCATAGCATGACTCTGTTAGGAGTTCAAAAAAAGGTGGGGCTTCAGTCTTAAACAGGAGCATGGAGGTTGGGGTAGAAGTGGTTTGTGATATTATCATTTCAGACAAGTGCCTTGGAAACATTATTAATCAAGCTGTAAAGTGTTCTAGAGATCATTGTCCCTGTTCCAGTTAGAAAGGTGTTGCTCCAGGTATTATATGGCTCTTTGTAGCTCTGTGCACTTCAAAGTATGATCTCCAATGACAGAAAAATCATTTACATCACATAGTAAAATGTTAGGTTAGGGGTCTGTGATATCTAGAACTCAAAAAGTACGTTCTGTGTGTCATAGGTCGAAGAGGCTGCCTGCCTCTACCCTCTTAGCAGACTGATGCCCGGTGTCAGACTTGTGCTAAGGGAGGGAGGGGGTGGTAGTGCAGTGAGGTGCCTTGGAATAAACACGGACACATTGGGGTCTCAAAAGCTTGGTGTGAGTGTGTATTCTGTCAGGGGGCTTTCCTTTAGACATATAGAACTCTATGTGTCTAGGGGTAAGGGAAGCATACAGTACTTTAGGGAAATGACAAGGGGTTCTGTATTCTGTAACATAGCATTTGGGATTAGAGCAAGAAATAGCTGTAGAGAAAGAAAAATGGTGCACATTACAAAGGGTCTTCCTTGTATTTCATCCTAAGAAATTTGAGGTTTCCGTGAGAACTAACTGAATGGTTTTATGCAGGGAAGGGTATGATCAGATTTGGATTTAGGCAAGTCACTGTATCCACAGTAGAGAGAATGGGTTCAAGCGGGGCAGTACTGCAGACAAGGAGACCAGAGGGGAGTTGCCAGACCAAAATTCCTATTGGAGCAGGAAGTTTGTCTAGTTTTGCACCTCACGATCTAGGTACATAATAGGTAGTCAATAAATTTTTGTTGTGGTTTTAATTTAGATACCATATGGTGATGGACGAACTAATATGGTGACATCAGAGATTAAAAGAGATACACAGAAATTCCAAAGATGGTAGTGAGGTAGAATCTATAAGAGGTGACAATTGACTTGCTATAGGAAAAGGTGAGGGGAAGGAGTTGTAGGAGTCAAAATAAAAACAAAGGTTTCTGGCTTGGCTCCCTCACGATGCCATTCGCTAAAGTCAGCAACACTGGACGTAGAGCAAGATGTAGAGAGAGAGATGACAGTTTGCTTCAGAGATGTGGTCTTCGAGAGGTTTGTAGGATGTCTAAGTTCCAGAATGCAGTGTTTTAAACAAGAGTCCACACTGTTATTTAATGCCTTATTTACTGCCTCTAGTAAACCTCCTTAGCTGTGATGTGCATTGTCTTTAAGTCATATGAAAAAGTCTTCATACTTTCTTGCTCTTTAAAGCTTTTCACTAAGAGGATTCTCCTTCAAACAGGTCCAACTCTGGGAAGTATGAGGTGGCGAAGGGTCTTTTTCAAATTAACGTTTCTCATTTAGAAATCTCTTAGAAAATTACCTGAAACTTAAAAGAAATTCGCAGCTCCAAAAGAATGACTTGTTAAAAAAGGATTTGTCTCATTTTAAGCTCTCTAAACAAAGCATTTTTCAGCTGTCAAGAATTGTTCAGATGTACGTTTGTTTTTTGCTTGAGTAACACAAAGACATCTGAGTCTTAAAAGCATCAGGCTTACTGGGGCAGAGTTCAGAATAGTTTGTGCAAAGGTAATTTGTGCAATGGATTGCTACCCTTATTGTTAACCAAGTGCATTAAGAAAAACAGGCAGAGATTTAAGACAAGGCTAATTATCATTCATTCATATCTTGAGCACCTGCTTTTGCCAGCATTTGCTAGATGTTGTCCATTCAAAGTTAAATAAGATATTGTCCTTGCCTTCGTAAACCCAGAGAGTTCCAGGAAAAATTCACAGAAAAAGTGGGTTTTGATCTAAAAATTATAATCAGTAGGAATTTGCCAGATGAATCTGGGGGAAAAAAAACTCTTAAGGCAGAAGGAATACTGCATGCAAGTTGTAGGAGGTGTTTAATAGGCAAGAATGTTCGTGTTAAAAATGCACAAGGTGTTTAATGGGGTTTGAACTGAAATTCATGTGGGAGGGGACCAGATGAAGTAACCAGAAGTTTAATAGAGGTCAGACAATGGGGTGGGTCCTTTGTGTATAAAGTCTTTCAATTGATAAGGGAAATATAGTTCCTTGTTTTATATTTTTAAAAAATACATGGATGCATTGGGAGAGCATATCTGTGGCTATAGTTCATCCTGTGACCAGTTTTATCATCAGCCAAATTCACTGATTCAAGTTCTCAGGATCTGGCCATTCTTGGAAATCGACCATATCTGGCCTCATTAAGCCCACACAACTTAATGTTGCAGTAGGTAAATTAGATAAAAGTGACCTAGTTCTTAAATGTAATATTCACCATGAAATTTAATCTTCACCATGACAGAATATTGCAATCATTTTGCTCCTTTTTTCAAATGTTCCCTCAAAACAATGAAACAAATGTTTCCTCAAAAACATGGCATATATTTCTTACATGTTTCAGAGCAGCAGAGTGAGGCATGAAATTTGAGTTATATTACTTAATTGAAAAATAATATACACTCGACTTAACATCTTAAAACCAAGATCTTTGGTCCTTAAAGTGTAATGGGCAGTAGTAATATCATTAACATTGTTTATTCATTGAATGAATGAATAAATAATTTACTACACTGACAACAGTGAGAAACCTGGAATTTGAAAACTGGAAAGGATGTCCAGCTCTCCTTATAGCAATTTCACTTAAATATATGAAAACTGAAGGCCACAAGTCCAAGAGCTATTTAGTAGAGTTGGTCCTAAAATTCTGGTCCTTGGGCTCTCAGGCCAGTGGCTCCTTCCCACAATATGTCTCCTGTCATCACTGAGATAATGTTTGAATTCCCTCTGTTTTGCAAGGACTCCAAGTAGGAAGGACAGCGAGAACCTCACTTTACTTGTATACATGGTATGCTCAGACCTCCCACCACATTATGGAAATGTAATGACAGATAAAAGGAAAAAGGATCCCTACTAGCCTGAAGCTCATCCTTCAGTGAAAATAGATTTTAGGGTGATGGCTAAATAAAATCACACTGATATGAAATGACAAGCTATAGGGAATGGTAAGTGGGAAAGATGTATGCTCCAACAGAAGCAGATAGCAGAGGGACCTAGTGAGTAGGGTATCTACCTTGATTTTTACATTTTCTTAAAAATCCAAGAAATCTGAAAGATAGAGCAAGTTTGCCTCAAAGAGAGTTGTGCGACAGCACTTGGGATTTCTTTGATAGTTTATGAAACACGTCATCACCTAATTTGAAGTTTTTCCAATCTTTGCCAAAAACAATATGATAAAGGATGGTTTGGTGAATTTTGTCCAGTGTAACAACAGGGAGCAACTTTTTGCAGAGTTTACCACAACCTCAAGGTGGTGGTAAAGGCATAAAGTTGCGAAAAGTAATTACCAGTCTCAAATTCCAAAATAATAATAAAAACACCAAGATCTAAAAAGGAATTTAACAAATATGAGATTTTGATTTGCTTATGCAATATATTGCTCAGACTTAAGAGGCAATTTTCTGGGGAAAATACTGTTGTTTATAATTACTCTACTCCATAGACCTCTGTGGGACTCTTCTTATACTAAGTCTTCTAGAATGGGTACCAGGACAATTTTCTTAATCTTGTCTTTGGACAGACTTGGACCTGATTTTTCTGATTTATCTTATATGCTCAAATCACCCTTATTGTATTCCATTAAGTATGATTTAAGAAAGATGACATTTGTATTTGATGACTCAGCCCTCCATGGCAATGACAGTCTTTTTAATGGGATATATTTGACCCCTAAAAAGAAAGATTCCCACGAAAGTTCATAGTATCTTCTGCATAAAGGAGATAGGACCTAAGATCCTAAGATTATTGCCCCTACTCTCATAGCTTCAGGCAGAGAAAAAGGAACAGATGGAAGAAAAGGCCAAGTGAAGAGAAAGTCTCAAAGAGAGATGGGGAGTGCAGTAGATGTGGGATCAAGTAGGGGAACTGCAGCAAACAGACCTCTCCCGGTACCTCCTTTATGGGGTCTGCTGTGGAACTGGCTGAAACCAACACACCTCATTCATTTTCAACGAATACATGGGAGAAACTAGGAGAATGAGAGAACTGAGCCCTTCAAGAAAGGGAGGTGGAGGAAAGCCTCGGCCAGGCATAGGGTGTTTCGAACCTAGTCATTTCTAGGAGTCTCACTGCGGAAATGACCTTGAGTGTTTTAAAGCAAGGGCACTCAACCAGCATGTTGCAAAACTGCACGCTGAGCTGTCAACTTTTGATCAATGTGTAAAATTTACTTTGGCTTTGTTGTGACTATAAGGAAAGCAGACAGCAAACTGCCCCACGTTGACTACGTGAAGAAGAAAAGACATAGCAGATACTCAGCCTAAAGGGGAATGATTTGACTTTCGAAGGCTCTTGGGACCTTGAAATTAAAAATGTTCTATGCAGAACTACTTAAAAACTTGAACAAGAGGCGGCTGTGTGAGGCTTGTGATATCTGGCGATGCCGGGGATGGAAGACACTTCTTGCGTGGGAAGTGTGACTGCAGTCTTCATCAGCCTCACCCATCATGTAATCATCTGCAGACAGACACGAACTGAACAGGCTGGGCAACGCAGTGCAGAACTGGATGCAGTTCTCTAAAACAAAATGGAGCAGAGCAGTAAGAGAAAACACAACAACCTCCCTGTTTCCTGGGACATTCTAAGACTTTGCCCTGGGAGTTTACAGGTACAGTTATGGGAGAAAGCAGGTAGGATAAGCACAGAGCTTGGACAGCCAAGAGAGCAGTGCTCCATTAATGCAGAGTGATTTATACTCACTGTGGTGCACGTGGTTGTATTGTAATCATTACTCGTTTAGTGCTTTTTTTAGTCAAGGGTGCAGCAAGGTATTCCATAGCATTTTAAAGTGTCATTTGAATCTCCAAAGTACAAGAACCACTGCTTTAAACCCTTGGACTCCTTCATGTGGGGAAAGTGTGAGATGTGTTTGACAAACCCTCACCTCCAACTCTCCCCTTCCCCATGAAGCCGGATGTCCTCTGGTTGTCGCAGTTTCAACGAATGTTGATTTCTTGGGGATAATATCCTTTTATCGCATTCTGGCAGAATTTAGGGTAACAAAAAGTTAAAGAACTCCGCACACTTTTCCCAAAAAGAGTACTTGACATCTCTGAATTTGGGAGAAGTTATTTTCCTGAGAATGAAAGCCCCGCTTAAGAGCTGATTGTCAAAATGACATTTTTCACCCCTCCATATCACTTTGAACTTGTGATCACTCTTTTGTTCCTAAAGTCACACTTAGTACCCTAACTGCCTCTAATGAGTCCAGCCATCCTCATTTTTAGGGTTTTACTTAAATTTCAGTTAGTTAAAAAAACAATGTAATATTAGTTACAGGTGTACAATGTAGTGATTCAATAACTCCATACAACATCCGGTGCTCATCACAAAGGCACTCCTTAATCCCATCATCTATTTAATCTACCTCCCCTCTGGTAACCATCAGTTTGTTCTCTATAGTTAACAGTCTGTTTCTTGATTTGCTTCTCTCTCTCTTTTTTCCTTTGCACATTTGTTTTGCTTATTAAATTCCATATATGAGTGAAATCATATGGTATTTGTCTTCCTCTGACTTATTTCACTTAGCATTATACTCTGTAGCTCCATACATGTCATTGCAAATGGCAAGATTTCATTTGTTTTGATGGCTGAGTAATATTCCATTATATATATGTAATTCCATTACACACACACACACACACATACAGGACATCTTCTTTGTCCATTCGTCAGTGAATGGACATTCAGGCTATTTCCATAATTTGGCTATTGTAGATAGTGCTGCTTTGAACATTGGGGTGCATGTATCCTGTTTGTATTCTTTGGGTAAATACCTGGTAGTGCAATTGCTGGATCATAGGGTAGTTCTATTTTTAACTTTTGGAGGAATCTCCGTATTGTTTTCCAGAGTGACTGCAATAGTTTGCACTCCCACCAACAGTGCAAGAGGGTTCTTTTTCCTTTGCATCCTCACCAACAATTGTTGTTTCTGTGTTGTTGATTTTAGCCATTCTGAGAGGTGTGAAGTGATATCTCATTGTAGTTTTGGTTAGTAGTTCCCTGATGATGAGTGATGTTGAGCATCTTTTCACGTGTCTACTGGGCATCAGTATGTCTTCTTTGGGAAAATGTCTATTCATGTCTTCTGCCCATTTTTTAATTGGATTATTTATTTTTGGGGGTGTTGCATTATATGAGTTCTTTATATAAGAACTTATATATTTTGGATACTAATCCTTCATTGGATGTGTCATTTGTAAATATCTTCTCCCATTCTGTTGGCTGCCTTTTAGTTTTGTTTCCTTTGCAGTGCAGAAGCCTTTTTTTTTTTTTTTTTTTTTATAAAGCCCAGTAGTTTATTTTTGCTTTTGTTTCCCTTGCCTCTGGAGACTTATCTGGAAGGAACTTGCTACAGCTGATGTCAAAGAGGTTACTGCCTATGTTCTCCTCTAGTATTGTTATGGTTTCAAGTCTCACATTTAGATCTTTAACCCAGTTTATTTTTGTGTTTGGTAGAAGAATGTGGTCCAGTTTCATTCTTTTGCATATTGCTGTGCAGTTTTTCCAGAACCATTTGTTGAAGAGACTTGTCTTTTGCCCATTGGATATTCTTTCCTGTTTTGTCAAAGATTAACTGACCAGCCGTTTTTTTAAAAAAATAAATCTTGGGGGCGCCTGGGTGGCTCAGTCGGTTAAGCATCCGACTTCAGCTCAGGTCATGATCTTGCGGTCCATGAGTTCGAGCCCCGCGTCGGGCTCTGTGCTGACAGCTCAGAGCCTGGAGCCTGTTTCAGATTCTGTGTCTCCCTCTCTCTCTGACCCTCCCCCGTTCATGCTCTGTCTCTCCCTGTCTCAAAAATAAATAAACATTTTAAAAAATTTTAAAAATAAAAAATAAAAAAAAATAAATCTTGCTTTGGAAACAGAAGAACAAACACAAAAACAATTTTATGGACACTTAAACAACTACTGGATAGAACTAGGGGTCTTCACCTTGCATCTGTAGAACTGGTAATGTGTAGATATGTAGAATCTTTCTCATACTTTTACACTAACAGCCATTATTTGTCAACGGGTATTGCCAACAAATCATAGTAAGGATTAGTAGGTGACATCACAATCATCTAGGAATTTTGAATTATGTTTGAGACCCTGTTGCCAGATAATTGAAACAAGTATTTAGATGTGTGATTATTTGACCTTGTTAGTTCCTACCATTTTTTACTATCCTTGGCAGACTTCCCAGGGCTCAGTACTTCTGTACTTTAAAAGTATAGAAGGCAGTTTAAAAGTCACTCTTTTTGGGGCACCTGGGTGACTCAGTTGGTTAAGCCTTCTGACTTCGGCTTAGGTCATGATCTCATGGTTTGTGGGTTCAAGCCCCTCATTGGGCTCTGTGCTGACAGCTCAGAGCCTGGAGCCTGCTTCAGATCCTGTGTCTCCCTCTCCCTGCCTCTCTCCCTCTCACACTGTTTTTCTCTCTCTCTCTCAAAAATAAATAAACATTTTTTTAAAAAGTCACTCTTCTTCCTTACCAAGCACTCATGAATCAACTGAAGGTCTTGATCTCTCCCAATGCCTTTTCCTTACTGATCCTGCATTTTAGGGACTACAGAGCATCTAATGTGTTCACCATCACCTCTGGTCCAATGCTGTTTGGATATAAAACAAAACAAAAACAAAACCCCTAATAATTTGCTCTATTTCTAAGTCATCATTTGATGTAATGGTAATGGAATTTTTGGAAAAAGATCTGTTTCAAAGTCGGAAGACCTTTTGTCATTTTATTTGCAAAAGCCACTTTATTTTGTTACTTAACTAGTTCAGTTAGACAAGTAGATATTGGCATTGCAAAAGAACACCAAGAATGCCTGGATTTTTTTTTCCAGTTTCCCATACCGACTCAAAATTCTGTTCTCATTTTTCTGACATTAAATATAAAGATACAAAACATTAGTTCCTGACAGGATTTCTCAGCTATACGTGATTGCTTCTTTTTGTCTTCCCACCTATATTTTAAGATAATGGTGTGCTGGGGTCCATTTGGAACCTCTGTTAGACTATAATATCACACAAATAGTCATGCCTTTTTTTTTAAATAGCATCCAGACAGCTGCTCCCCTAACTCATTTTGGAAATGAGGCTAATACCTTACAAAGCAAAAAACACTTTACCTAGAGAATCCTCTTAAGTCTTAAATAATCATTTGTAAAAAAGTGTTTGTTTCTCCAAATACCCACGAAAGCTACTGGAGAGCATCTCTAAAAAATCTTTCCATCTTTCCTTGGAGGAAATGGTTGGAGCAGCAATGCCTTGGAGGAGCAATGACAGGATATCCAGCATCCCTGAAAGAGTGGTGGTGGTAACAGAGATGCTGGTGTCACCATCAGGAGAGTGGGGGAAGCAAAGAGAAAGAGTGGTAAAGCCAGCAACTTTCATTGTCTTATGGATTGGTTAGCCCTTTGGGGGACAATGGTGTTTTTTTTTCCTCTCTGTCTTTTCTTTCTTGCCCCTGTTTGGTGATGCTTTGAGTAACAGTTGCCCCCACCTGATGTAGTGTTAGAACAGGGAACACCTAGGGAATCTGCAAGTCAGGGCAAACTTGTCAGAGAGAAGATAGAGAAGCTGAAGGCCAACAGGAGTTTGAGTGGTTTCACATGTCCCCTGCTAATATCCATCATAATCAGGAACACCTCTAAGATGATAATTGCCACATATGGCCCTGAGATGCAGACACAGGTACAATGAGCTCCCTGCCTTTAGGACCTCAAAGTCCAATGAGAAAGGTGGGCATAGCAATAAATTGTCATAGTGTAGTATGATACACCACTAATATAAGTAGGAACAACATGATGTAAGAGTTCGGAGAAGAAATCTGGCATTTTGTCTTTGAGTGAAAGGTTGCTAAAGACCTATGAAACTGATCTAGTAAGTACCAGAATAGACCAGTTCTACTGGATAGTGAGTTTTGCCAATAATGGACCAGAGATCATTTAAATAAGTAAAGAGGGGTTTTTCGTGTGTTTTTTGTTGTTGTTAGTTTTTTGTTCACTTGTTTGTTTGTTACTGTAGTAAGGTCTCTATTGGAGGTCCTAAACTGTCCATTTATTAAACAAGGAGATCACTATGCACCTGTTAGAAAGGCTAAAGTCCAAAACACTGACAACACCAAATGCCCCACCCAATGTGGAGTGACAGGAATTCTCATTCTTTCTGGGTGGGAATGCAAAATAAAACAGCTATTTTGGAAGACAGTTTGGCAATTTCTTACAAAGCTAAACCTAGTCTTACCATATGATCCAGCAACCTCACTCCTACGTCTTTATTAAAATGAGTTGAAATCTTACGTCCACACAAAAGCCTGCACATGGATGTTTATAGCAGCTTTATTCATAATTGCCAAAACTTGGCAGGAACTAAGATGTTCTTCAATAGGTGTATGGATAAACAAACCATGATACACCCATACAAGGGAACATTATTCAGTGTTATAAAGAAATGGGGAATGAGAAAGCATGGAGGAAACTTAAATGCATATTGGTAGATGAAAAAACTCAGCTGAAAACGTTCTGGTAAAGGAAAAGCTATGGAGACAGTTGGATGCTGGTGATGGTTGCACAGCAATATGAATGTATTTAATGACCACTGAACTGTACACTTAAAAATGGTTACAAATGTAAATTTTATGGTATGCATATTTACACACACACACACACACACACACACACACACTATAGGGACAGTAAAAGACCAGTGGTTTCCAAGGGTTTAGGGGAAGGGAGGGTGGGTTGAATAGGTGGAGCACAGCATTTTTAAGGCAGTGAAACTATGGCACTGTAATGGTGGATTTGGGACATTATGCATTCTTCAAGACCCACGAACTCTACAGCACAAAGAATGAATCCTGTTGTAAACAGTGGACTTTAGTTAATCATGTGTCAATACTGGCTCATCAGTTGGAACAAATGTACCGCACTCAGGCAAGATGTTAGTAATACAAGAATCTGTATATTCACGGAGGTAGGAGAGAGTGTATATATAGGAGCTCTCTGTACTTTCTGTGTAATTTTTTTGTAAACTTAAAACTTCCCTTAAAAATAGAGTCTATTAAAAATATCCATTTGGATAAGGCCAAATAAGTACATGGCAAAAACTCAAAACATGGTTGGCCATGAGTTAATGTCAGTTTTGATTTGAGCAAAAGAATACAAATCTGTAAAAGTTAGTGGCATTAAATCTGAAAATATACATATGCACACACACATACATGCATGTACACTCATGCACACAATTTAGGGGAAAAGATGATACATAATAAGTAATTGGAAACTTACCAAGATATTTAGTTGTATGCATTAGCTATATTTTTTCTCTCACCAGTGGCTTGAGCTAAATGACAGATTGTGTTCAGAAAACAATTGTTACTTCATGAATATTCTCATTCTCTAGCCTCTCTTGTCACATTGCTATTTCAGTTATTGCCTTAGTGCATCAAAGTAGATAACATTAGATAAACCACACCCAGAGTGGCATGGATGAGAGGGAGGCACTCTGGACAGGATGTTAGCATAATGGGATTCCAATTTCAGCTCTGCCACCGAGTGAAGACAAGGACAAGCTATTCACCCTTCCTCATGTAGTTTCTACATCTATCCAGTAAGAGGGTTGGGCTACATACTCTGAACTCCATTCTTGCTCTCAAGTTCTTTTGTTTTGTCTGGTTAAATATAGCCAAGACAGGGGCGCCTGGCTGGCTCAGTCGGTTAAGCGGCCGACTTCAGCTCAGGTCATGATCTCATGGTCCGTGAATTCGAGCCCCGCGTCGGGCTCTGTGCTGACAGCTCAGAGCCTGGAGCCTGCTTCTGCCTCTGTGTCTCCCTCTCTCTCTGCCCCTCCCCCATTCGTTCTCTGTCTCTCTCTGCCTTTCAAAAACGAATAAATGTTAAAAAATAAAAATAAAAAAAAATATAGCCAAGACAAATTTGGAGAATCTCAAAGAAAACCCAAATCTGCAGAGATAATTTCATTTTGAAACAAATCTAATGTTGACTTACATCATCAATCACTATTTGGACTTTCAAAAAGAAAATATTCAAGTTGCTATCCTGATTACCCTGACTGAGTCAGAGTCACCCTCTTACATGCTCTTATAGAACTATTCAACTTCCTTACATATCTCTCACCACAGTTTGTAATTACAGTATTATTTGTATGATCATCTTGTTAATGCCTGTGCATGCGCACGCGCACACACACACACACACACACACACACACACACACACACAACACTGAATTGTGAGCTATGTGAGAGCAAGGAATGAATTGATTTTATTCACTTCCCAGTGCTTACAGCCCAGAGTAAGTGGGAAATGCATATATACTGAATCAATCAATAAATGAATCAATGAATGATTCAATATATTAGTTGAGTGCAACAGCAATATAACTTTAATTTTATGAAGTATAAGAATTACGATATTTAAAACATGATTTAGTCTGCACAAATTAGGAAGCTTTCCCTAAATGATACCAAACATAGGTTGCAGAGTTGAGCTGAAAGTTTTTCAACAGAAACTTAGGAATTTTAATTTTTAGTAATCAGTGGTAATTTCTTTTACATAAATGATCTTCTGTTAATTAATATGAGCCACAGGCATTAGCTGCATTTATGGACTTCTTATCTAAAATAATTTCTAGGCAAATTAATGAATTAAAATAAAGTTATGAGAGCAAATTAATCGGAACTATGCTGAACATAAAACTTATAACAAAAATAACTATTTCTTTATGTGACATAATGGAAATAGATCTTTCCTTTAGATGCAAATATTTCTTTGCTTGATGATTTGATTATTTGGAAATGTAAAAAGTCCTACCTTTTATTTGAATAAGAGCTGAAGAAACCTGAAACTTTAATTATTGAGTCTACTCCTTCTAAAAATAAGTTGCATTTCTAGATGTTTGACTTAGTGCTTAGTCTTTTGGTCAAATACGTCAATAAAACATTGGATGGACTACCTTTTGCCTTCTTCTATCCTATATTCATGGAGATGACTTTAAATGCCAGCTTAATGCTTTCCTTTATGTCCAATTCATTATTCATGTTTTAGAAGCCCGTCTGAAAACATTCCTTTTAAACATGCCCATTAATTTAGAACATCAACTTAGAAAGATTATTTCTTCAGTCCAAGATAATGGTTTTTTTGGTGAATGGAGAATCATACATGCCATTTAAAACTTAAGAGCTAATATAAGATGGTGAAAATGCAATATAGTTTGTTGTTACTTATCTGAAATTGACATAGATGCCTGAGGTGTAAGGAAGATTTTTTCTTTTCAAACAAATGAATCATCCAATTCAGTTTAATCAAGTAAATAACATAATTCATGGAAATATTTGCCCTGTGTGTAGCAAATATATGCTGAGGCTTTAGGGGAAAATGTTTTAATATGACTTAACACTGAAAAACATTTTCATTAAGATCAGAAACATGTCAGAATCCACTATTAGTTGATGCCATTCTTTATTTTCTCACGTTCAATTATTTTGGATTTTTATTTTAATATTCTCAGCCTAGACATGTGTTACGGTTTTAAATTATTTCAATCCAGTGTTCAGGATGGAGATACACACTGAGTTTAGTGATTTTTGTGGCAGTCCAACATGGAACCACCTACCGGAGTTAGACATTTTAACTTCAGAACTAAATTGACCATTTATTTTCGCCAAAATAAAGGTACTTACTTTGCATATAAACAAAGTTAATCTTCCTTTTGCCTTACTGTAATTCACTTTCAAAATATTCATTGGATATTTACAGATATTTTATTTTGAGTTTGGATTGTTTTTCTGTTTATAGAAAACATTTTTGAAGCAAAACAAAGTATATTTCAAGTAAACATAAAATCTGCGGATTAAGTAATAAAAGATAGTCACTCCATTTGAAGGAAAAAATGTGCTTTTAATATCTGTAGTCCAATTTCCCTCATCATTGTGGTGTATTAAGTGGTCTCCATGTACCTGAAAGCCAGATCAATGAGTGAGGATTCAGGGCAGGAAAGGCAGAGCTACATGGGTTTAACTCTGGATCCTACAGCTACTTCGATGTTGGAGCAGCTTTGACAGCACAGGTGTGTTGACTTTGATGAGTTAATTATCATTAAGCTTTTACATGCTTCTGATGAAAAAAAAATCTATACTCACACTACTCACATTCAGGTAAGTACAGATCTTTGAAGCTGCCAATTCTCCACTTTTGAGAACATGAAGAGTTCTAGGACCCATCCAGATATCCATCATTATTTTTACTTTTATCCAGATACTGTCTTCAGGTAAATGCAAAAAAAAACAAAAAAACAAAAAAACAAAAGAAGCACCACTGTTTATGTTTCTCTATATGTGAAGCAACAATTTCGACTTATTGAAATAATTAAGTACATTACCAAGTCTTACATATTTCAGTTTGGTAATGAATCAGCTCCTTTCCTATTAGTTTGTGTTTACTTTTATGCTGCCCTTGTGAGTTTTGCTTCTGTTTTGAAAGTTTTCTACAACCGTTGCTGTTGACTTGATATATTAAACAGAAATAGAGAATGAGCTGTTGAAGCTGATAATTGAATATCGACATAAAATTTACAAAGCATTCTAGGCATCTTATTTTTAGGTTCAGTAAGACATATTTTGTGAGCCTTCGTGTTAATCATCAAACTGCATTGTGACTCCAGCTCTTTGGGCTCAGCCTTTCTGTACCATTGTTAAGGAGATTGGTGGACAAAATCAATAACATCTAACTACTGCGTGAATGTTGAAATTAAGGCCATTTCCTGAGTATATGTTCAGGTTTTCTGGTTTAAACTAGAAACTTGAAGGTCTCATCTTTATATACTCTAGAGTTCACTCTTCAACACCTAGAATGATGCCTCCATTACCTAGCACAGTGCCTGATGCAGTAGCATTTGGTCTAAAAGGATTGAATGAAAACTATGGCATCACTAGCCAGAAGAATCCAAGAGTGCAATACTCTGAGTTTATGTTTCCATGGCTTGATCAATTAGAAGATATGTTGATTACCCTGTGGGGCACAGTGCACTCAAAATCACATCTGCCTGCCACTGTGCTCATTTCCAAAAGGGAAAGATACTGGCTACCAAGATTTATTTTTGAATAGATAGATAAGACATGGATTCATCAGACTTCAACCCCTATAATGAAGTCTCATTTATTATAATGATTAGAGCAAAGCTTTCTTGTGGATGGTGGAAAGCCCAACTGAGAGAGGGGTGTGGACTTGTATTTAAGTAAGAAAGCATGGCTAAAAATGGGCACCTTTGCAACCCAGTTGAGTTGTTTGGTCGTAAAACAGTAAGCTAGAATCTCAATTTATCACCACTAGGTACCTATATAGGTACATAGTAACTAGAAGACTCCCTCTTCATTTTAGATTCAAGTTATTTGAGATTAGAAACATGGAGGAGGGTCTAAGAAATACAAAAAGAGTGATAGAAACTTTCTTCTCTACCATGACCTTGACTATTTCCCTGCCTCCTTTAAAGCCTCCAATAAGGTAAGAAGAATGATTCCTAGTCAAAGCAGGTTGGGTGAACAAAGATTGAAAACCCAACAGCAAGCCAACCCATTTATAAGTGAAAACTTCGGCTGAGGGCAAGGAGGGTTTTCAGTTTACATAATTCTAAGTAATTCACTTAAGTGGAAAAACTTAAATTTGTAGGGCTCTTGGCAATTTTCAAGGGTATTTACAGTCATGATTGTATCTGAGCCTTCCCCATAACTCTGAGATAGAGTGATATATTTTCACCCTGCACACTGCACAGAGTCAATCATTTGCAGACATGGCTCAAGTAGTCAGTCTTTGTTTCGAGAAATACTTTTTCATGGAAAGGAAGCTGGCCATTCTGGACATTAACATAGCAGTGGAGAAATGTGATAGTGATGGCATGGCCTTCCTCAGGTTGTCTGTTAGTGGTAGAGCCAGGTTCAGAATCAAAGACTCATAATTCTCAAGTCATTTTTACTGATTTTGTTTTCTACTCAATTCCACTAGATATGATAGTGTGAAGTAAATAAGAAAGTTTACTAAACTTTACTAAGAAAAGTAAATCAGCATTATGGACCTTCTTTATTTGTCATCAGAAATAGTAGCAAAGAGTGTTTAAAAATGGCAAGTATTTTATCAGCAATGTTTTTTATATTTATTGTAAATACTGTACTTCAGTAGGATATTAAGAAAGGTTTCTGTTTGTTTTTTAAGTGCCAATCCCTTTTTTATCTCCTAAAATGGAATGGAATACCAGGAATAAGACGTGTTATAAAATACATTTTCTGTTATTTGTAGCTAAGAAAGCCACACATCTGAAGATATTTTCAAATGATTTCTACTTAATGACTTCCAGTGGGACGGAAGTTCCTAATAAAATTATTCTTTGGGTTCTTTCCTGCTGATTTGATCTTTTAGTTGAAAAGTATTCATTAATTCTTTCACTTGAAAATAGCACTGTCCCTGTGCAACAGTTCCCTCTCAGACGATTCCGCCTTAAAGAAAGTTCTTCCCTGACCGTGTGTCTCCTAGGAGCAGGGCTGGTAAAACTGATGAACAGCTGGCCCACAAGTCATCAAAGACAATGCCCATCATTAGTGCTGCTGTCTGATTCGCCACCAACTTCTCCTTGTGAGTTCCTTTTCAAATTTGAACTTGGATTGCTTGAAAGAAAAGTTTTCAATCTGTAGTGGTGAAGGGATATACGGGATTTTTATAATTGTACTTCTTGTCTAGAACAGAGAAACTAAGGACACCTAGCATTCAACTTTTGGTTAATTGATAGATCAATTAATTGATATGTCAGTGATATATAAAATACATTTTGTTGTCTCTAGGGAGGTTTTGATATTTTAATATGTTAGTTATTTAATTTCATAGTATCATGTGTTTTCAAGGACACTGTGTGTGGTCAAGTTCAAAATTCAGTTGTAAGCAAATACTCTGATATAAGGCAGATTGTGGTGCACGCTGGTCACTTCATTCCCTAAAAGAAACTGTTTCTTCATTATTCCACACAAGTGCTGCTGATGGAAGGACCCAGGAGAACAGCATCTGTATAAAAACATGCAGTTGTAGGAGTGACTCAATAGAATTTTGGAAGTTAATTGAGATTCCAGAAAATATACACACATACACATGCACACAACACACACACACACACACACACACACACACACACACACACACACCCAGACACTCTTTTCTGAATTTTCAACAACTCTTCACATCATTAGCATCAGGCTCCTGTCACCTCTCTATGCCAGTGTCTTTCCTTCTATTCCAGCTTGAATCAGTTCTATAATAACGTTTAAAGTCTTACCCCTGCAGACTCCCCTCAGATAACCCAGGACTGTTCTGTCACGAGGAAGCATTTTATTTCACCTTTTTTTTGGGGGGGGGGGCTGACATTTTTATAGCATTATAAATTAACGTAAAGGAGGATTTTAGTGAAGGAAAAAGTGTAGCAATTATTCTTTTAGGACCACATTTCAAACCCTCCCCTAAAATTTAACCAGACACTGTTGGTAATAATGCTCATCTTTCATACAGCACATTCTATGTTCATTGACTCTTAGAATCAATAGCTAGTTAATTAATGACTTAATTAAAGCTAGAGTGAGCACCAGCCCTAAGGAAGGGCAGCATCGTCACTGTGTCATCTTGCCATGCCCTGCTTCTCAATTTGCTAAGTGAAGACTCAATTAGGCAGGCAGATAGTTCACATGGCCAAATATTTGCATGCCTATGTGATTCCAAATTTTGAAAAATTATATCATTTCAAATTTCTCTGTATATGTACAAGTTTTTCTGATGTTGATATCTTAACTCTAAAACAACCCAGAGGAGACTTACCTGGATGTCTAACATCCCCTGACAAGGTCATTGCTACTGCCAGCTGGAGCTACCTCTGAGAAGCCCAAAACTTCCATTTCTCCTCTGCTCCTACTCCTTAGTCTCCAGCAGCTATCCAGCCTCACACCATTCTTGAGGGCTTTTCTACAGTTCTGGGGGGATCTCAGCTCCTACATGCTGTATATCTTCCTTGGCGGCAGCAGAAAGGAGATTGCCTGAGCTAAAGAGGGAGAAGAATGTGTAAGGTAGCAAGCTTGTGTTGACTTTTCTATAAGCAGAGCTCCTGCCCCTGCACGAGCATTGCCGAATAATACCTTCCCGCTTCCTTCAGAAGCTGTTAATTCCAGAGAAAAGGTGATGATGCAAACATCTCGGAAGCATTACTAGAGAAACAGTCAAAATAATCTTTGACCATACTAAGAGAACAATAGTACCCAGAATGAGGGTAGAAATACTCTGTTATACTCTACACCCAAGTTAGAAAATTGCATTATTTTCCAGGTACCTCTTTTGGAGGAAGTATCAACAAAGTGGAGTGTCCAGAAGAGATTGACAAATACAATAAGAATGTTCCAAACTGGGGGCGCCTGGGAAGCTCAGTTGGTTAAGCACTCAACTCTTGATTTCAGGTCACGTCATGATCTCATGGGATCAAGCCAGGCGTTGGGCCCTGCACTGACAGTGTGGAGCCTGCTTTGTACTCTCTCTTTCCTTCTCTCTCTGACCCTCCTTTGCTTATGCTTTCTCTCTCCCTCTCTCAAAATAAATAAATAAACTTAAAAAAAAAAGAATGTTCTAAACTAAATTATATAAGGGAAAGAAATAGAACGTCTAAGATGGAGAAGGGGAGATACAGATGGTGGGGTAAGAGAGTCCCAGTTATTTTCAAATATTTAAATGAATATCATGTGGAAGAGGAAGAGATTTGTTCTGGATTAACCTAAGAAAGACTAGTGGGTAGTCAGAAAGAACCTTCTAATAGTGGGAGTAGTCCAAAGATGTCTGACTCAGGAGGCTATGAGAATTTCAAGTCCCCAAAACATAGGGCAGAGTTGAGCCCTTGAAAATGAGGCTGTATTGCAATAATTCCAGAACAGCGTCACTTTAGAACATTTGATCCACCTCATGTCCATTGGTGATTTATAGGAAGAAATAAAAAGGGTGTATATATGCATGTTGGTAGTTGTGGGACTGTCTTTGGGTCAAATAAGTTTGAAAACAGGAAAATAAATTTTAACTTATTTAAATAACATTTCAATGGTTTTAAAATGATAATATGCTTAATATGCTATTATGTGTATTGTGTACATCAAAGAGGCTTCAACATTAGCTATACGTTTTTGACCAAAGAAATATTTATTTGTCTTAGGAATATCTTTCCATATCTCATGAAACATTGTTCCGTGGAACTCAGTTTAAAAAACATTTAAATAGAGAATGTGGTCACTGTTTATGTCTTAAGGACTTAATACCCCTGTCAGTTTTCTAAATAGGGCAAGGAGAAAATCTATAAGAAAGAAGGAGAATGTATTAACAAATTATATACATATATGGCACCTCCATGGTTCAGCAATATTTGCTTTATATTATTAAGTTTCTAGGAATTTTCCATGTTGTCAAAGAATGCTGAAGTGGATAATTTAAAAAGTGTCAGATAACATGATATCCCAAAGATACAACAAGCAGATAACACAATGGAAAACACTGTTCTCATACTAATTGACCTAAACTTTTGCAATCTTTTGGTACTATGAAAAGACTCTGACTTTGTAAGGTCACTGTCAGGAGGAAGTTATAGAATTAATAGCGTAATGGATATTATTCTCTTGCAGAACGGATGACAAATCATTCCTCTCCTCCTTGCACCTGTAGTTGTCACTGATTAAGGAGCAAAGGCCAAAGAAATCACCCCTGATAATTATGCATGATTACATGGGCCCACAGACACATGAACACATTAGCAGTTGGGATATTATGATCAAATTACATTCTGTGTGCGTTTGTTCTACCTGTTAGCATTTTCTCTAAGGAAGGTGAAATTTCTGAATTTGGCTTTTTAAAAAATTGAACATCTGATTTGGATGCTAAAGCACATTCATCTTTGAAAGAATGTGTCAGGGACATGGAGTTACACAGCGTACTTTACACAAAAGTCTGTGCTGATGTAATAAATGCCTCCCCCCCCTCCCCAGCTTCTGCTGAGCAATTTGGATTGAAAAAGTCTTCCATTAGAGTGACCATGACAAACATTTTCTTTAGAAGTAGGTTTGGATTTTCTGAGCCTGATATATTATTCATGGCATAATGGCATAGAGGAAAATTCTAACAGATGATTAAAGGAAGATTATGTGGTGAGAGTTTCTAAGTAGTCTAATTTTGGTTGCCTTTCTGCTTTGCCAGAGGAAGTAGAGGTACCCATGTGAGTCTGCACCGTGCATGGCACTAAACATAAATGCAGTTTTCCTCTGGCAATCTCCTCCCACCTGCCCTCCAAAAACAAACAAGCAAACAAACAACCCTCAAACTAGCCTAAGACCGACGCTGTTTGCATTTTGGAAATGGAAATGTGGTTTCAATTTCTCCATCTCACTGAGTTTGCCAAAGGCCACTCTTGATTCCTACTTTGGTTGAAAGAGAAAATCTACTGATCACAGAATTCCTGGCCATCTAAATTGGAGACTTGTAGGTTGGGTTTCCCAAGAAACGCACTCTGAGGTGCTGAGATCTGTATGCAGAAGTTTTGTTCTGGAACTCCCTTGGGATCCATGCCTATGGCAGAGTAGAGGAGACAGGATTAGGCGGAGAGAGGAGCTGGGCTGGGCTGCAGTCTCAACAAAGGCCTCAGCCAAGCCCACAGAAGCTCTGGACTGGGATGAATCTTCAAAATTGTCCCACTTTGAGGCAGGTGCCTCTATATACTCCTCCCCAATGTCAGTCATTAGACTCAGGCTGTCCTCAGAGAGGGTATGTCACCTTGAGTGAGGTGGCTTTCTTTGCCTGAGGGCAGTTCTTGGACAGAAACTCAGCTCAGAGGTGGCCGCCAACAACACTCAGCCGCTGGGAGAATGAGCCACCCCAGTCTGGAAGGATGGATGTGGGCGCTCTTCATGGCAGTCACTATGCATTTTATACGTAGAGTAACTTTTTCCATCACTTGCCTTAAGGTAACCTAAAACGAGGAAAAATGAAAAATTCAAGGTAGCTAACGTTTATTCGTTGTCTAATGTGTCCTGGGCACTTTAAGCCTTAGCGAACGGTAAAAACGGAAGAGGAGCTAATATTTATGGAGTTCTGATCTTTCAGGCATTATGCTAAATTTTATATACATGTCATTCCATTGAATCTTCACGTTCCTTCTCTCTTTTTATTCTGTTTCAAGAGTGAGGAAGATAAAGCTAGAAGAGTTGAAGTGACTTGCCTCAAGTAACACAAGTATAGATGAGAGTGCAGGGTGTGAATTCAGAGTCTGCTCCAAAGTCTTCACTCTTCACCTCTATGCTGTACCACCTATCTATATTATATTGTTTTAGTTTATTCTTGCAAAAACACTATGAGGCATGCACCATTATATGCCCAACTTACAATGGAGACACTTCACGTTGGGGAGGTTCCATAACCTTCCTTGAGGTCACATTTCATTAGTAACTCAAATAAGGCTCTGTCTGATTCTAAAGATTTTGCTTTTTCCACTGCCCCTATATCGATTGTTGGCAGTCCATTAAAACTCGATAAATACTCACTTAACTTATGAGTCCTTAGAGAGTAGTTTTTATTTAGCCTCACGAATTTATAAGAGTCCATGGAATGTTTCCATTTGAATTAAAGCGTGTGTCAAGAAAGAGGCCAGCAGCTAGTTCATGAGGCCAGAGGAAGCTTTGGGGACATCTCCATTTGCTTCCATGCAAGGCTATTAGAGCAATTAAGCAATGTCTTATTTGCAGCAGTATAGGCAATTCCAGAATTAGTTCCATAATTAAGGCAAAGACCATGTCTGATCCATATCTGTATCTGTCCCAACAACTGCCACATGGTAAGTACTCTGTAAACATTTGTTGACAGTACAAGGGAATACATGAATGTGATGGAGACCAGTGGTTACCAGGATTTCACCTTCAAGGACCTTTTACCACATTTTCCCCTCAGAGAGCCTGTCTTCTCTTAATAAATGTTTATTTGATAACTAATAACTTATCTCCCCATTGTTAAAATTAAATGCATACAGAATTCCACTAGAACTGCCAATAAACAATAGATACTCAACACTAAAACTGAATTAATACCATGATCCTGCCAGCAGTAAAGAAAAGTGGCATTTCAGTTGACGTGTGCGACGACAGCTCATGGGTGACTGATTTCTGTGGTGGCTTACATTGCAACCTCTGATTATCCCCCCAAGCAGGGAATCATTGAGAGCCAAGGGATCAACCTGGAGAGTCCTTGAGATGTTTGTTCCCAGCGAAATCAGAAATGTCAAATTTGCTTTCAGGGTCCGTTCAACTGTGGCTCTTTTGTAGCCAATGGAAATCTTTCCGAAGAGCAGAAAGGCAGGACAGATGCCCACAGATAGAAACTGTACTGAATGAAGTCAATTGCTTCTGAACTTTGAGTACCTGAACATTGCCCCGAGTGAGGGGCTATCTGGTGTGGAGGAACAAACTGAGGTGAAAACCCCTGACCCCGCACAGAGGTGTTCATAATGGTGAGCTGCTACCCTTGAATGAAAACCCGTTGTGTGCCTCCTGGCAATCTAAATCTCAACATCCGGAAGGGTCTCTGTGTTTAGAATTTGCAATGCTTTATTGCTCGCTTGCTCCCTTAAAAAATTAGCAGACAAGAGAGTCCCTGCTCACTGGGAAGCTGACCCCTCACCCTCTGTTCTCCGAGCAGGGTTACGGCTTATGCTGCAACATTGGCTGGGAGCAAATGATGAGCCTGCAGACACAGGACATTTTATGAGCTCTAAACACCATTCTTCTTGTAGTTTCTATGATCTTGTTTTAATTGAAAATGAATTTTTAACGGTTTTGTTCCACGCCACAATAAGAAGCTCCTGTTGCCAGCATCAAAGGAAAGGAGTGGCGTCCTTTGCTTTGATTTGACTGCATTGCTTTTTGCTAAACAAATGCAAAAATAAACTAAACAACCTGTCCGGCATGGGAAGGAGGTGAGATAGCTTTCATGTACTCGTGAGGACTTGGAATGTATCCCTTTGAAAACTTAAAGCCACTAGTAAGGGTGATGATGAAGGCAGGTCCGTCCCCTGCCTGATATTCCTGGTATGACAGCAGCTCTTATGTCCTTATCCCATGGCCCCCAAAACATGTCTGCTTTCACGGTTGTGCTGAGTCACGTTTAAACCACCCTGTCCCGAGTGACACCCGGGTGGTTCAGTCGATTAGGCATCTGACTTCAGTTCAGGTCATGATCTCATGGTTCATGAGTTCTAGCCCCACGTCAGGTTCTGTGCTGTCAGCCCAGAGCCCAGAGTCTGCTTCGGATTCTGTATCTCCCTCTCTCTCTGTTCCTTCCCTGCTCGCACTCTGTATCTTTCTCAAAAATAAATATTAAAAAAAAATTGAGCAACCCCAGACCTTACACTTGAATCGTACCCTCATAGATATCATCACTTTGTGTGTGGGTGTGTCTACCTCCGAGTGCTATTATTTCTAATTTTACAATTAGGGAAATTTGGGATACAGAGGGTTTGCAAAATTTATGCAAGATTATAAATAAAACACATTACTATAGTCAGGACCAGAACTGAAGTTTCTCTCTTAATACCAACCCAGGTTTTGCTTTCCTGTTATTTGTTATTGTTTTGTTTTTTTCTTTGTAACAAATCTCTTTCCCCTACTAGACTGTATGTGCCGGGAGAGCAAGGACTGTGTCTGTTTCTGACCCCCACTGCGTTCTCAGCACACCGTAAGAGGTGCTTCATAAATATTTGTTGAACAGATGTCTTTATGAAGCTACAAATGGAGTTTTAAGCAGAGAATCTAGAAAAGTCAAGGAGAGAGGGCTTTCGTCCTTTCACTGCCAGAGAGGGGAAAATTCAGACCCGCTATGTGTGTAGTCATGCCTTTAATTATTTTCTGTTTTACACCTAATGGCTGCAGTAATTTAGTTCTGCAAGTATGTAGTGTAGGTCATAGGAAGGCACGGGAAGGCTTTAGTCTCCTACTTAGGAAAGCTCAAGTCCTCTAAAATCTCTAGAGTTGTTTGTGAGGGCATTTGTCTTATAGATAATTCACGACTTCTTTCTTCCTCTGTGTGCAATTCTAGGGGAAAAGGATTTTTTCAAAAATGAGCTATTTTCATCAGGCATAAATCAGATATGCAGCTTCCTGAACAGAAACAGGTTTAGCAAGGAATGATAAGCCTTGTATTTTAGGAAGTTATGATTTATGAGATAACCCATCTGTCTACCTGAGGTTATTTTTAAGCTTCTTTCAGGGTTTAAACCTACAGATGCAAAAGCCCTGCCTTTTATCACTGTATCCTTTGGTGAATAAAACACCAACCTTTTACGCAAGGGCTTCTCTTTATTTTGTCTTTCTTTTCTTTACCTTTTCAAGTGAAATTTCTAAGCTTTCAGAAACAGCCAGACTGATAGGAAATCACATTTTAAAATATGTCGGACTTGATTTTAATTAGTTGGTCCTGGGTGACTCAGTTGCTCATGGAAAGAAAGACCTGTGATCGTAATTTTAAACTTTGCTGATCAACAAAAATCCATATCTCAGGAGAGGCTGGGTCTGGGACAGGCAGTAATGAGGCTCTGACATTTTCATTTGTAATCTTTATCCCCAAGGCCATCAGAGAGTTCTGTAAAAATTAATGAAATGAATTCGGAGATCCTATTTAATTCAATAAAAGAAACATGTCATTGTTTAATTAAATACATTCAAATAAAATTCACTGAAAGATGCAAGTATTTTATTATCTACGATCATTCATTCATAACTGCAAAAAACCCCCAGTTTCGAGAAGTTAGAGAAGTAACATATATAAAATGCATTTGTGGTAAAAGTATTATGTGTATACGCACACACTTGAATATAAATTTGACATGGATTCCTAGTATATTTAAATCTAATTAAATGATAAGCAATTAGAATTAATCATGAACACTAATATGAAATTGATAGTAAATGAAGCTGATTAAGTTTAATTCTGATATACTTTATTCTTATAAAGATAATGGTCACTACTATCATTATTATTACACAGACTCTCCCAACACTGTATGTGTAAGGCAGGGAAAATCATTGTACAAATTGGTCAAGTTAATTTAAAAAACACACACACACTTTCATCAACAAAATAACGTGAATTCACAAACTCAAATCTGTGGCAGTAGCCACAGTGAGGAAAACCGAGCAGACTTTTCACGAATTATGTTACTGCATACATCTCTATTCCCAAAGTAATTTAAAAACATAAAACCTGTTCATTTACTCAGTAAATGTTTATTGAGCACTTAGTCTATGCCAGGCACTACCATAAGCATTGGGGATACATCAGTGGGAAAACAAACAGTCCTCCTCCTCAAAGCGATTGCAGTCTAGTCGGGGAGACAGATATTGATCAAATACATAAATATAATTACAATTCGGACTAGCATTTTGAAGCCGTGACATTTAAACTATCACCTGAAAGACGAGTGAGGTGGCCAAGTAAAGGGGCATAAAAGAGAAGACATTCTAATAAAAAACAGGCGAACAACAAAACAGCGTCTACAAAGTTCCCTGAGCAAACTCAGGCTGGTCCAGAAGCAAGACTGAGGACGTGGCTAGAATCCAACCAGGGGAAGAGTGACCGGAGACGCAAGTGGAGAAGCTGCTAGTGGTAGCTGTTTCATAGGCCAGTTAAGGATTTTTACCTTTGTGCTCAGAGCACAAAGAAGTGATTGAAGCATCCTAAGTAGGAGATTGACATGAATTAATAAGTCAAGGTCAGCACACTGAGGGTTGCTGAACTCAGTACTTTCAACTCCTGTCTTTTCCTTTAAATCTGTTCAGAACCGATTCTCAAAGCTGACGCTTCAGAAGACCTCTGGCCGCCATTTCTCTCCCCTCTTGTTGTTCCTTGGAGGGAGGTTATCCGGACTCCTGCAGATGTGCCTGTTTCTGCCCTAAGAAGCCTGCAATCTGTTTGAAGATGCCTTTCCTTGGGAGAGCTCCACAGTCCAGAGAAGGGCTTTGAGGCTTCCTTTGGTTCTGAAACTGCTTGCTCTTTTGCCAACTTAATTAGCATCTGTAGCGGGACAAGCATACTCAGATGTTTGCCACAACCATGTGTGCCTAGAAACAAAGCCCTTCCCAAGACATTTCCCTAAAACCCTCATCACCAGTCTTGCCCTTATAGCACCAGGACCTCTCTCCTCCTTTCTGTCTTTGATTGGGTTTGTGGACGTTGGAAACAAATCCCACGGGCTCATTTTTCCATTACGACTGTATTATGGCTAGGTGGCTGTCAGAATTTCCTGCTGCCTTCCTTCCTGGAGATTCTGGAGACTGGAGCAGGGCATTGCACAGGCCGTCCCTCAGTGGATATTCGAGACAGTACCACTGACAAAGAGCTAGACACTCATCTTAGCACTTTATATGCACAACTCTAATCCTTGCCCATCTCTGGACAGACCCTAGGCTTATGCATGTACTTTCCCTTCTCTTGAAATGCCTTCCTTCTTTATCTAATGAGTCATGACCAAGTTCAGATGTCACCTGTTTTGTGATCTATTCCTTAAATTCTTCTTTAATTTCTCCTAAGTGACATAAATTATTTCACCTAATATGCTCCCATGGAATCCTATGCCCCTGATCATTGTACCATATTATATTGTTACAGTTAGTTCGCATCCATTTTGCTTGTTAGACTTTGTGACATCTGAGACCAAGATTTCTAGTTCAACATTTAAGTTCCACAAGTGTGGTTTTTTTTTTTCCTTTCAGGTTTCAGGTATTGTGGTAGGTACAGGCAGTATACTGGTGACTATGATATGATTTTTGTTTTTTGAAAAGTGTGCAGGCACTGAAAGAAAGAGGCATGGAAATGAATTATCTCAATGCTGTGTGCAATGCATAGTCACAGAACTATGTTTAAAGGATATAAAGCATAAAGGAAAGGGTTCTTCACCCAGACTTAAGTGGGAGGGATCAAGATAATGGCTGAGCCAAATCGTAAAGGGCAAATAGAAATTAGTTAAACCAAGAAGAGGTACTGAAGAAGGAATGGTATTTCATAGAAAGGTAAGGCCTGAAAAAATACTGAGGGCATGATGAAACCACAGGGTGTGGTTAGGGAAAGATACAAGCCTCTCAGTATTGCTGGAGAACAAATTAGCACGTAGGAAGTAATAACAGACGAGGCCAAAGAGGGGTGTGTGTGGTGGATGGCGTGAGAGAAGTGTAGACAAATTCATCTACACTGCTGAAGAGCTGGGTGTATCTTTTAGGTGAGAGAAGAGTTTGTGGTTGTTTTTGTAGAGAAATAATGAAAAGAGATTGTCCCGGTTGTAGCGTAGAAAAAGCACAGAAAGGACTGTGGGGACAAGTCTATGGCAACATTTCTCTGAGAGAGATGAAGTTTTGAACTTCAGGGTGCTTCTAGGGAGCTGTAGTTAGAACCCTCTTCTCCAGAGGTGTGCAGTACATCTTTGTTGAATGAATGAATGATTTAAAAAACGACAGTTTAACCAGCTTATACCATGAAAATTGTTACACTGGGACAATATTTTATTAGCACCAGAGTAGGTCACTCTATCCAACACTAAATATAATCAAAACTTGGTAATTAGCTGTACATCTTGCATTGTCAATATCAATATTGCGCCCAAAGGGGCAAACCTTGGTTCTCGGGAGGGCAAAAGCAAAATCAACTCTTTTTGTGTATAAAACACAGATATATAATCAGTATATCAACACAGTCTATCATGGAGCAGGAGAGTGAGTAGGAAAAACTATTTGTAAAGGCTCCATAGGGCGGCCATAATGAAAATGGGTTAAGAAATGCCATTCTAAATAATTATAACTTCAGTAGCTTTAGCTGGTTTTAATACAGTATATTGAGTCTTTTTGTTTAATATAATTCTACTTAAAACTGTCTGAGTACTTGAGATCCAACCTGGCATTATTACTTGTTTTGTCTTTGGTATCATATTGTCTTTAGGAAAGTGTATCTGAACAGAAAAATAGAAGTATTCCCACAACTCAGAGAAATGGCATTTTAAATGTAAAACTCTTTTTTTTTTTTCACCTGAGGCCTACACGCTATTCCAAAAGGATGTTTCATCGATCCTCAGAGCAATCTATTTTATAGGAAACAGAGCAGAGCACTCTTACATTCTCCTAACATCTCCCTATGGGGATGATAATGAGTTGCTAAATTCAGGCCCAGGAATTTTAATCTTTGAGTGGTAGAAGGCATCTGAAGAGCTGTTTCTGTGGTGGCCATGGTTCTAAGATGGGAATTAGTTGCTGTGACCTTGAACTTCAAGGAATCTAGTGAACCAGCACACAGTTAAGGTCAATACATAATGAGCACTGGCCTCAGGGTCATCCTATTCATGCCACCTCCCACCTCCCAATTCCTCCCAGGAAATGCCCCAGTTCTGATAACTTTTTCCACAGTGTCCACCTTTTCTAAAATGCCAAGATGATTCTGCATTCACAACAGAGAGATATCTTCTGCTCTGGCAAGTCCAGAAGAAAAAGTAATGGAATTCAAACCCGAGTGGCTGCACACACATAGCAAAGGCATCTGCCTTTCTAATCAACTTGAACACACTTGTGTCTGTACTTAGGGATCCAGATTTTTCATTGTAAGGTACAATTATCTTCTGAAACTGTTGCTGTGAAGACCAAATTTCTCCACCTGCCAGTCTATTCTATGAAGGCATTTAGATCCATGTCATGCTCGTTGAGAAGCAATTGGATCCTCCCCTATCTGTGTCCAATGGGAAAATGTATATGCTGAAAAACATGGATCAGAATTTTTAAGGTCTTATCCACCAGATTAAGGTAGTCCAAGGCAGTCGACCCAGTGTTGCCTGGGATAGTGGAGTTTGCTTAGACCAGATATGCTTTCTGAGATCTGGAGAAAGGGGTGTCTATTCCATTCCATACTTCTGCTTCACAAACCGAAAGGGGCGTGGCTTCCTTTCTGCCCTGATTTTCATAATTACATGCTCCTGATTTTCCTTCTACCTCTATACCTACTTCTCTTTTGCTTTTCTTGAATCAAGTTTTCTGCTCAACCCTCACATGATCTTCACATTCTCTCTTCTCTTCTCCTTCTGCAAAATCAGGTAATCTTATCCACTCTTGTAGCTCTAACTCTTCTATGATGGCTCTTAACAGCACTTTGTGTCCTGAATATCAGATCTTTTTCCAAGTAGACACGCTACCCCTTTAGGGCCATGGTGGTAACTGAAATGCTTTCCCTAGATATTCACATGACTAACTCCCTTGTCTCCTTTAACTTTGCACAAACATCCCCTTATCCATGAGGCCTATAACCCACCCTATTTTAAGTTGTAATCTATACCACCCCTCTCTACCTGCACATTCCTAATCCTTTTTTGTCTCCATTTTTATAGCTCTTATTCCCTCCTATCAAATGACATAACTTATTTAGGATTGTTATTTATTGTTTGTCCCTCTTTATTAGAATGTAAGCTCCTCACAGGTGAATATTTTTATCTTCTTGGTTCATTCAAGTTTTTCAAGGGCCTCCAATGGTATCTGGAATATAATAGGTGATCATTAACTGCTTAAAGGACGAGCCCTGATTGTATTACGTTAAAATGTTTTTCCGTATCTACCTTCCCACCAGCAAATCATGCATTCTTTGGATGCAGAGGTTTTTTCTGTTGTATCTATTTACAGTGTC
Organism: Panthera pardus; assembly: GCF_024362965.1. NCBI lineage: Eukaryota > Metazoa > Chordata > Mammalia > Carnivora > Felidae > Panthera > Panthera pardus. Next base: position 33,228,484 of record NW_026526765.1, on the reverse strand, counting down.
TAGCACATTTTCCGAAAATAACAAGCTCATCATAAATGTTTGTTAGGTGTACGTAGTCATCTCTGACCTCACCACGCATACCTTTGCAGGGTTTGAAATCACACCATGCCAAACTAGAATACGCGTGCAAAAATGTTGTATTCTCAGTGGGAAAACTGCCCTATAAACTCTCACAGCAACTGAGATCTCCAAAGAGAAAGAGTCTAATATGGACCGCTCTAGTGAATGTTTCTCCTGCAGAGTCCCTTCAGAGGTTAAAAATCTACCATTGTCCATTTGGCTTTTTTTTTTTTCTCTATTCTGTGTCTATAATTGGGCATTTATTTTAATAAGTTAGAAAACTAAAGTTAAGCCTGGGTGTTGTAAGCTTGAAAAATAGTATCTTGCCTCCTGTGACTTCTCTTTTTCTTTCCTTTCTCAGAGCTCTTCCTGCCATGATGCAGTGGGTCCGCACACAGAAGCCAGGAGAGAGTGGCATCAATATTGTCACTGCTGATTTTGTAGAACTTGGGGATTTCATCAGCACTGTCATAAAGCTCAACTATGTCTTTGATGAGGGAGAAGCCAACACTTGATAGTACCATTTGGAGCATCCACGAGTAAGATAGAGAAGACTCATTGTACTAGGCATATTATCTATAAACACTCTGATCTTCCTATTCCACTGAGTCTCTGAGGGGATTAGGCTGGTAGTGGGTGGGAAAAGGGGGAATCCATTTCTTCAGTGATGATTATCATACTCTGCATTACTATAAATACTTCATTTCCCATTTGATGAGCAAAATCTGCTACTAGTGTTAGGGATAAAAAAAGACCAGTGAATTTTGTTTTTCAGAATTAGTCTTTGTAACGTATAACTCATGAGTGTTTACTTGATTGCGTTTCCGATTTCAGCCTAGGGCTCCTACACTGTTTCCACTAACTGAACCTTTCCGCTCCCTCTTTCGCTCGCTCTTTTTAATCAGCTGCCATATGGGACTCAAAACAATTGAATGCCCAACGTAATGTGTATTACATCGTTGTACTGAAATTTGTTTTTGTGAAGACTTGGTATAATATAATATTCTATAGTCGTCTGCAATTGGTCGATCATTGCTAACTTTTGGTCATAGAAAATATGCATCAAATCAGTTTCCCTGCATCAGTAATATTGGAGGCCATAATCAGTAATTTTTGTGTTATATGAATATAACAGTGTTTCACAGTGTTTCTATTTAAGGCAGCTATAAATATAGAGTAAAAACTTTTTTGAAAGAATGATTAGTGCCAACCCTATAGTGAAAAATGGAGGAGGGAGAAGAGACGGATGCCATTTTAATTCAGGAATCTCTTAAGTAATATTGCCCTGCAAATCCTCAGTAAGTAAAAAATTATGACAGACGTGTTAAAATCAGGAAGCTCTGAAAAGAACTCTTACAAAATCTCCCCTATTAATTCTCTTGATTAAAAAAAAAGGAAGGAAAATGAAGAAGAAAGAAATGAAACATTGTGCAAGCTTTCCTACCAAATTGGCATCTCTGAACATGTAATTCTAAATCTCAAATTTTGAGGAACGGATTTCGAGCAGCTTCAGTTCAGATTTTTACTCGAAGTTGAGGAAAGTCGAGAAAAGAGGAAGGGTTGCAGAAAGAATTAAAAGTTTTTGAAACCATGTATAGTGTAAAATCTTAAAGATCCATGAAATGTTTTTAGGAGATGCTTAAATACATGGGGTGTGGGCAGACACACTGAAAATTAACACTGACTCATCACTTCTGGGTTCTATCCTACCCCAGAATCGAGCCTGGGGCAGAGGCAAAAGTTTCACAGAACCTTTCTGTGTCTCAACATTTGATACAGTCCACATCTACAGAGAAGGAAAATGATAACTCCGCTTTGAGCCTTGCTCCCTCCTTGGTGTCTTTGTGATATTTGACAACTCTAAAATATTCCAAAAGAGCACAATAACCCTTACCTGCGTGCCTCACAGGAATACTGTGAGGCATTTCTAAAAATCTATAAATTGCTGAAATTCTTATAATTATGAATTGTTTTAACTTCGTGTTTAGAAATAATTGCACCTCAAGAGTTTCCCGGGGAAATGCGTTCCACGCAAAGTAGGGCCATAGGAAAATAGAAAAATAAAAGCATGTCTGCAGTTTTTAGTTAATTTAAACATAGGACATACGGTTTGATCTCTTACACCTAGGTAAGGGGGTTGATCCCAAGACTGTGTCAAGATTTTGAGTAATTAAGAGCTAGTTATAAGGTTATAAATACTCACTGTCAGAAAATAGTATTTCTTAGCAGCTGCAGGGAGGAAAGAGAAAATTTTCACCCTGAAGAGAATGTTTATGAAGAATGTGCAGTTGTGCTTGGGAGAGCTGCAGCAGCATGCAGACGTGCAACGCTTCCACATTCCAGTTGTGTGTCTGTCGTGCCACCCCCCCGTATGCCGACACGTACCCACTCCTGCCGGCAGACAGATACAAATGCACACAGACACACGCAGACACGGGTATAATCACAGTTCTCCTTTTCCAGGGAAAATATTGGTAATATTTAATCACTTAATTTTGAGACTGAAACCCTTAGCAAGGTATGAAAAGAGTGGTTAAGACCTTTGAAAGTAGAGTAGCTGATTATCTTCAAATATGTTTGTAAAAATATTCTGGCTTGGGACTTAATTATTCACAAATATAGTTTTCTTTCCACCTTCCCTCCTCTTGCAGTTTATTGTCTTTTTTACCTCTTTCACCTGCTCTTAATGTGCAGTTGAATATGAATCCTTTTTAAAGGACTATGGATTATTGAAATTTACATCCTGTCAATTTGCTTTGTGAGCAGATCTTCTCTCTGACAATTCATTATTCATCCCTTGGGAGGATCTTTAGCCAAGCACACTTGCAATGACACAAGGATTTAACTTATAAATATGACAGAAAACAAATCTTTCAACATATTAATGAGGAATGAATAAAATATAGGGGTAACTATGTTGTATTTTCTTGAACTTAGATGCTTTCTTATAATGTTTGCTTAGAATTAGCTTTACCATATTTGTCATTTGGGTGCTGGAAAAAACAAACATGCTGAAGCATTAGACTAATTGTGCAGGTTTTTTTTTTTACTGGAGAAAGCTTTTTATTGCTATTAATGATATGCATGCAGAAACCTTGTTGGACAAAAGGTACTTTCAAGTCAATGTTATGGTTTCCATGTGGACATACAGTCCCCACGTAGCAGGCACCAAGAATAAACGGACTTGCCTTCATTTCTAAAGGCGGGAGCAGGTAGAAGTGGACCATGGGTCCTCCAGCTAGAGGGAGAGTCACCAGGAGGGAGTCCTTGGAAAGGGGAACAGAGACAAGGTGGCTTTGGCTGTCTTCTGCCTACTGGCTCTGCCCTGAGGCGGATGTAGGGAGCAGGCTGTGGGCCTTAAATAGAGTGGGGGTGAGGACTAGTATTATGCAGTCAGAGCTTACCCTCAGCCTCTGCTCCTTTGTCTTCGCAGGGCATTGTCTTTCCAGAGAGCCAGGAGCACAAGGGCTACAAATAGGCCCCAGGATGTAGGCGATATATCTTGGTGCACTTTTTGTTTGGCTTTTTCTTAAAACTTTGTGTCACAAGTCCTACAAGGCAAAAACAGAAACAAAATCCAACCACTACCCAATCTGCAGCAGGAAATCAAAGGAGTGGGTGGGATGAGGGAAGATATGCAAAGAATATCTTTTTTTTCGTTTGCTTTCCTGTCTGTAATTTTGAAGGACCGAAACGGCGAATACTTTGCCATTATCATTTATGTCTCCCTTATTACCACACATTCATACGAGTGCAGAGAATGAGGAGGCATCTTTGAAAAGCCTTAGGATATTTTGTATGATGACCTCAATATTCACTTTCAGCCATACTGGGAAAACTCACTTTTCATAGAGCACCACCCAGCAGTGAATGTACTAGAGCATTAAGTGTTTGGCGTGTATGTGCCTGTGTGTGTACACGCATAGAAACACACACACACACATACACACACACGGGATGCACATCTCACACGCATTATTCAAGTTACAACTGCACTCTCTAATCACCCAACCTGATTCTATTGCCATTTTAACTCTTAAAATCAGTATTTCCTTATGTTAATGGGCATAAACATAACTCAGATATTTACATATTCAAGAGGAGAAAAAAAATCACTAGAAAACCAGTGAAAAATGAGACCATCATAAATAAGAAATGACGAGCGGTGATAGTCTAAATACATCGTCAATTACGCTTCAAGCTGGAGAATTGAAGATGGACTTGAATCAAAGTTACAAACAAACATCTTGACTTAAAGCTGTTTTCAGTTCTTTGAGGTCCTAACGTGTTTTAGCCAGAGTTACCTGTTCAGGTTCTCCCCTGTTAGCATTCCAGACTGGAAAGTTGGAGGTCTCAGGAAATGCATGTTCTCGTGAGTTTCCAGTTCTATAGTTCTACAGATGCGATGATGCAACCTCCTAACCTTTGGTTGCTCAGCCAGATGAGAGCTTCATAGGTAGAGTGCTTGACTTTTGAATCACTAACAGAAAATAATGCACAGTGTCCCTCAGGATATGCTAAACAAGGTTTTTACAAGTATTTTATTTGACAGCATTTTAGTCTTTTCGACTAGATTACAGTGACACAATGGTGTAGAGGCTATATTTGCCATAACTTATTGGTGGCTCCTGTGTTATATACAGTTTTAAATAATGCTCTAAATCGTTTGTTTTCCCAATGACATCAATAAAATGTTCTGTAGAATTTGTAAAATGTATTGATTGAGTCTGTTAAAAATTGTGCAGTTTTTATTTCATTTGTGGTACGATTTTATAGGTATTAGTTCTAAATGTATATTTGTATGAGTCAAAAGTATGTGCTTGTACGTGGTTTGTGTGTTAATATATTGTATCTTATCAAAAATCAAACTTATCCTAAAGAAAAAGGGCACATTATGACCAGCCTTAACTCATTGCCATTTTTTGTTGTAATTTGGGATAAAAATTTGAAGAGAAATTGTGTTTTTGTCTAAAATGGCCTTTGTAAAAAAATCATGTAAGGAATGTGCTTTAGAAATTATCTGAGCTCCCCCAAGCAAATAGTTCAGCTTATGGAGTACCGGAAACCTCTCAAAAGTTTCAAATGTCAATGTATTTATTCACTTCATTATCATGCAAAAAAGTTAGATTCACATTTGTTTCCATCAGCAACAGAACCAGTGCACTTCAGAAGTTGTTCTTCCAAACACGGAACCATTCCGCTTATGAGGATAAGTCTTCCGTGAAAGATGATTTCTTCAGACATTTGCTTTTTAAACATTGGAATTCTCAGTCAAGATGAACTGCTGAGGCTCTGTGAGAGTCACTAGAGACCCATCAACATTGGGTGGTTCCAACACGGTTCCCTTCTCAAAACACAGGTGTACGACATCCTTTTACACCTTTGTTATCTGCCTGCGTGTAGACCAGCAATAGAAAATGCAGGACTAATTCAAGGATCTGCGTGAGTTGTCATGCTCAGAGCAAAAACTTTGTAATCTTCCTTGAGCCTGGTATCTGGGTGTGGAATATTAATCAGTCTTATTGCCTCTCTTTCTCCATCCTGTTATTTCTTTTCCATATTTAGTCTTGCCAGATGAAACACAGGACACGCAGTGAAATTCACATTTCAGATAAACAGTATTTTTTAGTATGAGAATTTCCAAAACATTTCATGAGACATACCAAAAACTTTTCATTGTTTATCTGAAGTTCAAATTTAATGGGATGTGTCCTTTTTTCTTCTTTTTTTTCTCCTAATCTGGCAACCCTATCCATCCTGCCTCTCTCTTTTTCAATTGGGCTACCTATAAAGGGTGAGATCCAACCTCCCTCCGAACCCCTATGTTAAGATATCTTATAGAAATCTATAGTCCTAATACCCTTCCTGAAGGAAAATATTGGTCCATGCCAAGTTCCATGAATGCTTTACAAAGGACCAACTCAAATATAGGTGGCATAATCAAGTAGCTCTGTAAGATTAATGCCACCACATTCAAAAGTTCCCTTCACCATCCTGTTTCGAGATCTAAACTCTCCCCCACTAATCCCTTAAGTAATATTCCCCAGTAACTAGGACATCCAAAAACACGCCACACCTTAAAAATGCCCCTTGAGGAGTACCTGGATGGCTCAGTTGGTTAAGTGTCCCACTTCAGCCCAGGTCATGATCTCATGGTTTGTGGTTTCAGCTGTGCTGACAGCTCAGAGCCTGGAGCCTGCTTTAGATCCTATGTCTCCCTCTCCCTCTGCCCATCCCCCACTCAAGCTCTGTGTCTCTCACATGTAAAAATTAATTAATTAATTAATTAAATTCTTAAAAATGCCCCCTGGAAAGTGGTAGCACCTTCCAACTCAATACCAGGACCTCTTTTAAAATTCAGTTTCTTTTTCTTCAGAGAGGTAACGAACTAATCCATTACTCCCCTCATTACCACCCTACCACAAATTATTTTTATCAGTTTAGAGCTAATCATCTATGAAATTATAGAAAATCTGACATAGAAAGAACTCTTTTGATTGCTAAAAAGAGAGCGAGAAAAAAAGTCTGGGATATAGACACAGTCTCCTCAGGAGACTGGGTTGGGATTGGGCAGGTGATAGAATATGGACCTTGACAATGAACCAGTACCCCACAGGGAGACTTGCCAAAGCAAATTATAACAACCAGTAGTTTTTTTGGAGGAAATGAGAACTCAAGACATCCCAGAGTAAGAATAATGAAATCTAAGGCCAGTTTCTAGAACAGTTTGCAGAGAATAGAACTATGTTGGAATTCCTAAAATAGAATTTTCAAATACTCTTGTATCCCACAGTGAATCCGTGACACGATCTAAACGTGGTTGGTGTTTGGGAACAGTTTTGGTACCTACCTCCTCTCTTAACATTCCTATGAATGACAAGAAAATCCAAATTTCTTAATGTAACATTTCCATCTCATGGTCCCTGCTTGTACACATTTGCATTGATTTGCTTCATTTCTAAAGGATGAGAATTTGCAGAGCTGGTGACATTTCCTTCACTAGACACCAGAAATTCACCAGAGGGAGACAGATCTGTGCCTTCTCTTTTTAGGATCTGGTCACTGATACTTTAATAAATGTGGTATAAAGAAAATACATACCTACCACTGTTCTGTTTAGCAAATGTGAATCTTTTGGATAAGATTGTTGTTCTTAATGTAAAAAAAGTTTCTTTGTATCCAGTGAAATGCCTAATAAAGTGCTGGTACCAGTTATCTTTTTTTTTTTTTATTTCATAGTCATCAGTGTTGCATTATAAGTCCAAAAGTAGATCTCTTAAGTAGAACATGACTCAGAGCATGAGAAAATATAATTTTTTTTAAAAAATATGAATCATCATGTAAGGATTTCCTCTGTGAAAGGATATGTTCTCCACCAATAAAGGCAATGCCATGAGTACTGCCATTGCATCAAAGTTAGGTATCTCCAAATCTATTACTCTCAGCCTCTGATATTACCACAAAGAAGACCAATATCACTGCAACAAAATTATATTAATTTAGTATTATTATTATAAGATACCATTTTGAGGTTAAAAGCTTAGGTTAAATGAAATCTACTTTTGCTGAACCTTCACTATGCCCAATGCGTGAAACACTATTTCAAAAGGGAAATGCCTTTGTATGTCACCATACAAACCCTATGTATTGGAGTTCAAATCAGCCTTAAAACAAAATTTAAGCATTGTCATAGTATTTAAAAGACAACCCAGCAAAACAAAACAAAACAACATGTGCTCCAAGATAATTTTGGGGATTGAACTTGAACATAAGTGCCCCCCAAAACTCTGCCTATTATATACATTGGTGGGTTCATGACATGAGAGGATTTCTATTTATAAAGCTGTAATGATTTCTACATTTGCGAAACACTGTGCATTTGCAAATAATACTCCACATAATCATATCTTTGTCCTTAACATTGCAATAGTTGATCAGAGCCGTTATTCAGTCAGTTATTCAGCAAACACTTGCCAAGTACCTGCCCTACGCTAGGCTCCTTGCTAAGCACTACAAAACGTTTCTAAAATGTTCCTTAGGAGAAGGGATGAAGCACATCTTTGGTACTTTCTCAATGGAGCTAACAGGTGGCATCATTTTGTCCTCTAACAAATAAACAAAAAGCAAACATACATTTATTCTCAATGATCTTTTCAAGGTAATATCCCCAGATAGTAAAACTGTTCGAACACAGTTGTTCCTAAAAGCCTAAGAAGAAAAGGACAATTTCTGCAGTAAGCATAATTGGAAATTGGTTGGTCAGGGCCATACATGAGCGAAGAGTGGATTTCCCCTCCTCTCTCTGCCACATTCCCTGTCATCATGCGCAGGGCAGTGTGTACAAGCTTGGCTGCCACATTCTAACTGTGGCTCAAAAACAGCAAAAACTAGAGGCTCTATCTCTTCTCCTTCCTTTGCTTGCCTCCAGGACTTCAGATGAATTTTTTTCTCTCCAGAAGAGGCTGACCGCATAAAGCAAAGCAGCCCCCATAAATTGTCTCTTTCACACAGGATAAAAACGGTGATGCTCCCTAGATCAAAGGAGCGAAAGCATCATCTGGAATTGGAGGAAATACTTCTTTTTAAGTAGAAAGACCGTCCTGCAATGGACGGTTTCAGCATTGGCTCTCTCAACATGTGCCTCAACATAGTCCTTAGTAATAAGCCATAATAAAGGCTGCACTGGAATCAAGGGCCAGAAGCAAACCTACATGTAACTGGCACTTTCTACCATATTCATCCTTCAGTGGATAGAAGTATTCCTGGAACCATCTGGAGCTGGCTACTAAGTAAAGATGAACCACATCAAAACTACATTGAATTCTGGAAAGTGGGATTTAGTACCCCAAGTGACAGGGAGAGAAGAAGAATGCCAATGCCGGCAGTTCCCAAAGAACTCCTTGGCAGAATGCGTATTCTCCCCTCATACTTTTTCCCTCATAGAAATGTGTAAACTTGACCTCCTGGGGTTTTACTGAGAAATGATGAAGAGGAAATCTTTTGCCTCAATACAAGTGCTCAGCTATTATTAAACTGTGCTCTTTCATTTTTGGAGAAAAATGTGTCTGCAGGATGGTTTTTATTTTAGCAATAGGAAAAGGCAAAAATATTAATATAGAACCAATAATCCTTTTCTCATTGGGCTATAGGATTGTGAATCTTTGACTTAAACTTCGACAGGAAGAGGCACATCTTAGCAATGTCCGTACTCCCAGGGCATGGCAGTTATTACAACATGTTTGGAAGCAGTGAAATTAAATTGTGACTAGATGTGACCCAATCAAATGGTAGACAAGTGCTTGATGAGGGTCAGGCACATGCTGAGCACTGTTTGGTGGTGATGAGGGTTCAAAAAAGTCCAAGGCAGTATCCTCTACCTCTTTTTTCTCCTTGGAGAAATACTAGAAACATTGGAGGAATTTAGGAGAAAACATACTGCCTAGCGTTCTCTCCAAGGACAGAAAAACCTCTTCTCTTAACTATAAAGTCAACTGAGTCTTTGCAAAGAATATTTGCCCAAGGGAACTGGCTTGTGATGCATCTATTTAAAAAGAGCTGAGAAAGGGTGAGGGAGGGGATTACATTTTGAATATCAACAAAATCTCTTGCGAAATTTTCCATTCTTCTGCTTGTAGATACAAGTGAGTTTGCATGGATACATTATCTAGAATCCCACAGACTCCTGCTTCTATACAAGACCTCTGCTCACACACCCTTTTGGAAGACTGTTCCCCTCCCCACACTTTCCTGAGTCCCCAGAGGATGTTTCCTGTGTACTTAATAAAAAAACTCCACAACTTTCAGCGGCTGGCTGTTGTTATTGCCTCGTCTTGATGTTCACTTCAGCCTCCAATATTTGCCTCTTTTCCATGAGCCCCAAAAATCTGCCAGATAGGCACTGCTTGTCCGGTAAAGCCCTCAGGCGCCGAAGGAGTGAGCAATCATGGCTGAATGAAGGTAGGTGTGAAATGCTTCTCCTGCCTTTATGTTATATTCTAATAGAGGGTCTCTAGTACCCTGATAATTACCCAAATTCAAATCTCTCTCTCTTTCTCTCTCTTTCAGTCTCCCTCCCTCCCTTCCCACCCTACTCCCTCTCTCTGTTATGTATGGGCTTGGGACAGAAATTAATTCCAGAGACAGCCACCATGCTATTCTCAAAGTCATATGCTAGTCTCAAAGTCACTACTCCCCTCTGGGTACCAAGGCTTTCTTCCTGGTCAAATTTATTTTCATGAGTTTGCTTTCTCTCAAATTATTCTAGGAGGTTTCTTGGTTCTTAAACGAATAGGCCTCTGATGGACCCCCCCCCCTCCAATTCTGTTATTTAGACCTATTCCCAGATGTATGTACCTTAAAAGAGCCAGCAGCTCTGGCCAGCAGCCATCTCCATACAATGGGCAAATGACAAAATCGGGTAGAGGACTCTAATGTGCAGGTTCCCAGCTTCTCTTTAGTAGGAGTCCTCCTTCCTTTATCCACTACAAATAAAACTTATTTCCCCACAATCTGATGAGCTCATTCACAATGAAGTATTAAAAGGACTTAAAGTGATGTTTTTCAATGTTACTTACTTCAAAGAAGCATTTACAGAAAAGTAAAAAGTAAAACTCGCAAAATGATTTATCACAGGATGGCTTTCATAAGGGAAAGGCTAATGGATTCATGTCCCCCTTCCCCACCTGTGAGTTATCTTGAGAAGCCCTATGAAAACACCCAGGACTCCCTGTTGCAATTATCAAATTTTATCGTGCATACAATTACTGGAATCTTAAAAAAAATACAGTTTCTGGTTCAGCAAGTCAGAGATGGGGCACCAGCTTTCCTGTATCAGAGTGACTTAGCTCCTGCATGCAAGAGTAGGATGTCTCATTCTTACTGATAGAATTTCAAATAGTCGTAGTCACTCAAGAAGGGTATTCTTAGGACACTTTAGAGCCATGGTATGTCCTTGGCATTTCCTGTTCACTTTGCCAAGCTGGCTTTATCTCTGCCTGTTATTCTAGTCTGATGAATGGCCAGGCAGATTTTACTTTCTCAGTCCAAGATAATTTTTACCTTCTCAGTTTGTGATGGAAATAGAACTCTAATTTAAGCCCCCCAAAAGAAGGGGCTATTTCTCAGCCTAATCAAAACTGAAACAGAAGCAATTTGGGGATCATTGGATCTGGGATCTCACACAGTATCATGAGGGCTTGAATTTTCTCCTTCTCTCAGTTTTACTTTCCTCTGCATTGAATATATTTAAGGAGGGTTTTCCACATTGAGTCAAGATGACCAAAGAGCACTTCTTTTTCCCAGTAATTTCAACCAAAAAAGCAGAATTGAGTCTGACTGGTCTGAGTTGGGACTGAAGTCAGTTTCCCAATCAAGCACCACACAAATGAGAATGGAGTGAGATGGGAGATGGTCGCGTACAAGGAAAATCAAAACTCTGCTAGGTGGGAGAAGGTGCTCCTGTCAGGCACAAATATGGATGTCCTCTAGCAAGGTTTTCCCGTCACCTCTGAAAATCATGCCCTGTGTTGGAGCACTGCCTTTACTCATCGGCTTGGCCTTGATTGCTTTGACTTCAGCTCAGAGTCCCCAGAGGAGATAAGAAAGTAAAAACTAACATCAAGAAGATTTTTTTTAACATCAAGAAGATTTTTAACTTTTATGTTTTGGAGGGGGTTTTTTTCCACTTTTTTATTTTAAATGATTTCAAACTTACAGAAAAGTTGCAAAAATAGTAGAGAAAACTTCCGCATATACTTTCCTTGGAGTCATTTTTAATTTTTTTTAATGTTAGGCTCTTCTCATCTGGGAAATAGTGTGTTTTAAAGCATTATTCAAATTCTAGAAGCAATTAGGATGTCAGTACTGAAAACTTTAAAAATCTATATCCCTGAAGCCATTCATATAATAAAGTAGGTCTTCATTCAAAATGCACAATATACTAAAGCACCATGGAGAATATAAAGATTAAGTCGGTGGCTCATATAAAAAGAGGAGAGAGGAAAATCCCTAAGATATATAAAATATGAGAGGATATTATGTGTGCTGTTTAGTCCAAATAAGATGCAAGTTAGATTTCATGCTGTGGAGAAGTGACAGGCAATTCTGAGCAAGACCATTTCCAGAAGAAGGTAATATAGTGAAATTAATGGTTTTATAATGGGAGAAATTATAGCCTTGGTAGCACCAAATCATTTTCCCCTAATCAACACTAATCGCAGGAGGTCCAAAAGTCATCAGCTCAGTCCTTGGTGTCACTCTTGAAATCATGGGATGAACAGAATCTACCTGATATCTGAGATAAAGCATTTCTGAAATAAGGAAGTGAATGAAGGAGAGTGTAGGGTGTGTCTCTGTGAGTGTATGTGTGTCTGCGTTAATGTTTGGAGCTCGATAGGATTTTCTGCAGGATTTCTTCTTCAAAGTTACTTATTAATAAATGAATTGTAAACTTATTAGATGCCTCCATCTAATAAGATTCCTCACAAGGCCACATTTCCAAATTTGGGCTCCCATTTCAGCAGCTACAATTGCTTATGATGCCGCAAAAAGAAAAAGGCCTCCCAAATAAGAACTATTAGATAAAAACACGTTTTTAAACTAACAGTGGAAATATAAAAAGATGACTAGCAGCCATGGGGACATGAATGATTTTTGTGTTATTTACCAGTGAATCCCCAATACCAAGCACAATAACTGTGTATTTATTTCCCAGAGCTGCTATAACAAACTGGGTGGCTTAAAACAACAAATTTATTCTCTCACTGTTCTGGAGACTATAAGGTGTTGACACATTTGGTTGGTTATTGCTAGGAGATCTAGGGAGGGAAAACCATCCCATGCTTCTCTCCTAACTTCTAGTGGTTGTAGGAAACCTTGACATTCTTTGGCTTATGGATGAGTCACTTTGCCTCCATCGTCACACTGCCTTGTCTTCCATGCTTATGCCTATGTCCTCTCCTCTTCTTACAAGGACACCGCTCATCGCATTTAGGGACCACCTTAATCCAGTATGACTTCATTTGAACTAATTACATCTGCAAAGACCCTATTTCCAAAGTAGATCACATCTAAGATTCTGGCAGACACTCTCCAACCTACCACCAATTAGTACATTTCTTAAAGAAATGCTGGAATAACCACAGTGTGTTAAGAAATAATATCAGTGTAGCATCCATCTGCCTTCTGATAAATTCCCCTATAGTTCAATGGGTGGGCAAGCTGTTCAGTAAATTTAAACCAAAACAGTGTCAAATTAAATTCAAATCTCTAGTGTGTAAAAACCCACTTGGAACTTCTTTTCTTATAGACTGACAATATAAAAAAGCCTGGACACCATAAACAACATTCTCACATTGTTACTATATAACTCTGAAAAATAATGTTCTAACATACTCTGCTGAAATAATGTGTTTTTTTCCTACAACCTCTCCCCTGTTACATATCTCTGTAGATGTCTTCTCAAGGAGAATGACTACATGATTAATAATCCTTTTATCCTTTTTTTTATTTGCCATTTTTGGTTGCACTTCAAGAGGTATAATAAATTTGTGTTAACAAGTTTACAGAACAGCATCTAGATAGAACAGATTTGTTGTCTCGTGGTTCCATTTAGATAGTAATAAACTCTGGTGTTTCCATGAGGAGCAAACAAGGAAACAGAAACTGCATAGTCATTTGAACAGGGAAAAATTAACATGAATAATTATTAACTAAAGCTGGAGATTGAAGTGATAGAGTATTGCCTAGCATTCAGTAAGGAGAACCAGAACTCTAAAGAGTATAGAAATAGCAGAAACAAGAAGCGCCCTCAGACTCTAGATGTGAGATAGAACATCCAAAAAAAGAGGTCCTCTCAGAGTGAAATCATATCTAATTGGGCACTGCTGTGTCACTGGAACTTAATGGCAATCTGTCCTCTGGAGAAAGCCATCCAGAGGGAGATGTTATGCCTCAGAACTCATTGCATGTTGCTCAAGTGGGTGCAGAAGAAACCACAGACAGGGGTCTGCTCCACCGGAATCTCTGCTGCAGAGCCATTCCTAGGGAAAGCTGCTGGCCAATGGGTGTTTCTGAGCATCGTGCACTGAAGGAACACAATGCCAGAGAAGCCATATGCTGTAGGAACCCAACATTAGAACAATCATTTGGCAGGAGGCTGGCAAGAGATACAAACTGAGACCAGGAAGGCAATATTATACGTCCCTCCTTCAGGTCCTGTGATATTATGACTGATAAAAAATATATACAGTATTTGGTTTTCATCCACAATTCTTGGCTCACGGCTCCCAAAACCTTGAAATTTCCTAAGTGTTGATAAAGGTGTCTTTTGTTATGTTAATGTGGTGACTTTTGGATTCCCACCTAGGAATGGGGGCTGTTTGCCAATGAAGCCAATCACATGATTAGAGGGTTAGAACTTTCAATCCCATTCCCAGAAACTCCAGGGAGGAGAGAAGGACCAAAGGTTGAATCAGTCACCAATGGCCAACAATTTAATCAATTGTGCCTATGTAATGAAGCCTCCAGCTCGGAAAGAGTATGGAAGCTCCTGTGCCTTTTCCCTATGGCTTACCTTATGCACCCCTTCCATCTAGCTGTTCCTGAGTTATGTCCTTTTATAATAAACAGTAATCTAGTAAAAATGTTTTTCTGAGTTCTGTGGGTGGCTGTAGCAAATGAATTGAACCCAAGAATGGGGTCTTGAGAACCTCTGGTTTGTAGCCAGTGGACAGTACAGGTAATAACATGAACGTCCTCGGAGTATGGAGGACGACAATCTTTGTAAGATTGAACCTTCAACCTGTGGAACCTGATGCTATTTCTAGGTAAATAGTGTCATAATTGAGTTGAGTTGTGATTAATTCTTAGATACCTTATTGGTGTCCAAGAAGTGTTTGATGTTGTATAGGAGGCCCTGCCAATACATATGTTGGAATTAGATCCAAGAACCTAAAAAGAGTTCCCCTCCAGTGTGCTCTACCCCTAAAACTTAACATTGTGCCAGCTGAAAAAGGAAATCTATTTAAAGGGCCCAGCTATATTTTCACAACACAGGCAATTAGGTATTGATTTGGAGCTATAAATTCATAACTGGCACATCTGGACATCAACTTCCTTAGTTTGCAAACTGAATTTAATTATCTTTCCATGGCTTAATGACATATTCTAGACTGCTAACTTTTAGCATATTTTCATTGCTTAATGACATATAGACTGTAAACTTTTATAGGGAAGAGAAAGTTTCTCTAAATTCCACAAGTGCTAAGAGAACAGCATAACATTGGAGGTCAAATATCTGATGTGTCCTATTGTGACATTTCAACATAGTGATCTTCAATACTGGGCCAATTACAATGCTTTTTATCTTTAATATGAATAAAATTGAAATCATTACATAAAATTATTTTTAATTCAAAAGTCTAATTAGCATTATATCTACTTTCAATTATTTATTTCTCACCTCATGCTTTTTTTTTAAAACTCTTTATGACTACATTGTTGTTTCTGTTAACTGTAACTGTTAACACTAGAAGGATCTAGCCTGTTTTAAGCATCTTTTATGGACTAGTACTTCCCTTATCTCATCTTATTTGTCAATATTGACATTGGAATTTCAGTATTATCATCTCCATTTTCTTTATTTAGATAAAACAAGACTTTAAGTTTAATAACTCTCCCAAGCCTTCATAAGCTAATAAATGGTTGAACCAAGATATAGATGCAAGCATCAATGTATGTATCAATGACTCATCAGGCCCCCATATAGCCTCTTGAAGAAAATAATACTAGTGTTAAGAAAAAAATTATAAAATAGTTATACCATTGCTACTGACTATTTGGCTTTTTTCCCCTTCAGTTTTAAGGCCAGAGAGCATCATTGCTTCTTGCAGAGTTAGACCAGATATAGCAGATCAATGATGATTATTTTTTAATAACATACATCATAACTTATGATGCTTATTATGTATACTTACAGGAACTAACTGTAGTCATTTTTTCCACTTCACCTTCTTGTTTCCCCATTCCATTTTACTCAGAACCTGGTGTTCATAGGTCTTCTTCTGTTATCACCATCTGACTCACAGAGATTCCCTGTTAATATCCAGGGGAAGGTGAAGCAAAGAATAAGTTTATCACCAATTCTTACAATTATTTCCTTGGAGATTTAATGGAGTAGATCAATAAAGACAAACTATTAAGCGGCAACTTAAAGAATAAAGAAGCTGTGCAAACAAACATCCTGTAGATCAGTGGACAGTAATGAATCTTCTCCTTCAGTAACTTGCTTTAGAACCTACCTAGGAAATACTCCACCCTGTCTTTGACTGCTTAAAATATTTTATTATTTGACAAAATAAACACATAATCCACACATTGATTAAAATGTTACATATATTTAATTCAAGTGTATTGTGAAAGCTCACAATGCCAGCGAGGAACTTTTATAAGTAACTCATTCACTACTTGTTGAATACATATTATGTGCTAGGCTGGTGATACAACAATGAACAAAACAAAAATCACAGCTGTCCTAAGGCTCAGAGTGTAGCATGGAAGACTGACTATAAAAATAAACAAGTAGTTTTATGGTATATTAGAAGGTTATATGGGGAAAAAAAATAAAGCAGGAAAGGGGTATTGGGAACGTGTAGGTGACTACAATTTTAAGTGGGAAGCTGAGGAAAAGTCTTACTGAGAAGGTAGCATTTGAACAAAGACCATCTTTGCTCAAAGGTAAAGTGAGCCATGTCAACATCTGGAGAAGAACACTCCAAGCAGAGTTTATCAGACATCTCTTATGCATCCCTGAGACCCTCTTGGCCTCATCTGTGTCTTGTTCCAGTTTTATGTGGAGTCTGATGGATATAATTTCTTTTCTTCTGCCCCAGGGCTTCTTGTTGATGTTGCTGCCGACCCTTGGGCACTTAAACCCACAATTGCACAAGTTGGAAGTGCAGGGGAATTAATGCCCATGTGGATAAACTTTAACCAATGCAAAAGACGAGCCTGTGGATAAATTCTTCCCCCTTAATGTTTCCCAGGAACACTGCTGCTTAAGAGTGCAGTCTATTGAATCAAACAACTAATTGCACTAAATAGATGGCAGCTCAGTGTGTCCTTGCATTGGTTCTCCATCCTTTTCTGCATCTTTCTTCTCTTCCGTGAGAAAGAGAAATATCACATAAGCTCTATGCCTCTGTTTCTGGGTAGCCTAATCTAAGACATAAAAGGAAAAAGAAGTGCAAAGTCCTGAGGTAGAAATATGATTGACACACTAAAGAACAGCAAGAAGGCCATTGTGGTAAGGCGAGATGGAGCAAAGGGAAGAATAAAAGGAAACTAAGTCAGAGATGTCATTGAGGACCAATCATGTAAGGTCTTATAGACACTGAAGAACTTTGGCATTGGTTCTGCCTGAAGTAGGAAGTTATTGACATGATCTGACTTATGGTTTAACCGGATCACTATGAACACTCTGTTAAGAGACTGAGAGGAACAAGGGTAGACATGGAAAACCAGTTAAAAATCTTCCCTAAAAATTCTGGTAAGAGATGATGGTGGTTTGGGCCAGTAGCGGCAGAGATGAAGAGGTGTGGTGGATTCTGGTTATATTTTGAAGGTAAATATATCAAGACTTTAGGGAGTGAGAAGGAAGAGGAAGTAAAGATGACTCTGTTGAAACTTGATTTGATACAAAATGTAAGGAAGAAAACAAGGAAAGAGTAGGTGTGGGAAGAAAGCTCAAGAATTTGGTTTTGTACATGCTAAATTTAATATACTCATTAATCTCCAAGTGCAGATGTCAACAAAACAGTTGCATAACATGTCTAGATTTTAAGGGTTTATGTTTAAAGTTTCAGAACAGTAATAATCAGTATTGTTAATGTTTAAAGACATGAGACTGAATAAGATTACCATGGAAATGAGCATAACCAGAGAAAAGAAGGGTGCAGAAACCAAGCCCTACCAGGATACTCCAACAGTAAGTAAGGGACATAGAGGAATCCACAAAGAAGACTGAGGAGTGGTCAATGAGGATGATGAAAACCAGGAATGGTGTCCACTTAGAAAAAAAAGAAAACACTTCAAAAAGAAAAGAGGATAAAATGAGAGAAAAGAAATAAATGATTTATTGTGTCGAATACTGCTGAAAGTACAACTAAGATGAGCATTGATATTTGATCAATCAAATACCAAGCACTTGATATTTAATTTAGCAACTGGGACTTTTTGACAACAGTATTTTTATTGGAATAATAGAGACAGAAGCATGATTTGACTGAGTTCAAGAGAGAATGGCAGAGGAGGATGTAATGTGGAAACTTGTAGACCTTCTCCTGTGATTGCCACCATGTATTCAGTAAAACTGAAAGCAAATTCATCAGCTGAGAGTAAGCATGGGTGAGTAGGTGCTGAAGGTAAGGAGAGAGGAGAGAGCACAAAATAGTCATCTATCACCCTTTCTGTTTGAGAATTCTAAGTTACTTTCATTCTAAGCTACCTACTCCCAAATCCCCTACCCTAACCACCAATGCCAAATGGTAACCAAAGTAGAATTCACGGAGGGGTTTCATAGTGAGCAGAACCTGGTAAAGTAAACAACTTTGCTCACTCAAATTCTCTATTTTCTCTGGGGCACTTGGGATAGGGCCAAGCATGGTCTCTGTTTTTATCACTTGAAATGTTTTCAGCAACAACTAATCCAACTTCATGTCCCATCCCAATGGTTCAATTGATACCCAATTAGTTCTGAGGGTGAGGAGTCAGGCTGAGCTTCTTTTCCTGCTTGGAATGACTTCTTGAGAAAAAGCTGAACCAACTTTCTCTGGTAGGCATCTAGGGGATTCTGGATGTTTTGATGAGGCAAGATGAATCCAAAGTTTCCTTTCTTTCTTCTAGGCATCTAGAGATGCCCTAGATTGAACTTCTAGAGATGCCCTAGAAGAAAGGAAGAATGAGTTAGAATTTCTATGCCCCAGGAAATTTTAAGAACTTAACAAATATTGTCTCCTTCTTTTTGGTCTGCTTCCATTTGGCTATCCTTCATTATATATATTTTTCAGATACATAGACCTTCTTTTCCATGTCTGGATTGGGAACTACATTTTTCCTTGTCTTATAAACAAAATAAATTGCATTTAGAATGCTTTCCTTCTTAAAATAAACTTTACACATGCATTATGTCTGTCATGTTCACAAAAACTGTATCAGAGAAGTATCTGATTTTGTAAATAAAGAAACTGAGGTTTTAAATGACCTATTCAAATTTATGTATCTAATGAGCAAAGGATTATGTTTGCCCAATACCCTTTTACCACAGATCTCATAACTTTCACTAAGATTATATTTACCCATCTTTTCTCTGCTGTCTACTACAATTATAGCACTATACCAACCCAATAAAATTCTAGATGGATTCAGCTAATCTAAGCTTAGAATATCCAACTAGAAATTGATTAGCAATGGACATGTACCTTACTGATCAAAGATTCTAAACCTTTCTGTCAGTGGAAACATATACTTCATCAGTAAAAATAGATGAAATTTTTCACTAGTTACTAATATGTTTAAGGAAGACTTAAATTTCCTTAAGCTACAGAATTCTGGAGAATCTGCAAGCCAATATTTTAGCCAGCCAGTACCCTGTACATTAAAGAAAATCATAAGAAGTCTCACAGACCAGGAAGACTATGACAAAGGAGTTGGGGAAAGGAAGGGAAAAAAAAAAGAAAGAGAAAATCTAGGTTTTATGGGAAGAGAAACTAACATTTATCCAGCTTTTGTAATCTGCCAGGCATTTTATACATATTATTTCAACCTTGAGAGCCATGAAGTAGAAGTAGGATCTCTCAAAGACTAATAATGTTCAAAACATTGTAAACTTTGTAAGTAGGATTTCCACCCAATATTCCCTGACTTCCCACCTCATCTTCTTTGGAAAGGCTATTTTATTCCCAAGGATCCTAAAATACTTGCCAATGGCAACATGGTTACAATAAATGTATTTGAGCCAACAGACATAAACATATATGTAATAAACACTTAAAGAAAAAAAAAAAGTCCAATTCCTCCATAATATGCCAACCTAGGCAATTAACTAACACAAGTCTAGAATCACAAGGTGTCTTATTTTGAAAAGGCCATGATAGAGCCTGCTATCTTCCTGTACATGCTGTTTTCAAATGTGAATAGTTTCTTTCCAAGGCAGCTAAAAAGAAGGCAATTTTGCCAAAAAGAACAATGTGTAATCCGATGTTTTGCCTGTCTTTATCAGTTCATCCTTAGAGATGTTAACTGTATGCCCAAACCTAAATTAAGAATCAGAATCTCAATAAATAATTGAACTCTTAGGGTGCCTGGGTGGCTCAGTCAGTTGAATATCCAACTTCAGCTCAGGTCATGATCTCACTGTTCGTGAGTTCTGGGCTAACATCTCCAGGTCTGGAGCCACCTCAGATTCTGTATCTCCCTCTCTCCACCCTTCCCTTGTTTGTGCTCTCTCTCTCTCTCTCTCTCTCTCGCCCTCTCTCTCTGCCTCAAAAAAAAATAAACATTAAAAAAAATAATTGAACTCTTATAAGGAAGAGACATTCATGTATTGATTGAATTAACATTTTAATTAAAAACTCCTATTTTTCAGGTATTCTCCTATATCCTTTAGATACAGGGGTGAACAAAATATAAACATACTTGTTCTCATGGAATAAACATACGTTATAGGAGGGCTAGGAGAGCCATAGCCAATATAGGAGAGCTAAAGCCAATTATCAGACAGTTACATAATCACAAATGTAATACAATATATGAAGTGAAAATAATGAGTTGTAAGTAAGCATACAAAAAAATCACTTGACTTATTTTGGAAATCATAGCAGATTCCTAGAAGAAGTGAGACTTGAGTTCAAAAGGACAAGTAGGTGCTGGCTAGCTGAAGAGAGAGGAAGGGTCAGGGAAGGCATGGGCAGCAGCATTAAGTGGAAGCATGGAATGCTCTGGTTTCAGAAGGAATTCCATTAATGCTTTTGGGGACTGAGGAGGGAGGAGCTTGAGACGGAGCTAAAGAGGTTATTCAAGGTCTTGTGGACTTTGAGAAGCACTCTGGACTGTATTTATTTTTTTATTTTAATTTTTTAAATATGTATTTATTTATTTTGAGAGAGAGCATGCACACGTGCGCAAGCAGGGAGAGACAGAGAGAGGGAGAGAGAGAATCCCAAGCAGGCTCCGCCTTGTCAGCACACATGCAGGGCTCCATCTCATGAACCATGAGATCATGACCTGAACCGAAATCAAGAGTACAACACATAACCAACTGAGCCACCTAGGGGCCCCTGGCCTGGATTTTGAAGGCAATCTGATGCTGTTAAAAAATTTTTAAGCAAGAGAGAGAACTAAACAGATTTGTTTCTTGAAAGATTTCTCTGGATGCTATGAATAAATTGGAAGGACCAAACAAAAATATTTTTCAGGAATTCAGGAAAGAGAGGAGGATGGTTTGAACTAGAATAAGGGTAATAGAGGTGGAGAAGAGTAGGTGGGCTTCAAAACACAAGAATTAGTGTTTAATTCAATATGGGGGTCGAGAAGAAAGAGGGTCTGATATTACGTCCATGTTTCTAACTTGAGAAAATCATAAAATTGTACTAATCATAAAAATGGAAGAAATCCAAGGATACACACATTTGGAAAGGTGCAGTATTGTTCCAACTTTAGACATAATGAATTTTAGATACTTGTTTGATGAGGAGGATCTCTTAAGTAGGCTTGCTGGGTAAACTGGATGATGATACAAATTTGAGAATGTCTCCAAATCTATTTAGGTACAGAGCCTAGATTGAAACAAGGCTCCTTCTCAATTATTTAGGTTGTATTGCACAGTGACAGCAGGACACAGATATGCACAAAGGAGAAACCAATAACAGATACCCCTTGTGACAAGTATTTTCCTCCCATGTGGGCCCTCAAATTAACTGACCTTTTATCCTTCATCATCTAAGTGACTTCCTTGTTTCAGTTCTATTGGGATAGGATTTGAGCCATCAACAAATGGTAATGAAGATGTGAAAGCAACATTGCCTAGAACTTTTCCCCTTAAGGTGTGGAAAAGGCTAAAATTTTAAGAATGAAAAACATCTTCATAGATGAAAATTTTACAGTGTAGATTAAACAGAAACCAGGGGCTAATATCAAGAAAGAGAATATAGTTCATCAAGGATAAATTCTCAACATTGACCTAAGTGGTATACAGGGTATTCAAAAAATACGTGCTATACATCATGCTTATAATTAAATTCATAGATGAAAGACATTTAATTATTAGGCAAGACAAACAAAAATTTTTAAAAATATGTTCAAACATATGGTATGGATTATTTGTTCAGTCAATAAACACTTGTTGAGGAATCATCATTTGACAGACTCTGTGTTATATCTGTATCTCAAGACGTAGAGAAGAATAAAATATTAGTTTCTTCATTGAAGAAAGTCAAGTTTTAGGGGAAGAACAGAGAACTATCAAAAAGTTACAAAACAAACGTACTCAAAATAAGTATGTGTTTCCATGGGAAATTCCACGGGAACATTTAAATTGGATCGATTAAATTGGCTGGGGTAAGGATATTTCAATTTGATTTTAAAAAAAAGGTGAATGTGCCAAACTGAAAATGGCAGAAGGCCTTTATAAGCATAAGACATAGTTTGGCAAAAGAAACAGAAGAATGAAAGCTTGTGGTGGACTGACTGATATACAGGTATATGGTGGGAACCAGTGGGAACTGATGGAAAAAGAGTCTGGGATGGTGGATTAGGGTTCTGTGTACTGTGCCACGGGTTTTACCCTGCAGGTAATGAGGGATCATCTGATCGATTCCCAAGAGAGAGGTGAGCCATGTTCCACATGGGACCGAGTCTGGATATTGGTGGAGTAGGATGGTTACCTGAGCAGTCATGGCAATGTTACGAATCAAGTTCAAAAGATAAGAAGCTGTTTAACATTAGGAAAGCCAAATCTGTCAAGCGTGAGGGCTGAGCACTATAGATGAATAATAGTACAAGGTAAATGGTTGCAGGAATGGGTTGAAAATAAAAAGGCAAAGACAGAGTAAAATAAAGGGCCCCAAGAACTAAGGAACAGCAGATTCACTTAATAGGCCTCTGTCTAGGACATGGGTGAGTGAGTTGGTTTAGTTAAAAGGGATGAAGTTTAGGGAGCTCTCGCAGAGGGAGACATAGGTTGTTAAACAAGGAGCTAACATAATCAGACTGGTATTTTAGAAGAATTGCACTGGAGTATGGAGTATTTTAGAAGAATTGCACTGGAGTATGGAGCGAAGATAAGGGTCAGGAAAGCGTTCTTTTGTGAATGTGAAAAAGAGAAAGACTTTGGTGAAAGTTTAAACTAGTTTATGGGCCAGAACAGTTTGGTCAGGAAGGGGAAAGATAAAATGCTGCCAGAGAGGTTGGGTAAGACTGCAAGGTGATTTGCAGGATGGGTAGATTTTGGCTCAATAGTGAGGAATGGGGAAGGGACTCCACATTGGAGGAAAAGGTAGCAGAACTTATTACAGGATAGCAGATTTGGGAAACTCCTGAGCCAGACTCCATCTGGTGTTTTGGTATTCATATCTGGTTCTCAGCATGAACTCTCTTTTGGAAAGGATTGGTAACTGTCCTCAGCACCATATTTGTTACTGTCCAGTGGCTTCCTGCATCGGTCACCTTCAAAAGTTTCAGCACAAAATCCTGTGGGTTGGAAACCAATACAATAATAGTTAATCCATGGGTTTGCATTTAGAGGATATTTTGTGCCTTGGTGTAGTAGAAAGAACTTGAGCTTTAACCACATACTAGCTAAATGATTGATGAAAATTATCTTACAATAAGAAAGATGGCTGTCTGTCAAAAGAAAAGAATGATATGGTTTAAGTATCTGCACATTGAGCTGCAGAGATGTTCTGCAGACTGGCCACTGCTTTTTAATGATTGCATTGACGTCAGACGGTGTCTAGTGCAACCAGCTATTTTTATATATCAATTGAAAATGCAGCAGCTATCTCTCCTCTGAATTAGATCACAGAGCAGCAATGAAAACACATGCCTCTGCCATAAGGTAGATGAACAGGCACTTCTGGGTTATGTTAGAGAGAATATGAGTTTTTCTCAATCTGCCCTGGAGCAATGGTTACAGTTGTCAATTGTACAAATCACTGGGTACCTTTTCGTGAAGTATTTGTAAGAAAGGAAGAAAGGGAATATTTTGCTTCGCTGATCTGAGAATAGCTACAACAAAGCTGAGCACAGTACACACAGCAAACCAATCTGCTTAGGAAAGCAGCAAGATTATCAATGCCAGACAAGGAAAGAATGTCCTTTTCTCCATGTTAATGGTGATTCCATTAATGAAAAGGAAATTGGAGGATCAGGTTCCGGTCCAAGGTCCTGGGACCCAGGACGTCTGAGGGGGCTGGGTCCATGAAGAATTCTTCCAACTGGATATTTTCTGATGCAGCTGTTCCTGAAAATACCTCCTGATGTTGCCAGATGGGAATCTCTGGATTAGAAAACCTTATGCATAAGCACACAGCAGCAGGACAACTGTGACTGGTATTCTCAGCAGAATGCCAGAGTAGCTCTGAATATATTTTCATGTGCTCTCATACTTTGATAGGAAATAAAGAAAATGCATGATCAACAAACATTGCATAATACATGCTCAAGAAAAGTCTCATAATCATGATGACAAAGGTCATAGTAGATTTTTAAATCTCCCTATATAAAATCAGTTCCTTGTGCATACAGTTTTGTTTGTTGGAGAAGGTAGAAACCCATTATTTTATAAAATTTGGGGGTGAGGTGGGAGGAATAAACATTCAAATTCAAAACCATCAGCTTTTTGTGACTCTATGCTATTTCCCAGATAAGTACAGACATTTCAGCAAGACCTTTGTTTGCTGGGCAGTATTATATGACTGCACTTTATAAATTCCGAATTTTAAATTACAGATGATAATATCAGCTCCCAAATGTCAGACATCATGATGAACTGGCTTTTCAACTTTTTAAGCCATTCACTTTCCTCCCTTCCGAAATGTCAAATGTAAAGGCTCCTGATAACAAAGCTGTGCAAAGCTTGTTATTTATTTTTTTTTTTTTGCAGGAATCATAATACTTAATGGACAATTCTTCCAAAGCTTGTTTCATATGTGTTCTTTGCTTGATATTCTAATTGTTCAGACTGTACCAGCTTTTGAGTAAACTAATCAATAAAATCTACCTCCCCCCAATATAGCAGTTTTGAAATGATTGCTTTCACCACTTCCATAGCACTAAAATTGTGTTTAAAATGTCAATTTAATGCCTAATTAACCTCTTACTTTTAATTTGTCTTTTGTTCCAGACACACAGATGTTCATTTTGCCCTTTTGGAAAGTGAAGGTAGAAGAGCTAAAAAAAGAATGTCAAGGCTCATGAATTTTTCTTCATTAACATCTTAATCTAGCAAAACTGACATAAGAATTGCACCTTGTATTTCATGGAATGTTGTTATAAAGTGATATTAAAAACTGGACTGTCATGCTTTTTTCCCCTACTTTCATCAAAGCTAAAATGGAAATATTCATTGTTGAAAAGCACAGAAATTAAACTGTCGGTTGTTTGGAGGATTGATTTACTTATAAATATACTCATTTACTCATTCATTCAACACATCTTTATAGGGTATCAACCAAGTTCTAAGCACTAGGCTAGGTAAGAAATACAAGGTAAACAAAACACAGCATCTGAGTTTGAGGAGTTGGAATTTATGGTGGGAACAAGCTATATCATAGTTATAGTTAATAAGAACTTAATAGGTCAAAGACTATCTCTTTTTTTCTGAACATGACTTTGAAATTAAGTTCCTGAAGTTCTGAAAAGACTATTACACAATAATTCTTTAAAAAAAAAAAAAACCACCTTACCTCAACTATAATCTAACATAGCTCTAAAGGATACTCCTCCTTTGTTTAGGTCACATTGCCATTCAGCTTTCATCCTTTTGCTCAGCTATGTCTCCTTGAGAACATGAAACAGGTCGCAGTGCCCTTATACATGCCGTAATACAAACAAATTCAGATTCCCAACAGTGACCCTCATCAAAGTAACTGTATGTATTGCTCCATTTTCAGCAAATTCGTTTTCTATTTTCTTTTGTATCTCTCAGGAAAATGAGTGGGCATTCTAACCAACTCTGATGATTGCAACCTTGACTTTCATTACAAAGAGAGCACATAACTTTCAGATAGCTTAATTGATGAACAAAACTGTTGACACAGAAGATTCAAGCACCCTTCCTCCGTATTAGCAATGGAAGAGAATAAATATCGTCATATGTTATATGCACCAAACATCTCTGGAAGGATGCCCAAATTCAGATTCCAGAGGCCTGTATCTTCAGATTAAAACTATTCTGCACCACCAGGAATAGAAGGGCTCGACATTTTTCTCAATGAGAAAAGCATTGTCGATTGAAGATTGTTAACTCTGATAATAACACCTAACCTTATTAAATTCCTACCACGTTCTTACTTGCAGGTACTGTGATTCACTTTTCTCATGCTTCATCTCAGGTCAGCTCTCACTTCCACTGCTACAATCCTAAAAACAGGCCATGGGCCAAGGGTAGCCCCATGCACATAGGACACCTTCAAAGCCTACTGCATGTAATCACAACAGCCAACTGGCTGTGCAAGTTAATGGAACTTGAATATATAAAGGTAACTTCGGCGGTGAGGACCAAAGAGAGTTCTATTTATTACTTTATATTTGAGAACAGAGAAGTAAGCAAAGTTGTATGGTGCTGAGGGATCAGAAGGAGTGGAGATAAGAATGAAGCTCTGGGTGGCATATGGTGGCTAAAGGACTTTTCATCACAAAGATGCCTATGGTTTAGTTTTAATTTGTTCATATGTATGTGATGTTACATTTGTACTCTGATATACTTCAGGAAAGTCTGCTACTGGGGCGCCTGGGTGGCTCAGTCGGTTGAGCGTCCGACTTCAGCTCAGGTCACGATCTCAAGGTCCGTGAGTTCGAGCCCGGCGTCGGGCTCTGGGCTGATGGCTCAGAGCCTGGAGCCTGCTTCCGATTCTGTGTCTCCCTCTCTCTCTGCCCCTCCCCCGTTCATGCTCTGTTTCTCTCTGTCTCAAAAATAAATAAAACGTTAAAAAAAATTTTTAATAAAAAAAAAAAGGAAAGTCTGCTACTCACACAAAATGACCTTGTATAGGTAGGTGTATGTTTATTTTTGTTAGTTAATGGTAGGGGAGGGTTGCAATTTTTTTGGATATGTAAAAATTTGAAAAGATCCCAGGGTCTTTGTGTCAGTCTCAGGGTTGACACAGTATGAGAAGAACAACATGAGCAAAAGAGCAAGTCAATTCATTAAATCAGAGCCAACTGTTGGAAGATGGTGTCCAAAGCCAGAGGTGGCCATGAGAACACAAGTCCCTCTGGAGCTCATGGCAATCTGGGAAAGGGCTGTGGTCTTCCACATTCCAGGGAATGGGGCTCAAAGCAATCCTCCTTACACCTAAAGAGTTGGGGAGAACTCCAAACACCCACAATACATAAGTATTTGCTTTGAACAAAACATTTTCCCCACAGTTATTACAGGAACCGCAATCAAAAGATTTGTCTATCCATCGCCTGTGAGAAGGCTGCAGGAATATAAGACTATGCATTGTTTAAATCTCTTAAAAACAAGATTTGTCTTCCCTATAAGAACTTCATTTTTTAAAAGTAGGTTGGTCCCTAGAGAAGGGATTACTTAAAGCCAATCTGTGAAACATGTAATTATTTCCCTGGAGTGTCAGCATTTACTTCTCTTGGAGAAAGCCTGCAGATCTGGGCTGAAATGGTGTAGTTGCATCAGTATTTTGTGGTCGTTGGACTTGGTTCCTTGTATCTGATAACGTATTTCTATAAAGGCTACATGTGAATTTTATGTAAAATGGTTATTGAAACGTTGTCCATTTTGTTATTTGCTGTCTGTGGCAAAGACTAGCAGTTGCTCATCAAACGTTTTTAGTGGTATATACCTAACCAGAAGAAGACTACATACACTTCCCAGGCAACCCTGCATCCTTACATGATGTGGCATGTGCTCAGTTGGAGACAATAAAATAGGTGCAAAAGTGGCTGTATGAGAGAGAGTTCTGGAAAATTCTCTTAAATGGAAAAGGACAAATAACTTTGGGGGCTTACTCCTTCTTTCTCACAGCCTGAAAGTCAGATATGATCACTAAAGCACCATAGCTGTGTTGGACCAAAAGGTACTTTAAGGATGGAAAGCACAAATCTTGAGAATGATCAACCAGAAAATAAGAGCCCAAGTCCTTGGTGACACCATGAAGATTCTCCAAAAAAGCTTGGGATTTCTTCTTTTATTTGAGAGAGAAATAGCTGCTCATTTGTTTAAAGCATTTTTATTTGGGGGTTTCCTGTTTTATGCAGCAAATCTAACCATCTGTCTCCTGCATAAGGATATGAATTGTAAGTTTCTTGTAGAGTTTATTGCCAGGAAAGGCTACTTCTTTCATGATAGGTTTACTTTATATCTCACTGCCTTTGCTTTTTATGGAGAGCGGAGTTAAATTTAGTGGTTGTTGCAAAATGATTCTTGCCGTAGGCTGCTGGTATAATGATTTTTATCTCTCCCCCTGCCCCCAGCCTGAACCATTCCCACATCTTCTGGTACTTTACCTCCATTTGAATTAGTTCAGTTGCATATCTTTATAAACTTCCTGAAAAGTGCTTTTAAAAATATATAATCACAAGATTTAGCATGATCTGCTGATTAGGTGACATTACATTTTAGAAAAGAATCATATAGGAAAAGGGAACTGTGGCTTAAATCACTGATATTTAACCAAAAACTGCTTCATTCTCCCTTAGCTGAAGGATATTTTCTCTCTGCTCATCAAACAAATCAAAGACAAACAAGACCTATGTATATTTACAAAAACAATTCAGATTATAAATAGAGTTCTTACACTGTTGCTTCTTTTGTATACACAGAACTCAGGAACTCAAGACATGGCTATTTACAAGCGCTAAATTCATCAATGTTGGGTAATGAATTTTTATGCTAACCGCTAGTAAGGAGCAGAGCCAAAATTGAAACTCAGGTCTCTGTCCTCTGTCCATAGTACTGATTCCTACTTGTAGAAAATAATGAGATGGTGCAATCTCAGGGGGAAACAAAAGGGGTGGCTGCTGGTACCAACAGCCACCATCTCCTCACCTCTTCAAAGATGTTTTGTTTGTTTGTTTTTTAATTAAAAAGAACAGATAAAATAACAAAATAAACCTCTACAGATTTCACAGTTACACCTCTGCCACCAGTCTGAGGTGCTGGCCTCTGGAAATCAGTGACCTGATGGTGACACACCTCCTGCCCCTCCCTAACCTGTTCTCTTGCTTCCTTCAAACTGGAAACTTCTCAGATCTGCAGGGACTTGCTATAGGTATAAGTACACTGGGGACAAGAGTGGGGTGATTTTCACTACAGTATAAAAATAAATGCAGAAAATATAAGCCTTGTTTTCATTAGAACATAGTTCTGACTGCAATCTCTTTTGTGGGTGGATAAAGTTGTGCGCACAATAAATGATTTTGCTAAACTTACTGTCAACAAAAGAATAAAGTTAAATTTCCTTCAGGCAATTTCTTATGTAAATACAAAGATTTTCTTAAGCATAATTCAATAGAGCAAAATAAGGGTAGTTTCCCAAAAAACCTCTTAACAGCCCAGAGAGAGAAAAGACTTAAGTTCTCCTGAACATAGGTTTAAGTTTCTAGAATTATACAGGCCCCTCTATCCACTCCTCCATCAGCATTTGCCTTAGGACAGTGATATTATGTTCGTTTCTGTAGGAACCCCTCACTGTTGACTCTTGTAGAGCAGGGACTACAGCACAGTGACAGGAATACATGTAATGGGGACTCAGTGCCAAAATGAAATGAATTTCTGATTTAAGTCCCTCTTGCCAGTTCCCTGTTCTTTACAGAAAGAGAGATCTGCTCATACTCACACTTTATTCTCTTATTTGAAGATTTATATCTCCCTCTACATTCTCCTCTCCAAGCCACTTGTGTTTAATTGTTATTCTTTCTTAGTTTAATGTGGTTCTTGATCTTGACTGTTCCATTCCCTTTGAATGAGTGAGGAACTAACTCATTCCTTCATTGATAAACTAAGAGTAGTTCCAACAGCAATGAAAACAAGGCATGCTAATTAAAATGTCAAAGAAGATTCAGTGGCTGGCAGGCTGGCATGAATGGCTGTCTCCCGGAAGACCTGGTCTGGTCACTGAGGGCTGAGAGCCTAAAATCGTACTCCACAATGCACTTGCCATCCTGTTATATGGCATGCATGAGGCATGAGTTTTTGTTATCAGTTTTCTAATTAAGAAAAATTAGTCTAGTCCGTAAATGGACTGTCCACTTCCAAAGAATTTAAACACAATAAAATATAATAAATTTTTAAAAATACATTGTGCAGATATTTTTTCAAAATCCAGAAAGATTGCAAGACTACATGTGGAGCATACCCAGCCCCTGGAACATACTAAGTTATGTTAACTGGGATAAGTTTTATATTATAATACAAATTGTTAAGTTCAGACATGTTAGTAAACAAAAAGGTGTAGATAAAGAAGTCATTATATTTAACCAGCTTTGAAAAGTGGTTTTGATAACATCTTAGAATCAGATTGGGCAAAAAACAAAAAACAAAAACAAAAAGGCAAAAAACAAACCTATATGGAAGCAAAATGCTGAGGAATAAATGACCAGGTAGTATCTATTTTTAAAGAGCTTCTTCCAATAACAATTTATTAACATTAAACTATCAGGACATACAAGACACTGAGCTAGGAATTCTGCAGGAGTAACAAGATATAATATCTGTATTCTACCCTAAAAAGGCTTGACCCATAAAAGGCTATTTATGGAAGAATAGTAAACTCACAGTATAAGGCAAACCATTAAAGCAAAATTATAGGAACAACTATATACTCTCTACAGCTCAGAGGTAGGAAAGGTTTCTTCTTAGAGCAAAGCTCACAGGCCACCTAGGAAGGTTAAGTAATTCTATCTAAATGAAACAAATTTCTAGGAGTCAGTCTGTCCTTTGCCTCATGCTCCCGTTCCCGTCTTCATCCTCAAACCCAATCTTATTCCCTCATTGAACAAACCACATTTAAGCTCCCAAGGATACCATCCAAAACTCAGTGGATAACAGAGTAAATAAAGTAATGTGAGACTAAATTTCCAGCCTAATGTGAAGGACTTGTGTCACAAATTTGAGATTGAAATTTATTAGGTAGTGCTTCTACCTATAGAGAGGAGAGAAAGAATCTGTATTGGATAGAGAGAAAATTGGGGCAGTGATGCATTCACATGAAGCCCTCGGCCAACTCCACCAGAAATTTCCAAATTTAGCTGGGATTCCTTAAGAGTTGTTTCAAGTTGGGTCAATAGGCCCATGCTGTCACTTCCCCAAGTCAACCAGTTAGTGAAGCAACAGTCTTGGGAAAGGATTTAGACATTGGACAAAGCTCTCTTTGAGACAATCCTGAAAGAGGGCAGACAGCTCTCCACAGCCCCAGGAATAAATCTTTCAGTGCTGGAGGGGGATCAGAGTGGCATGAACCAACATCCACACAGGTTACACGATTTTTTCCATTTAAGTTTTCCAAAGTCAAAATTGTCTTCACTCATTTTATGCATATATATACATTACAGTGATGTCCCCTGATTAGTATTATAATTATCAATTCTGAGTAATAAAAAATACTATAGCTTTGTAGATGACTGTGATATTGTGACTTATATACTAAGAAATATACATATTTGGTCCTTGTCTTATTTCTGGCACAGAGCTCCTAAAACCCTTGGAATATCCTAAGAGATGAGACCAAACAACAAAGTCTTTTGTTATGTTAATGCTATTACTTTTGTTTTTTTCTTCCCCCAAAATTATGTTTATTAACATACATCATTTATATAGATTTTTTTGTTTTATTTTTTAATTTATTTTTTAAATTTAAATCCAAGTTAATTAACATATAGTTTAATAGTAATTTCAGAAATATAATTTAGTGATTCATCACTTACATATAACACCCAGTGCTCATCCCAACAAGTGTCCTCCTTAATGCCCATCACTCCTTTAGTCCTTCCCCCCACCACACCTGGTCAGCAACCCTCAGTCTGTTCTGGTATTTAAGAGCCTCTTGTGGTTTGTCTCTTTTGCTATGTTAATGCTGTGACTTTTGAATCCCACCTAGGGATGGGGTAAGTTGCCAGGAGAACAGATCCCATGATTAGAGGGTTACAATTTTCAGAAGTTTGGCAAGGGCAGAGGGGCTGGAGATCATTAGGGCTAACTTCCAAAACCACGACCTCCTGAGCAGGGGTGAGCAGATTCTTTTCATTTAGGGTTTAGGGTGAATATTCAGAAGGGAAACTTCATCACCACATGTAGAGGTGGGTATAAGATCACATGTGTATCTTAAGGAAACATGCTCATACATACATTGTATGCTATGTTAATGAGGTTTGTGCTTCTCCTTGAGAAGAGATTGTAATGTTACAGTGACATAGAGGTAACCATGGGACACTCCAGGGTCCATCTGCGCAGAGGTGAGTCAGTGATCAAGCTCAAACTGGTCTAGGCCAGCAGGAGCTCTTGCTGTTGTTTTTCTCTGAAAGATAAGATTAACATTCCTATGAAGAGGAAGGGGGTCAGTAAGGGTCTTGCTGGTGACACTTCCATGTTGGTGCTGGGAGAGTGGTGCTTCTAGAGAGGGCGTGGAAGCTCTGTGCCCCTTCTCCCTGACTTGCCCTGTGCACCTCTACAATCTGGCTATCCCTGAATTATATCCTTTTATAATAAACCAGTAATCTAGTAAGTAAAATTCTTCTCTGAATTCTGTGAGCTGCTCTAGCAAATTAACCCAAAGAGGAGGTGATGGGAACTTTTGATTTATACCCAGTCAGAGTTACAGGTAACAACCTGAACTTATGACTAGCTTTTGAAGTGGGGGGCAGGGAAGGGAATCTGTAGTCTTGTAGGAATGAACTCTTAACCTGTGGAACCTGAGGTTATGTCTCCATAGGTAGTGTCAGAATTGAGTTTGATAGCAACCAGAGTTCACACCCTGCTGGTGTCCAAAAATTGCTTGTTGGTGGTATAGGAAATACTCCTTCCACAGGTTGAAATTGGGTCTAGGGACTCAAGCAATGATAAAGCTTCCAAGCAGTTTTGGTTATTATGTTCAGACCTCCTTTTTCAAATAGAATATCTCTCCTTTCTCTCTTGCCCAGCTGTTGCCAAGTAATTTACAACTTGAGAAAGGATAATGGAGGTATAAACAATGCACAGATGTCTCTCTGATTTCCTTTATTGTGTTTCCTCTGGGAGGTATTAGGGAAATCATTCCTTGACTTTGCCCGAGTTTGTTGAGGATGTTGATAATAATGGAAATAAATACGGGCATGCAAACAAAAGAACAGCCTTGTTCTTCTCATTAGAGAATGTGACTGGAGGCTCTAGGTCAACATGTCAATGCCATTGGAAGTTGGACTTCTGGAAAATCGTTTCATAGAGAATTTAACTATGATACATGCACAACCATTTGTATCATAGGACTTGTAGAACTATGATAGAGACTGGTGAGTTTCTCACTTAATAACTTTATTCATTCCCCAACAGATTTCTTAGTGAGCCCACTAAGAATTTTGGATATACAGTAGTAAATATAACAGCTACAGCTACAGCTTCTAATGAGGACAGCAGAACAATGGGACAAATAAACATTTTAACCAAGAAAACAAAGTCCAAGGTGTCCCAGGAGTATAAGCAGGCCTTCTAATCTAAACTAAGAAATCACTACAGATCTCCAAAAGAAAGTGACATTTTTAGCTGAAACCTGAAAAAATGAGCTGGGTTTAGACTTTGAAAGAGGTCAGAGAGAAGTGTTTTAAATGAAGGGGGCATCTTGGTCCCAAGGAAAAAGAATGGCATACTTTAGAAAATAACCAAAAGAAAATTGGATGTTCAAGGGAAACAGTGAAGGGGAAGAAGCTGGAGGTCAAGGGGAAGAGAGGAACTAAATTATGAAGGACACCATTAAACCATGTTAAAGGGCTGGACTTTATTGTCCAAGGGACATAAGGAAGCTATTGAAAGATTTAAAGCAGAGAAAATATGTAACCGTAATTCAATTTTATAAAAATGACTTTGACATGAAAATATTGGAGATGGAGCTGGAGAGAAATGACTAGATTTAAGAGATAATTGGTATCCAGAATCATGAGGGTTAATGATTGATTGGATGATGTGAGGAATTGTAGGGGAGTCAGAGAGCACTTGGGCAATTTGGTGGAGACTGGTGCCATTTACTGCATCAATGAATGCTGGAAGGAGAAATGATGGAGCTGACAAGTTCACTTTTGCACATTGGAGCCTGAGGTATCTTTGAGACATCAATGGGTAGAGTTTCAGTAGCAATTTGACTGTGCTTTGGGGGCTCCCTGGGCTAGAGACATCCACGAAAGCCATGTGAAAGAATGATATTGTCCAGGGAAAGTTTGGAGACCAAAAAGAGTAGCATACTTAGAATAGCACCGTGTGTCAATATTCTAGAATGGGGTAAAGAACAGAGTCACAAATGCATCTGAGAAAGAATATGCAAAGAAGTAGGAAAAAGGGAGAGTTTGTTTGGCAGAGATCGTTACCTAAGCATCCACCTGCCTCCTCTGTTTCCTGGACTGTTTTTTCCAGCCTCCCAGGAGTTCAGTGTTGCCATATTGAGCTCTAATGGAAGGGGAACAAAAACTGATGAAGGCCACTTTCAAAGGTGGTACATAAAAATCTCCCAAAACTTCTCCATCTCATGGCTCAATGTCAACCCCAAGAGGAAGTCAGAAACCTTCCTCATCCCTTAGGAGAAAATACTATTAGATTTTACATGAGTAAGAAGGAAACTTCTTTTATGTTAAGCCACCAAGATTTGGGTGTTTACTGTAGCAGCGGCATTACCTTCACTCACACACACAGTTGGAATCACAGAAGCCAAGGGACTAAACTACTTCAAAAAGGAAGGAGTAGTCAACAATGTCAAATGACTGCTGAAAAGTCAAGCAAATTAAGTACTAAGGAATCTCTTAGATTCCTTAGGGCCTGAGTGACCTGTATGTATCAGTATTTGCAACTGAAGATTTTTAGGATAAATGTAAACGTATCTATGATCTTAATGGCAGTGGTTGTTTTAAGGAAGTTTCTGCATTCATAAATCAATTAGACTGTCTTGAAAAACTCTGTGTATAGGTGTTTTAAATGTCATTTTTCAGTCAAACAAGACTTCCGAGATTGGTTACACAATTGAATTTTGATTTATCGACTTGGCCCTTAGTTTTCAATTGACTGAGTGGATTATTTAATTCTCTTGACTCAATTTGGATGAAGAAACAAAGCCTGTCCACAAAGTGTCAGAAAAAAACTTGGGATCTATAATAATAAATTAATCAATCAATGGCTGTTTAGCTTGGCTGAAACAATTACACTTATTGTGAATGCTCTGAATTTTCTGAATCAGTGATTTAAAACTAAATTTTATGCATACTGAACATTAGTGTGTGGAAAAGCCATAAGGTTCTTGTTAAAATGTAGAGGCCTAGAACCCTACATATAAATATTCTAATTCGGTAAATAGATCTTGGGAGCAAGAATTCACATTTTTTTAACAAGCACTTCAGGTGATTCTGATAGGTATGGTCCCTAGCTCACACTTTGCCAAATACTGATCTGTATCTACCAGGATGCTTTAAAATCCAAATTTGTTCTCAAAAGAGGAACTGTAACTAACCCTTAGGTACTTGGCACCAGAAAGAAAATTTGGAAAAGAAACCAGAAGAACAGTTTTGTTACAAAAGAATGAAAAGGAGAATTTTGAAAGGCCATGTCAAATTTTTCTTTCTTTATAAATGTACAGACATTATTCTCTCCATTTTTATCCATTCTCTTCTTGTGAATTTCAAATAAAATGGTAATTCGATGATGAAATTTTCTCCTTTCAGAGCCCCAGAATACAATTAGCAGGTGATGCAGCAAGCTTCCGTAGCACTTTGTGCTATATGAACTCATTATGAAAATAAGAAGGATTTTATTTCCTCATTTCGTCATAATCTCATTTCCCTGCTTTTTTACTCACCTTTTAAAACAGCCCTCCCACTGGTATAACTTAAAGAACAGGACCTCTCCCTCCTACCCCATCCAGATGCATAGCCACTTAAACCCTCGTTATTCTGCTCTCCATTTATTCTCTCTGGTTCTGTTTCCTCGTTTGTAAAGACGGGATAGTAATAGAACGAACCTCATTAAGTTGTCATAATTAAATGAGATAATATATGTAAAATGTTTAGAAAATGTCTGGTATTTTGTAAGCCTTACACAAATGTTATTCAAGAGTTATACCAGCACAGGTGTTTCAGCCATATTACTGCACTTACACCTTCTTCACTTTTTGCAAAATCACACAGTAAACGTAACAGTACTCACTGGAAAAAATAGGGTTAGGAACAGATCCTCAAAAGCCATGGTACTTTTACAAAAATGATAAGAATCCTGAAGATACAAAGATTGAGTTAAATCTCCACTAGCCTTTGCCCCCCCAATCTGTCAGTCCGCCCTTTGATGTCTCAAACCCTGGGACTCAAACTTCTCCTGTGGAGATACAGGTCTTTAACAACAGCCACTTTGATAAAGGATAGTTACATCCAAAATAAAAACAGGACTCAAAAGTTTGTTCTTTTGTTGTTGTTATTGTCTCATTTTAACACAGGAAAATCTCTTCCCAGGTTCTTAGTCTGCAAATACAGTTTCTTCAGGTAGTTTCACCTAGTGGACAGTATAGCAAGGATTTCAGGCCATTAAGCCAGCCACTTTCTTGAATTAAAGGAAGATATTCAGAGCCTTTTACGCGTTTTCTTCCAAACTCTTCAAATATCATAAAAGTTTTGTTTTATTTAACTGTGAAAAAGCTTACACAGTTGATTGCTTCGGACAATGAACACACTGGGAAAAACTAAGTTTGGTCCAATTTGTTTTCTGTGTTATGCTGATATCACTCCCCTAATTACCAATTGCATGAGTTGATTTGCATTTAAAAACACATGTTGTAGCAGACTGTAGATATGATTTTTAAAAATCCAGAAGACTTGAGAATTGCGCTATAATAAAAAGAGCCTTAGCAATCTAACTCCCCAGCATTCTTTTCCAAAAGTGACTTGAGCCCAATTATCAAGGGCTAAAAACGCTGATCTTGTTAGAAGTCTGGAATAGTGTGAGTGTTGGTGCACCCTGGTGGTAAGCAAAGACGGTCAGACTTGATGTATTTGGCTAATATATTAATCAGAGAAGGCAGCTCTACTGTTTAAACTCCATTTATATCTCAGCCAGTAATAAACAAATAAAACTCAGCTCTGAGCTTTCTTGCAGGACATTCTTTTGTTGGTGTTTTTTTCCCCTTCCATTGGTCATTAGTCATTGCCTACTTTCTTTTCTCATTTCTCCCTCAAAACAGGTGGAAAGGAAGTCTTGGGTTGTTCTAACAGCAGGAGCTGTTTCCCTGAAAGATTTTAGGCCCTATTTCCTTCGAGGGGAAGTAATGGGAATGTGATATTACAACAAGCAGTGGCCCTCCAATGGCTTGTGGACCCTCTTACAGGTAACCAATGCTCCTACAGACTTCTAGGCTCACTCACTCCCCCTGCTCTGCGCTGGGAGATACTATCACCAGATAAAAGAGAAACCACAAACTGTTGTGCATAAGGCATCAACTGCTGTACCAGCAACAAGGTAATGAGCATTGTTATGTTGTCAGCATTTATTCTACTGTCTATGAGGCACATAGTCAACCTCGAAAGATCCCAGTGGTAGAAACATTACAACACAAAACCTAGCTCACTTTGCTCCATCTCTTCGTGGCCCCAGACTATACAAGTTTCTTTAAAAGGTAAAGAAGTCCTGGATCCAATCTTTGAATATATGGATAGTAATTAGACAAAGTAGGGACCTGCTGAGCCATACATTGGCGAAGTCCATGGAACATTAGCAGCGTCACTTGTGATCATTAATGAAACAAAAGGCGACAGATCTCAGCAGAATGCAGAGTTGGATTCCTCCTCAAATTAGGAGAAATATGAGAGGGGTGGCCAGTTTGGGTGTGTTTTGGATCCCCTCATCCTGGCAGCCATCTCCCACGGCCTCACTTGTTGATAGGATAAGTCATCAGTTTCCATCATATTTCATTTGCCTTATGCCACACACTCTGCAGCCTCAGACTCCTAATAACGTGTCTACACTCTGGCCACACATCCTCTGAGGCTGCCTTCTTTCTGAGGTCAATAATAATTGTCAAATCCAATGGCTAAAGCCAGGTGCTCATGTGCTGAGCTCTACTACATTTGACCTAATTGTCCAAACCAACTCCCTCCTCTCAGAGTTGGTCTCCCCATGGCTGTTCTCAGGGGTCTCTGCCTACACCTCTCTCACTCTCACTTCCATTCTGACTGCCCACTCCTTCATTCCTGCCTCTCTCAGTATTACCTGTCTTCTTACCCACAGACTCTGTAAGGCCTGTAGCATTGGCTGATGCCCTGTAGCATTAACTTGCTTGTGGGTCTGACTTGCCATGAGGTCAGAGCTGACCCCATGTCTACATGACTGTTTGATCTAGTGTACGTGACCATGTGACAAGGTGTAGTCTCCAATCATATTTCTTCAGGCAAGTTTCTGATAGAGACTCTGCTTGATCGCAATCAAACAAAAGGATGAACTGACTTTGCGCCAGGTATAAGCCTCTGGTCTAATCAGTTGTGGATAGTGGTGGGCATGCTACCCACTCCACAGGTCTCATAGGGAGCACTGGATGAAGGCCAGTTGACTATGAGTTCATGGCATAAGAGTTCGTCACCCTGTGCCGCCACCCCATCTCTACCATAATCCATTATTTATCCCTGTCAGTCCCCTGCCCTCCCCTGTCAATTTTTTGCTACATCCGCAGTGGAAGTTTTGCCATTTTCCCCTTACCTCTTACTCCCTTTGCAAATGCCATTCTTTCTGCCTAAAAGGTCCTTTACCATTTCTTTGACTGTGAAATTTATCTTTTAACACCCAACTTCTCCCTCTCTGAAACTTTCAGCCTACTTTTGCAGGCACTGCTGCTCATCTTTGAGTCCCCATTTTCTTTCGTGCTTACTTCCATTTAAAGTTTTTCTTAATGTTTATTCATTTTTGAAAGACAGAGTGCAAGTGGGGGAGGGGCAGATAGAGAGAGAGAGAGAGACACAGAATCCAAAGCAGGCTCTAGGCTGTCAGCACAAAGCCCGATGCGAGGCTCGAACCCACGAACTGTGAGATCATGACCCGAGCCGGAGTCAGACGCTCAACCCACTGAGCCACCCAGGAACCCCTACTTACTTCCATTTTAGCACTTACTATATCCATGGGCCATGTTTAGTACTAAACTTGTCTTCCCCGATAGAATTCTTGCCCCTTGAGGTACAGGTCTACCTCTTAGTCATCATAGCTTCTTCACCAATGCTTAGGATACTGTCAGAAACGCAGTAGGGATTCAGTAAAGGCTTTTTGAAGGAATCCATACATAAGTGAATGAGGTGTTTGGAGTGAACATGGAAATAGTAAATCAGGGATTAGTAACAGGGAAAGAAAGGAAATGATAGTACTTATGCTACAAATGGCAGTCATTCTCTCAGAATGCTTTTTGTGAAACACTTACACCTGTGTTAGGCAAATTTTTACTGTTTCGATTTCTCTATAAAAGGTAAGGCTACATTTATGGGAAAAGAAATTGATACTATAGCTTGTATATTATGGATCCCATTAAAATGAACTTCTTTGCTTTAAAATAAACCATAGTTTTTCTTAATGTTGACATCCTGTGGAAATTCTTACCATAGCAAAATTTCAAACTGGTCAGCGCTATTGAATCTTTCCAACCTGTGTTAATCTGGGATAAGAGTAGGAGATAAGAAAAGAATTTCTTTTATAGAAAATGTAGAATTATATAACTTTTTAACAAAGAATTCAGCTACCTATCATTACAAATAAACAACCCCAAAATTAAGTGGCCTAAAATAACAGTCTTTTATTATATTTCAAGATTTTGTTAACCACAAATTCAAGTAGGACTCAATTGTATGATTCTTCTGCTTCATGGGTCATCCACTGTGATCATTTTATGATACTTAGCTAAAAGCTGAGCTGCTCTGGACAGTTCAAGATGGCTTTCTGCCACGTCTGATGACTAGATGGGAATGCTAGAAGACTGAGCTCAGCTGGGCTCCTCTCTCATCTGTGTAGTCTGAGGACCTCTTGAGCACTGAAGCTGAACTTTGTGTATAACAGCTCCAGGCTCCAAGACACCAAGGCAAAAGCCACTATCGTCCTAAAGATCAGGGCCAGAACAAATGGAGTGTCACTCTCTCAGGGCTCTATTGGTCAAAGCAGTGATAGGCTGGGATAGATTCAAGAGTGTGGAGAAATAGGGTGCTTAGGTGGCTCAGTCGGTTAAGCGACTGACTCTTGATTTCAGCTCAGGTCATGATCTCATGGTTTGTGAGATTAAGCCCACGTTAGGCTTTGCACTGTCAATGCAGAGCCCGCCTGGGATTCTCTGTCCCTGTCCCTGCCCCTCTCCCACTCATGCTCTTTTTCCCTCTCAAAATAAATTAAAAACACTAAAAATAAAAGAGTGTGGCAAAATATACTTCATCCTTTGATGGCATGTGATATAGGCAAAGAAGGAATAAAGACGGACAGCTACTCCAGAAATATAACTTTTCTTTCATGCTGTATTATCTTTAAATATAAAGTCTTCTAATCACATCATCTAGAGAGCATTTTACCCACTGCTCCGTCTGGTTGCCAGTCTCTTGTCTCTTTCTTCAGCAGTGGCGAGGCAGACATCGTTTCCACAGGAAAGAGAAATCCAAGGTTTGTTGCTTTTGTCAATATAAAAATGTTGGAGAGTTGGATGGCAAAGCTGCTGCCATTGGCATCTTTCACATGAACTACATCAAAAGAACCAGGGTGCCTCTCTCTGTTGATGATCACACCAATTCTTCCCAGGTTAACACCTCCAGTCACCATACACAGATTACCAGTGTCAAACTTGATGGAGTCAGTAAACTTGCCAGTCTGCAGATCAATCTGAATGGTGTCAGTCACTTTGACGAAGGGATCAGGATAGCAGATAGTGCCAGCATCATGGGCCACCAGATGAAGAAGTCCTTTTGTCCCCACAAAGATCTTTCTCACTTTGCACAGCTTATACTTGGTCTCCTCAGGTGTAATCCAATGAATAGCAAAGTGACCCTTGGTGTTGCAGATCAGATGGAAATATTCCCCAGTCTTGTGTATACTGATGGCATCCATAAAACCATTAGGGTAGGTTATATCAGTTTGGACCTTGCCATCAATCTTAATAAAACACTGCATACAGATCTTCTTTACCTCATCTCCTGCTAGGGCACACTTAAGTCTGTTCTTCAAGAAAATGATGAGAGGGAGACACTCTCTTGGTTTATGGGGACCAGTAGATGGACGAGGAGCAAACACACCGGTCAGTTCATCCAACGTACAATGCTGAGCCCACTACATGCTTCAGATGTTTCTTGGGACCACGAGCCATGGCTGTGCTAGGCACAAAAAGATAACTTTATTACTTTTAAGAAGATATAGTAATTTCATTCAAGTTTAAATCAATCAATGAATAGTTATTGAATATTTATTATGTGACTTATTCTCCATTTAATTTTATTTGGCCTGCCTTAAAGTCCTTAAAAGACCTAATTTCATGGAAAAGACGTCATTGCTAATGATGTTTTTAGAAAAAAAAAATATCAATTTGGCCTTTAAAAAGAACCAGCCCTCCTTGGGTTGGGTCTCAGAAAAAGCAGAAGCTCCAATCTAGCTACTTGTGTGACTTCAGGTAGCTTAGTGGAACTTTTCAAGATTTCTGTTTCTTTACCTGCAAATTTATTTAATTAGTCTTTACTTAGTATCTATTCACTATCTGTACTGGTCTAACTACTGATGATACAAAGAAATACAAGACTATTTATTCCCTCAAAGAATGCACAAGGTAAGGGGCACATTCACAAATAATTATGAGGCAGTTTTGCAACACTTGATACTGATTGCTGAGGTCTCTTTTATACCTAAAGTATGAGTTTTAATTAACTTATAAATAATTTATATGTAAATGAGTGTCTGAAGAATTTATTCTCTTGTGGCACCTGGGTGGCTCAGTTGGTTGAGCATCGGACCCTTGATTTCTGCTCAGGTCCCGATCCCAGGGTCGTGGGATCAAGCCCCACATTGGACTCTGAACTGAGTGTGGAGCCTTCTTAATGTTCTCTCACTCTCTCCCTCTACCTCTCTCCCCCGCTCACATATTCTCTCTCTCTCATAAAATAAAATTATAAACAAGAATTTATTCTCCTAAGGATTTAAAATATGTATCTGTGCAATTTATTTATATTATTAATTTGTAATTAACTGCATTTTAATCTCTTCCTTCAGAGTCATAAGACTCTAAGACTGAAAGTGGTTAGGAATGCATCTACTTCAATTTCTTCTTCTATAGATAAGGATTCTGGGAAACAGAGAGGCTAAGGGACTTGTTTTACATCACAAAGCTTGTTATTGGCAAGGCAGGCCATGCCAACATGTTCCACCCTTCATAGACCTACTTGCCTATAAGGGCATTTTAGTCCTGCACCTCTCCCCTCAACTGAGGTGCCAAATTCCAGAGCTCTCTCAGATTTATTGCATTTTTTAAAAATCTTCTCCAGAACTCTTGTGCTGTTTTGATAAAAAGAACTTTAATCTGTCTACTTCACAACTTCTGGAGATTATATAGTAATAGGTTAACACAT
This sequence comes from Panthera pardus, assembly GCF_024362965.1. Lineage (NCBI taxonomy): Eukaryota > Metazoa > Chordata > Mammalia > Carnivora > Felidae > Panthera > Panthera pardus. Next base: position 33,185,416 of record NW_026526765.1, on the reverse strand, counting down.
ATTTCTTTGGCCATGGAGGAAGGCTGACTATATAAACACTAAGACATACTGTTACAAGTTCTATTTCCATTTGTTATACATACAGCTCCTAACTGGGGTGAGATTAAAAAACACAGTTACTCACAAATACAAAAATTTCTTCATTATTCAAACCATGGTATTATTCTATTTTTTTATTAATAGTAATCCACAAAACATGTACTAGAGACATGGTTTTCTTTCACTGAGCTGTCAGGAGGAAGCATAGATTTCCAGAATATTGGCACCAGAAGGGACCTTAAAATACTCCTAAGTCAATCTCCACATTTTACAGATGTGAAAGGTGAAGCCAAGGGGTCAGCAGCCTTTTCTAAATTTCCAGACAGTCTTACCCAAACTAAACCAGAGTCTAGCTTTCTGATTCCCAGGCAGTGCCCATGGCTAAATGAAAGAGCTTTGCTGGAACATTCTCAGAAAATTGTATTCTCATTTTTGATAATGAAAGGATGCAATTAAAGCTATTCTCCTCCAAAAAGATGTGCTGATATTTTGCTATACATCAGAGAAAAGCTTCCAAAGTCTCTCCTGCTCTCATTCATGAAGATATTTTCTCCTCAAGCCATTCAATCGGCCTACAAAGATGTGCTTGGATAATCAGTAAACATTCAATTTGTCTTAATGCAAGTCAGACAAAAGGGATGAGACTTCCATGTTTGCCCCAGAGATTTTCATTGATGTCAAAATGGTTTGCTATGGAAATTCCCTGAGCCATCGTCTTCTGCCCACGGATGTTTTTCTCAAAGTTTTCCAAGTTAAGGAAAGATGTGTGTAGACATGCTATGAACCAGAGCAGAAACCAGCAGGAAAGAGCCACCTGTCAGCAGTCCTGAGTATACTGATGCTTGGGAGCGGCATATGCCTCTTTCTGCTACTTCTCTTCCTTTACCTCCAAAGACTATGACATCTTCCTGTCTAAGTTTTCTTCATCTCCGCTCACGTTTCCGTCTAAACATCTACCCCTATCTTACTGTGGTCTTTCTTGTGTTTTCTTTTTCTGCAAGTATGGGTCCAAATCTATCTGAAAACAGGACAGTGTTCAGGCACTGCAGTATTCATGTCACGTAAACGAATCATCTGAGAGAAAGAATGGATACTTCACTTTTATTCTTTATGTATTGATGTTATATAGACTTAGCTTTGCTCCACCTGTATTTGGAGTTGAATAGGAAGCCTTTAGTTTATTTTAAAAATGGGCCCCTGCTGAGTAGCCTCACCTCTTTTGACCTAATTATGAAGAAAACACCTAGACCTTTTAAAAATATTCTGATTCTGACTCCCAGACAGACTGTTATTGAATTAGATCTGACCTTTGGGGCACAAACCCCTTAGGCAATTCACTTACTCTTTTCAGTGGGGTTTGCTGATATTTTCCTCTGGTTCTAATGTAGCTTAAACTCCTGTCTTTAAGACAGCTTTTAAAAAATTAGAGAAAGCAAAAAGCTAGCCTCAAGGCAAACAGTCCAAACTCGTAACTTTGGCAGGCTGAGAAATCTCCATTTGGTTGTGGCAGCAAGCCTAATGAGAAGAAAGCCATTAATTAAATAAACAAAACATTGCATTTTGGTCAGAGGAACAATATAGGTAGCCGCGCATTAGCCCTTTCCAAACCCTTTCTAGGAGAGAATTACACCTGTTCTAAGGAGTTGGTTTTGTTTAACCTACCACAATTACTTCCAGAGAAAGAACTTCAGAGTATATGCTTGTGAATCATCAAGTTTCTCCTATACTTTGGCTTTATCTTAGAGGCTAAAGTTAACTGTAACATACTGACTGTATTCCTTCCACATGAGTAGAGACTAAAAGACAGAACTATCCCGATCTCCAGGTTTTAGGAGATACATCTCCTAGAACAGTCCTCTTGGCTTTTTCTTAGATGACTTCGCTTGTTGACTCCTATACCCTTGGTGTCTTGTGACCTACCCTGGAAAACTGGGACTACCCCACTCTGGGTCCTGTCTTCTCTCCACTGCACTAGTGATGGTGGAGACAGATGATGTAAAAAGCCTTGAGTGCTGTTCTTTCTCTATTATCTGGTCCCTAGCACAGCTGTGGTACCTCATTGGAACCTGGCCTAATGGTTTTATGCAGTCAGATAATTATTCACAGGACTTATCTTCATTGAGCACATGCTGGGGAGAAAAATAATAGCAGGATACAGGAAACATTATCTGCCTCAGATTCAAAATTGGCTTCCAGTGACTTGATTCTGGTTTATGTTATGAAAGGGAAATGAATAGTCTGCCTGTCGTTGTTATGAATGCTTTTGCTGGGCCCCTTACCCCATAACTTCACAAGCATACATTGGAACACATAGGTTTTTCACACTGTTTTCCAATGATGGGGTTGAATCACAGAACCAGCTACATTTTCTCTGCTGGTCCTTGTTGGAAACCATGGCATGTATTTGTGCCATGGTATTGGGGGCGGGGCGGGGGGGGAGTCCTGTCTGTATTTGAGTTTATGTGTTATGGCTCCAGGTGACCTTTGCTAAACATAGGAATATAACATGAAAGTGGGAATACTGACCCACTGATCCCTAATGAGCATGATAACAAGTTTGGCTAAAATTAGGTAGCTTGAATCCAAAGCCATAAAGAGAGATAGAGAGATTTTGATAGAGGAGATGATTAAGAAAGATTTCTTGGAAGTTCAGATTGTTTTAGGTAGTAAAAATAAAGACACTATACACTGAGGAACTATTGCACAAGATCTGGGACCCCAGACAATGCTTAGAGAAAAACAGCCAGGAGGTCTGGGAGGAGAGAAGCCACAGCAAAAGCTGGGAGATGGGGGGGGGGGGGGGGGTGGTTGGTGATGAGAAATAAGATAAGACAGCACCAAAGGCAAACCTTGAGCCAAGCTCACCTTTGATTTGAATGTGAACTTTGAGGAATTCATAGGACCTTAAAACAAAGAGTAAATATTGTTCAGATACATTACTTAAAATTTGTATTTAGACCTTTTAAAAAGTCAAATCATCTTAAAACAACAAACATCCTGTAGCCAACTTACTGAAAGTTTTGATTCATCCTTCTCAAATGAAACAGTGGGACTATTGGCCTGTAAATCACCAGCGTATGGTCACTTGTTCTACGGGGCACCGTAAGAACGGTCAGTACCTCCCATGGTCAATGTTGGGGAGGTACCTCCATTAAAGAGCCTTCTGCTTCACCACTAATTTAATGACTCCATGCTTCAATCCAATCCTAATTACAAAAACAAAAACCACATCAACTTACATACTCCAGCATTTCATGTTGCAATTTCTGCCTTCCTTAGGTTGTAGCCAAGATGAAAACACCTTGGCCAAAATGATTTGAAAAATAAAACTTATTTCACCTCATGACCAAAGAGTAAAGAATCAGGTACCTAGGAGGAATGTACTTCTGTTTGAAGGAATGCTTTTCAGGTGGTGTTTTACGTCTGAAATGCTTTTCTGACGTTATTTTACATTTATACCTTCTATTGGATGTTCAAACATATTACCTAGTTAATTAAATCTTTTCACAATTTTGTAACACCTGTTTTCAGAGTGACTCCAAACAGCAGTGACATATGAAGTTTAGTCATGACCAAATGGGTCACAGTATACACAGAAGTAAAATTTCTAATAACATCAAATGTCCTAAATCAAAGAGTGTTTTCCAATTTTTTGGTGATCTCTAAGAATGGAAATATAAACAAAGATTAAATTTCATCCCAAAATTGGCAAATGAGTTATCCACACACATGCATAGTCTTTAAAATGGTCTTTCAAATTTTTTGTTTAACATTTATTTATTTTTGAGAGAGAGACAGAACACAAGTGGGGGAGGAGCAGAGAGAGAGGGAGACACAGAAGTTGAAGCAGGCTCCAAGCTTTCAGCCCAGAGGCCAATGCAGGGCTTGAACTCACAAACCATGATATCATGACCTGAGCCAAAGTCAGATGCATAACCGACTGAGCCACCCAGGTGACCCTAAAATGATCTTTTAAATCATCCCAGGAAACTCAAACTTCCTGCTTGGTGTGTATGCTCAAAAGTCCTCCAAGAGAGTGAAAAAGTAGTAGAAAGAGGCCCTTCCTGAGGAGAAAGGCTACAGGAAGCAGAATGTGGAATAAATAGGAAGGCATATTGGTTTCCTGTGGTGAATTCCTTCCTGATTTTCAGACCACAGTACAAACCTGAGCTCCTGCTCCATTTTAAATTACTTCAAGCAGCTTCTACCACATTGGAGTGGGACCGTAGGTTGACTATAAATTTTCTGTTTTCTACGAATCTACCCCTCTTTGTTTTCTGTTTGTACTTTGTTCCTCCTCCCTACCCACCTTAGTTCTTCGATTCCAGTTTTGTGAAATCCACTTTAGGAAAAGTGGAGTTTGAAAGGAAGGAAGGACAAAGAAGAAAGAAAAGAGAGACAGAAGAAAGGAAAAGAGATGGAAGGAAGGAAGGAAGGAAGGAAGGATAGAATTTGCTTACTCATCCTATATTGACAGGACTTTCTTTTCTTTTTTTGCCAGTTGTTTTCCTTGCTCCAAAAGAACATGTCTTGCTTGTTACAGTAGTTAATATGTTTCATTCAACAGAACTTTTTTTATTTAGTTTCTGTGTATTCCAAAAGTTAAAGCCAGAATTTGAAAAGTATTTTGAAAGCAGGAAAAATCACCCCTTCTGGTGTAGTGATATTGTTATTTTTAAAAATCTCATTAAAAGTGAAATAAAACATCCTGAAACTGATATAACACTGTATGTTAACTATACTGGAAGTAAAATTAAAAACTTAATTTAAAAAAAAAAATGAAATAAAAGATGTTAATCTTTGGACTACTAACAATTAAAAAAAAATTTTTTTTAACATCTATTTGTTTTTGAGAGACAGAGAGAGCCAGAACATGAGCAGGGGAAGGGCTGAGAGAGAGGGAAGCACAGAATCTGAAGCAGGCTCCAGGCTTGAGCTGTCAGCACAGAGCCTGATACAGGGCTTGAACCCATGAACCATGAGATCATGACCTGAAGTCAGGTGCTTAACCAACTGAGCCACCCAGGCACTCCAGGACTGGTAACAATTCTTAAACTACTGTTGTTTCTATTTGAAACATTTTAATTGTAAGATAGATTTTAAATATTTAGATGCAACTCCAATGTTCTTTCCCTGAATTCATGATTGATAAAAATTGGAGTAAATATTTGTTTCATGTTTAGTTTGTATTTGTTGAAAAAAAGTAAGAATGGTAGAAAAAAGAAACCAAACACCACTGTTGTGCCTCTATTTGCATTGCCAAGGATGCTGTGGGCTCTGGCTTTTTCACCCGGTCCAGAGGGACCCAGATCCAATTTATCCCACCCACACCCTCATGGAAGATTCATGTCTGCCCAGGTTTTCCTCACACCCTGTCCTCACAGGAAAAGGCTGGTGGAGGCTGCTGGGTGGCCTTGATCACACACACAGACAAAACCTGTGCTGGATCTCACCCATCAAGGGGCACTGGTGTCTTGTTCTCACATCCCTCCTTCCTAGTTCTGCTGTTTCTCCTTCTAAAAAAAAACAGGACTTGAACACATTAAAAAAAAAAGTTTTGGGTTGCATGGGTAGCTCAGTCTGTTAAGCATCAACTTCAGCTCACTTCACGATCTCATGGTTTGTGAATTCAAGCCCCGCATCGGGCTCTGTGCTGACGACTCAGAGCCTGGAGCCTCCTTCAGATTCTGTGTCTCCCTCTCTCTCCGCCCCTCCCCCACTCAAGCTCTGTCTCTCTGTTTCTCTCTCTCTCTCTCCCTCTCTCTCTCTCTTGAAAAAACAAACATTAATTTTTTTAATTTAAATAAAGTTTTAAGAAACTTAAACATGTAGAAATTTTACGCAGTTATAGAATTTATAGAGATTTCTCACTAAAATAGATTTGAGTCTCTCTTAATTTACCTTCAACTTAATATTTATCCAATTTTGTTGTGAAGCTGAGTCTTGAAAGCTAGAATGTTTTTGAAGAGAAATGCATCTCACCTAAACATTTCAAGACATATTGAGATTCTTGATGAAAGCCATAATAAGGAATATGAAATTTGTTACCTGAGGCTTGGCTGTTGAGCTGAATTTTGTGCTGGTATTTTTTTAAGTCATAGGTAAGTGGTAAGTTTTCCATTTTTTTTATTATCCTCTTCCCTGTAGTAGTGGGCATGCATGTGAAGTTTGTGTTTCTTAGAATGGCTGGTTAAAAAAAAAAAGATTTCTGGATATAAATTGACTAAGTCAGTAACTAAGTGTTATAGACTATGTTTTATAGCACATAACACACCGTATCCTCTCTAATATGAGATGACTGTGTGACAAGGTCTATGTGAGGTGAGTGGAGATTTTATTTATGCATTTGGGAAGCAAACCTTCATGTACTATCTTGTCATTACTAATTGAAGTGCAGTCTTGTCATATCTAACTTGTTAATAGCTTCATATGTTCATTCTGTTTCTCCTTATTCATACTGTTTATCTTTAAGACTGGTGTTCAAGACTAGAGAAGTCATGGGGTGTTTGTTTTGTTTTAGTGAACAATTCTGGATTTACTAAAAGAGGAAGTCTGAAAGTGCTGATTAAGCAGTTTGATATTATTATGTTTATAAGCCAGAGTCTCAAAAATTTGCTGTGGATCTTTTTCCTGCAGAAAATTATGTAACCAAGTCACAAAGTTGTTGTTGTTGTTGTTGTTGTTGTTGTTGTTGTTGTGTGTGCATGTGCACACACCTGGTAAGTCTACCACGTGGTAACTACTTCATTTGCCCAGACTAAGAATTTAAAATATATTTGAGTTCTAGAATTTATTTTAAGCTTGTGGCAGAATAGAAAAAAAAAATGTTAGCCTGACTGATACTTTTGAAAAAAATTAAATTATAGAAAACTTTGGCTATAACTTGTGAATAACCTAGAAATCGTTATCTATAAGTGGATAATAAACAGATGCATCAAAAAACAAATTAGTTCTTCCTCTGAGGTTTAGGTTTTCAGCTGGGGGTGATTTGCTTCCAGAGAACATTTGGAAATATGTGGAGGAGGTTTTTGATTGTCATAATGACTGGGACAGCCCCAGGCATTTAGTGAGTACAAGGCCAGAGATGCCAAATAACCCTCAATGCATACAAGACATTCTGACTCAATGAAGAACTCTCACATCATAATGCCAACAGCACCCCTGATGGTGTCCCTATTCTTAATAGGTTTGACATATGGAAAATATTAGAAACTGGACTGGATAATCTTCTTCTTCTTCTTCTTCTTCTTCTTCTTCTTCTTCTTCTTCTTCTTTTGTGTGTGTGTGTGTGTGTGTTTGTGTGTGTGTGTGTGTGCCAATATAGACTCAGGCCAATGAAATGGACTAATTAGTAAACAGAAATTTCTTTTTCCTAAAATTGTAGCTAACACCCACTGTAAGCAATTAGTAATTTAGATTCTCAATGTTTGTGCCAAGGGGTTTGATGGTTTTATGTAAGGTGGTAACATACTGGAAACAGTTTAAATTTTACTGTAGCAAAATAGTGCTAGTATCTCAGAAAGCAAAAGATTTCTTGTAATTTCAAGTGCTCAAAATTGGGACAGCTGGAGATTTAATAGCTTTGGACTTGAAAATAGGATTTAAAACTAAAGTTGAACCTGTTAACAGCCTAGACATCATTGTTTACACTGATGATGGAATAAACATAAGAAACTCTGGAAATCTATATAAATACCAAGGAACAGGATAAAATAAGCTAGGTATTTAGTTCAGCCTTGGACAATTAAACCTTTTTATCCTTTGTTTTTTTCCATCAAGAAGAGCTATGGTGGGATTCATATCTTTTTTTAAAATTTCATCAAATGTTTAACTTAATAATTTTTAAGTTGAGGAAGTTAATTTTTTCAAGTCCATTAGAGCAATATCCCCTAAAGGCAACACCAACTTATTACATTCTTTTTTTCAAGTTTTTAGGATGTAATTTCTCAGCTGTGATAATGACCCAGAGTCCAGTTCTTTATTACAAAACTAAAACCCATGAACATCTTGGTTAATCTCCTTGTATGTGTGTAGATGTGGTTACTTTCATGCAACAAGTCTCTAGCTTTAAAACCTGTTTAATATGAAAAGATCCCTTGTGAGCTTTCCAAAAATTTGTATAATCTTCTGTGATATGGCTGGGTTTTAGTTGTGTATTTCTCTGTTTTCAACTTTTTGAGTTATTGCTGGAAATCAAAGTAGATAATAGTTTTTAAAAATTACAGTTTACCCTTGAACAACATGGAGTTAGATGCCAAACCCCCACGCAGTCAAAAATCTGTATATAACTTTTGATTCCCCAAAAACTTAACGACTCATGGCCTACTGTTGACCTTTGACCGGAAGCCCTACTAATAACATCAATAGTCAATTAACATGTATGTTGCATGTTATATATATGTTATATTCTTGCAACAAAGTAAACTAGAGAAAAGAAAATTATATTAAGAAAATTGTAAGAGAAAAATCTCCGAAAAACTTGACAATATATTTATTGAAAAAAATGTGCGTATAAGTGGCCCATGCAGTTCAAACCCATGTTGTTCAAGGTCAACTGCATTTGAGTTTTGACTAACTTCAGGCTATTACATTACAGTTGGTTGAACTGCACTTTAGTTCTGTTAGGAAACTCTTTGACATTATCTTAAATAATTTTCACAAAAACCATCTAGGCTCAGTGCTATTATTCCCAAACTACAGCAACAGGCATTTAAATAATTGGGTCCCAAGGTCTAACGTTTGGAAAAGAGCCTTGTAGTCTGAAGCTCTTTCTGTGATAGTATATAAGCTTGCTATTTTCATTTAAATGTGACTGCCTCATGTTTTAGCTAATAAACACATTAAATAAAACCATGAAACTACTGGGGCACCTGGGTGGGTCAACTGATTGAGCATCCAGCTTGCGCTCAGGTCATGATCTTGAGTTCAAGCCCCGTGACAAGACTGTGCTGACAACTCGAAGCCTGGAGCCTGCTTCAGATTCTGTGTCTTCCCCTCTCTCTGCACCTCTCTCTCTCTCTCTCTCTCTCTGTCTCTCTCAAAAATAAATAAACATACAAAAAACCTAAAAGACAAACAAACAAAAAATCACGAAAGTACTACAATGCTGAAATTTGAATCTAAAAAAAAAATTTGAATAAGGGTTAGAATCCTTTCTCATTCCATATAGAATAAATAAATTTATAAAATTTGACTTTATGGTTCTCCTTTGGGTCCTGAGGCTCTGCAAGACAATGTAAAAGTAATCGTTTTCAAATTTGTTTTCTTTCTTTTCATCCTTCTTTCATTTCTTTTCATAATACATTAATAAGAATTTAAATCAAGATTTGAATGATACTACAAATATGTTATAAAGTGATCAGGAGAATTAAAGTAATTTAATTTTTTGCTTGTGAGAATCATCCCTGGTGTTGTTCTTCACTTTTTAGAAGTCATATCAAGTTTTGTGTTTTGGTAGAAACACAGTGATTTACAGAAAAAATATGTTAACATCTATGGTAAAATATTTTCAGTTTTAAATCTGGTTAAAAAGTTTCTAGACTTTTTTTAGACACAGTTTTTGTGCTTGTTTATTTTTTTTAAGTCATTGTATCTGTCAAAAACCAGAAAAGATTAAATGATAAAAAAAAAAAAAAAAGAAAAACTGGCATAAAAATAGGGGACTTTCAGTTTTGCTGAAAAAATAAGCAGAGTAATGCAGGGTAGTTGGAGGTTGAAATGAGGGTAATTGTTTTATTTTGGTTTGTTTTTGAAATTGGAGAAATGGGAGCATGGATATATGTCTATGGGAACCATTAACAAAATGAAGGGAGATCTGTCAGAGGAAAATTCCTGATTCAGTCAGGAGCAGACAGGATCTGGGACACTTAATTCCACTACAGAGTTCGAAGAGACAATATGGAACACATCTCAGACTTATTCCATCTGAGGAGAGAGAACATGTGAAAGTGTGAGCATCTTTCTACCAAATCCCCAACTGTCCAAGGCTGAGGGCTACTCCAGCAGCATTAACTCCCTGGCATTTCTGGCTTGACTTTTGCATAGGCTGAAACTTCCCAGGGTCATTAACGAGCCTCAGGTAGGGAGTAGCGGAGATTTCATTAAGCAGGCTTCAGTGTGTAGGGGTGAGCTAAGGGGATATGGCAGGTCACCCATTGCTATTGCTACCCCCACACTCTAGACAGCAGACACACTAAATACTAACAGTCATGTCTAGTTCAGTAACCAGTTGCATTGTTCCCAGAAGAGCTTTATAAATCAGGAACTTAAAATACATCAGCCAAATTCAAGACCTTCTATTTTAAAAGCCTAATGCGTTATTATGAAGCCCTCTACAAGCTTACAAAGGCCAAGAACAAAAAATTTCTTTAACATAAGTGAATAGTTATTTGTAATATCTGTAATGTCACAAACTAAGAGAAAAACAAGGCACCCGTAAATCATAAGATGGGAGTGTCAACATGAAAATTATTCAACCCATTTATTTTTGCAAATGACACTAAGTTTGGTTAATTGTTTGCCTGAAGACTGACCCATTTCCTGCTCCATTACTCTTTGATACATTATAGTCAAAGATCCATCCTTATGTTGGTGAAATAAGTTGCACTTGAAACAAGCCCAGTTGTGGCCTTAACACTTTCTTTATCTGTTGTCCTTAATAAAACCAGGCTCTCTTTTAATCTTTCACCAGTGGTAGCTGCTGCTTACCAAGTGTACCAGAAGGTCAAGAAATAGAAGTTGGTGTTCTTTCCTGCACTCCCACCCCGTCTCTTCTTCTAGACTGTAAGTCTTGCCTTTCTTCTAAAATTCTATCTTCTTCTGTGGATTAGTTCAACCTCCAATCCCACTCTCTTTCTCACCTCCCAAGGGAAACCTTCCTGATTCCAGACTCTGCCCCTGCACTGCCAACCTGTATCTTGCCTTCATTACACTGTTAATATTTGTGATTATAATAAAATTACAAATTTATCTATACATACTTACTATTAGTACTTTAGATGGCCCTCTAAATTCTAGTAATTTACATTAAGTTTTTAAATTTGATTCTTGTGGTGACTACATTTATTCCACGTTTACAAATGAAGACAGTGAGTCTTGGTAAGGTTAAGAAATTTGTCAATATCACACAGTTAGAAGGCTGTGAGCCCATCCATGGTCCACTCAAGCCGACCAACTTCAGAACTTGCTCTTCTACCCACACTGCTTCACTGCCTCCATAGTATTTTAACTTGTTTTTTCATTATTGTTTATTGTTTATCTTCTTAAAAGACTCTAAGCTTTTGAAAGAAGGGGTCATATGTACATTGTCACCTACCTAGGTCCTAGACTCATGCCTAACACAAAACAAGTGTCTGATTCACATTTGCCAAATAAATGAATAAATAAACCAGTTACTACCCAATCCTGCATTGCTAAATAACTAAAGGGATGGTTGATAGGTTGGTGATGGGTCAGTGGTTTTATTTTTCTATGATAAAATCAAGTATATTGACTAAAACAGACTCGCAAAAAATTAACTACTTCATACTAATCCATAGCACATACATGTAGATTATGTTTAAAAATTGCCATAGGCAAGTAAACATCTCGGTTTAGATGGATTGGAAAAAGGCTAGTTTCAATTAATGAAGTATCCTTAAAGGAATGGAATTTTATTCCCCAAATGTATATTGCAATAAACCAAGGAAATAAGATTTGCTTAATGGATATAAATAAATAAATGGCTTTTCAAAAAAAAATTTTTTTTAAGTACCAACACACAAGCCCAATATTATGCTAAGTGTTATGAAGAATATACAAGGAGAAGATCTAAACTGTTCTTAAGTACTTTACAATCTGGTTTGATACATGAGACATAATGAGCAGACCAAGAAAATGTCTAATCAATGGCATTTTCTGTGACGCAGATTATAGCCTTATAGATACTCTAATCTGGAACTTGGCCTATGGGCTGGAGAGGTGAGGAAAGTTTAGAGTACGAGATGGGATTTGGCTGAGAGCATATAGGTTTTTCATGAGTGGGTTGAAGAGATTTTAGGACAAGGGCAGGGGAGGATGGAGAAATGAGCAGACAAGTGGAAAGTTGACAAGTATAACAGAAAGGCAAGTTGCTTGCCATGAGAACAGTTTGTGGTAGGAAAGAATTACAACACTCTGTTAAAAACCAGCTGGCTGATGGAAAAGGGCGATTATCAAGCTGAGCATTTAGACTCAACATAAGAGAGTTATTGTGGATTAAGAGCAAGAGTGTGGATATGATAAACAGAGGGTACTAGGAAACAACGCCAACATAACTTTTAGAAGGGGCTGAAAGTAGAGAGATCAGCTAGGAGACTATCATAGTTACTTAAACATGAGGTGGAAGGAGCCTGGATTCTAGATAAGACAGGAGGAATCAGAAGGAATAAAGAGATATAAGAAAGCCCATGAAGGCAGAGTTGAAAGGGCCTGTTCTGTTGATTGGGCATATAGGTCTGGGGAAAGGAAGAAATAAATGGTGACCTCAAGGCTGTAAATCAGGAGAACTGAAAGCTCAGATTTAGAAACACTGCTCTGGGAATGCCTGAAACCATAAACATGAGATTTCTGAAGGCTTTTGTAAACACGAGAAAGAAACTTAATGTAAAAACCTTAGCTAGAAATGTATTTGGGAGTGAAACACAATTTAGAAGTTATTTTAAGAAATAGATTATGGAAAGATTTTTAAGATAATAGAGAGGTTTTTGAAAATTTTCTTAAAATAAGAAACGGTCTCCTTACAAGGGTGTACTGACTATAGTGGAATTGGTATTTTTACCTGGTAGAACTCAGATGTACCTCAAAAATGTAACTTTGTTTTCTGTGAGTTCTTCTTGCCTTCCTGACCCTAACTCAATGACTGAAGACAAATATTTTGAACTTTCAAATTAATATTATTATTCAAGGTAAATATTCAGTCAGCTCAAAATTTAAATTCCTATCAGTTTTATCTTTTGGTCTGTCATAGGGTTTCTTTTCTACCTTCTCTGTTTTCAGATTCATCCAAACACTCATAGAGGTGGTGGGATGGGGCCTCGAATCCACAGACTGTCATTTCACGCCACGTTGGCTGCCACGGTAATGGGCTTTGTCCTAATGACTTGCTCAGCATCTACAACTGGCATTCATTTTGAATGAGTCTTTCTATTTGGTCTTTAGAGGCTTTATGCTGACACCCACCATGAAACATGTGTTCCTTGCCATAGCATCTAATCAAGGCCTTTCCTGTTCTATCAGAGTTTTCTCAATAGGCACACAAGAGCTGAGGATATGACAAATAGGCTTCCCACAATTAGGAAAATTATCCCTGGTCCATTTACTTCCTGCAATATTCCTGCTTTCTTGTTGGCCTGCCATATTGTTTGTGACACCATTCTGAATTCAGGGCTTCTCTGAAAGCTTTATAATCGTTTCCATCTATGTCCAAGGTATCATAGTTCAAAGTCCAATACTTATTTGGACTCACAATTTGGTTGGATATATTTTGCTGCACCCTAGGTTTCAACTCTGGGAGACAGAGTGTGTTACCAAGATGTAATGGTATACTAGAGCCAACTTATATATACCAGCTCATGAAAGTTTAGGAATGCTGCCAGCTAGTTGTTAAAACCAGACTTTATTTTAAATTAAATTATATGAATTTAGGTTTAAATTAATTAAAAACAAAAGCAATAAATACTCCAAATCATCACATCCTTATCATCTTAATACATTTTTACTAACTTTATCAGCATTTTAGTAGTAAAATAGACTTTAATAATACTTATGCCCTTGAGGTTATTTATGTATATTTTCTCTTTCTACCTCTGTACTCAATAATATCCGATTGGTAGCTTGAAATTGTCCATAACATGAGTATTTACACCACAGAAATTGGAAGATGCTACAATTATTAAACATTTACCAGCACACCACTCATGAGCGTAGCTCATGACTCATCTCTTGCCCATTATTTCCTTAAATTTTTCATCTCCTCTTCTTCTTTTCAGTGGTCTACAGGCTTTATTGCTATGGTTTCATGTGTGACAAAACTTGTCTTTGCATCCTCCTCTTTTACTAGGTCAAAAAATGCAACAATGGCATTTATTATTTATTAATAAAGAAGGGCAGCAGAGAGCCTGGACTTTAAAAAATATATATTGTCCTTATTGCTTGACTACTAACTTGCTTTCCAAATGTCTTTCTAATAAATAAAAGGACAGATCTCAGCCAAGACTCCAAATCATCCCAAACTCCTAATTAATAGGGTTCCATTAGTGAGGATTTATTATAGCAACAAGTAGTAATAAATTGTCTGTCTTGAGTTCTGAATAATTCACAGTTGCAAATGTACTTCCATATTTTACTACCTTGACATTTCTCATAACTTTCTTAGTTTCTGATGGTAGTAAAGCTGATTTAACTAGTAATTAATGAACAGGAGTAATTGTGTGCCCTTGGCATCTTTAACAAATGGAGTCACCTTAGCATGGCAGTATAAAAGCAGAGGATTTTCTGTGCTTCTGTTTCCACAAATGGTACAGAGGAGGTAGAGGATTGCTTCATTAGTCACCAATAATCATTTATAAAATTGGAGAAACCACAGACTAATGAATGTTTCAGCTTCTTCTAGCTCCTACATTCAGCTAGAAGGAGCTAGAAGAAGCTGAAACATTCATTAGTTGCTAGCCCAATTAAGCTATAGATTAAATCTCTATTTTTCTCACTCTGTTGATTAAATGGCCACTTTGCCAGATAGAATTTAAACGAACAAGCATTTGGGAAGTATATTTATTTCTAAATTCTCTGATGAAGTGATTCTAGTTCCCGAGTAATGCAACATTTTCCAAACAAAAGAAACTTAGAATAACAAAGTTTCACTTATTGGGAGAATGCTAGAATTTTCCCTGAACATTAAGGGAAAGTGCCATTTCTATTATTGAGACAAGGAATCTATGTACTCTGGGGGTGTTTCTATATTGATGCCTTGCAATTATATAGTGCTTTTTACTTTTATTCTTCAAAAGAAATAATGCAAAGTTCATCTGGGAAGATCATTCTTGAGATAGAGCATTACGTAGGTAGTACTGTTCACCTCGTTTTGCAAACTCTGAGTTCTAAAACCTTCACTCAAATGGTTAGCAGGGTCTACCCATCCAGGTATCACATATAGCAATACTTGAAGGTATTAATTTAATCTCAAGAATTTATCAAGAAAGCAAATATTTGTGGAAATGATTGAAGCAATATTCAGTAGTGATAATGTTGCCATATGTATATTATACCAAAAAGAGAAAAACAAATAAATTTAATGAAAGAATTAACTAACCTGGAAAAACATACATTGATAAGATTCTCATAACGCCTGCTGATAACCCAGGATAGTTAGAAAAAATGATCTCATGTCATCTGGGTTTGTCTCATGGTGATTTTCTTTCCAATCTTCTAAGATGGGAGAGATTGTTTTCTTCTCATCCCTTATTAATAACTGCAATTATTTCTTTTTGCTCATGCACTTACTTAGAAGCAACTGAGTGTTTATTACATTTCTGCAGATGTTTGCCACCCGCTAAAGTGCTCTACAAAAAGCTAATTGCCTACTTTTCTGTAATGGAAATAGCTGCATCTTGTTTTAGCTCTATGTTGTTTTCTTACCTAATTGCTCTATGATACTTATCCCTCTGCCATGATGTAAACATTCTATGTGTGAAGAGCTTCTCCATTTATGTGGTCAATAGAAAGTGTTACATCTTCCCTAGAGATATGAGGTAAACATGGCTCTTTCATATCACTTATGGTCCCAATGGTCTTTTTGTAGACAATCCATCAAGCAACAATGGTAGCAACAGTTTAATGCATCCTTGTTTAACTATTTCATGTTCTGTATCTTTTATGCCACAATTTCCTTGCATATCAGTGGGGCTCATTTACTTTTGACAATTCTCCAAATGAGTAGTTAAGGCGATTATCATTTCCTTATTTTACAGATGAGGAAACTGAGCCCTATAAATATTAACTGATATGTCCAAGGTCAAATAGTTGGTGACTGAGCTAGTATTAGAAGACAGTCTTCCTATGGAGAAATGTATATGATATGTCATCAAACGAATTTTTAAAATACAGAAAATGGGAAAATACACATAGAGATTACATGCAGAATAGAATATTAATTGAAAGCATACACATATATGCACACAAAAAAGAAATACTGCTCAAAAAGCATATTTCATACATATCAAATAGTCCATAATAGATAACATGTTTACAGAGAGAAGTAGACGTGGTCCTTGCAACACTAGAACTAATAATCTAGTGAAAGAGACAAGTGCCAATCAAATAAATACAGAAATAAATCTATACTAACACATTGTGAAAAGTGTAAACAACAACAACAACAAAAAATACAAGGTGCTATGAATAGCATCTAATTTAATATAAATATAAATTTAATATAAATGGTTAATATAAATGGGTTTAATATAACTGAAAAAGTTAAATGAGGTAGAAAACAGAAAGATGACTAGGAATTAGCCAGGTGAAGATGGTGGAAGATTTTTTAATTTTTTTTTTTTACTTTTCTGACTTTCCAAATTTCTACAAAACAGAGGTATTACTTTACCAATCAGAAACTATGCATATGTGAGCTTTGATTCTCTCTCTCTGGCAGAGTATTTCCTATCAAAACAAACCTCCTAGAAAAGCAACTCTAAATGTTGAAATTAAAAAGAGAATAGGGGCACCTGGGTGGCTCAGTCTGTCAAGCGTCAGACTCTTGACTTTGGCTCAGGTCAAGATCTCATGGTTCATGAGTTTGAGCCCCACATCAGGCTCTACGTTGGCAGAGGGAAGTCTGCTTGGGATTCTGTATCTCTCTCTCTCTGCCCCTCCCTCGATTGCTCTCTCTCTGTCAAAACTAAGCAAACCTTAATTTTAAAAGAAAAAAAAAAGAATAATCAGGGCAAGAAATACTTTAACAATGAAGAAACCTGAGAAAAGGAAAATCCGCTGCAGTAAGAGAAATTCTCTACTACTTTTCCTTCTAAGGAATTTTCTGATATATAAGTGCTGCAGGCCAGAGTCCTAATGAAAAGCAGCAGATCAGAGCTTTTTTCTACTTCACAGTGCTCGGGAGACAAAAGTTAGTAGGATGTTGAAGAGAGCCAGAACTCAAGAGATGGGTAAAGCTGTTGGGAGGTTTTAAAGCACTTCTCAATAGTAACCGATAGAACAGGCAACTCAGTAAAGATATCGAAGATTTGAAGGTTGCTTTTAATAAATTTGATCTAATTAAAATAGATAAAAGATTACAAAACTTCTTTATACACACTTTTCAAGTACATGTGAAACATTTACCATATATTGGTAAATGATCATATGTTGAGTCATAATGCAAGTCTCAATGGTTTAAAGGGATGGAGATATATAAATATAATCCCAAACAGTAGTGGAATTTAGCTATGCATATGTATTCTGAAATATTTGGAAGCAGTGTGCCTGGGTGGCTCAATTGGTTAGGTGAGTGACTCTTGATTTTGGCTGTGGTTGTGAACCCAGGGTCGTGGGATCAAGGTCTGCCTCTCTCTCCCACTCCCCCACCTTCTTTTTCTCTAAAATTAAAACATATATATGTTTTTTTAAACTATATATATATATATATATATATCACAGTTACATAGTTATGTATAACTATACACATACACACACACACACACACACACACACATGTATCTCACAGTAAAATCTTGGATTGCAAGTAATTTGTTCTGCGAGTATTCCACAAGACAAGCGAACATTTCTAATAAATGTTAATAAACAAGTGATGTCTTGCAATACGAGTAGCATGTGATGCCAAATGTCACATGATCACACCTGAGCCAATGGTTCTTCTCTCTCTCTCTCTCTCTCTCCCTGAGGGATTGTGGGTGACTGTCTCCTATGCTCAGATGCTGGGCCTCAGGCCGTGGTGTTTGACAGAAATCAGTGATATTTCAGAACGTTGGAAGGTGCCCACAACTGGCATTAGTGTATTTTTTGTCACTTGAAAGCACCTATGAACAGTCCTTTGCTTTTCCATACAAGAGTAAGCTTAGGAATGCTTTGCTTCATTCTAGGTCAAGCTGCCTGCAGACACAGACCCTTTCCTCTGCTGCTTTATTGCCAGGTACATTAAATACACTATATAGAAAGATTTTATTAATTCTGCACTGTAGTCAACATGCATGCGAGCATATACAATAGCCGCCATGCAGGAAAATATTGAAGAAGAAAGGTGGTAAGAAGGAGATGATTACTGTGGAAGTTAAGAAAGAAATCATCGAGAAGTACGAACAAGGTATGCGAGTGGCCAAAATTGCAAGATTTTATAAGAAGTCTATGTCTTCATCTCATCTGCAGAGGAGGAGGAGAAAAAGGCAGGGGAATACCTCACTTCAAATGAGATTAGGGAGATATGTAATATGGGAAACGGTGCAAAATGTTGTAGAAAAGCACCACCCAAATAAGGCTATAACAATGCAAGCAATGAATCTGGTAAATAATAATGCAATGTCTCATTTCCATGAAATCCTCAAAAGGAGGCAAAAGTAAGTGTCATTGGATAGGTTTCTTGTTTAAAGTTGTACAAAAAGAAAAAGATTCTATTGAACCAATAGATAGCAGTGATTCCATTAGTGAAGTCGTCCTACAAAATGACCCTCCTCTCTCTTGTCTCCCCCACACTGGTCGTGAAGGGTTTCAAACGTAAGTGCAGGTTAATTTGTTTATTTTTCTCTATATTTTGTATTTTTTTATGATTTTGTATTATATTACAGTATTGTAAATCATTTTTATATGAATATTTTTGGGTTGTAAAACGACTCATCTGAGTTTTCCATTATTTCTTATGGGGAAATTTACTTTGACATACAAGTGCTTTGGATTACAAGCATGTTTCTGGAACAAATTATGATGGCAAACCAAGGTTTTATTGTATATATATTTGGAAGCAGAGGGCATGCATAGGCAATGGTTGGGGAGGAGCAAGAACTTGGCAGCAAGCTGGGAGACTAGGAGCCAGGGACCCGGGAACCCCTGGGGCACCTGATGTGAGCACCATGGGGAGAAACCTGGCACCAGGGTCTCCAAGAAGTTGAGCCCTAACTGCAAGCTCAGCATGTACTTAGGCAAGTGGGACTTTGCAGACCACCCTGGACAAAGTGATGATGTGGTGCTTATGGACCCTGACTACTTGAAGGACCAAAAAATGTTTGTGACCCTCACCGATGCCTTCCGCTATGACTGTGAGGACCTGGATATAATACCCCAGAATCTTCCCTGCTTTGTCACACTGTAGCCAGACCCAGAGGACACAAGGAAGGCTTGTGGGGAAGACTTTGAGATTCGAGCCTCTGTGCTAAGTCACTAGAAAAGGAAAAGCCACAGAAGGAACTTGGTGTGTCTGGTGATCCAAAAGGTGCAATTTCCACCAAAGAAACCAGGCACTCAGATTTCAGTAGAAACCACACTTCACTTTATGTCTGACTGCTCCCTGCACCTGAGGCTTCCCTGGATGAAAAGCTATACAACCAAGGGGAGCCCCTCAACATCAACGTCCCTGTCACCAATTCCACCAAGACTGTCAAGAAGACCAAAGTCTCTGTAAGACAGCACGCCAACATCTGCCTCTCAGCACTGCCCAGTACAAGTGTCCTGTGGCTCAGATTGAGCAAGATGACCAGGTGTCACCCGGTTCCACCTTCGGAAGGTGTATATCACACCACTGCTCAGCAACAACTGGAAGAAGCGCGGTCTTGGCCTGGATGGGAAGCTCAAGCACAAGGACACCAAACTGGATTCCAGCACCATCGTGAAGGAGGGTGCCAAAGAGGAGGTGTTGGGAATCCTGGGGTTCTACAGGGTCAGGGTGAAGCTAGTGGTGTCTCGTGGTGGGGATGTCTCCATTGATGTGCCTTTTGTTCTTATGCACCCCAAGCCCCATGAACACATCACCCTCCCTGGGCCCCAGACAGCCACGCCTGAAGCTGATGCCCCTGTGGACACCAACCTCATTGAATTTGAAACCAACTATGCCACAGACGATGACATCGTGTTTGAGGACTTTGCCCAGCAGCCACGGAAGGGGATGAAAGATGAGGACCAGTTCTGCTAGAAGGGAGCTGCAAAGAGGGGGCGGCTGGTGCAGGGAGAAGGAGGGTCCCAGGCTCTCTGCCCTCCCTCCACTCAGCAGCTTCCTCAGCTATCCTTCTCCCCACCTCCCTCCCTTACCAGTTTCAGCCAGACACTCTCTGAACCCATTTTTTGTTGAGAATGGATATTACTTTTTTGACTCTGGCTATGTTTCCCCAACCCCACTATGGGTGGCAAGTCATGTTCAAATCTATATTTTTTGGAGGGGGATGCTGAAAAGGGGAGTGACCGTAGGCAAAGTGGGGAGAAAGAACTCTCACATTCAACACCCCCCCAACACCCCTGCCATCACTCTTCCTCCCTTTTCCTTCAACAGGAAAGGCTGAGGTGGGAAGTGGGGGGAGAGGGTGAGGTCAGTTCTTTGTTTCTAAGCATAAAGAAGAAAATAAACCCTTTAATAGGGAAAAAAATTATAAAATATTTGGAACAAGTAATACACTTCTAGATTACCTATGGTTCAAAGACATAATATTAATGGAAGTTAGAAAAGGGGAGGAGCCAAGATGGCGGAAGAGCATGGAAGCTTTTTGTGTGTCTCGTGTCCATGAAGTGCAGCCAGACCAACACTAAACCATCCTATACACCTAGAAAACCGATTGGAAGATTAACACAACAATCTGCACCACCTGAACCACAGAATTCAGCAGGTACACGACACGAAGAGCTGAACTTGGGGAGCAAGAAGCCCCGAAAGGTAGGGAACACCTTTTGCGGGCAGTGAGAGGACAGAGACTGGGGAAGGGGGAGCATACGGGAAAAGCACCCCTCCCCGAAAGGAGCTGGAGAGAAAGTGGAAAATTCGAAACAGCTGCAGGGACTAAACTAAAAAGGGAAAAAGGAGAAAGGAGAGGGTTTAAATTCCATTAAGACTGTAAACAAGGGGAGCGCAAAGGCTGCAACTCCACAGCTCCATACCTGGTGGTGCTCTGGTGGGAAAGGTGAATCCCCAGGAGCTGAGTGGGGTCCAGGAGGTTCTCAGGCCACACGGGGAAAAGCGGTTCCACTGCTGGAAGGACATTTGGTAGAGACTGTTGAAGCCACCTGGTCCCAGCAGAACCCGGAAGGCAGCCACATTCGCTGGTGCTGGGGCAAGGTTGTTGAGGGTGAAGTCTGGTGCCAGATGTGTGTTGCAATTTTCCATGGTCCCTGAAATGCTGAGGCTACACTGTCTCACGATTTTTTTGGGGGCGTGGGCTGGCATCTGGCCACAGTCTCGGGGCACTGGGAACAGCAGGGTCCAGAGGGCGTCCTGGGTGCAGCCGACATTCGGCCATTGCTCATTCGGCCATTGTTTGGTGAGACCCTCCCGCAGAGGGGCAGAGTGGGTCAAAGCCGCAGTCCTTCGGAAGTAAGGGGCCAGGGAAAACAGCCGCATCTGAGACAAAACTTGGGAGAGAGGTACTGCCTGGGGCCTGGTCATGGAGAGTGGAAAAGCGGAGAGTGGAAGAGAGCTGAAGACAGAGGACCGGTGCACAATTGCTGATCTGGAAGAACAGACTGGGTGGCTGGGTGGTGCCATTTTTCACTGCTCCCGCGCATGCGCATGTGCACCGATGAGCACCGCAGCAATCCACCCCAGTAGGCTAGCAGCGCCATCTAGTGGAGAGTGGAGCTGTTACAACGAGCCCCGCCCAATTGGGCCAACTTCGCTCAAGAACACAAACCTCACCGCCGGCTTAATGTATGGACTATAAAGAGTTACATGGACTGACCTCTAGGAGAAAACGAAGCAATTTCAGTCCTACTTCAATCAGTTAGCAGGTTCATTATTCAATTTATTTTCTCTCTCTCTTTATCCTTTTTCTCTTTTACAATTCTTTTCTTTTTCTTGAATACAGAAAGAAAAAACTCATTTTTATTTTCAATTTTTATTAAAAATATCTGTCTTTAATTTTTATTACTATATTTTTTACTTTGTGTAAATTTTTTCAAATTCTACTTTATTTGAAAAAAATACTTTATTTGATCTACTTCCATCATTTTATTTTAGTCTACTTCAGTGTACTCACTTTTCCAAATTTTCTTTTTTATTTCTTTTTCTTTTTTCTCTTTTTCATTTCTTTTCTTTTTCTTGAATGCAGAAAGAGAAAAACTTCGTTTTTACTTTAATTTTCTTTTAAAAATATTTTATTTAATTTTTATTACTATATTTTTTGCTTTTATGTAAATTTTTTCAAATTCTATGTTACTCCCATCATTTTATTTCAGTCTACTACAGTGTATTCACTTTTTCAAATTTTCAAACAATTTCTTTTTTGTCTTTTCTTTATTCTTTTTTTATCTTTTTTCTTTTTCGTTTCTTTTCTTTTTTCTTAAATACAGAAAACAAAAAAATCATATTTCTTTCTAATTTTTATTAAAAATATTTTTCTATAATTTTTTCTACTATGTTCTCTACTTTTGTGTATTTTAGTCTACTTTAGTGTGTTTATTTTTTCAAAATCTCAAATGATTTCCTTTTTGTTTTCTCTCCCCCCCCTTTTTTTTTTGTTCATTTGTTTCTCTAATCTGTCAAACCACTTTCTACACCCAGAGCAAAACACACCTAGGATCTAGCATCATCTATTCTATTTTTCTGTGTGTGTTTTTAATTTTTAATTTTGATATTTTTTAATTTTAATTTTTTTAATTTCAATTTTTCTACCTCATTAATTCCTTTTCTCCCTTCAAAATGACAGAACAAAGGTATTCACACCAAAAGAAAGAGGATGAAGAAATGACAGCCAGGGATTTAACCAACACACAGACACAAGCAAGATGTTCTGAACCAGAATTTAGAATCATGATAATAAGAATACTAGCTGGAGTTGAAAATAGATTAGAATCCCTTTCTGCAGAGATGAAAGAAGTAAAAAATAGCGAGAATGAAATTAAAAATGCTACAACTGAGCTGCAATCACGGATGGATGCAGTGGCGGCAAGGATGGACAAGGCAGAACAGAGAATCAGCGATATAGAGGACACACTTATAGAGAATAATGAAGCAGAAAAAAAGAGGGAGATTAAGGCAAAAGAGCACGATTTAAGAATTAGAGAAATCAGTGACTCATTAAAAAGGAACAACATCAGAATCATAGGGGTCCCAGAGGAGGAAGAGAGAAATAGGGGTAGAAGGGTTATGTGAGCAAATCATAGGGGAAAACTTTCCTAACCTGGGGAAAAAGACAGACATCAAAATCCAGGAAGCACAGAGGACCCCCATTAGATTCAACAAAAACCGACCATCAACAAGGCATATCATAGTCAAATTCACAAATACTCAAGCAAGGAGAAAATCAGGAAAGCAGCAAGGGAAAAAAAGTCCCTAACCTACAAGGGAAGACAGATCAGGTTTGCAGCAGACCTATCCACAGAAACTTGGCTGGCCAGAAAGGAGTGGCAGGATGTATTCAGTGTGCTGAATCAGAAAAATATTCAGCCAAGAATTCTTTATCCAGCAAGGCTGCCATTCAAAATAGAAGGAGAGATAAAAAGTTTCCCAGACAAACAAAAATTAAAGGAGTTTGTGACCACTAAAGAAATTTTAAGGGGGACTCTCTGAGGAGAGAAAAGAGGAAAATATATATACATATATATATATTTGTATGTATATGTATATATGTATATATATGTATATATTTGTATATGTATGTCTATATGTATATATGTGTATATATATGTACATATATGTATCAAAAGCAACAAAATATTAGAAAGGACCAGAGATCACCACCAGAAACTCCACCTCTACAAGCATCATAATGGCAATAAATTCATATCTTTCAGTACTCACTCTAAACATCAATGGACTCAATGCTCCAATCAAAAGACATAGGATAACAGAATAGATAAGAAAACAAGACCCATCTATATGCTGTTTACAAGAGGCCCACTTTAGACCTAAAGAAACCTACAGATTGAAAATAGGGGGATGGAGAACCAGCTATCATGCTAATGGTCAACAAAAGAAAGCCAGAGTAGCCATACTTATATCAGACAATCCAGACTTTAAAATAAAGACTGTATCAAGAGATGCAGAAGGGCATTATATGATAATCAAGGGGTCTATAGACCAAGAAGACCTAACAATTGTAAACATTTATGCGCCAAATGTGGCGGCACCCAAATATATAAATCAATTAATCACAAACATAAAGTAACTCATCAATAGTAATACCATAATAGTAGGAGACTTCAACACCCCACTTAGAGCAATGGACAGATCATCTAATCAAAAAATCAATAAGGAAACAATGGCTTTGAATGACACACTGGACTAGATGGACTTAACAAATACATTCAGAACATTTCATCCTAAAGCAGCAGAATATACATTCTTCTCCAGTGCACATGGAACCTTCTCCAGAATAGACCATATACTGGGACACAAATCAGCCCTAAGTAAATACAAAAAGATCGACATCATACTGTGCATATTTTCAGACCACAACGCTATGAAACTCGAAATCAACCACAAGAAAAAATTTGGAAAGGTAACAAATACTTGGAGACTGAAGAACATCCTACTAAAGAATGAATGGGCTAACCAAGCAGTTAAAGAAGAAATTAAAAAGTATATGGAAGTCAATGAAAATGATAACACCACAACCCAAAACCTCTGGGATACAGCAAAGCCGGTCATAAGAGGAAAGTATATAGAAATCCAGGCCTTCCTAAAGAAGGAAGAAAGATCCCAGATACACAACTTAACCTTATACCTTAAGGAGCTGGAAAAAGAACAGCAAATAAAACCCAACACCAGCAGAAGACAGGAAATAATAAAGATTAGAGCAGAAATTAATGCTATAAAAACCAAAAAAACAGTGGAACAGATCAATGAAACCAGAAGCTTGTTATTTGAAAGAATTAACAAAATTGATAAACCACTAGCCAGTTTGATCAAAAAGAAA